>NW_022681469.1:34884598-36084598 GCF_009764315.1 Trachypithecus francoisi
CTAATCTCCAAAACTGAAAAGTAATATATTCTGTTGATTTAAGCCACTAAGTTTGTGGTAATTTGTTATAGTAGCAATAGAAAACTAACACAGACACATTGAATTACCTCAAACATTGCCCAACTTGAAAATACCCTTCACTTTTCTCTTGTTCTAGCACTCATTTATTAATTGATTCAAAAAACTGAACTAGACATTGAGAACACAGATATAAAAACAGGGGCCTTTAAAGGTCTAATATCCAAAATCTATAAGGAGCTTAAATAAATCAACAAGCAGAAAACAGTATCATTTAAAATGGGTAAAGGACATGAACAGACACTTTTCAAAAGAATACATACACACAGCCAAAAAGCATATGAAAAAATACTCGGCATCACTAATCATTAGAGAAATGCAAATCAAAACCACAGTGAGATACCATCTCACACCAATCAGAATGCTTATTACTCAAAGGCCAAAAAATAACATGCTGGCAAAGTTTTGGAGAAAGGAAAATGCTTACACACTGCTGGTGGCAATGTAAATTAGTTCAGCTGTTGTGAAAAGCAGTTGGGCGATTTCACAAAGAACTCAAAGCAGAATTGTCATTTGACCTAGGGATCCCATTATTGGGTATCTGCCCAAAGGACTATAAATTGTTCTGCCATAAAGACATATGCCTGCATGTGTTCACGGCAACACTACTCACAATAGCAAAGACATGGAATCAACCTAAATGTCCATCAACGGTAGACTAGATAAAGAAAACGTGGCACATATACACTGTGGAATACTACACAGCCATAAAAAGAACAAGATCATGTCCTTTGCAGCAACATGAATGGAGCTGGAGGCCATTATCCTAAGTGAACTATGTTCGTGAACACAGGAACAGAAAACCAAATATTGCATGTTCTCACATATTTGTGGGAGCTAAACATTGAGTACCTATGGACACAAAGAAGGGAACCACAGACACTGGGGCCTACTAGAGCGTAGAGGGAAGGAGGAGGGTGAGAATCAAAATCTACCCATCACATACTATGCTTATTATTTGGGTGGTAAAATAATCTGTACAGCAAACTCCTGTGACAAACTCCTGTGACAAACCCATATAACAAACCTACAAATTAAGAAACAAAACATGGTCCTTGCCCTCAAGGAGTTTATAGTTAAGTAGGGGTATAAAAACTAGTGTAAAACAGCATAGCAAAGGACGTGAAAGGTTTGCACTGTGCTATGAAGTACCTTGTCAAGGCTATTACCATTTGCTTAAGGAGATAGTGCTTGACCTATTTCTTGAAGTGGATCAGTGGAGACATTAAAGGGAAGTGAATGAGGTGGGAAAGTTGGAATGCTGTAGGTAAAAGTATAGGTAAAGAGTCAAAGTAAATAATTATGGATAGGCAAAGTGTTCAAGTAAATGAATGTGTGGCTAGAGCTCAGACACACATTAGGCAGTACTTAAATATGAGATACTCAAGCTACACATAGCAGTCAGCAGCACCACAAAGGTATGCAGCACATGTGTTTTGCTTAAAGAGTGACTCATCCCCAAATAAAAAGGAATTCCAGAAATACCTTAATGTAATTGTCACTGAGGACCTTGATCTTAATGCAAATTAGTCTTCCTGTAGGTCAGCTTCCCTAGCTCTCCAGACATGTTCAGAGAGAACTCATTCTAAATTATATTCAAGCTGAGAAAGCTGAAAACTCTGCCCCATTATATGAACCCTTAGTCTGGTCTTGTTTGTTGTTCTATGATGATATGAAGACTGAATGCATTTCAAATCACTTGGGTCAAGGTGAAAAAACTCTCCAACCCTTACTCCATCTTTGCCAGAGAAATAGTAATGCTAGGAACAGAACACTGCAAGTAGCTATAACCACTTCAACGTTTTAAATAAAAGAGGAAGAAAGTTCAGATTGTGTGTGTGTGTGTGTGTGATCATGCTCCCACCACATCTAAGAAGGTACAACCCTCTTATGAATGCATCTCATATATTATCTTTGTTTTTTGTTTTTTTTTCCTTTCTCCCACCTTGTCTCCTGTCCCTAAATCCAGGTTTCCTAATGACCATCAAATATGCTGCTGTCAAGAGGAGTTAAATGTGGCCCCAAGTAGAATACACCAGAGTCTCAGTCTAAAAACCCTGAAAGTGGTTATTTATATAACCATTATCAGTATCTCCTATACAATTTTATTTCATTATTAATATTTCTATTTTTTAAACATATGTTCTTTCCTGGAGGTGTTATGAATCATTTGAAGGGAAAACATGGGTCCTAGACTTTTATCCTGCCACATTCGGTGATTATAATACCTTTAGTTAGTCTTCATTAAATATCTTTTCATATAACAAATCCAAAGTCATAGAGGTTGAAATTTAGATGGATTTTGGTGCAATATTAAAAGCAAAAGGGGATTTTAAGTTCCCTACAGCAAATTAAAACTTGAGTTAATCATGAGTTTTGTGTTTTCTCCTTTAGAAAGTCATCTAAGTAGTGGCCAGGCACGGTGGCTCATACCTGTAATCCCAGCACTTTGGGAGGCCAAGGTGGGCAGATCACCTGAGGTCAGGAGTTCAAGACTAGCCTGGTCAACATGGTGAAACTCCATCTCTACCAAAAATAAAAAATTAGCCAGGTGTGGTGGCACGTGCCCACCCACTCGGGAGGCAGAGGCAGGAGAATTGCTTGAACCCAGGAGGCAGAGGTTGCAGTGAACCAAGATCACACCACCTCACTCCAGCCTGGGTGACAGAGTGAGACTCCATCAAGAAAGAAGAAAGAAAGAAAGAGAGAGAGAGAGAGCGTGAGAGAGTGAGTCATCCAAATAGCATGAATTCTAAGACAAAAAGGCATTTGGTATCTGATTCCTTTATAGCAAAGACTCTAATCACAGCTTCCTTCTGGAAATAAATTTGAAACACAGGATTGCTCATCCTGCATGAATCCACTTTTCTAATTCTAATGTATTATGATTCAGCAAAACCTTCCCACTACATGACTGCTATATTCCTGGCATAGCCAAAAATTTCTCAGAGGGAATATATATGAAACAGTCAAGTTACCATCAACAGGGCTCATAATTTTCTATTTCCTCCCTGCTTGGTTATTATGGCACTTAAGAGCCTAAGGGAATTAAAAAATACAGGCAAACAGGGACTACCTGTTATTGATTCCAAGTTATTAACTCAAGCATTTTAGAACTCCACAATACTTTAAAATTCATTTTGCCCCAATCATTCATTTTATAGATGATGAAACCAAAATTGAAAGAGGTTAACTGATTGCCCAACTGTACCTACTTTGCATTTGCAGAACTAAGACTAAATCCTGGGTCTCCTGATCCCTCTCAAGAAATGTTCTATTTCACTAAAAGTATATATTTCAAGGTTCTTTAATGTTCCTGCTGTAAAACTGGTAAGGTGACTATGGGCTGGCTCTTTTTAGTTACAACCTGGGTGATCCAGTTACCTACTTACTATTGTATCATAAACTACTACAAAACTCAATAGCTTACTTTTTTGTCACCCATGATTCTGCAGAGTGTATGTTCAGCTTGGGGTCCTTCATAGAGTTTCAGCCACAGAGCAGCTGAGGATGAAGTCCTCTAACAGCTTCTTCATTCAAATCTGGTACCTGGGCTTGAATAGATGAACAGCCAGAAGCTTCAAGCATCTGCTTCTCTTCCTATAGCTACCTTGGGCTTCCTCAAGCGTGGAGTCTTAGGCTTGCACTACTTACATGGAGTTTGCTTCCCCTAAAGTTAAGTGTCCCAAAAGACCAAAGTAAAAGCTGCAAGGCATTTTATAGTCTTGCATGTCTCAGAATGCTACTTATCTTACATTTTCTCTCACATTCTATCCTATTGGCAAGCAATATACTCAGCTCAGATTCAACCTTGAAACAACATGGGTGAAATAGCAAGAGAATTTGTGACCATCTCTACTTTACTTTTTATGTACATTTTAACAATTCTTTTAAATACTAAATGCCTTATTTTAGCCAGAATTTAAATCCCCTGAATGATAACATTCAATCATTATTCAGAGACAATAGACAAAATATAGCAGTTTGTCTATACATGAAAGATATTTTCTACCTCAAAATTATTGAAGGACCACTCTGTGTGGATGTTCCCAACATTGAAGTCTATAGTCTATTTAACTTTTTAAAATGGAATCCTTTCCTGTCTCATAGCTATAAGCTCATTAGATTACTAGACATTTAATATAAAATGTGTGCTGTTTCCTCCTTGAAAAATTGAAAAATTAGGCTTCTCCAATCGGTGTTCTACATTGGGATCTGACAAGTTAAAAATACAGAATTTCTTCTATTAAAATGTTCTATCTGTAACAAACAAAAAAAAACTAGTTGGCACATTTTGTTCTCTTTTCCTCAGCTTTTGACTCTGTGAACAAAAATGGGCTGTAAAGTATAAATTGTATATATTTATAAAATGCCTAGAAAAGACAGAGAGAAATATTAGTTGGTTTTCTCTGGTTGATAAGAATATGTGTCTTTAAATTTTACTCATATTATCTACCAGGAACATAAACGATTTCTGTAATAAAATCATAATAAAATGTTAAAGAAGAGTTATAGATACATTTTCAGAAATTTTTTTTCAGGCATTGTAGAGACTTTTATCTGTAACTATTTGCTCAATGACTACCAAGTATTAAAATAAATCACATTTAGTAACTGAAGCTAAAATCTATACATTATAACCTGTTTATCTTAGAGACTAGAAGGTAAATTACATGGTTCAGCACTAGATATTCTATGAAGGTTTTACCAAAACAGAAAATCATAGTTTAGATGTCCATCGAATTACATATATAATAAAATATGGCCAATCTCTAGCATTAAAAACTCGAGACTGTGACCACGCCTTTAAAGATGTGTTATTAGAAAACATCCACCATGATCTCTTGAGGAATACTGTAGTGCTGTGGAAAAAATAACTCTCAGTTTATGCCCAAGCAGAAGTGATGCAGCTTTCTGGTAAGGTTTATGCCATAGGAGGACAATCCCGATTATGTAAGTTTGTGGTTTTTCCTTGGCTGGCAACAGCAAGGAGCTATACTCAATACATTTGTTAATTAAAGGATATGATATCAAAGCTACTCCACCCTAGTTCTTTTCAGAAACTCAGTTGAGAGAAGTAAGATTCACAGACCTGAGTGACCCATAAAGCAATAAACATCCTTGAGAAATCTGAGTGTCAGAGACGCCACCCTTCCCATCTTCTGCCCCTCTCCTCCCAGAGAGCAAAATGCTTTTACAAAACTGTGTTTTGAATGATGTCATATCATAGGACCTGATAAGAAATGCTCTATGTGGTCCTTATTTTGTTTACTCTAAGATACTACTAAAGTTGTCATTCAGTATGAAGTTATACTCTTTGTCCCATAAGAAGAATTGGACCTTTCTTCTTAACACATTGTGCTGTTCTTGAATAACTGGGTTATTTATGTCAAAGTCATTGTGCATTATGGGATTTTTGTCTTTCCTTCTGCTTTATGGGTGTTAGAAAACTGAGAATCTAATGTGTGCCCCAACTCAGGAAGAGCTTGACATTTGCAGGAACTTATTATATGCCTTTCAGGATTCTCAGTATGTAAGCTGGTCTCAACCACAAGAGAGGAACACCAGTGATATCCACTACTTCATTTAGTACCATATGAGCTAAGGAAAGAAGCAGGGAATTATTTAATTATTCTTCCCTCTTTTGCACAATGCCTTCTCCTTCTTTCTCTCAACAAAGTGTCTAGGAGAAATGAAGACCCCCAACACTAATGTGTGCCCCAACTCAGGAAGAGCTTGACATTTGCAGGAACTTATTCTATGCCTTTCAGGATTCTCAGTATGTAAGCTGGTCTCAACCACAAGAGAGGAACACCAGTGATATCCACTACTTCATTTAGTACCATATGAGCTAAGGAAAGAAGCAGGGAATTATTTAATTATTCTTCCCTCTTTTGCACAATGCCTTCTCCTTCTTTCTCTCAACAAAGTGTCTAGGAGAAATGAAGACCCCCAACACAGTGTTCTCTTCTTGGTGATTATTTTTCTTCTTTGGAGATTTTTTCATACCTATTCAAATTGGCCGAATGAATTGACTGGTATGCACCATTTAGTGAATGGAAGTAAGGGGTATGAATCAGTAAAGTTGGATATTTGGGTGTCTATTTCCTGGTAATTGTGTCTATATCCACAATCAACTTATATCACTAATAAACATCAGTATGAGAGATTTTGAGACACTATTCGAGCTGGTAAAATTTCTAAAAATTAAAAAAAAAAAATTAAAGCTGAAGTTTCTTATTTGATAGTGGGATTATTTCATGAAAAGGTTAATCCCTTCTTTTGCTTACAAACCACTTATTTTGGAGTGGTTTATGAATTGTTCAAGGTCAAAAATTATCACAGCTTAAAACAAATGAATTTTGTTGGTTAAGTATAAGAGAGAATAAATGACGTTATAGATTTCCCTTTGAAAGGGCAATGGAACACGTGTTTTGCTTACAGCAACTAAACACCTTATACAAGAGTAACGGTATTCAACAAAAGTGAATATAGTAATGAGAATGAATAAATGAAACTCCAAACATTGACTCAAATACACTCAGATACTTAAATGCTACTGAATGACCACAATATAAAGAGACCAAAATTATAAATACATCCGGAACGTTGTACCCAGAGTTTTGAACTTCATCCGTGCTTGTCCTTCAGCATCTTTGATGTTGGGGCTGTTATGCTCTGTAACAATGAGTGGACTCCAGGTATGTAAAGATCAGATTGTGGTCGTGCCAGAATTTATCTCCATATGTTAACTTCACAGTAGAAATTCCAGTATTGCAGACCATATCTATAACATGTTATTAAGGGAAATTTACATAAAATAGGTTGGATAGATGAAGCAACATTTTTCATTGTTGCTTCTCCCCACATGACACAGATAAAAGTAACTACAAGTGAAGACTCTCAAATCCCTCAATCCAAGTGGCAAACTGACTGGCATAAAAATTAATTCCTAAATAGTAGGTGGAAGGGTGCATTTGAAGCTTCTTTAATCTAAAATCCAAAATACACACACATACAAAAGGTCCTGATACAACCTCGTTGGTGTTGAAAGAGGATTTAAATGATCCAATGGATGGTATAAGCTACAGATAAATTTCAGTATTTAGTCTGGGCACAGTGGCTCATGCCTGCAATCCCAGCACTTTGGGAGGCTGAGGTGGGCAGATCACCTGGGGTCAGGAGTTTGAGACCAGCTTAGCCTACATGGTAAAACTCCTGTCTGCACTAAAAATACAAAAATTAGCCAGGCATGATGGCACATGCCTGTAGTCCCAGTTACTCGGGAGGCTGAGGCAGGTCCTCAATACTGCAGTTGCCACTTGCCTTTCTTATAATGTTTCAGGGGAAAAAAACAGGTGGAAAAAATCGGAATGTTTTCTCCACAAATTAATAATAGATGGAGATAGATGTATTTATGTACTTCAATTTTTGGGTTATTTTTGCATAATTACATAATAAACCCAGATCGAGAACTTGGATTATGGCTATAGAGACATGCTTGTTGCTCACAAGCATGAAATAGTGTTCTGTGTCCCAGAACCTGAAATAGCCTTCTGTTCAGTACAACTCCCTAATACTTGGAATTCAAGAAGATGGTATTACTGTTATTGCCATTTGAATCTCCTTCTGAGGCTCGAAAGAAAACATGTTATTCCTCTCCATAAAACACCCCCCAAGGACAGGTACAGTGGTCCATGTCTGTAATCCCAGCACTTTAGGAGGTCGAGGCGGGTGGATCACAAGGTCAGGAGTTCGAGACCAGCCTGGCCAACGTGGCAAAACTCCATCTCTACTAAAACTACAAAAATTAGCCAGGCTTGGTGGCATGTGCCTGTAGTCATGGCGAAATCCTGTCTCTACTAAAAATACAAGAATTAGCCAGGCGTGGTGGCATGTGCCTGTAGTCCCAGCTACTCAGGACGCTGAGGCAGGAGAATCACCTGAACCTGGGAGGCGAAGGTTGCAGAGAGCCGAGATCATTCCACTGCACTCCAGCCTGGGTGACAGAATGAGACTCCATCAAAAAAGAAAAAAATAAATAAAAACAAAATAAAAAAATAAAAAACCAAACCCAAATAATCACATGTAAGCACTAATTGTATTTGGGTTTTGGTGTTTTCTTTTTTATTTATTTATTTTTTTTTTTTGAGACGGAGTCTCACTGTGTCTCCCAGACTGGAGTGCAGTGGCGCGATCTCAGCTCACTGCAAGCTCCGCCTCCTGGGTTCACGCCATTCTCCTGCCTCAGCCTCCCGAGTAGCTGGGACTACAGGTGCCCGCCACCACGCCCGGCTAATTTTTTGTATTTTTAGTAGAGACAGGGTTTCACCATGTTAGCCAGGATGGTCTCGGCCTCCCAAAGTGCTGGGATTACAGGTGTGAGCCACCACGCCCGGCCTGGTGTTTCATTTTTAGCCTGCCTTTACACATCAAGAAACAGAATAAAAAGTTTACTGCTTAAATACATTCATTGTAATAAATAGGCCATTTGCCAGTAGATTGGTTTATGTGAGTAGATTTCAAAACTGTTCCTGGTACATGTCCATGATGTTCATGAAAAAGCAGTCACAAAGGAAAAACTGCTTTCCATGAAGTTGGGGGGTATGACAAGTTTGAAGCACAGCATGCAGTAAGGACAGAGGGAATGAGACAGTGTGGGTAATGTCATGAAGGGGCAGCCTTTGAAAAATGAGAGAATAGGTGACTCAAGATCTTCTAGACAGCAGTGAAAGTCAAAAGGTCTTAATAGGAGTTGCTGAGGACTTGCTTTGGGACTATTGTTTTTGAGATAGATACAAATACAAATTGGAATTTTTGTTTGAGTTTGCTTCTGCAAGTAAGGTGTCTTTCCAAGGGTATGTATGTATATATATACATACATATAATCCTTCCAGGAATATATCTATGATGCAACAACTATCAAATTTCTGTTTTCATCTCTAATATCTTTTCTAAGCTCCAGATCATGGATCCAGCAACCGGTGAAGACCTTTCACTTCATCAATTGTCTCAGAACCCAACATGGCCAAATCTGAATGTATTAAATCCCATAAAACCTCTCCCTCCTCCTCCATTTCTTCTTTGTCTTCCTCCTCCTGCAACCCCAGGTCCGTGAAAATTTACCACTAGCCATACATTTCATTTACCTAAGGTAGACACTGGGTTCTTCTTTCAATCCTTCCTATCTCTTGTCTTTTGCTTCTAATCTCAAAAAGTTGATTCCATCTGCTAAATAACTTGCAAATCTATCCACTTCTTTCCATTTCCAGGGTCTCTAGATCAGTTTAAGATAGGGTCATTTTCCATATATGTTTCTATAATTATCTCCCCATATCCTTCAAATTTGCCCCATTTCAACACATTCTCCAAACTATATACTCAAATGGATTTTTGCAAGATGAAAACCTGAAAATATCACAGCCCATTTGAAAAAAAAAAAAAATCTTTTAATACCTCTCATGGATTTTAGGATAAATTCCAAATTTCTAAGGTGTTTTGTAAGGCCCTATATGATTTTTATTCCTCCTGATCTTCCAACGTACCTCTGTCACCTCTTTCAATCACTCTAGATCCAGTCATGTGGTGGGATTTAAGCTTGCTCTCATTCTAAGCCTTTGGATATGAAATTTCTTCTTTCCCTCTTTCCTCTTCTAAAGGATGTTACTCATCCTTCAAATTCCATTTATTATTAGTTGTAATAAGAGTAATGCTGATGGTTACCATTTAACACTTTTTTTCAGTTATGTCTAATACCCATAGACTATTTTTGTTCCTTTTTAAAACTTTTAAGTTTGGGGTACAAGTTCAGGTTTGTTACATAGGTGAGCTTCTGTCATGGGGCTTATTATATGGATCATTTCTTTTATGTGCTTAACACTACACACAACATTTTTTCTTTGCACACCAAATCCATGAGGAGGTACATAAATGGATAAAGATGAAGAAACTAAGGTTAAATAATGTGAGTAACTTATTTACTTTACAAATCCTTGGTTTCTTTGCCACCATCTTTCTTGCCCTTTAGAACTTGGGTTGGTTCTCCGCTCTTGTGCTTCCATAGCATCCGGTACCTATTCTAGTGGTGGCACTTCTCAGCTACTATCTCCTCTTTCTTATTTGCTATTTGTTCTGTTTTCCTTATGAGAATTTCCACACATTCATGAGACAAACCTTATTCCACATTGTACTAACCCCCTGCCTCCGCCAATCAACCTCTCTAGCACAGTGGCTGACACACAGAGGGCATTCAAAATATAATATTTATTGCATTAACAAATGATACATTTTCTTTTTTCTGAGGTTTGCTCATCTCGTCAGAAGGAAGAAACGATTAGATTTAGCTATTTATTAACCTTTGCCTTTCCCCTTTCCCCCAAGGTTTCAAGGCTTTGTGGAATGAAATCTCCTTTTCACAAAACTGTTGCAAATACCCTGGTCTTTACTTCACTCTTTCATTTAAAAAGATTAAAAGTTAAATTTCATCTAGAATGATTGCAAGTTCACAAAATGATAAATATATTAAAACTAAGCTGCTGTTTTGAAATTGGTTTAAATTACAAAATAGCCAAATTCTGCATAAGCTATGCGGGTAAAACAAAAGCTCCTTGTTCATTTCTGTGACATTAGTAACTCTTGCATTATTTAGTGAAAAATAATCTGCTCACCAACTTGAGTAAAGTAACTTGCACTCATTCAGCAAAACCAGAAAAGACAGGGAATGATATTTCATCCATAATTTCAACATTCATTATAGTATAAAAAAAGACCTGCACAATCTGATCATATAACAGAAGGCCAAAGATCTCTTCAGAGTATTACAAACTTCTCCCTGTTTAATTATAAGAATCCAAGCCAGTTAACAACTTGGTGCTTTTTTAAAATATAGAATGTAATACATTCTCCCTTTTTGCCTCTGATGGTGTTGAGACACAAATAAAATAATAGACTGGAAGTACTTACACAATTGTATGACCAATTCTAAGGAGTTACAAAGTGATTCAAAGAAATTTAAACGTGTATACTCAAAAAATCAATCTTTTAAACCAGGAGGCTAATTTTACATTTAGTGCATGCAAGCAAACTTTTCTGAAATATTGTTTAGTTTTCTGTTTGTTTTTAAAAACAAAATACAAAACAAAAGAAAATGAAATTTTAGAAATAAACTTCATCTTCAAAACTGCGGATAGTACTTAATACTTATACCACTTAAGCACAATGTTTCAAATTGTAAGCCATGAGACTCATGCAAATATAAAATGTGTACATGAAAAAGATTTTATATAATTTCTTAATTAGTGTGGAAATCAGTCAGATGTTGGAATGGATTTAAAGGTAATTGGAAGAATAGACATATAGGTATACAGACAATTGGAAATGCTGAAATACATTTGCTAATAAATGTAAAAGAGTTTAATATCTTGTAGAATAATAAAATGTAAAGCTTGTATTATCTTTTCTACAGAGTATAAATAATCCCAAACAAGAATAATTTGCATTACTCTCAGCTTCCTACAACTTAATATTTTACTCCTATAGAGCTATAAATCATTCCAGGCAATAGAAAGACAGAGGTGCATACCCCTAGATAATCAGATAATTTCCCCAAAGATCCACTTGATAATGTCTCACAGTCCACGGACAGGACCTAGGAATCTCTTTTGCCCATTTCCATGTTTGACAAATTTTCTTTGACATTATCTATAGAATGAAAGATGGAAAAATTTGGCTAGTAGAGATCCTCCCGTCTGTAATACATTTTAGTTTTAGATACTCATAAGCTTGAATCTAAATGTTCAACAAGTTAAAAATCTTCAGTTGTTGCAAGATAGACCCCAAATTTCTAAGATCGAAAATGATTTAGGAACTAATTATTGTAAAAGTCCCTACAATGACGACGTTTAAGATAACTGTAACTGAGCCTTTCAAAGAAATAGCTCACAAAATAAATTCTAACACAGGATGTCATCCAAAATCAAGGTTTTACTGCTGCTGTTGTTTATTTCTTTTACTTTATATTCTGTATTTGTTCTGTGTCATGATATAATTTAGGTTTGGTTTTAAATCTGCTTTGCCCGTATCTCCCCTTTCATGTAATATTTGGTTACATTTATACAAGATCAATAATTTTAATTTCATTTGTGTTTCCAGTTTTCTCAAGCAGCACAAGTAATTAGTTTGGCTTTCTATCCTGCTGAAAGTAAGTGCCATGCAGCAAGAGTGTTCTCTTGTTCAACGCTATCCCCCCAGCATGCCTGCTGAGGATGAAGGGCTCAATCAACATATATTAATTGAATGAATATTCTGGCTGAACTGCAATCACAATAGTTTTGAATAAGATACAAGAATACTGAATTGACTTGACTCATTCAACTTTATAAATATTAACTTTTAATAAATCACTTTATCATATATATGTATATTCAGTTTGTGAATGAATAAGCGTAAAATTAAGGATATCAAGTCAGTGGACAAAATGATAACTTCCCTTCTGCATTTTTTTTCAGTGAGCACAGGGATCAGCTCTGATACTAAGCAACTGAAGTAATATATTTTTCCATTATCCTTCTCTGTGTAACAGGTAGCAAATCAGCTGCATGTTGCAAAATCCCTAACAAGGCCAATAAAGAAATTGACTATTGGAAACTAATGAAATAAAATCTATCTTGTTCATATCTTGGGTTTTTCCTTCTTCAGCATTCAGCTAAAAATTAAAAAGAAAACATTGATATGTAGAAAAAGAAAGCAAGGACTTTTGTCTTTTATTAAAACTAAAGAACGACTTGGAATCAGGACAAAAGTAGATCAATACTTCATAAATCTATACGGAATATATCATAGTTGAGAATTTGAACCTATAATGACAACTCTTAACTCCTACAAGATTCTTAGACTTAAAAGAAAAATTAAGTTTAATAGATTAGTTTCGAAGATTGAAAGGCAGTCTGATTTTCTAGAATTATAAAGATACTTGCTTTAATAACTCTGAGTTAGCAAGTCTATGTACATAAAATCACCCCTTTCCTTGAACATCCATTTAATCCTACCAGAGACAAAGACTTAAATGTGTATGTAACCGAGAGAAAATTTTGCTATTTGCAGCTAAAAACTTTTCTTAAATGTATGTGTTATATATTCTTTTATGTTATGAATAATAGTGCTATTCTTATAAAAATTATTCATGCTCATTGTAAAGAAAAAAGTAAGGTATACAAATTCACCACTGGCATTAACGTTGGACAATTATAAATTCAGAAATTCTCTTATTCATGTATATGTAGAAGATACATAGAAAGATAGATATAAGTAATTTTAGAATCTTTGATCATATTATAAATGCTACTTTGTAATAAAAGGCAACCATGTTACTTTCTGAATTAAACAGAAGGGGAGAAAACTGGAAGTCAAATTGAAAGAATCTGAAATGTACATAAAAGTTTCTTCACTGCAGGAGATATTATTTCCTAAAAGGCCCTCTGGCAAAAAAAAAAAAAAAAAATTATTGTTACGTTTAAGGTCTGATATTCTTGGCATCCATTGATCTGAATCCAATTTCCTGGAACAAAACGTGCCTTTTTAAGCTGTAGAGTCAACTGTTAATTTTAGGGATCACTCCTTTGTTACATTTTTGACTGATGCGTTTTCTGTTTCATTCACTGAGTTATCCTGAAATATCACTTAGCCTTTACAGGACTGTCTTCACCCTCCACACCTAAAAAGGAATGTGATGGAATATAGTGATGAAGAGTACTGGCACTAGAGCCAGGCTGGCCAGCTTTAAGCCCCAGCTTCTCCATTTCCTATTTGTGTGACCACTGAGCAATTTAACTTCTTAAAGCTAATTTTAAAAATCTCTTTTTATTAGAGAAATAAAAATGATACTTCCTATTGTTGTGTTGATTGTGTCAGATGAATATATAAAGCCCTTAAAAAGTACCTGGCACAAAGTAATTGCTTAATAATCTTATTTTTAACTGTTATTGTATCTATTGTTACAATATCATTGTTTTTTATTTACTTTATTTTTCTCGTCTTTCTTCTCTGTCAGTGTTATTGATAGGGAAACAGCACAACCAAATTTGGTAATTTGGGGAGAGTTCAAGAAATAAACTGTTTATAAAAGTGTGGGAAGATTATAGGAAAACCCCAAGGGATGTGCAGTGACAGGGAGTGTGGGAAGAAGAATTCTTACTTCCCCAGATCTGAAGTGGTGAAGCAAGGAAGTGGTTACAGAAACTCAAAGAGAAATACAGAGAGAGAGAAGGAGATGCAAGTAGAGGGAGAGGAGGACAAAGACAGCGAATATGCAGAGTAGAGGGGACCTATGGTTTGGAGAAGGCAGGCAGCCAGCCCACTCTCATCCTCTGATCTTGTGAGGAGCTGGCCAAAGGGAAAACTACCCAGACCTCATTCTTTACCCTGCTCCAGTCTTTTGCAGGTACGTCCCTTTAGCTAAACACAATCAGAAGCCCCAGAATGAGAAACCTTTGCTGTATTATCTTATTCTGGTAGGCCACTGGGGATACAATGCAATTACAGCCAAATGGAAAATATCCAGCACAGCATGCAATTTTATTCTTTCATGTCTCCTCTGTCCCTTGCTATTGCCAATTTATTGTCCTGTGTTGGTGTTATTTGGGGGGTCTCAATTTGTTTCTTTGACTCTGCTATTTTCCTTTTTATCTATGTAGTTGTTTTATCATCTAGTCTCTGATCTTAAGATTTATTATATTCATATTCTTATTTGATCCTGTATTTTATTAGATTCATGTTTTCATTAAAATATTTTATAGTCTCATGGGGCTTTTTAGAAACATGTTCTTAGATTGCCTTTTATTCAGAAGGTTTCTACACTCTTCTCCTGGATGTTGATTTTATGTTTGTTTTGTTTCCACATTATCATACTATTTGTTTTCATCCTGATCATACTGAATATGAGATGGTTTATTAAAGTTTTCATTTCTTCTGATATAGGATATTTAAATTCTCTTTCACAGCCTCATTGGCTATAACTGGAGTCTTGTGTTCTATAGTTCTGGGAAGTGATGGTGGGGAAAGGCTCTTTTGAAGGCACATGCACCTTTTGCTGATGGAACTTGGCCCTGTCCTCTCTAAGATGGGTGAAATGTCTAAGGCACCCTTGGAGTTCAAATCTTTCCAATTCTTTATGTAGTCTTAGGCCTCACTTCTTTAGCCCAAATGCTTCATCTACATCTCCCCACCAACTGTTTCTGCTCTCCCTCATCTGAAATGGGGAAACACAAAATCAACTCAGACAATTTTTTTGAAAATGTCAGCTATTCATAAGGATTTACAGGATGTTGTCAACTCACCAGTACTACTTCTAGGTTGTAGTAGAAGAGGGGCTAAGAGATTCTTCTGAATCCTCAGACTCTGTTCCTGTTACCACCTCTTGATATATAAGGTGTGTGGACAAGAACCTTCTTCTGCTTTGTCATAGTTTAATAGTCAGTAAATTTTCTATTCATTTTTATTATTTTCAGGTGTTTTTCATTTCATTAGATAATGACTATACAGATACACACATGCATATACACACAATTGAAGTATTTCTACAGTTTCTTTAGATGAGTTGGTATTTGTATTAGTCTGTTTTCATGCTGCTGATAAAGACATACCTGAGATTGGGCAGTTTACAAAAGAAAGCAGTTTAATTGGATTCACAGTTCCACGTGGCTGGGGAGGCCTCACAATCATGGCGGAAGGCAAAGAGGAGCAAGTCACATCTTACATGGATGGCGGCAGGCAAAGAACTCCTGTTTTTTCAAAACCATCAGATCTCATGAGACTCATTTACTATCATGAGAATAGCATAGGAATGACCCACCCCCATAATTCAATCACCTCCCACCAGGTTCCTGCAATGACCTGTGGGAATTGAGGGAGTTATAATTCAAGATGAGATTTGGGTGTGGATACAGAGCCAAACCATATCAGAATTTTAATCCATTCTCACACTGCTGTGAAAAATACCTGAGACTGGGTAATTTATAGAGAAAAGGAGTTTAATTGACTCAGCGTTCCACACGGCTGGGGAGGCTTCAGGAAACTTACAGCTGTGGTGGAAGGCACCTGTTCACAGGGCAGCAGGAGAGAGAATGAGTTTCAGCAGGGGAAATGCCAGACGCTTATAAAACAATCAGATCTCGTGAGAACTCACTATCATGAGAACAGCATGAGGGATACTGCCTCTGTGATTGAATTACCTTCCACAGGGTACCTCCTACTACACATGGGGATTATGGAAATTACAATTCAAGGTGTGATTTGGATAGGTCCATAGTAAAGTCATATCATTCTACACCTGGTCCCTGCCAAATATCATGTCCTCACATTTCAAAACACAATCATGCCTTCCCAATAGTCCCCCAAAGTCTTAACTCACTTTAGCGTTAACCCAATAGTCCAAGTCCAAAGTCTCATCTGAGACAAGGTCAGTTCCTTCTGCTTATGGGCCTGTAAAATCAAAAGCAAGTTACTTACCTCCTAGATACAATATGGGTACAGAAATTGGGTCAATACACTCATTCCAAATGGGAGAAATTGACCAAAACAAAGAGGCTACAGGCCCCATGCAAGTCCAACATCCAATAAGGCAGTCATTAAACCTTAAAGTTCCAAAATGATCTCCTTGGACTCCATGTGTCACATGATGCAAGAGGTGGGCTCCCATGTCCTTGGGAAGCTCTGTCCCTGTAACTTTGCAAAATATAGTACCCCCATCCCAGGGGCTTTCATGGGCTGGCATTGAGTGTCTGTGACTTCTTCAGGTACATGGTGCAAGCTATTACTTGGTCTACCACTCTGGAGTCTGGAGGATGGTGGCCCTCTTCTCACAGATCCACTAGGCAGTGCCCCAGTGGGGACTCTGTGTGGGAGATCTGACCCCACATGTCCCTTCTGTACTTCTTTAGCAGAAGTTCTCCATGAGGGCTCCACCCCTGCAGCAAACTTCTGCCTAGACCTCCAGCCATTTGTATACATCTTCTGAAATCTAGGCAGAGGTTCCCAAACCTCATTTCTTGACTTCTGGGCACCCTCAGTCTCAACACCTTCCAATGCTTGGGGATTGCACCCTCTGAAGCCATGGCCCGAGCTGTACTTTGGCCTCTTTTAGACATGGCTGGAATGGCTGGGACACAGAGCACCAAATTCCTAGACTGCACAGAGCCAGAGGGCCCTGGGCCTTGCCCACAAAACCTTTTTTCCCTTCTAGGTCTCTGCATCTGTTATGGGAAGTGCTGCCAGGAAGATCTCTGACATGCCCTGAAGACATTTTCCCTATTGTCTTGGTTATTAACATTTGGCTCCTCGTTATTTATGAGAATTTCTGCAGAGGGTTTGAATTTCTGCCCAGAAAACAGGTTTTTCTTTTCTACTGCATCATCAGGTTGCAAATTTTCCCAACTTTTATACTCTGTAACCTCTTCAATGCTTTGTTGCTTAGAAATTTATTCAACCAGATACCCTAAATCAGATCTCTCAGGTTCAAACTTCCACAGCTCTCTAGGGCAGGGGCAAAAAGCTGCCAGTCTCTTTGCTAAAGCATAGCAAGAGTAACCTTTATTCCAGTTCCCAAGAAGTTTCTCATTTTCATCTGAGACCACCTCAGCCTGGCCTTCATTGTTCATATCATTATCAGCATTTTGGTCAAAGCCATTCAGTAAGTCTCCAGGAAGTTCCAAACTTTCCCACATTTTGTTGTCTTGTTCTGAGCCCTCCAAACTGTTCCAATCTCTGCCTGTTACCCAGTTCTGCAGTCACTCCCACATTTTCAAGTATCTTTATAGCAGCACCCCAATCTCTGTACCCCACTCTCTGGTACCAATTTACTATTTTAGTCCATCTCACACTGCTATGAAGAAATACCTGAGACTGGGTAATTTATAAAGAAAATAGGTTTAATTGACTCAGTTCCACATGGCTGGGGGAGGCCTCAGGAAACTTACAATCATGGTGGAAGGCACCTGTTCACAGGTTGGCAGGGGAGAGAATGAGTGCCAGCAGAGGAAATGCCAGATGCTTATAAAACTATCAGATCTCATGAGAGCTCAGTCACTATCATGACAACAGCATAAGGGAAACTGCTCCCATGATTCACTTACCTTCCACTGGGTACCTCTCATGACACATGGGGATTATGGGAATCATAATTCAAGATGAGATTTGGGTGGGGACACTGCCCGACCACATCAGGTGGCAAATGGAGAACAGATATTTTATTAACTCTTGGTATTTAATTATCTTTTCTCCAAATAATTATAAATCCTAAATATAATTGGAAAAAATAGAAGGAAAAATAGATACATCAATATAATTAGCATTTTTTTTTGTATTTAGCAATGCTAAGAATCTTTTTTTTAAATCAAACAAAAAGATGGAATGATGACCATAGCTACACTTTGGGGGAGTTCATAAAAGGGAGAAGAGAGAGCATTCCTTGGCATGAACTTAGTTGCAGGCACAGCAAGGAAAAGAGGACATTCCTTTTAAGTGGGTTTCCTGAGGTACCTAACAAGCAAGAAGAACTCAACAAATATTTGCTGACTGATTAAAAATCAGAATTTAAAGTTTTGCCACTTCATAAATCCTGTAACTCAAAATAGCCTAATTATATTTTTCAAGTCAATGAAAAATGTGTAAGTTTCAAATAGACTTGATTTTATGTGGCTCAGAAGCCACTCCACCTAGTCACTATTATTGGAAATTTTCTGTGACCGTGGGCATGCTTGCCACTTCCTATTTATCACAGAAACCAAATAATAAACCTGCTTCCTGAAGTTTATCAGAAAAGTTCTCGGTGTATTCAGGGGAGAGAAACAGAGAAGATGGTGATGGTGGTTATTAATAATAATTAATTATTTATACAGTGCTGACAGAGGGCTCACTGATGGAGAAGGTGCACAATCCGAGATAGACTCCTCTCTGCCTGTAGTCAGAATTCTAAGTGAGATAAGCATTTCAGACATGAAATAAGTCTTGTCAAGCAGGAGGTCAAAGCTTCTAATTTCAGAATTTCTTTAGCATAAGTTTCACTTTTTAAAGTTATTAAGAGCTTATTCTATACTGGTAACAAGTGGCCTTCCAATAATACACCAGTTTAGGTACAATACAATATGTTCTCCTCTCAAAACAACTTAAAATATGAATGAATATCCTAAATTATAAAATTATTTTGACTAGAGACTCAGAAATGGAGTTTGATTACTATCTTTCCTTTCTTACTTTATTTTTGTCTGAAATAGCCTTGGGTTTTTTAAAATGCAGTTTATTAGACCAGGGTAAATGCTGGCCTTAAACGGGCTGAAAATAATATTCTAGCATGTTTTTATTAAGCAATTTCTGCCCCAATGGGGTATAGCAGGAAATGTAATAGAAGTTGTGGCCTCCAGGAGCCTTTGGAGACAACAGAGCTTTCTGAGGAAAACACAAGGACCAGGACAGTTAGCTTTCTTAAGAAATTCTTTTTAGTTCTGAACTATTGCCCAGTACAGGTACTCTTGAAAAAGCAAACAGCTCTCATCGACATTTTAGGATCTGGGGAGGAGGGGTGGAAAGCTGTAGCGGCACTGAGAAAGCAGCCAGCCATCAGCCCCATGCCTGCTTCATTGCCTGCCACCATCCACGTAAGATGTGACTTGCTCCTCTTTGCCCTCCACCATGATTGTGAGGCCTCCCCAGCCACGTGGAACTGTGAGTACAATTAAACCTCTTTCTTTTGTAAATTGCCCGATCTGGGTGTGTCTTTATCAGCAGCGTGATAATGGAAATGTGCAGAGTCCTTTAAATACCTCCATCCACTTAGGGAAGTTCTGATTCCCCAAACTCAAACAACGACCCTATTCTATAGTTGCTTTTTTCTCTCTTCTTGGTATAAATATATTCTTTAAAAATACTTAAATTGCCATGGGGAATAGTTAAAGAATTGGAGATGAGAACAGTGATTTTCTGAAAAGAACACCTTAACTAGCAGATATATCTTCAGGCAACAACAAAATTAATGACCAGTCATAACCCAAACCAGAGCATTCAGAATGGCAACTGACATCTTGTTACATTCCTCTGACTTGTCATGTTCTTTTTCTCTTGCTTGAAGGGGAGATAAAGCTCTTAATCACCAAGAATGCTTAGACTGGTGATTGAAGAGAGTCATATTTAAGCTATTTCTTCCACCGTGGGTTGTGACTTTGGGGCTCAAAATGTTGCCAAGCTGCTGATTTTTGGGTTATCCATGAGAAATAGCCATTCAAGTAACATAATTCTAGAAACATAAAATCTGGACCTCAATTTCTTTCCCTCTGCTATGTGATTTATATGTCACTCTACCTCAACAATTTCTTGTCACTTGGGAACTAAATTGATTAAATCTTGTTGAATTATCTGAGTGAACTATCACCAACATCAAAGCATCACTTCCATACAATTTTTCAAAGCTAAGCCTGTCTCCATATTACATTTCAAGCCAACTACAGCATCAACTCTGTCCCATTAATTACAACAACTGCTCTTTTTCTTTGCCAACTCTGCCCTAGCTATTGGGAAATTTACCAGCAACTGGACATCTCTCTCTAAGACTTCTTCTACATCGTAAAAATTTTGTTGAGTTATACTGAGGTGGAATGTAGCTTACAACTCTATTTTTGACATATTAGACTATAAGTTTATTTTTATAAAAATAACTGAACAGTGCATTGAATAGGACCATCTTCTTGATCTAAGTAACAAAAATTAAACATAAAATCTCTGTCGTATGTATACTTCTGTGGTGTACATATATGTTTTTGTGTGTACACACATGTATATATGCAGTGATGGTGATATAAATATGCATGTATATAAGCTGTGGTATTCACAAGCAACCATATATTCTTCCCTTGATTCCAAAATCACAGGATTTCTATATCAATGGACTTCCTTGATAAAACAGAAAATTTAATTTTATACATACACACACACACACACACATACATACACAGAAAGAGAGAGTGAGTCTCACTCTGCCACCCAGGCTGGAGTGCAGTGGTGCAATCTCAGCCCACTGAAATCTCTGCCTCCCCGGGTTCAAACAATCTTCGTGCCTCAGCATCCCAAGTAGCTGGGATTACAGGCATGCACCACCATGCCTGGCAATTTTTTTTATTTTCAGTAGAGACGAGGTTTCAGTATGTTGGCTAGGCTGGTCTCAAACTCCTGGCCTCAAGTAATCCATCTGCCTTGGCCTCTCAAAATGCTGGGATTATGGCGTGAGTCACTGTGACCAGTCAAAATATTTAATTATATTTAAGGGAAAAAAATAGTCAAGAACTTCAACTCCATTACAAGAAAATGTAACACAAGTTCCTCTTGAAGCAATAATCAATTTAGAAAAATATTTTGACATTTAATTGTATATATTTTACCATATCATTGAATAGAGTTATTTTCTAATCCATGATATTGTATATTTTTCTAAGATCAAATGTATCCACATTAATATACTAGTATAACCTTTAAACTAATTAAGGTGACAACTGATCAAGGGTGAAGAAGAATACTTCTTAAATACCAAGAGACATTTTGATTATATGGTTCAAATTGTAAAGAGTCTTGTAACTTCATCAAATAAACAAGACTTTAGCTATAACTTTGAAACAGTATCAGCTACATAAAATTGACCTTGGAAAAATTGTGTTTTCAAATGGTATGAAGATCTTCTATTGAATATTGTAATTTAGCAAGGACCACAAAGATTTTCCTAATCGAAGTGTAGATGCATTTTATCAGTACTGTGCATAGGTTGTTTTCATTGTATACACTGCAATTATTGCAAATTTGGGACTGACTCTAAAATCCAGCCCTTAGGGAATTAGTAATAATATGGGTATAGAACAATGCATAATATTTCCACCATTTCAGAAATTTCACTCTTTCCTCTTCCCATTTTTCTGATTCTCCAGCAGAATCACTTGTCTGATTTTTTTTGCCACAACAGTGGTAGATTTGTGTTCAGCATAATGTCTGTGCAGTTTTTACATAAATCATTGTCTACATAAATCATAATTTTACATAAATCATAAATGTCTATCCAAGTTTTTACATAAATCATTAATTATTTTTATTGCTGAGAAGTGTTCCATCATATGACTGTATCACAATGTGTTTATTCACTCACCTGTTCATGGATATTTGTGTTGGTTCCAGATTTTGGCTAATAAAATTGAAGATGTTACAAATATTCTCGTGAAGGTCTTTGTGTAGATTTATGCATTTATTTCTCTAGTGTAATCAGTTTGGATTACTGGGGCATCGGGTAACTACAAGAAACTGTCAAGCTGTTTCCCAAAGTAATTTATGAGAGTCCAGTTGCATCATATCTCCACCAACGGTTGGTATTCTAGGTCTTTTTAATTTACTTATTCTAAGAGGTATCTCATTTTGTTTTTAGTTTGAATTTCACTGATAATAATAAATTTTCATGTGCCTATTAGCCACTTATATATCTCTTTTATAAAGTGCCTATCCATATCTCTTAATCATTTTTATGTTATCTTGTTAATATTGAGTCGTAAGTATTCTTCATATATTCTAAATGTACATTGTTTTCTCAGATACACATATTGTTAATATTTCCATATCCTTTGGCTTGTTTTTTCATTTGATGATCAAAATGTTTAACTTTATGAAGTATAATTTGTCACTTTTTTCTGTCCTGCTAAGAAATCTATTTCTATTCCAAGGTCATAAAGATATTTATTTACTCACTTTCTTCTAGAAGATTGAAATCTTAGCTTTTACGTTTGGGTTTGCAGAAATTGTCCTCCAACATTGTTGTGATTTTTAAGTATGTAAAGTGAGTAACAAGAAAGCTTTTCTTCTTTGAAATGAATGAATTTAATAGCAGTAATTAAGAGTGTCTATGTGGAGGTTAGTAACATTAAAAGATAATTTCATACGCAAAAAAGTCAGTACTGTAAAAATCTTTCTTTATAGACACCCCAAATTATTATAAAGTGAACACTATTTTAATGCCCTTTTACTCTATTTTATTTTGATGGAAGTCAGTGGATGATTCAAAGCCAGAAATCATGCATGTGTTCCTTAGTTTTGTTAGAAGCACCCTGTATGGCATTGCCCAAGACCTTTCATCTCCATTAGCACAAGGATGGTTTGTCATTCTCTCAGTAATCAGGATTATAGGATGAATTAATTAAGTTCCGTGTAGATGAATTTACTGAATAGCCATTCCCACATCCCGGCCCCAGCATAATCACTTAAAATGGCATAGCAGCACTTCCACATGCATTATATATAATTGGAGCCATACAGCTATCCTATGAAATAAGTAGGACTGATATGATCATCATTTTACAGATGAAGAAATATGATTCTTCTGAACAATGCTAAGTTACTAAAGGCTCCAAGAGGTTGGTGCTGAGTTAAACAAATTAGTAAATGACAAAAAAGAGACTTAAACCCTATCAGCCAATATCATCATGCTCTTTCCCAATACCAGGTGGCATAAGCTCATTTAAATTTATGTACTGGGAATTGATGTCTCTGTCTTAGCCCATCATGGTGGAGGATAAATTAATGCAGCTGATGTTGAGTATTCACTATACATAGTGCTCTTTTATACAATATACAAGGAATATGAAGAAATGTAAGATATACCCATGTCTTTCATGATTGTTTTCAGACATAACTATAATATCAGAAATATGTAAGATGTACAAAAATGGTGAAATAAATCAGAACTTTAGTAATTCAGACAAGAGAAAGTTTACTCCTGAATGACATGAGGCTATGTCATAGAGATAAGTGAGGGGATTTGTCCTTACACTGTTGAATTCTGCTTCAAAGACTCCCTTTATATTCCCATAAAAACTGAACAAAGTTTTTATGTTTGGATTGTTGGCTACAAACATTTAAGTCTAATTGAACACTACAATTTCAAACCTTTCTCAATTCCATAACACTACCATCTGGCAGTTTGTAAACAGCTCTGGTTATTGGCTCTGCTATAATTACCATTAAAAATATGGTAGACAAGGAAATTAAAATAAAATCGAGTTTTTGAAAGGCTTTTCAAGGCAGAAAGCATAACAGTGTATAGAGTCAAGGAAAGCTGTTTTAGTTACTTACTATGTGACCTTTGGCAAGGAAGTCTTACCTCAATTTCTTCCTCTGTAAGATGGTAAAATTAATACTTACTCTGCATCATTAATATAAGAATTATAAATAATAAGTATAAAGTAGCTACACATAATAATTTTTCAGTAAATGGTAGCTATTATCACAAAATAGCTCTATTTAAAGTTGAAAAACTCAGATCTCAGATAATTGATGAATAGATTGTTGTAACAATTATTTATTTTGCAGTACTGCATGGAAATAATTTTATTAGATATTGCCTTAAGATACAAAAAATTGTTAGGTATTGTTTGAAGATGCAAAATACTACTACTAATAATATTTCCCACTTCCATCAGCATCCAGAGATGGAGAATGAGTTAGAAGAAAGGACAAACAGACAGAAATTACTGAACTGTAAGGTAATGAACGAGAGACTAAAGTATTATCAAGAATGGACTGAAGGCAGAATCAGCTAACTACACGTTTTGGAAATTGGGTGATAACTCTGTAAATCAGATTGGAACATGATGCCAACAAATATTTCTAAACTGAGCGTTACTTTGGCAAGACATGGTTACCAAATCCCAAATTTTGCCTCTTACCTACCTCATTGTGTAAGTTCCCAAATGAAAAAAAATCCACAGAGCATGAAGCAAAGTTAAGAAACACTATATTACTAGCTAAAGGTACAGTTTTAAAACCTTTGTTTTTCTTTGTTTTGAAAGCGTAGCATACCGTATGAGTCTTTGGAGACACTATTTTTTTCTCACCGAGCTACTGAAATTCATTCGGGATTTCCCAGATGTAGAAAAACAGATCGATCATTTTCTACTGTGTAGTTTTCTACTGTGTTTAATCATTCTAATATTTCATTGTGTGAATGCACTAAAATATGATTATGATTATCTTGTTTATGAGTATTTGGGTTGTTTCTAGTGTTTGTTATCATGAATATAGATGCTAAGAACAGTTTGTCTCCTTGGTTTCTCATGAAATGTATCTAGAATTGAAACCTCTAGAGTATTAAAATTGTAGTGAATGCAAAGATTCAACTTTAAAAATTAAATTGCATTGTTTTCCAAATTTATTATACTTTTTTTTTTTTTTTTGAGACAGAGTTTCCCTCTGGAGTGCAGTGGTACAATCTCGGCCCACTGTAACCTTTGCCTTCTGGGTTCAAGCAATTCTCCTGCCTCAGCCTCCCGAGTAGCTGGGACTACAGGCACTCGCCACCATGCCTGGCTAATTTTTGTATTTTTAGTAGAGATGGGGTTTCACCACAATGACCAGACTTGTCTTGAACTCCTGACCTCAAGTGATCTGCCCGCCTTGGCCTCCCAAAGTGCTGGGATTACAGGCATGATTTACCGCACCCAGCCTATACTAATTTATACCTACCAGTAATGCAAAAAAATAAAAAAGCCTTCATTGATCTTTAACTTCTCCAACACCTGATAATTCTAAAATTTCTTAATTTTTGGTAATTGAAAGAGTTGTTAAATGCTATCTCACTATGATTTTTATTTTTACTTCACTGATGAGTAGAGAGACTGACAGTTACTGTCTATTAAGTATTCATGGCTCGTGGAGTGTTGAGCAATAGAAAGAATATTTAGGTCCACCTAAGGGCATAAGATAGTAATGAGTTCTCATTCAAAAGGGATATTTTGTTAAGACTGGGGCTGATCTTTTCTATTTATTTTTTATTTTTCCATAAGTTATTGGGGGTACAGGTGGTATTTGGTTACATGAGTAAGTTCTTTAGAGATGATTTGTGAGATATTGGTGCACCCCTCACCTGAGCAGTATACACTGCACCCTCTTTGTAGTCTTTTATCCCGCATCCCCCTCCCATCCTTCCTCCCAAGTCTCTAAAGTCCATGGTATGATTCTTATGCCTTTGTGTCCTCATAGCTTAGCTCCCCCATATCAGTGAGAACATACAGTATTTGGTTTTCCATTTCTGAGTTACTTCACTTAGAATAGTAGTCTCCAATCTCATCTAGGTTGCTGCAAATGCCATTAATTCATTCATTTTTATGGTTGAGTAGTAGTTCATTGTGTGTGTATATATACACACACACACACACACATATATATATATATATATATATCACAGTTTCTTTATCCACTCATTGATTGATGGGCATTTGGGTTGATTCCATGATCTTGCAATTGCAAATTGTGCTGCTATAAACACGTGCTTGCAAGCATCTTTTTCGTATCATGACTTATTTTCCCCTGGGTAGATACCAAGTAGTAGGATTGCTGGATCAAATGGTAGTTCTATTTTTAGTTCTTTAAGGAATCTCCACACTGTTTTACACAGTGGATATACTAATTTACATTCACCAACAGTGTAGAAGTGTTCCCCTGTCACTGCATCCATGCCAACATCTACAGTTTTTTGATTGTTTGTTTGATTATGGCCATTCTTGCAGGAGTAAGGTAGTATCACACTGTGGTTTTGATCTGCATTTCCCTGATCAATTGTATTAGGATTTTACTGGAGTTATACTAAATCTCTAAATTATTTACAGAGAATGATATTTAGGGGATATTGATAATTGATACTAAGCCTATCTATTCAACAAGGAATCATAACTTACTTAGAAGTAATTTAATGTTTTTCAAAAACTTGCATGTATGCTGCACATGTATGTCTATTGTGGCACTATTCACAATAGCAGAGACTTGAAACCGACCCAAATGTCCATCAATGATAGACTGGATTAAGAAATGTGGCAAATATACACCATGAAATACTATGCAGCCATAAAAAAAGGATGAGTTCATATCCTTTGCAGGGACATGGATGAAGCTGGAAACCATCATTGTAAGCAAACTATCACATTGTAAGAAAACCAAACACCACATGTTCTCACTCATAAGTGGGAGGTGAACAATGAGAACACATGGAGACAGGGAAGGGAACGTCACACATAGGGGCCTGTCGGGGGATGGGGGTGCTGGGGGAGGGATAGCATTAGGAGAAATACCTAATGTAAATGACGAGTTCATAGGTGCAGCAAACCAACATGGCACATGTATAACTATGTAACAAACCTGCACATTGTGCACATGTAGCCTAGGACTTGATGTATATAAAAAAATTGCATGTATGCATTGTTTATTAGATTTACTGCTAGGCACTTGTATTAGTTTTCTAGGTCTGCCATAGCAAAGTACCAAAGAACAGGTGGCTTAAACAACAAAAATTTATTTCCTCTGAGATCAAGGTGTCAGCCCAGCCTCTTTCATTCTGAGGCCTCATTCTTTGGCTCGTGACAGTCATCTTCTCCCTTTGTCTTCACAAAGTCTTTCCTCTTTGCATCTCTGTGTCTTAATCTTCTTCTCTTATAAAAACACAGTCATATTGCTTATCCATATGACTTCATTCAACCCTAATTACCTCTGTAAACACTCTATCTCCAAATGCAGGCACATTCTGAGGTACAGGGGTACAGAACTTCATGGGTGTAGAATTTGAGGAAAAACATAGTTCAGCCAATTAACAGCACATAATATGCTTTACTATTTGTTATTTAAAATAGTTTTTAAAATTATTTTTTAATTA
This sequence comes from Trachypithecus francoisi, assembly GCF_009764315.1. NCBI lineage: Eukaryota > Metazoa > Chordata > Mammalia > Primates > Cercopithecidae > Trachypithecus > Trachypithecus francoisi. The sequence goes on from NW_022681469.1 coordinate 34,912,386, forward strand.
CTGTTCATTGATCTTATATCCAGCCGTATAGTTATCCTCTTCTATTTTTCTAAAAATCTCATTTTGTTTGATTTCTTCTTTTTCAATCCTTCCCTGCTTGTTTTTTATTGGGCTGCCTACAAACTCAATGCAAGATTGAATAAGTGGTAATTTTGTACATTGTCTTCTACCTGACTTTTTAAAAGAATGCTTTCATCTCCTCCCCAGTTAGCATGGTGTTTTTTGTTTTGGTTTGGTTTTTTGACATTGATTGAGTTTTATAAGAAGAAACATTAAGAGAGATTTTATGCCTGTTGTTCACATGCTGTTGAGTTATTTTTTTTTTTCTTTAATCTAAATCTCCAGACTAACTGGCTAACTCAGTTAGCTAGACTAACTGGCTGCAAAAAAGATATTGTTAGACTTCATATGTGTACAACTTACTCATCTGAAAAGAAAAATATTTAAAGGATAGGTATATATTCATGCTTTCCCTATGAAAATAGCAGCCTTGTATGCTAAAGAATACAAAGCTAAGCCATCTCACTCTTCAAGTGAGATATCATTGCACTAGACAGTGTGGTATAGTACTTTGAGAATGTGGACTCTGCAATCTGAAAGTCCCTATTTACTACTCACTAAGTGTGGATCTTAGCAAATTTATTTCATTTTTCTATGCATCAATTTCCTCATATGAACAATGCCAATTATAATAATAAAGTATGTTCCTTATAGAATTGCTTTAGAATTGGATCCACATCCTTATATTGCTTAGAACAACTCCTGATATGTCAATGATCAATACACGTTGACCACCATTATTTTGTTGTATGATATGCAGGAATAAGTCCAAATCAGAAGTACAACACCTTGCGTATGTATCCATTTGCACTTACCTCCACCAAAAATGTCCTTGTGTGCTTGCTAAAACTGAAATGATGACCCATCAAATGTTCATTTCTCTGAGGGCTGGGCACAGTGCTAGTGAAGCTAAGGTTATATTAGCAGAATTGTAAAGAGGCAAGCTGTTCCAGGATCATGATTGCCACCTCCAGACACTCGTCTTTCTAATAACTGTCAGCTGTCATAGAAGGTGGAAAGAGAGCAGTGTCTTTAATCCATTTTCATTATTAAAAATACTGTATGGCACATGTTAATAGTGATGTCTCTACACTAGACATCAACATATTGTCATATCAAAACTGATGTTTTGAGGGGTTACTGAGTGTGGATCAAGGCCTGTCAGAAGATAGTCAGGATGTTTTTCCAGGCACAATTTCTTAGCTGATTTTAAAGTCTCTAAGAGAACTTATTGACTGTCAGTTCATAAAGAAATCAGAGCAAGGTGAATCTTTTTTTTTTTTTTTTAAAGAAAATGGGATTTTTTTTCTCTTGTATTGGTTGTAAGTGCATTGTAAAACCCACAGAAGAAGAGTGAAAATGTTCGTTTCCCAGAGAGTGACTTATTTCTGGCATTGAGCCTATGGACCTGCAACAATATATGATTGAACTAATGCCTTTAATGTGTGAACTTGAGGCATCTAAAGACATAACACATACTCCAGACAAATGCCCTCAGAGACAGGCATGTCATTTGGAAGACTTTCCCCATGAATAACATTGCTGACACATGGCCTAACAAAGTCTGTCAGATGTTTTCATTTTCAAGTGGAAGAGAAAACCATCCAGTACCCAGAGCAAATAGTCTCAGATCACTACAAAGAGACACCCATATTCTACTCCAGCTGAAACTTAGGCAAATTCAAATTTTAAAAAGGGTAAAAAGTTGATCAGTGGAGTACTTTGCTTTTCTTTTTTTATATTTTTGAGACAGAGTTTATCTCTTGTTGCCAAGGCTGGAGTGCAATGGCATGATCGCTGCTCACTGCAACCTCTGCTTCCCGGGTTTAAGCAATTCTCCTCTTCAGCCTCCTGAGTAGCTGGAATTACAGGCGTGTGCCACCACACCCAGCTAATTTTGTATTTTTAGGAGAGACAAGGTTTCACCATGTTGGTCAGGCTACTTTTGAACTCCTGACCTCAAGTGATCTGCCCACCTCAGCCTCCCAAAGTGCTGGGATTACAGGCATGACTCACCGCACCCGGCCAGTGGAGTACTTTTCTACCCAAGTTATCAGACATAATTTTGATAGAGAGAAATGTTCTCTCAGACATGAAATGATCTATCGATTGCTATTGAGGTAACTTAAGACAGGCAGCCACTTCCAGCAGTCTATTGAGCAAGTAACACAGAAACCTGCCTTCAACTGGAGGCAAGTAGTTAAAGTGAACAAGGAGACTTAATGCTTTTGTTTATCAAGAACTCTGGACCAGGTACAGGGTTAACTGTCAGAGGCAAAAATATCATGTTCTTTCAACTAAAAAATCTTATAATACAGTAGGGGAAATACACCAAAAAGATCATTAAAATCAATGCTGAAAGAGATGGAAAAGCTCTACACAGAGGAGAATAAAGGAAAGGAGCACCTCACCTAGGCCAAGTGTCCAAAGATGATGTCTAGGACTGAAAATAAAGATTTACCTCACATGACTACTAAACAGTTAGCAAATTTTCATAATACCTCCTAAGAAGCTGTACCGCTTTTCAGATTCCTTTTTCTCATAATTTTTTTCATCCAAAAACACTCTAAATAAATATGCTCCAAGAAATAATAGTTTGAAATTATAATTTCAGGCAAAGATACACATGTTTACTCAAGATAAAAGTCTGTAGCCAGAGATTATCATATGGAACAAATACAAATTGTGTGCCATATTTAGAGGAACTCAAAACATTTTTCTTTGGGTGTGTAAAGTGAGTGGGATGAAACGTTTGAATTTTCTATGGCTCTTCATAGAAAATGTGCACATTCGCTTTTTCCATAGGCTTCAAAGCACTCTTGTGTTTAGCATTTATTTTCCCTAAATGGTGATTGTCCTGTGTTACACTATTTTTAAGTATAGTTAAATTCAAGATACACATCACCCTTATTAAGTTTGAAGAATTAATAAGGAAACAGTGTAAAGAATCTACATTCAAGACTTTTTCCCTCAAACCCTTTCATCCCCAATACTCACCACCTTTTGTCTTCATCATTTAGTGTATACAGTAAATGTTCAGTGCATTTCATTTTATAAACCACCTACTTTCTTTTACTAGCAAATGTATGTTTTGTTTACATGAACTTGACTTTATTGTTACATTGCAAAATGTTTTAGCCTGTAAAAACTACTAGAGTATCTGGTATTGGGATACAATGGATCATAATCTTTCCAATTCACACAAAAAAGATTTTTTTAAAAAACTTCACAACTTTTCACTTAGTAGCATTGTTTTCAGGACAAAATAATCAAGTTGTTAAGGAAAAAATAAGTGTACATGCCTTAGTTAAGTCTTAGATCATTCTCTGGAGTAAGTCAGGCAAATAGAGAATTTAGATGGATACAGAGAAGTAAAGGAACAAGCAGAAAAGTTGAAGGAGTAGGGTCAGATAAATATGGATTAAAATACGAATGTTTTCAAAACACAGAGAAAGTTTTGATCATTATTCCTAAGAATATAATTTCACTCTTCCAAGTACTGAATATTATTGAAAATCAATTTTCTAAAGTTCATTTTAAAAAGCAATATGGTAAGTGACTGCATTGTAAAGATAAAAAATGTACCCAGGCAGAATGAAAGGGAGAAGGAAGAGAACTGACCTAAGGTACTAATGTTACAAAAATGGGTATTCATGCACAGGGAAACATTTCCAGGGACAGAATCATACACAGATTCTACTTTTAGGCTGATATAACAAACAGCTTAGTTGGAAGTGAAGACAATCTGCTATAGATAAACACAGGTTGACTCAAAAAGTTGCTCTGGAAATGAAATCACTGATGATGAATGTGTATATGAATAGTTTGAATAAAATTTTTCAAGAAAATGTGAGTGTAAAATACTACTGTAGGTATTTAACCGATAGTAAAATACTGTAGATATTTACTGTTCTATACTATTTGCAGTTTATTTTGATTTGATTTATTCACTATTCCTGAGTTTCTCTTTCCATTCAAGACTTTAGGCTCCTCCAGAATAGGTATATATTATGCCGTCAAGATAAACCCTTTACTTAACACATGGTTGTTAGCACACTAAAGCAATTTATATTGGTTGAATTAAATTGCACTTGCATATAAAGAAGTCACGAACTCAAAGCAGACAAAACAGAGTGGACTTGGTGACCTCCTTTTTGCCATTCATCATATGTGAAGTCATAACTGACATCCCATGAACAGGGTCTGACTTCCATTTAGGTTCCTGTTTGTCAGGTGGTTGGCAGGGCAGATGAGAGCAGAGCTGACTGGCTCATATTGGATTTCAAACTTTGACCTTGGCCTCTTTAACACAATGGTGACCAATTGCACTCACCCAGCCATATGCCCATCTTTACACTTGACAGGTGAAACAGCACCATAAAATGTCTTTGTTTCTGTGCAATCACAAGTAATAAACCATTTCTTCCAATGGTAAAGAATTTTCCTATCTGATTTTTCACACTTCTAGCAAACAGAAAGCTAATCACTAGTTGCAAATAATAAGAATGACTAAGGTTACAGTGCAGAGATGTTGTTTCTAAATGTTGACAAAAATTCACCATCCTTATGCCTTATCCAAATTCATTTTTTGTCATCTTTGGAAAAAATTAAAGATACTATGAACTTACTCAAAAGTTAAATCATTGCTACCCTTTCATTTAAGCTTTGCTTCAAAGTGATGAAAGGAGCAAAAGGCTATTAGTGGCAAGAAAAAACTGATATTTTTATTTAACATATTCACATACTCAGATACTCATCTTTCCTTCTCACCAACTAAAATAACTTTTCTGGTTGTGCCTTCCAAGTGAAAAAGAATTTGGAGATAACATTATCACTCAGCTCAATGAACTAGGCTTCTTGGAACCCGACGCTGGAAGGAATCTAAAAGATTAACCAGCCCAACCTCTCACCTCACAGAAGACTACTGAGATACGGGGTCGCAGAAATACTAAGTGGAAGAGGCACTTCCAAAAATATCTAGCATTAGTCATATCGTAAAAAGATAATAAATAATTTAAATGTGACTCTATGGGATTGAGGTAGATAATTAGACAATAATTTCTTAGCTACTTCTATCTCTAAATCTCAATTATTTTATTTCATTTGTTCTTCTTGACTGTAAATATTCATTGATTATCTACTATGTGCTTGGTTCCTGGAGAAACACCCAGATGATTACAATAGAGAAGACATTTTGAGACAGAACTTATGGTTTTATTTAAGCACATTGAAAGAGCAAACTTGAAGTGTAAAAGTACTCATTATATAAGATAGGAATCCCTGAAACCCAACTTCTCTGGGAGTCAGACTTCTTCTCTGAGACTCTAGAGAGTGAAACTCATTCTAGGGGGTAAGAGGTGAATTATGATCATAGACAGGGTTGAGTCAGGATTTCTGTTGCCCACATTACCTTTGTTTTAACAGTGTTTTCTGGACATTATAAAATAGATCATATGTGAAGATCAGGTTTCTGGATACAAAAATAAAAAAAGCAATATTCTATCTCTTTCCTAAAATAAACCTGTACTATTAAGATTATTGAAATAGTTTCTTAAGGGTATCTACCCATCAAATCTATGAAGAGTTTGAGATTTTACAGTACTTTCAGGTATCAAGTTAGTCTGCCATGGTTTCATGAGTTACAGCAGGACACACATGATTGTTGTGTTAGAGATAAAGTACTTTATTACAGCATAGCAAGCAATATATTTGTATCAGTTTCTCTTACCCCCAGAGTCCACAGGGGCACTGAAGATGGGCCCAGATGAATGCCTGCATATACAGTGAGCTGCCTTACAGAAGAGGAACCTCTGAGATTTAGGGAAACAGAATCTTTTATAATAGTCACTAGGCTCACCTGTTTTTGCTATAGAGAAAGACACTCTCTGTGCTCCAAGGTTTTTCACCATAAAAAAAAAATTCATAAAAAAGTTATTTCAAAACAAAGGTAGTCAATGTCTGCTTGCAATACATGCATAAATGCAAGAGACAATAAGGAATTACTGTAGAACATTCTCTATCTCCAGTCTCCGCTTTCTCTAATCCATCCCGCATAATACTTCTAGATCCATCTCTACCTTAAGCACAACTGTAACCTTTTCAATTACTTCTTTAATTTCTGTCAATGTATCCCCATTCCATGAAAGATAAAATCAAACTTCCTTGCCTCACATAGGTTCTGTACCACTTGGCCTCGCATTTCCATGCAGACTTGCCACTCACTCTTCCCCCTTAGCTCCAGGGTCATGAGACTGTCACTTTTTCCCAAACACCAGCAACCTGACCAGGCTCCCTGCCTCATTCTGTTCAAGCTCTCTCCTCGGTCTGAAAGTCCATTCCCCTCATCTGTGTCTGTTGAAATCCTGGTTGTTCTTTATACTCACGCCTGCTCCACAAGGCTTTTCCTAAGAAAGGTAGTGTGACTCTCTTCTCTCCTGTTCCCATGCTGCTAACTGCTTGCATCTTAATTTAGTTCTTATTTCAGTGGGGTGTGAATTATTATTTATTTGTGTATGTATATGTGTCATTTCCCTTGCCAAACTGCAATATCTCTAGAGGGCAGAACTGTTCTTTTATTTTCTTATCCCTGAGGACATGAAACATGGTATCTAGCATATAGTACATCCTATTAATTGAATTAAATTTTATGCCAATGTTTCCCAAAAATTCAAAAAGTGTAGATGACAGAGCTATATAGTTTTCTCTCTACTCTGCATCTTCTAACAGGAAGGAGCCTCTGTATAACCATCTCCCACGACCCTCACTTGTGCTATTTTAGTTATTGGTTGCTCCTCACTGCTTTGCCTTTCTTCTTTTCTTCATATCCCCTGAAACCTACCAGGATTATTATTAGAACAGTAGCCATGCTATTTTCTTTGCCCCTCGTTTAACCCCCCTTTCAATAACTGCATAAGTACCAGCCTGGCCCGTTCCCCAAACTTCTGTGCCTCATGGTTGATTTTGATGTGTTTCTAGACTCCTGTCAGTGAGCAGATCAGGAGAGGAAACATGCTTGTCTTGCCTCAACACTGTAGTTATGTGCTCAGGCAGAGGTTTACAGGATCTGCACTGACTTTGGGTCAGCTCTTGCAAGTTCTTGCTAAGCTGCATATGTTTCTATGTAACAGATACCTAAGAGCTAAGAGTGGGCAGCCTGTCTGACCTTGGACTCTCTACCTGGTCTTCCTTCTAGGTGTCCCCACTGGGAGCACCATAGGGAAGCTCAGTCTTTAGAGGGCATGGACACTCATGGCTGCCACATCGTCTTCCATCTGACCTTGAGGAGGATGTCATCGCAGGGGTTATGTACTCACACATGGTTTCATCATTTTACTCATAGTCAGCATCCTCCTAGGCATATTTTTATCATTAATTATTCTTTCTTTTTAATCAGTTAATTTTCTTTTGGCTAAATCTAATTGCAGATTTTGTGTATGAATCCAAAGAGCACCTGCCTCTACAAGTATCTGTCAACAGCTATTAACATGCATAGAGTGAAAAGATTATTCTGGGAATATAAATTAAACTTATATCAGTGACTGAGGTTCAGAAATATCCTGTGTAAGTCCAGACACCAGTCTGAATAGTGTAACCTGAAAAGTGTGATGCTGGGGTCAAATCCAAAGAGAAAATCCAGCAACCCAGCCACAAGCCCTAAGGTTTGGCAAGAAGTTGTACCCAGTCCTGCCCCAGCACAATATGTGGTCCCTGGGGAAAGAGAGAAAAATGTTAGTCATTTTTTTCTTATTTATATTAACATACTTTTGTGTTTTCAAATGAAAACAGGAGATAACAGGAACAGATAAGTTATCTATAGCTCAGGCAGAAGGAACTAGAGCCTATAGCATTGAGTAAACCCTATTCAAGCTTCGTTGTAGCCTGAAACAGAAGCCCTGCTAACCCCTCATGAACCCTGTTCTACTAACTAAAATCAGGTCAAAGACTGGCATCTTATTTTATTCATTCAAGTAACTCAGGAGATCCCCACAGCAAATTACCCCAGTAGAAACTTAATAAGGTCAGTTTCAAAGAAGAGCTTAGGGGAGTCGCTGACACAAAGTTCTTGTCTGCATTTCCAGGACAATTCAGTGCTTCTATGAGCATAGTTGTGCACCAGAATCCATGGTCTCTGCTATGCACAATGCCCTAATTGTGGCTACTTCTGAGCAGGGTGTGTTACCTGGGTAAATGCATCTAGGTCCCCTCTGATTCTTAGCAAGGTCATGTTAAATCTTTTAAAAAGATATTTTGAAAGAAGACATCATAGAGGAGCAATACACAAATAACCAAAGTTGTTTTATGCTAACCTACTTCCAGGATAAACTTTAATAAATTGATTCAAAGCAATAAATACCTTCAAAGCAAGAACCTAAAAGGATAGTAACTCACATGTAGGTCCTCCCAGATTCCCTTATGAGAATTGAAACAATGATGGTTAAGATTAGTATAATTTCGCCCCGAGAAAACTGTTTAATGTTGTTTCCAACAACAATAATTGTTGTGGAAAAGACAACAAAAAGTTTGGTTTTTCCAGTTATGCTTCCCCTCTTCTTAAAAACCTGTCTGTAAATCCTGGGATAATCAGAATGTTACAGAATACAAAGCCCCTAACATCAGAAAAACCACTTTACCTCCTGACCTTCCTTGAAGATTCCTGTAATTAGCAGATATAAGTGTTCAGAGATATTTTATCAATTTATTGATGAAAGAAGCAGAACACTATTATGGGAAAAATTGAATCCCTCTGGAGAAAAATAATATAGATATATAAATTCTCTATATCCACACCCAAATTTTACCAGATCACAAACACATACTTACAGCTATCCTTATAGCACAATATCAAAGAAAAATACAGAAAAAAATATTCCAAGGAAGGAGAATAAAAGAGTTTTTACTCCATCCAAGGGCTATTTAGTCTTCTCTTTTTATCACTGCATTTTCATAAGAGCTTGATTGAGTTTATGTCCTTGGACAGAACTCAACTGCATCAAGCCTTTTCCACTTTGTATAGTTAGAATATGGCAATTGAAAGACATCTAGGCAACATCTCTCAAAGAGCACACATTCTTCATCTTGTCTTAGATAATATCCAAGTCTTTCCTTCTCAAGCTAAGAATCTGTTATTTTATATGGTATTACCCTTGCTTCAAAGTGCCCTCATTCCAAATCCTCTTCACCCCATACTTCTAGGTTGATACTTATCTGTACTCATTGTCACTTTTGCTAACCATAAAACATCATCACCATTTATGTCTCCTTCTCAGACAAACTATGGCAGAACACTGGGCAGCCTTGTAAGGGTATTGAGTAATAAAAAACCTTTTATTTCTCAAGAAACTATTGACAAGATGAAGCAAAAGCCTTATGATCAGCCCAGAAATTCCAACCGTAGTCACTGACACTTAGGGAAGAAAAACAGATGTACCCCAAAACAGATCAAGAAATGTAGCAGCAGGAAGTAGTAAATGAGTTAGCCTGCATGTGACCAAAGGTTTTTCTGTTGCCAAGAAAGGAACAGCCCTCTCTCTATGTGTAGAGAGTTTGTGTGTGTACACACGTGCATGTGCATGTATGTTCATGAACAGAGGTCTCCAAAGGGTAGAAGAGAAATCAGATTAATGGTCAAAATATTAATAACATGATGCCTGTCCCTTATCCAGTTCCATGGACTGTGCATGAGGTTCATGAATGGTAACCTGATTCCACATTGATTTAGATCCAATTTCATTGACCCAGAGCTCATAACAGGGATTCAGGTGAATATAAATTTTTTACTGATAAATAAAATTCTATGTACAATATTTATCATGTACAACATGATGTTTTGAAGTACATATACATCATGGAATAGTTAAATCTAGCTAGTTAACGTAAGCATTAGGTAACATATTTATCATTTTTCTGGTAAGAATACACATTCACTCTCAGCATTTTTCAAGAATACAACATATTATCATTAACTTATTCACCATACTGTATAATAAACTTCTTGAACTTATTTCTACTATGTAACTGTAATTTTATATTATTTGATCAACATCTTTCCCCAACTACCCCAGCCTCTGGTAACCACCATTTTCCTCTCTCTTTCTACAAGATCAACTTTTTTAGATTCTACATATGAGTGAGATCATATGCTATTTGTCTTTCCATTCCCGTTTTATTTCACTTAACATAATGTCTTCCAGGCTCATCCATATTATCCCAAATGACAGAATTTTCTTCTTTTTTGTGGCTGAAGAAGATTCTCTCTCTCTCTCACACACACACACACACACACACACCACACACACACACATCTATATCACAATTCCTTTATCCATTAATCTATTAATAAGCACTTTTTCCATATCTTGGCATTATGAATAACACTGCAATGAACATGGGAGTGCAAATATTCTTTGACATCCTGATTTTATATGCTTTAGATATGTACCCAGAAGTAGAATTTCTAGATCATATGTGGTCTAGAGTTTCTAGATCTAGATCATATGTGATCGTAATTCTATTTTTAATTTTTCAAGAAACCTCCATACTGTTTTTCATAAAAACTGCACTAATTTACAGTCCCACCAACATGACAGGTGCATAAGTTTTAATGAGAGTATGCTCTACAATAAAACCTGTATGGTGTTGGTAACTTCCCTGACATTTCTAGGTAAAGTGGCAATCCTCTTGAAAACGCTACAAGTGTAAACTATTAACCACAGCATTTAGAGGAGCTGAGAGAAGGGGATACTACAGTGGAAGGGGTCTGCATGGTCAACAAAGAGAATCTAGTACATATAACAAAACCACCTGATGAACTTTTGAAATGCACATACTGGAGTTCTACCTGAAAGATTATGTCAATAGGTCTGAAGTATGACCTGGGCATCTAAATCTTCTAAAAGTTCCATATGTAAGTTTTGAAGAGGTGAAGACAGAGAACCTCTACCTTTAAGAAGTAGGAGTTAGAGCCAGAAACTGAAGGACTACTTTCAGGAAATGTTTGTTGAGATTGGGCATAAGCATTGCTGTCTTTGAGCATAAAAAACAAAATCTAGCTCAAAATGAGGAAAGGTGCTGTATTAGTCCATTTTCACTCTACTACAAAGAAATATCAAGCCTGGGCAAATTATAAAGGCAAGAGGTTTAATTTACTCACAGTTCTGCACGGCCAGGGGAACCGTAGGAAACTTACAATCATGACAGAAGGGGAGGCAAACAAATCCTTCTTCACAAGGCAGGAGGAGAGAGAAGTGCAGAGTGAAGGGGGAAGGGTCCCTTATAAAACCATCAGATCTCGTGAGAACTCACTCACTATTATAAGAACAGCATGGGAGAAGTGCTCTCATGATTCAGTCACCTCCCACGAGGTCCATCCTCTAAAACATGGGGATTATAATTCAGATTACAATTCAAGGTGAGACTCGGGTGGGGACACCGAGCCAAGCCACATCAGTCACATTCTGCTCACTTATCTGCAAGAACACATGGTAGCAGGATCTGAGAACACTGCAAAGCAGAGCTGAGAGGCAGCATTCACTTAGGAGGTGCCAACATTAGCAGCAGAGTCAAGACTCCTCAAATGACGGTGGCGGGGCTTCCTAGGAGATGCTCAAGGGGGGGAAATATACATGGACTTATTCCTGTAAATCAATAAGACATCCCCAAGGCCTTCCAGAAAAAAAAAAAAAAAGCTAATAAATATTAGAATCATGCAAGAAGGGGCTATGAAACATCATAATTTGAAAAGCAATTTTAGTGTGACTCCATTTTCATTTATAGGCTGATAAAACTTGAGCCATTTTGTATTGCATAATATTTAGGATGGCAAAAACAAACAAAAAGATTCCTCAAGTCCCTAGGCCTAAGAAAATGGTTGTATACGTTAGGACAAATTAATACAATGAAACACTACACAACCATCAAAAATCATGTTGTACAAACATAGTAACTATAGTTAATAACAATGTATTGCATATTTGAAAATTGCTGAGACAGATGATTGTTTTCACTCCCACAAAAATATAATTATGGAAGGTAATGCATACATCAATTAGTTTGGTTTAGCTATTCCACAATGCATACATTTATCAAAACATCATATTGTACACTATAAATATAAATGATTTTTATTTGTAAATTTAACAAGAAAACATGCTAGGCATTTAAAAATAATGTTGTACAATACATGCAATAATATTTATTTATATGAGGAAATGTTCCTTATAGACTGTTTAAATGAAAAACAAAACAAAATTCTCTATAACATATGTCAAGTTGTGAATATTTGTCATCTCTGGAATTATGAATAAATTTTCTCTTTGTCAGTTTTCTGCATTTAATATCTATTCTTGTAACAATTTAAAAACTATAATTAAAAATAAACAAAATACAGTAAAATAGAGCCTATAAGTTTTCCCATTGTCAGAAATTTGTCATCTGTACTGAATCTCAACCAGGATGAATACAGTCTGCCTTGATAATGTCACTAAAATTTAGCTGTTGTAGATGCATGCAACCCTTTATTACAAAATAAAAGTAGCTGCTTGGTCCCTGAACACCTTAGTAAGCAATCAAGGTCACAACTCATCTTTTCAGGGATTTTTGCATGGCACAAGACAGATGGGGAACTTCTTTGAATGCAACTGAGAAGGATGAATTATCACTAACTACTTAGAAAAGATGTGAAGTTTGGAAAGTGACTTACTTCCACATAACAGCCTTAGCCCTCCCATTCTCTTTCCTTTACCTAACTCTTTGGACAGGCAATTTTGATAGAAACAAATAAAAGCTGGCCTATAAGATCTCAATTCCTTTAAATTGCATAGAACAGAAGATGCTGACATATTACTCCCCCAAAATAAAAAGAAGAAATTAAAAAAAAAAATTCTAAATGTGCACAGTTCCAATAAAATACCTTCAAAATAATAATTAAAAAAAAATTTCCAGAAAAGAAAAAACAAAACGACTAATAAAGATTAGAAGTAAAAATAGCATTTGATTTCTTATCACAAACATTGGCAGTGCTAGAAGACAATTAAACAATGCTTTCCCTTTAAAGTGCTGTGCAGGAATTATAGAGCCACAGGACAATGGATCAAATATGAGGGTGGAATAAAGCTATTTTAAAATGTGTAAAATTTCAGAAAAAATTATCTCCCATGCATGATTTCTCAGGAAGCTATTAGAACATGTACTTCAACAAAATGCAGGAATAAACCAGTAAAGAGGAAGACACGAGAATCAAGCAACCAGGAACGCAACACAGAGAAGAGTCAAATCGAAGTCTCCGAATAGCAGCCAAGTCATAGCACAGCTTCACCAGGCTTGGCAAGCAAAGCCCTCTGATGTAGCAGAAGGCAAAGTGTTCCAGGAGCTGGTCCTACAGAACAAAAATGCAACTGATAAAAGATCTCAAGGTTAGACTGCATAGAAAACAATTTCAGATTTCTCAGAGGCTGCATAAAATTTAACTATTTAAAGATAATTAAATAAGCATAAAAATAAGCAGATCATCATCTCCAGCAAAATACAAAAAGTGGTACCAGGAACAAAATCTAATTAGATAATTTTTTCTCAGAGAAAACCATATTTATATTGTAATAGGAAACATGTGTGTGGATTTTACCAAATTTTCATTTAAAGAATGATGATAAGGAAATAAGAAGTCTAAATAATTCCAACTTCTAATATGTCAAAATAGGAAATCAAGTGATAATATCTAAAAGTGATGAATCAACAAATAGCTATAGTCAATGGTATTTACATACATATAACTAAATATTAGAAGGAACAACCAGAGAATTGAACATCTTTGCCTGTGAAGAGTCACTTAGGGATTCGAAGGGAAAAGCAGACTAATGCTTTGTCTCAGCACTATGTGAGTTTTTAAATTGTTTTCCATAATATATTGATACAACTAAAAATTATTTTAAAATTAAAAGTTTCTTCAGTGCTCCCATCTGTCAAATCTTTAAAAGAATGAAAGAATCATACTTATTTTCCATGTCAGTCTAAACAAAGTTTTAAATCCATGCCTGAGATTGTATCCACAGTGTACAGCAACATTTCTGTCTTGCCAAATTGAGTTTGTTCAGTCTCTTAGACACACTGGCAAGATACAAAACCAGTGCAAGCATATTTTATTTAAAAAATAGTTAGCAATATGCTTTCTTTATCTGTAACATATTTGGTTAATTATTCATATTAAAACCCTGCAAATAAAGTTAGACATAAAAAATGCCCACATAATTAAAAATAATTTTGAAAAGTTTACAATAAAAATATACCCTGATAAAACTTGCATTTTGTATGAAAACTAACCAATGGTGTTTGAAAGATATTGTCTGACTAAAACCTAGGGAACGTATAAGTAGCAAGTGAAGCTGACGTTTCCTAAAGACATAACACATTGTAAGCTGACTTTAAGACCTAGCTGTAGGTTAAGTCACACACCTCTATCTTGTTTCATCTTCATCAAAACAAACAATCTAGTAATGTGTATTGGGATTCAGAGGCTTATTATATAAATCAGAAGTAAAGCCTGTAGAAAAGGAAAGTTTAAAATTTTCTTCTCAGGAGTTCACTGCCAGTTATGAATTTTACCACAAATACAAATACAAACGAAGAATGTTTCAAGTGCCCATAAATCTGAATAGGGCTGTATCCCAGAGCTATATACATTCTAATTTTATGAGAATTGTGAGAGGACTTAAAGGATAATACTAACTATATGTGATTTTCCCAGAGGTGCTAATTTGATAATAAAATCTTTGTGCAAGATTCAGCTCTACTTTACAAGGACTTCTTGAACATTGCAATATAAGGAGATACCTCACCTGCAGAGTTTTCTACTTTTGTAATCATTCTATCAGCACAGATGTCACTATGTGACAATTTATTTGAGAGTGTATAAAATGTTAATCTTAAACATTTAATATTTTCTTCTTCTATTAGGTACATGTCACTTATTTTAAAAGTAGCAAGCCTCCTCATATTCATCTAACAAAACACATTACAAAAAAAGGACAAGCATAGTAATTGACAGCTTTTGATTTGTCACCAGTAGACTGTAACTTCTGTCTTCAAGTGAGCAGATGTATACATCTATCAGGATTTTGTACAATTGAATATCACAGAAAACCAAAATAATACTTCCATAGACAAGACAGAAGCTTATATTCTGTTGTTTGTTTGCTTGTTTGTTTGTTTGTTTTTGAGACAGAGTCTCACTCTGTCGGCCAGGCTGGAATGCAGTGGCACAATCTCGGCTCACTGCAATCTCCGCCTCCTGGACTCAAGCAATTCTCCTGCCTCAGCCTCCCGAGCATCTGGAATTATAGGTATGTGCCACCATGCCTGGCTAATTTTTGCATTTTTAGTAGAGATGGGGTTTCACCATGTTGGTGAGGCCGGTCTCAAACTCCTGATCTCAGATAATCCACCCACCTCGGCCTCCCAGAGTGCTAGGATTACAGGCATGAGCCACCATGCCTGGCCAGAAGCTTGCATTTTTTTGTATAAAAGAATTCATAATAGGCAGTCCTGGGCTAGTATCTCAAGCCCAACAGAGACACTGATCTACCATGCCTCAGTTGAGCAAGATCGCTGCTAGAGCTCCAGCAATCACATTAGGTTTCAGGTAATGGGATGGAGAAAAGCAACAATAAAGATCAGAGGTACTCTCAGAATCTGCCATATACAATTTCTGCTTACATGACCACATCGAGTATAAGGAAGGCTAGAAAATGCAGTCTTTGTTCCTGGTGGTCTGTGCCTGGTGAGAAACCGTGGTTTCCTTTCTTAGGAAAGAGGAAAAGGATATTATAAAAGACAATTTGCCACCACTGCCACCATGTGCATGCTTAGATGCTTCTCTGTGCTGTATCAGGCAGTAGTAATCATTGTTGAATGAAACTATAGAATGCTAGAGGAGAACCTGGGAAAACTTTTCTGGATGTTGGCTTAGGCAATTAATTCATGAATAAGATCTCAAAAGCAAATGCAACTAAAACAAAAATAGACAAATAGGACTTAATTAAACTGAAAAGCTTCTGCACAGCAAAAGAAATAATCAACAGAGTGAACCGACCACCTACAAAATGGGAGAAAAATATTTGCAAACTATGCATCAACATAACACTGATTTCCAGAATCTACAAGGAACCCAAACAACTCAAGAAGAAAATAAACAAATAACACCGTTAAAAGTGTGCAAAGGATATTGTGATGGTTCATATCGAGTGTCAACTTGATTGGATTGAAGAATGCAAAATATTGTTACTAAGTGTGTCCATGAGGGTGTTTCTAAAGGAGATTAACATTTGAGTCCAAGGACTGGGAGAGGCAGAGTCATCCTCAGTCCGGGTGGGCACCATCTAATCAGCAGCTGCCAGGTTGGCTAGAATAAGTGGGCAGAAGAACGTGGAAAGACTGACTTGCTGAGTCTTCCAGCCTTCATATTTCTCCTGTGCTGAGTGTTTCCTGCCCTCGAACATCAGACTGCAAGTTCTTTAGCTTCTGGACTCTTGAACTTACATCAGTGGTTTGCCAGGGGCTCTCAAGCTTTTGGCCACAGACTGAAGGCTGCACTGTCAATTTCCCTGGTTTTGAGGTTTTGGGACTTGGACTGGCTTCCCTGCTCCTCAGTTTGTAGACAGCCTATTGTGGGACTTCATCTTGTGATTATGTGAGTCACTACTTAATAAACTCCTATATATATATTATATATATAATATATATACACACACACATATACATATATGTATGTATGGGTGTGTGTATATATATATGTGTGTGTGTGTATATATATATAGCCTATTAGTTCTGTCCCTTTAAAGAACCCTGACTAATACAGATTTCAACAGATATCTTTCAAAAGAAAATATACAAATGGTCAGCAAGCATATAAAAAATGCACAACATCACTAATCATCAGAAAAATGCAAATTAAAACCACAATGAGATACCATCTCACAACAGTCAGAATGGCTATTATCAAAATGTGAAAAAATGACAAATGATGACAAGGATGGGGATAAGACAGAATACTTACACCCTTTTGGTGGAAATGTGAATTAGTACAACCTCTATGGAAAACAGTAATGAGATTTCTTAAAGAACAAAAAATAGAACTACCATTTGATCTAGCAATCCCACTACTGGGTATCTACTCAAAGGAAAACAAATCATTATACCAATGATATCTGCACTCGTATGTTTGTCTCAGCACTATTTACCAAAGCAAACATATGGAATCAACATAAACATCCATGAACAGATGATTAAAGAAACGATAAACAGACATACAAATACCATGGAATACTACTCAGCCATAAAAATGAATGAAACCATCTCTTCGCAGCAATATGAGTGGAACTGGAGGCCACTGTCCTAAGTGAAATTACTCATACACAGAAAGTCAAATACCACATTTTCTCACTTATAAGTAGAAGCTAAAGAATGTGTACACATGGACATAGAGAATGGAATACTAGACACTGGAGACTCAAGAAAGGTGGGAGAGTGGGGGTACGAAGGATTAAAATTACCCAATCGGTACAATGTAAAATCTTTGGGTAATGGTTACGCTAGTAGCTCTGACTTCACCGTGACACAATATATCCATATAACAAAACTGCACTTGTACCCTCTAAATCTATAAAAATAATTTATTAAAAATGAAAGCTCCTATAACATCCTTGCCATAATGTCACATGTATATACTTTAATGAGATTTTTCTCGATGTTATCCTCTCCCTCACCTACCAAGTGGTAACTTTAGACTAAAAGTACACTTTCATTATCAGGTTTTAATTTATTTCCATAAATTTTTGTCTTCCAAAGAAATGGAGTCTTACTTACATGCTTACTGTGCTGTTGCAAGATGCTATTTTATCTTTGCATGGATAACAGAAATATTTTACATTTTGTTGTATTAAATACATTGATGAAATGGGTGATGTTTTTTCTCTGTTTTGCAACAAAACTTGAACCTCTAGTGCAAATAATTGTCATTGTATTTTCTTATTTCCAAGTGACTGTGCGAGTTTCCACACATTGCTTGGAGTCTGTAGTGTAGCAGCATGAGCAGAAGGAGTGCATGGGATGGAAGATACCCTTGAGCTTTGTCTGGCATTTTAAGAAGTTCAATGTGCATGTGCTCTACTGGGTATATGCTAATACTAATTTAGCTCTGCAGTGATGTGGAGGCTAGACTTTATAAGAGCTCTAATACAGCTACAGTCTTCATCATTCAATGATGGCAGAAAAAGCCTTTTTTCTTATTTAGATCAGCGCCCAAAGTAGTTATCTTAACAGCTCAAGTTAATGTGATGATTTTCAAGGTGTGAAAAATGGTTCAGAACTTACTTTTTAAAATGTCAACTTTTATTAAAGTTTTAAAATAATTGAATCAGACATTTGTAGACACTCAAGCATCTAAGATTTGGGGAACTTAGTTTAATGAATGTCATAGATACAGATAGTAAGAGCTGCCTGCCCCACTGAGGTCTCCCTTTTGCTTTTTGTGATCTCATTTATCCACACAGCCCTGTACAGCACTATAACACCCATTTTAGCACTTCTTTTTCTTTTCCTTTTTTATTTAAGGCAAATAAATAATCTGAAACTAAGAGGCAAATGAATAATCTGAAGCTAACCCACTTTGCAAACATGCAGTCCTGGGTTTTCATGCTGATGGACATCTATGACTGCCAACAGAAAACTTGGCTTAATGGTTTTACACTTAATAGAGAAACAATCTTGAACAGTGACCGCATTATAAAAAGAGAAGCTCATTGTTAGTTGAGATCTCACTGCCACATTCCACTTCAGACAAGTTGGCTGGGGAGAAAACAACAATGAAAATCAATGACATTAAGTCTCTGGTGTATCTGTGATGTTATTTTTAAAAGACAGGCTAAATATGTTTTTGCTGTCATTGCTGCTGATCTGTGTGTCATCGCTGGTGCCCTCGGCTGCGGCCTGCTGTGTCAGTGCATTATTCCAGCTCTGCTATGCAGAATGAGAAGTGTTGGGACAGAGGGGGCAGGGAGATGATGGTTGCGATCACAGTGTTCTTAGGGGACAGTGGGTTGAAAGAAATTTTGTTGACTTTCAGAAACCACATCAGTGCCTGTATAACCTGGAAGTAAAAATGACTCTACCTTTCTTGTTAAGGTTAAATTATTTCAAATGGATGCAATCATTTGTCCAAATGATATTAATATTTACTCTGCAGAAAACCATGATATTTTGGCACCATGCAGCCTCAGTCAAAGAGAAACAAATGGTTTGGAGAACTAAAATTAAGAGGTTATTTCATATTTTCAACAGAGAAAAGTCATATTGGCCAGTAGAAAAACTCCCAAGCAACCCTAATACGGTTTGAATATTTGTCTCCTCCAATCTCATGTTAAAAAGTGACACACTCCCCATCCCACCTCCCAGCCAGGCACAGTGGCTCACGCGTGTAATCCAGAACTTGGGGAGGCCTAGGCCAGTGGGTCGCTTGAGCTCTGGAGTTCGAGGCCAGCCTGGGCAACATGATGAAACCCCATCTCTACAAAAAATACAAAAATTAGCTAGGCATGGTGGTGTGTGCACCTATGGTCACAGCTACTTGGGAGGCTGAGATGGGAGGATCACTTGAGCCTGGGAGGCAGAGGTTGCAGTGAGCTGAGATCATACCACTGCACGCCAGCCTGGGCAACAGAGTAAGACTCTATCTCAAAAAAATAAATAAATAAATAAAAGTGATCCCTCCCCACCAATGTCAGAGGTGGGGCCTACTGGGAAGTGTTGGGTCGTAGGGGTGGATTCCTCATGAATGGGTTGGTGCCTTCCCCAGGGTAATGAGTTCACTAGAGATCTGCTTTTTTAAAAGAGTGTGGAACCTCCCCACTTCTCTCTTGCTCTGTCTCTCCCCATGTGACATGCTTGTTCCCTCTTTGCCTTCCACCATGATTTTAAGCTGCCTTATGCCCCACCAGAAGCAGATGCCAGCTCTATGCTTCCTACAGAGTCTGCAAAATTGTGAGCCAAAATTTGCCTCTTATCTTTATAATTTACCCAGTCTCATATATTCCTTTATAGCAATGCAAAATAAACTGGCAAACCCCAATTTAAAAAACTTACAACAGAATGTTTCCTTTCAGGAGAATAATTATAAATGGAGGACGTTTCTTAAACCCAAGGCCAGAGTTCCTTTCATTACTACAGCATTTTAAAGAATTGTGGGAGACACTCAGAGAGAAGCTAACCTACACTGTACCTCCAGTTAAGGTAGGGAAAACATTCTTAGCTGCTGAGTAGATACAGATGGTAGTGTAGAACAAAATGACATGATGGCATCAATCCTAGCATGAAACAAGAGATACCCGTTGGGTACAAAAGGCCAGGGGTCTTGGGCAGCCACTGATAAAAGAAGGTGTAAAACTGGCAGTGGCCATGGAAGGGCAGGAAGAACAAGTACTTGCCAAAATTGAGATGATCTTTAGAGGATACTTAATAGGATTAAAGGAAAAATCAAATATTTCACATATCCATTTCATAGGCTAGCTTTATAAAATATCTCACAAGACAATAGAACTGAATTTAAAATTAGAATTTTAAGAGAAACCCTTTTAACTTGAAGCAATATAATTTTTAAACATGTGCTTGCATTTTCAGTGTTTTCTCTCCATACTTTATAAGCAAGGAGATGTAACATACAAAAGCTTTCTTTTAAAATCTTACATTGTAATGACAATTTCTCACGGGGAAAACAAACAAACAAACAAAAAAAGAACAAAAACAAAACAAAAAACAACCACAAGTCTGCTAGGCTTAACCTAGTAGTAATCACAATCACATTTCAAAATTCCCTGTGACATTCACAGAAGCATGATGAGAAAATGTCTGATGTGGTTGGGGTAGAGAGGATAGTGCAACTATATACAATATATAAAAATCTAGACACTCCTCTGCTTTTATTTTGGTTAAAATCTAAGACATATCATATCAACAGAGAAAATGAAAGCTGCAGATAGCTCCCCACTGAAGCACTTGGAGTGGAACAGCGATTTAATAAGCTAGCATGTCAGAGAACTAAAGGATGTATTTGATAGAAGGAAGTAACCTTCAAGGTCTGAGAGAAGTTTTGAGATGGAAAACTGTTTTTCACCAGAAACATAATATTGAGTTAGAAAAGATCTGTAACACCTGCCATTCATTTGTGCTTGGGGAAAAAATAAAAGCTAGATAATAAAGGTGGGAGAACCTGTGTTACATGCAGATGGTGATGTGGCTCCACTAAAAATAGCTGAAGGAGGCCCCTCCAGCATTGGCAGGAGGGCAGAGGGCAGACAAACAAGCATCCTAATGAGAAGAAGCACCCCAGGAGGCCACACTAGGAAAGCTTGAAAAATAAACACATGCGTGCATACACACAAAAATTATATTAAGAGCATTTTCTAATATATGTATAATATTTTAAACACATCACCTCATTTGAGCTTTTAAAAAAAAAGATAAAAAGAGGTTTTGATTTCTTGTATACCCATAAAGAAATATTGATTCAAGGGAGTTAAATGTTTTGTCCAAAGTCACACAATTTATAAAGTTGAAGCAGAGTATTGGCGTATTCAGTATTTAAGAATATCCAACAGTTCAAAAGTACACAGCTCTTTGTACTAAGCTAAGTATGAATATCAATACTAGCCTTCCTGAAGATCCTTTCTCAATTAATGATATTAAGTTGCTGTAATCCTGTCTTTAGGAGGAATTCCTTTTCTCTAGGGTCCATGAGGAAGGATTTTCCCTAAACACCATTGAGCCTCTGTCATCCCTGTTCAGTTTAGCAGGTGACAGGTTTCTGACTAAAAAGCAGGCCAACATATACAAGGCTGTAGTTGTCGTCTGTTCAGCTGTACAATCAGAAGAGCCTACAACTACAGGAGGCTCCTGTGTACAGCATGGCCTGTAACTAGCTGAGTACATCTGCCTTATTCTGGGTTTCAGTTAACAGGCAGAGTCTACTCTCATGCTAAGCTATCTCTGCAACTTTCATGCCATTATTAACAAAGAAAATATCTTAGATAATATTTTTACTCTTCATCTTATTTCCCAAGATGTCGTTATCTCAAATAGAGAAGAGGGGTGATATTTATTGAGGACCAACTCAAAAACCCTAACTCTGAAATAATGCTATCGTTCTAAACATACGTGCCATTAAGATTTCAGATCTAGGTTATCAAGTTCTGGGATTGAGTAGTCTGGCCTAAATTCTGAGTAGAAAAGCTCATTGCCATATTTTTTTAAATCTCCATGAAAAGCTATGAGAGTTAACAAAACAGTAAATGTTTATCTAGAGGCTTAGGAAGATGAGCCCAGAAATTTGGTGTTGCTTTTTTCTTGCAGATTCCAAAAGAAATGTCAGAGAGGATGAGAAATTGAATAGTGCCTTTTGAAGGCCTTCTCAGATAGGGATTTCAAAATTAGAGTAGAAAGCTGTAAGAATTCAAGAAAGGGAAAAATACTAAATCTTGTAAACATAAAGCAGTAGTTATGCCTTAGTGTAGACTGAAGCTGAGATTTGAACCAT
Organism: Trachypithecus francoisi; assembly: GCF_009764315.1. Lineage (NCBI taxonomy): Eukaryota > Metazoa > Chordata > Mammalia > Primates > Cercopithecidae > Trachypithecus > Trachypithecus francoisi. The sequence goes on from NW_022681469.1 coordinate 34,935,019, forward strand.
TTCAATTCTTGAAATAGATTTGAGCAATTCTGCATTGCTAGAGACACCATGAAGTACCAGCCTGGAAGACGAAAACACAAATCTTCTCTGGAGACACAAAACATCATAAAAGACCTTGGATTATTTCTACAAACAATTTTGCAATGACAAGTACCTACACAATAAAAAATAACATGTATAAATTAACAGAAAGACAAAAAATAGAAATATAAAAAATACAAATTAACAATTAACAAAATAACATATCTAAATGGCCAACAATTATAAAAATACAACCAAAATCTCAAATATAAAAATATAATCAAAATCTCATAAATGGAGAAATAAAAATTAAAAATGAGATAACGCATTTGCCCATTGAATTGGTATACATTAAAAAAGACTATCATATCCCTTACTGGCAGAGCTACAGGAAAATCAGTATAGTAAAAAAAAAAAAAAAAAAAAAGAAAAAAGCCTTCAGGTAAAAATATTGTCTTACACAGCCTTTTAAAAAAATTCAACATTTATTAAAATTAAAATAAATATCTACTATTTGGTTTAGCCACTTATGGACTCTATCCCACAGAAAGAAAACTATCAGTACATAAGGACATATGTTATTGGTGTTTATTGCTGCATTATTCTTAGTGGGAAAAATATTAATTTTTATGCAGTATGTCTGAATATTCAGCAATCACGAAAACATATCCAACAATCTTTAGTAAATAGAGAAATGTGTCAATTTATACAAGCTGGAAAGACATTTCCCAGAATTCTCTTCTGGTATGGTTGCATTTTAGGGTTAGTCACAAGACAAATTTGCCCAAGACTTGAAAGGCAAAAGTGAAGCAGTAGCCATCACAGTATGAAGGTGACCATAGGTGCCGGGATCCACTACAATTCACTATGTTATTACAGCTTGTGTACAGTGTAGCTAATCTAGTGGTTCACCTCGTTGGTCTGGGGATGTTACCACAGCCTGCGTACAGTGTAGCTAATCTAGGAGTTCACCTTGTTGGTCTGGGGCAGCTGCCAGACCCACATCTACTTCAACTCCCAAGGACTCTTCTCTTCAGCTTCTTTGACTTCTGGGACACTCACTTGTGCAACCCCATGGTGAAGATCATCAGCTTTTTCTTCTAGGTCAAATACATAGGCAAGCTAGAGGCAGTAAAACACAGATGTGGATTCCAGTTTGACTTCACAGGTTCTTGTTAGGCTTCATCATTTGCTATTTTTTCTTACTGTTCCCTGCTTCATTTCCAACTTTTCTTCCTAACTAGCGGCCCTTCTAGCCTATGAAATTGTCAGTCTCACACCATATGCAGTGGTAACGGCCCTCCATTGACTTCTTCTCCAGCTTCCACAGATGCATTGGGTCTAATCTCTGTAATAAATCCCTTTTTCTTTTCTTTTCTTTTCTTTTTTTTTTTTTTTTTTTTTTTTTGAGACAGGGTCTCACTCTATCACCCAGGCTGGAGTGCAGTGGCGCAATCTAGTCTCACCACAACCTCTGCCTCCCAGGCTCAAGCGATTCTCCTGCTTCAGCCGCCCAAGTAGCTGGGATTACAGGCATGCGCCATCATGCCCAGAAAACTTTTTTATTTTTAGTAGAGACAGGGTTTCACCATGTTGCCTAGGCTGGGTCTTGAACTCCTGACCTCAAATGATCCACCCACCTTGGCCTCCCAAAGTGCTGGGATTACAGGCATGAGCCACTGCGCCTGGCCAATAATTCCTTTTCTATATCATTTAAAGTCGTTCTGCTTCCCAGATCCAACTGTGATACAACTCCCATTAAGAAAAAACAGGTAAAAACAATGATTACAGAAAACGTATAACATTAAATTTATGTAAAGTTGTGTGTGAATATAAGTATATAAAGAAATTAAAGGTTTTTAAGAAAATATATAGAGAGATGTCAAAGTATTTTTGCCTATATCTCAACGAATAATCTTATATGTATGTGCACACATACCTTATCTGAGAACAACCCTCAAAGGAATGAGGGAAAATGTCCGGGATTTCTTGTCTCCCTTTTCCTTAGCTCTCTTTATCTTGTTTCCTAAAAGTTAACAAACATCACAAAATCCAGAAAAAGTAATATAGTATTTTTATTAGTTAACTGTCTTACATACTTATTGGTTATATTTTGGAATATACTCTGATTACCTCTTCATATACATTAATATTTTCTATAAAGATAGTAGGAAAGGCATTTAGTATTTTCTCTAGCATGGTTGATGACAAGTTATTTGTTATCTGTTATTGACAATTTAGCTTCCCAAATCATTGTCACATAAATTCTTTAAATTGTTGTTAAATTTGGGGAATTATCTATCGAGTTTCTTTTGTAGATGAGCAATAAGACTTAAAAATTTGTATGACCTGTAATATGTTAGGGCATTTCAAGTTCTCTTGTGTTGTAACTACTCTGTAATACTCTTTGAATTGACAGTGCTCATTATCACTTTGGTGTTAATGTCATTGAGTCTGTTTTTTCAAAGGGGTGTAGAAGAACTTTTGGAAACCATTCCTTCACTTGGCTAGCTAGAAAACACCTGTTCACAATGTGACAACAAACCAAAGAAATGCAATTCCATTAAATGCAAACTTAAATGAACTATCAACTTAACTTTTCCTTAGAGTGATGTCAAAAATGTTTGTGGTTATTCCAATGCCACCCACATAAGGGGCCATGAGGCCAAATGGAGGTCAGAAAATAGATTGTGGTATTAATTGACTGTGTTCAAATATTTACTTTTATAAATTTTACAAACTCTGCCAATGATTCTCATGAAATGGCCTGTGGACCTGAAATTCCTGAAGATTAAGGTTTTTTTTTTTTTAACTTCATGATAAATAATAGTGAAGCTTTCATCAAATATCAGCACGATTTTTTGTAAAAAACCGACACTCAATTCAAGTGGCCTAACTCCTAATCCACAATTTCTTTCTTATTTCTTGTTTAAAAAAAAAAAACAGAAAAATGTAGGCAATTTCTTCAATACAAGAGTCTTTTTCTCTTCTACCAGACCTAAGTTAGTGAAATATCAGAGATTTAGAATTGTTTATTTTCAGAAATCCATCTTAGAATTAGCATGTTATAATAAAAATACCTACTGGACAAAAGTGGTGTTAGGAAATTTAGATTGATAAATCACACTGTGACTGATTAATTTTGGTCAAGTCAACTTCTCTAGGGCCTCACTTCTCACCTGCAAAATACAAGCCCCACTAGATTATTACTAAAGTTATTTTCTCAGCCTAAACATTGAAACTTCTTAGTTTCCTAATTTATCTCTCTGACTCCAGTCTGTCCATTTCCAATTTGTCCTATTCACCCCATTCCAAATTAATATCCTTAAAATTTTCTTTAATCACCTTATCCTATAATATAGCAGTTTTACTTTCATTCATTCATGCTATAATATTAAGGAATTCTACAATTCGGGCATTTTCTGGTGAGTTTTGTTTTGTGCTTACAACTGATTTTACATATGATTTATTCAATATATTATTTCCTGAAATCTGAACACAAGAAAAATATCTCAGTGTCATATGTATTATGAGAGCAAAGCCTGTTCTGTCTTGGCAAAAGCAAAACTATCTGTATTTTACTCCACTGAGTTGTTACACTTGAAACAAATGATAAAAAAAGAAAGCTGTTTCACTTTTATTTACACTGCAGCCATTGCACAAGACAGCTCACAAGAACACAATTCGTTCTTCTCAAATTGCCCTGGCGGAGGCATCTTAATTAGAAATAGATTGCTGTTTAAAATAAAATAAAAACAGGAACATCTAAGAAGCAAATAGCTTCCACTCTTCCACCATTGACAGCTACAAAGATATCATCACTTCACACCTAGACGTATCATAAAGAAAGCTATAACCAGTACCCATTCTTGGTTTGCATTCTACAGCCCAATATAAATTAAATAGTGTTATGACATTCCTCTGTGGAATAGGGTAATGAATACTAGAAGGCTTCTGTTCAGAGTTTTATGACAGCCTGGCAACCAATTCACATAATGGAAAAGTGGTTCATTTGGTTGATTAGCACTGAAATTCATCATTAGTTTGTCTAGGTTTTGATTTTTCATTGAAGAAGCATTTATATGCTAAGATTGTTTTAAGAGATATACAGCATTCACTAGATTCTGTCAAAATAATATTCTAATTGGACAGACTAGTTATGTCCTTTAAACACTTAAACAAAAAAAAATAATGACTTTGTCAAATGTAAATATGCTCTGTGACCTGTTAAATCCACATCTCAGATTTGGGGACATTCAAGTTACAAGTTAACATATATGGCTCGATGGTCTCTGTTGTTCTCAATATATGTTTTATATAAGTAGGTCAAAAAAATTAATGTGACAAGGAACAAATTATGGGAAAGGGAAAAGAGAAAAATGATTTGTATAAATTCAATTTCTCTTTTTCACTGTGTAGCGGTTAAAGGTACCAAATTCTGAGAACTGGTACTCAACTTTCAACTTCGTTCTATTGTATTCTAAATGTGAAAAGCTATGAATTAGAAGAGAAGACAGCTTGACAATGTAAATTAAATCTTTTTCAAGGTAGAATATCATTCCACAGAATGTATTAAATAACTACAGTTAATAATTTTTAAAAGACATAGAGCCTAACAGTTTCAACATAGTACTCTAATGATCAAATTGAGGTTCAACATAATAATCTAAGAATCAAATTATTAATCTAACACTTAATTGCCAAAGCCAATTTGGTCATTAAATTTTGGTTCAGGTAATTAAGAGTTATTAATAATTTGGTATCTAAAAGAGAATTCTAAATGCAATAATTATAAAGTACCTGAAAACAAAAATGTCATGGGCCTAAAAATTTCACTTTGCAAAATCAGACTGCTGTGTAAAAGTCCAACAATAATGATTCTCCATTCCGTTTTAGTTTATTTTCAGGATTTTGAAATTACCTTCCTTTGTGTATGATGACAAAAAGAATATAATGTGGGTAGTGGTAAGCCATAGTGTCTTTAGAGAGATTTTGTGTTATTAAATTTTCAAGCAAATCAAGGTATATAGGTAAATATTTTCTGGATCCAACTCTTTGTTTTAAATATGCAATACTTAATTCCGACATATTTACCAATATGCTTATGTGAAAAAGCTAGACTATTGTTTATACACATACATGAGATAGAATATTCCTGCAGTAAAGGCTGTGCCCTTCTTTTCACCTGCTGCCCTTTCATGTCAACTCACATTATGGTAAGAATATCTCTCCTGCATTATTCCAGTAGGACTCAACTTTAAAAATCCTTCCTTATATTTGGATCCAATCATAGACACATTCTTCCTCTTCTTTACCCACCCCCTTCTCTCTTGCCTATCTCGCTTTCTTCTGTTTACCATTACTTTCTCTACTTGCATCTTGTCTTCCCTGGTTGAATTCTGACTCTTGACATTCCTGAAAATTAAATTTTTAGATGATATTCTCATTAAAATGACAAATGAATGAATCTCAAAAAAAGAAAAGGGCAAAACAGTTTTCATGACCCCTTCAATTTATTCAAGCTGCTATGGATCTGAATAGCTCAATTATAAGCGCTTTCTATTCCACTCTTCTTGATATCTTAATTAGCCAACAATTTTTCAAAGTCTACTGAAGTAGAATAAATTCATTGTATGAAATGTCAACCAAATTTTTTTTAGGTACGTTTTCTACCACCTTTTTCTTTCAAGAAGTAATATATAAGCTGATAGGAGGCTTAGTGTATGCCTTTTCCAAAGTATCTAATGTAGATTTGATAAGATTCAAATGATTCTGCTGAAAATATCAAATACTTCAGAATGTCTAACTAAAGAGCATTTTCTTTGTGAACTATTCTGAGGAAACCATCTAATCACTATTTATCAGCTGACATAATCTATAAAATTCATTTCCTTTATAGGTTTTTTTGGAAGGACCTTATAGTTCAATTACTCCAAGTCTCTTAATGCATCAAATAAGGAAATCAAGACCCTAGAAAGGATAAGTGATTTTGTTTCTTCTTCCACGCTGTCAACAAATATTTGGCACTAAGTACATGCCAAGTGCTGTGTTTCTTGCTGGCAATATAAGTATGAAAAAGACAGTGTTCTTGTCCTGAAGAAGCTGATCACCTCCAGGGGAAGATGGACCTCTAGTACTATTACAACACCCATGTATGAAGTGATAGAGGGCACAGCCGACTGATGGGCCACTTCTGCTCAAAGGGAGATGAAGGGTGCCGGCTGGTCCAATATTCTGCCCACTCCATCACGGAGCATACTAGTTGTGACACAATGTAGGAAAGAGACTCAGTCCTGGCAGACAAGAGACATGGTAAACAAGACTGACACAGAAGGGAAGTGCTGGGAAGGGAAGAACATGTTCCCTTTAAATGATACAGAAAAGGGGAAGGGAAGTGCTAGGTAGAGCAGGCTATGGTCCCTGGCTAGGCTGCACCCCCATGGACCTAGGTGAGGACAATCATTTCCTGCGCAAATGTTGCATTTCCCAAGACCACCCTGGCTTGCCACACCCCCATCCTGCGCTTATTAAAAAAAAAAAAAAAAAAAAAAAAAAAAAAAACCTGATACCCTAGCAGGCAGACACAAGTGGGCTGACTTTGAGAGGAGTACATCAGCGGAATAAGACACAAGTGGCTAGAGGGCGAAAAGGACATGGAGGGAGTAGGAGCACACTGACAGACCATAGCCCACGTGATCAGTGGGATGAGGCCGAGTTTTGCAGCGGCAATCAGAGGAGAACTGGGGCCGCGGAGCAGCCCTACTCCAGGGAAAAACCATCTCTCTTCTGGCTCCCTGATCATCGAAGAGCTACTTCCACTAAATAAAACTTTGCGCTCATTCTCCAAGCCCACCTGTGATAAGATTCTTCCTGTACACCAAGGCAAGAACCTGGGATACAGAAAGCCCTCTGTCCTTATGACAAGGTAGAAGGTCTGATTGAGCTGGCTAACCCAAGCCGCCTATAGACTGCAAACTAATAAGAGCACCCTGTAACACATGCTCACTGGGGCTTCAGGAGCTGTAATCATTGACATCTAGACATTGCCATCGGGTCACAGCCCCACAGCCTGCCCATCTGTATGCTCCCATAAGGTTTGAGTGTTGGGGCACTGAAGCAAGCCCCAGCCCCTCCTGTACACCCAGCTAGGGGGACAAGGGAACCATTCCCATTTCAAGACCACATGGGGCTCTCATGTCCAGGCATATTTCCTCTCTTCTTCTTGCCTCCCTTAGCAAGCTGACCCAAGTCATGTAGCAAAAAGATGCCTCCTCCTAACTTAGCTGACCAAGCTGAATTCCCAACCACAAAAGAACCTATCCATTTATCTCCTGGAGTTACTTCTCCTAAGGTTGTTAAAGTGGGACTCTAGCATTCCTGATAAAAACCTAATCAGATCCAGCCAGCTAAAGACAAGATGGCCTCTAGTGCTGACCTTTCACTGAATTTTTCCTCACTATAGCCTCATTGCACCCAGAGGTGGAAATTTAACATGAGAGGTGAAATGCATGAAGAGGCATGTTGTCAAACTGCACAGGTGCTAAAAGTTCCCTGCCTCTTCAAGCCTGCATGTTGCTCTTTTTTACGCCTCAGCTTCCTTAAAATGACAAGAGCTAAGCCCCTGCAGGAGCTAGCACCAGGATCCCTTTCTCATACACTGCCCGCTTGCTTTGCTTGAGCCACAAGCCTCAAACTTGGCCTGAGAACAATTTCTGTTTGGCCTGATGTTATTTTCCATTTGTGTGAGAGCCAAGAACTCAGGAACAAAACTGCTGCAATGATTGTGTCCAGCATTGTTTCTAATTGATCAAAGCATTTATTCTATTTGGTTGGTACCTCTTCCTACTTGTTATTAAATATTTTGATTCTCACCCATAGTACCAGAGAAGGCTTCAGAGAAGATAATATTCCTGAGCTGAATTTTGAAAGATGTTTGTAAGCATACCAGATAGAAAGGCTATTTCAGCCCAAGAAAGTAGCACTAGTAAAGGTACTAAGGCTTGAAATTGCAGAAATGGTAAGTTTAATAGTTTGTTATGGAAAAATTACAATGTGTGTTGAAAGTTGATGAGAAACGTGGTGACAAAATATGGAAGAGTTCAAAAATAAAGTTTTATAAGTCAAAACTGAATTTTAGCCGGGCGAGGTGGTGGGTGCCTGTAGTCCCAGCTACTCGGGAGGCTGAGGCAGGAGAATGGCGTAAACCCGGGAGGCGGAGCTTGCAGTGAGCTGAGATCCAGCCACTGCACTCCAGCCTGGGCGACAGAGCGAGACTCCGTCTCAAAAAAAAAAAAAAAAAAAAAAAAAAGTCAAAACTGAATTCAACTCACGGCTCTGCCACTTAATGGCTGTGTAAGCTTGGGAAAATTATGCCTCAGTGCCTCATTTAATCATCTGAAGAATGGGATTAATTAACAACCTCATAATGTTGTGTGATGGTTAAATGAGCTGCATACACGTATAAAGTAGTCAGAGAGTTCCTGAGATGTAGTTAGTGCTGTGGAAGTTTAATTGCCTGTATTATTTATGATGTAGAAAATGAAAGCCTTGAAGAAAATCACTGACATGATCAGATTTGCATCTCAGAAAAATCCTTTTGATATTTATCAGCAGCATAGCTAGTATGGGATTAAAATAGCTTAAGGAGGAAATGTTATTTTCATACACTCTGTTCACCTGATATTAGCACTATTACATTACTTTTTACTTTAAGCTTTCAGCGAGAATTAATAAGATAAAATGTGTAAAGATCCTAGAATAATGTTTAGAACAAAGGGAGCACTCCATAAATGTTGCTTATAATTGTGAAAGTAGCAAGAGTAGCATGGAGGTGGCAGTAGTGATTATTTTCCATTCCCTTCTTTTTAATCTTTGCATGTGTTTTAATGCATTCAGGCTGCTGTAACAGACTGGCATGTACTGGGTAGCCTAAACAAGAAACATTTATCTCTCACTGTTTTGCAAGTTGGAAAGTCCAAGGTCAAGCTGCCAGCAGATCCAATGTCTGTTGATGGTCTGATTCCTGGTTTGCAGATGGTCATCTCCTTGGATCCTCACACGGTAGAGAGCACAGAACAATCACCTCTCTCGTGTCTTTTATAAGAGCAATAATCTTATTCATGAGGGTTGAATACAACTTTATGACCTAATTACCTCCTGCTATAGGCTGAATGTTTTTGTCCCTCCAAAATTCATATGTTGAAACCTAATCACCAATATGACCAAATTAGGAGGTAAGACCTTTGAGGGGTCATTAGATGAAGGCAGAACCTTCATGAATGGGATTAGTGCCCTTATAAATGAGGCCCCAGAGAGCTGTCCTGCTTCTTCTACCATGTGAGGACAGAGCAGGGAGGCATCACCTATGAACCAGACAACAGACCCTCACCAGACACCAGACCCTCACCAGACACCAAATCTGCTGATGCTTTGATCTTAGACTTCCCAGCCTCCAGAACTATGAGAGATAAATTTTAGTTGTTTATAATTCACTCAGTCTATAGAATTTTGTTACAACAAGCCAAACAGACTAAGACATCTCCTAAAGGCTCCATCTCCAAATACTATCATATTGGAGATTTAGACTTCAACATATGAATTGGCACTGGGAGGGACTGGGGGGAGCACAGAGTGATAAACATTCTGTTCACAGCTTTGTGCCACTTTATTTTGGTTGTGCCAACTATAAATAAGTTATAGTTGTTTGTTTCTAGAGTTTCTTTCTTGTAATAAAGTTTATATTTACTGTGATTACTTAAAATTGAACAAGTTTCAATCATCTTATTTTATATTTTCTATTATCATGTTATATCTTTGCCTGTTTTTTTCTTTCCTGTCTACTATGAGATTGTAACAGTTTCTATTTTTATTCTTTATTGGCATTTCCCCTTAAAATTTGTTAACATGCCTACTTAATTTTATATATATTGATAAAACTTCAGACTTAATCTGTACCTCTAACCTTCTTTCAGGTAAGACATAGCAAGTATGAGCTATTTATTCTACATTTCATCTAACTGTTGACTACAGTGTTAGTTCTTCTTTATTTTAAATATTCAAAAAATTTTATTTGTAGTCATTACTTTTTATTTTTCCAATATATTTTATCAATGCCTTTGCTAAACATTTTTTCTTGAATCATGATTTTTTCTTCATGATTTATTTTTTCTTGTTGCTAAAATATACCCTTTACAGAAATTTCAATTACATTCTCAAGGGAAAATAATAAATTTTTGTCTTTAGATGTTCAAAAATACGTTTTTTTTACTATTGTTTAACAGTTTGCAATCTTAATGACATAAGGTCCAATCTATCTGATATTTTGTTTGCTTATTATACATAGCATTTAGAGTATTCTTTCTGCATAAAGACTTACATCGCTCTTCAATTTTGGAAACTGCTAGCTTCTCTTTCTCTCTGGAAGCAGATTTTACTAGAGAATCTAAATCTACGCTCTATTTCTCTGAATTTCAAACACACACACAGACACACATTTTATACACACACACACACATATATATATATGTCTTATATATATATATATATATATCTCCTTATCTCCTTTCAGGCTGTAGTCACAGTAATTTTCAAAGTTCTCTATTACAAATTTTCTCCTTAACTGTCTCAAGTATAATGTTTATTGTTTCCATTAACTTTTTCATTACAAAGAATCGAATTGATTCATGATTCACAAAGATGTTTCCGTAACCCCTACTTTTGTTTTATGGATATTATTTTCTCCTTTATTTCTTCAAGAATTTTAAACATGTTTACTTGAAGCATTTTCTAGATTAGTTTTCTATCTTTGTGAGTAAATATTTTCTTTTGTTGCTTTTTGTTGTTGTGTCGATGTTTGTGTGTTAATTGGCAACGGCACAGAATCTGTATCACGGAGTTAGGCTTGCTCATATGCTTTGTAATTTTTGTTGATGTGTTTATTTTCCATTAATTTATTTTTCTTTCTCTCTTCCACGTCTTCTTTCTTCTTGGGCAATGTTTAAGTAGTTTCAGCTAAGTTTTTAAGGGTTCACAATTCAGAAGCATGTTTTATATCTCTTCAGGGATTTCACTTTTTAGAACTGAAGTCAATGCCCAGTATTTGATTAATTATTAATCATTTAGAGTTTTTTGCTTTCTCCTTTCACATTCATAAGAATGATGTTTCTTAATGCAAAATTAGACACAAAAATGGAGGTTTTACAGGTTTCATTTATACATAGGGGAATACTGTATTATTCCAGTCTCACACTGCTACAGAGAGCTACCTAAGACTGGATAATCTGTGAAGAAAAGAGGTTTAATTGACTCACAGTGTACTAGTCCATTTCCACACTGCTATAAAGAACTCCTTGAGACTGCGTAATTTATGAAGAAAAGAGATGTAATTCACTAACCATTCCACATGGCTCTGGAGGCCTCAGGAAGCTTACAGTCATGGCAGAAGGTGAAGAGGAAGCAAAGTATGTCTTACATGGCAGCCGGAGGGTGGGGGTGGGGGGGTGTCAAACACTTAAACAATCGGATTTCATGAGAACTCACTCAGTATCACGAGACCAGCAAGGAGGAAGTCCGCCTTTACAATTCAATAACCTCCCACCAGACCCTTCCCCAACACTATGGATTACAATTCAACATGAGACTTGAGCAAAAACACAGAGCCAAACCATATCAGATATGGTCTCCAGTCCCTTGCCTCTTATGGAATATATTCAGACTACGTTTCTCTGAGGCACTGAAATCTGGAGCTCCATTGCCATCTTAAGGTGCCAGTACCCCATGAGGTTATGGCCTTAGCCCCATTTTGATACTATGTATCAAATGTAAAGACTTTTACACTTTTAAAATAAGAATATGTATTTTTAATTATTATAGCAATAATTGTATATGATTTATACATATAGGAAATGGAAGAGAGAAATCAAGAGCAGCCAGGTCTTCAAGATAGCTTAGCCAGCTAGGGACAGAGTCAAAAAAACATGAATATAGTTTCCTTATGCCTAATTAAACACACTGCATTACTGATTACTCAGCAGTTTTATAGTCTCTATTGGTTTATCTATAAGATGCTCATTTTTCCCTGATGCCCACCATCAACATGAGCTGAATATAATCCCAGGCTTTAGAATATACTTTCATAATTTACAAACTAAAAATATTTGATCAAGAACAAAGTCTTTGTATATTGTCCAAATAGCAAAACATTTTCCTTGAGAATTCTGTGTGTGTGTGTGTGTATATATCAACCATATATATATATATCATATATATATGATCCAAATATTTGATCAAGAACAGAGTCTTTTGTATATTGTCCAAATAGCAAAATATTTTCCTTGAGAATTTGTGTGTATGTGTGCATATATATTGTGTGTGTATATATATACATATGTATGTATATATACATATATGTGGATTTGTATATATATACACATATATGTGTGTGTGTGTATATATGTGTGTGTGTATATTTGTATATATATATATATTTTTAGATGGAGTCTTGCTCTGTCACCCAGGCCGGAGTGCAGTGGCACAATCTCAGCTCACTGCAAGCTCCGCCTCCTGGGTTCATGCCATTCTCCTGCCTCAGCCTCCCAAGCAGCTGGAACTATAGACGCCCACCACCACGCCCAGCTAATTTTTTTTGTATTTTTTAGTAGAGACAGGGTTTCACCACGTTAGCCAAAATGGTCTCAATCTCCTGACCTCGTGATCCGCCTGCCAGGGCCTTCCAAAGCGCTGGGATTACAGGCGTGAGCCACCACGCCCAGCCTCTCTCTATATATATTTTCAATATAAAAAATGTCTACTGTATCACAGACATAGGAATTTTAGTCCTTTAATGACAGATAGCAACAGATAATAATAATAATGATAACTAGGATATTATTATTAAGCAGTAATGTTCTTTGGCAAAAGTGAGTGTGTATGTTTGTATGATTCTTTTGTAAAATAAGGAATTTTACTGAACTGTGTTGGTGATTCCTAGGAGTAAATCTCTAAATCCTTGACATTTTCAGAGTTTTATTAGTATCTTTGTTGTGCCAAGGAGGCACCACATGGTCGGCCCCTGGATAACTTCTTAATAGGGACAGGTCATGTTGGAAACCTAATCATGTAATTAGAGGGTTGGAACTATGAGCTATGTGATATCAGCCCAACTTCTGAACAGGGTAGGACGGCTGGAGATTGACAGAGAAATGCAAATCAAAATCACAGTGAGATACCATCTCATGCCAGTTATAATGTCAATCATTAAAAAGTCAGGAAACAACAGATGCTGGAGAAGATGTGGAGAAATAGGAACATTTTTACACTGTTGGTGGGAGTGTAAATTAGTTCAACCATTGTGGAAGACAGTGTGGTGATTCCTCAAGGATCTAGAACTAGAAATACCATTTGACCCAGCAATCCCATTACTGGGTATATACCCAAAGGATTATGAATCATTCTACTACAAAGACACATGCACATGTATGTTTAATGCAGCACTGTTCACAATAGCAGTCTTGGAACCAACCCAAATGCCCATCAATGATAGACTGGATAAAAATGTGGCATGTATACACCATGGAATGCTATGCAGCCATATAAAAGGATGAGTTCATGTCCTTTGCAGGGACATGGATGAAACTGGAAACCATCATTCTCAGTAAAGTGATGCAAGAAGAGAAAAGCAAACACCACATGTTCTTACTCATAAGTGGGAGTTGAATAACGAGAACACATGGACACAAGGAGGGGAACATAACAAACTGGGGCCTGTCAGCAGGTGGGGTCTAGGGGAGGGATAGCATTAGAAGAAATACCTAATGTAAATGACCAGTTGATGGGTGGAGCAAACCAACATGGCACATGTATACCTATGTAACAAACCTGCACGTTGTGCACATGTACCCTAGAACTTGAAGTATAATTTTCAAAAAAGAAATACAGTGCTTTCCTGAGTTCTCTGAGTCATTCTAGTGAATTGTTACATCTGAAGGGTGTCATTGGAACCTCCACCTTTACACCCAATCAGAAGTGTAGGTAGCCTGAGAACCCCCTTAACTTTATCTGGCATCTAAAGTGGGGGTGGTCTTGTTGGGGACCCTGCCCTTAAACTTGTCTAGTTTGACTAACTCTGGGCGGTGTCAGAATTGACTTTCAGTGTACCAGTTGGCCTTGGAATAGCTGAAGTTAAAGTAGAATATTCTTATTATATTTAACCAAACAGTATCACTATTTCATAAAGTATTTTATGAAACTTCATTTTATAAAACCTGATTTGGAAACTTAAAGACAAATAGAAAAGACAAGAAGGAAGCATGTTTCCAAATTTTAGGAGCTGGGTGCCCCCTGCTGACGCTGCCATAGTCACTACTAGTATGGGAATCTAAAAGTTGATTCCCTTCGTTTTTGAAAGAACTAATTATATAAAATGGAAACTCTGAAACTTGTTTCCAGCATTTGTTTAACTCAGTAGGTCCATTCCTGGATATTTAAAGTCTGCTGGAAACTTTTAGGGTTTTGTTTGTTTGTTTGTTTGTTTGTTTTGGAGACAGTCTCACTCTGTCCCAAGGCTGGAGTACAGTGGTGCGATCTCGGCTCTCTGCAAGCCTTGCCTCCTGGGTTCACGCCCTTCTCCACCTCAGCCTCCAGAGCAGCTGGGACTACAGGTGCCCGCCACCGCGCCCGGCTAATTTTGTCTTTGTGTTTTTAGTAGAGACGGTTTCACCATGTTAGCCAGGATGGCGTCGATCTCCTGACCTCATGATCCTCCCACCTCAGCCTCCCAAAGTGCTGGGATTACAGGTGTGAGCCACCGTGCCTGGCCCAACTTTTAGGTTTTAATCAACTAAGTATTGAGGTAAAGAGACTGCTACTCAGTGGTAAATAGTCTAAAACCTAAATGTAATCAGTCTCTCCAACTTTCTCTCAGGTAAAACATAGCAAGCCTGCGTTTCTCTCTGTGGGATCTTGGCAAGCCACATTAACACAACAAGCTCACACTTCTCATCTTTAAATTGAAATTATTTTACAAAATGATCAATGATCTCTGAGTTATCCTCCATGCAGGAGGTTATATATTTTTCAAGAAGGAAGTAATCAAGAAACTTAACATATCAAAATAAAATTACACAAGGTAGTAAAAATTTCTAATCTTTCCATTCTAAAGTTTTAGAACGTCATAAGCTTTATAAATTTTTGAGACAGTGTGTTCTCCAGTGAGGCCCAGAGAGAAGTCATGTGTAATGTTCCTCAAATATGCAGGGCAAAAAGATAAAGTGGTTAGGGAGAAGGGCTGGGACCTCATACTTTACCCCACTAATGTGATGAAGGCACAGCGCTAGGAGATTTCGTAAACTCTTGGTAAACTTTGAGAACACATAACAGGTGGAGTTATCCTGAAACAAATGCTGATATAAAAGTGTTAATTAGTTGAAAACACAGAACCTCAAATTTTAGGTTTGAATCAGTGATGATAGAAGGGGCTGGAGTAGCATCAGACGGGGAACGTCACCTGGCTTCAGCAAAAGCAAATGCAAACACTGTGGAAATTTAAGCACTCTCAGTTTTGTCAACTAGGTTTTATATATACAAAGATCAACAAAATATGTAGAATGGTCCTCTCTTATCCAGTGTTTCACTTTACACGGCTTCCATCACCCACAGTGAACCATGGTCAGAAAATATTAAATGGAAAATTACAGAAGCAAACTATTCAAAACTTTTTAATCGCATGCTCTTCTAGGTGGTGTGATGAAACCTCTTGCCATCCTGCTTCATCAGTTCATCTCAATCACATAGTCATTTCATCTCACATCATTACAATAAGAAGGGTGAGTACACACAGTACAATAACACATTTTGAGAGACAGAGGCCACATTCAGAAAACTTTTATGACACTAAATTGCTATAATTATTCTATTTATTGTTTTTAACATTTTACTGTGTCTAACTTATAAATTAAGCTTTATTCTAAATATGCAAGTATAGGGAAAAACATAGCATATCTACGGCTCAGTACTATTTGTGGTTTCAGGCATCCATTGGAGGTTTTGGAACATGCCCTGTGAATAAAGGGGAACTACGCTACTACCTGGAAACATATACCAAAGGAGGTAACAAATGTACTTCAGAGGAAAGGAAAGTAACCCTAGATGGAAAGTCTGAGATGCAAGAAAGAACAAAGAGTGTAAAAAGGATATATTTGTGTATTTTTTATGTAAAACAGGCTAGGTTATATTATGGCAACACATCAGTGCTGAAAGCTCAACATAGCAAGGTCTTCTTCTCACTCAAACTACATAACCAAAAAACAGTCACTAAGAGAATCTGCTCCAAAAAGTCACTATGGTACCAAGGCTATTAGAGTTCCATCTTCATGCAGCTAGACATCTGAAACACATAGTCTCTTAAGATGCCATGGTTGGGAAAGAAAACACGTGGGAATATACATAGAAGTATATATGTCACCACTTCCAATCATAGCCCATTGGTCAGAATTAGTCACATCCGACTACAAAAGAGCAGGCAATATAATAAAATTAAAATATTCATAACAAAGACTTGTCCTCTGGGGAATTCAATTTTCTAAAGTCCTCGTATTATTTGGAAAGAGAATAAAGATATGTTTAGGCGTAGAACCAATTCTTCTCTCACCTTTCTAAATGAACACTCAGGCAGATGCCCTGACTTTTCTCTTCCCTGGTAGGCAAAACAAACTGTATCCAGTCATTCCACACCCCAAAGTAAAGACTTGTTTAATGATTAAAATGCCCAGGACCATATAATTGAAAAACTTTAATCTTGCTTTAAAATCCTAGATGGGATATGTAGGAGTCAGGAAGGGTGGGAGTAATCAGATTACTCTTTTTCCATTTTAGCTTCTACTCCTTCTGTCCCAGATTGAAAGATTTTTGCTGGTCCTTTGGAGTGGAAGTCGTGGGCAAGCACAGGAGTAGGAAAATAAGAAAATTATTTAATTTGTATAGCCCTGGTAATCTTGTGTCAGCTTTCTGAACATTAAAAATGTTTAAGCTTGAGCTTTTGTATCTCAGGCAGTTGGAAACACTCCCCTATTCCCACTTCAGTGCTAATCTAGGCAATCGCTCATCTGCAGTTCCCTTGGCAGGGAACCTTCTAGCCAGCTCTCACTTGGTCCTCACCACTAAAAATTCAGAATTTTATTTTGAGCTTCTCAATATACGTGCAGAATCTCAAAAGTGACACAGCTACTCAAAAAAGGGTGGGAGTGCCTTGACGTCTCTACAACTTTTAAAAAAAGAAAACAAATTCACTATTCATCTTACTTTCCATGTCCACACAGAGTATAAGCCTAAAGAATTGTTGATATGTTTAGTAACATTAACTTTTGAATTGAAAAATCTTTTTTTATATATGTGTCTCACTGTGTTGCCTAGTCTGGTCTTGAACTCCCAGACTCAAGCAATGCTCCCACTTCAGTCTCCCAAGTAGCTGGATATACAGTCATGAGCTACCATGCCCGGCAAAAGATCCATTATTATAACATACAGGAAGCAAAACCTTTTGCCAAACAGAAAGCTTACTCTACTTGAAAAATGACTTCATAAAATTCTAAAACCTCTCGTAGCTATAATATCTTAATTGTTCTAGTTGTCATCATCATTGTTGTTGAAGTTATGACTCTTTTTGTGACTACCATTATTACTATTCTTTTTATGAACCGAGCAATATTTGATAGGAACTCTATGTGCATCACTTCTTACCTTTAGAACAATTAAAACTAATAAAAAGAAGATATTATTGGTCCCACTTTTATGCTTTGCTTATTTAGGTTTTCTTTTTGTTTTTACTTTCAGGGGATACACGTGCAGGTTTATTGCATGGGTGTATTGTATAATGCTGCATTTTTGGCTTCTAGTGAACCTGTCACCCAAATATTTAACATAGTACCAATAGGCAGTTTTTCAGCCCTTTCCCCCAAGCTTCTCTCCCCAATTTTGGAGTTTCCAGTGTCTACCATTTTCATCTGTATAACCCTGTGTGCTTATTGCTTGGCTCTCACTTATAGGTGAGATAGTGTAGTATTTGATTTTCTGTTTATATGTTAATTCACTTAGCACAGTGGCCTCCAACTATGTCCATGTTGCTGCAAAATTTCATTCTTTATATGGCTGAGTAGTATTCCGTGGTATATATGTGCCGCATTTTTTAAATCTAATCCACTGAGTTGGTCACTTAGATTCGTTCCATGACTTTGCCATTATGAATAGTACTGCAATAAACATATAAGTGCAAGTGTATTTTTGATAACATGATTTATTTTCCTTGGGAAGATACCCAGTTGTGGGATTGTTGGGTCAAATGGTAGTTCTATTTTCAGTTCTTTGCAAAATCTCCATTCTGTTTCCCATAAGGGTTGAACTCCTTTACATTCCCACAAGTGTATAAATGACCCCTTTTCTCTGCATCCTCACCAACATCTGTTTTTTTTATTTTTTGATAATGCCGTTTTGACTAGAGTAAGATAAACATTTCATTGCAGTTTTGTATTTCTCTGCTAATTTGAGATTTTGAGCATCTTTTTACATGTTTGTTGGTTGCTTGTCTGTCTTCTTTTGAGAAATGTCTATTCATGTTCATTGTCACTTTTCAATGAGGTTACTTTTTTCCTTTCTTATTTATTTAAGTTCATTATAGATTCTGGATATTAGTCTGTTGGACGAATAGTTTGCTATATTCTCTCATTCTGTAGGCTGTCTATCTATTGTTTCTTTTGCTGTGCAGAATGTTTTTAGTTTAATTAAGTCCCATTTGTCTATTTTTGTTTTTGTTCTATTTTCTTTTGAGGTCTTAGCAATAAATTATTTGCATAGGCCAATTTCCAGAAGAGTTTTTCCTATGTTTACTTCTAAGATTTTACAGTTAAGTCTAACATTTAAGTCTTAAATCCCTCTTGAGTTAACTTTTGTACACAGTAATAACTAGGGGTCCAATTTCATTCTTCTGCATATCGCTAGCCAGTTTCCCAGCATCATTTATTGAATAGGGAGTCCTTTCCTCATTGCTTATTTTTGTCAACATTTTTAAAGATCAGTTAGTTGTAAGTGTGTGGCTTTATTTCTGGGTTTTCTATTCTGTTCCATTGATCAGTGTGTCTATTTTTGTGGCAGTGCTATGATGTTCTGGTTACTATAGCCTTGTACTATAGTCTGAGGTCTGGTAAAGAGATGGCTTCAGCTTTGTTTTTGTTTTTGTTTTTGGTTTGTTTTTGGCTTTGCTTTTGCTTTTGCTTTTTTTGGATGGTGGGGGTTTTTTGTTTCTCTGCTTGCTTAGAATTGTGTTAGCTATTCAGACTCTTTTTGGTTCCATAAGAACTTTGGGATTATTTTTTCTAATTCTGTGAAAAAACACACCAGTAATTTGATAATAATTGCATTGAATCTGTAGACAGCTTTGGGCATTATGTTCATTTTAACAATATTGATCCTTTCTATCCATGAGCATGGAATGTTTTTCCATTTGTTTGTGTCATCTGTAATTTCTTTCATCAATGTTCTGTGGTTTTCCATCTAGAGGTCTTTCACCTCCTTGGTTAAATGTATTCCTAAGTATTGCATTTTGTGTGTGTGGCTATTGTAAATGAAATTGGGTTCTTGATTTTTTTCTTAATTTGAAAATTATTGGTGTACAGAAATCCTACTAATTTTTGTTCACTTATTTCGTATCCCAAAACTTTACTGAATTTGTTTATCAGGTCTAGAAGTCTTTTGAAGGAATCTCCAGGAATTCCTAGGTATAGAATCATGTTGTCAGCAAATAGAGATAATTTTATTTCCTCTTTTCCTATTTGGATACCTTGTAATTCTTTATCTCATCTGATTGCTCTGGCTAGGACTACCAGTACTATGTGAGATAGGAGTAGTAAGAGTGGACACCCTTGTCTTTTTCTATTTCTTGGGAGGAATTCTTTCAACTTTTGTCCATTCTGTATGATGTTGGTTGTGGGTTTGTCATAAATGGCTTTTGTTATTTTGAGATATGTTCATTCAATGCCTAGTTTGTTTGGGATGAAAAGATATTGAATTTTATCAAATGTTTTTTCTGAATCTATTGAAATGATCATATGGTTTTTGGTTTTGATTCTGCTTATGTGACTAACCACATTTATTGTTTTGCATGTGTTGAACCATCCTTGCATTCCAGGAATAAAACCCACTTGATCATGATGAATTATCTTTTTGATATACTGTTGGATTTGGTTTGGTAATATTTTGTTGAGGATTTTGCATCTGTGTTATTCAGATATTGGCCTGTTGTGTTCTTTTTTTGTTGTGTTCTGGCCAGATTTTGGTATCAAGATCATACTGGTTTTGTAGAATAAGTTAGGTAAGAATTCCTCCTCCTTGGTTTTTTGGAATAGTTTCAGTAAGATTGGTACCGGTTCTTCTTTGAACATCTAATAGAATTCAGCTATGAATCTATTTGGTTCATTGCTTTTTTTGGTTGGTGGATTTATTTTTGATTCGTTTTCATAACTCATTAGTCTGTTCAGGATTTTTATTTCTTTGGTTCAAGCTTGGGAGTTGAGTGTTTTCAGGAATTTATCCACTTCCTCTAAATTTTCTAGTTTGTGTGTACAGATGTTCAAAGTAGGGAGTTGAGTGTTTTCAGTAATTTATCCATTTCCTCTAGATTTTCTAGGTTTTGTGTATATACGTCAGTAGTTTCTGAAGATCTTTTATATTTCTCTGGTATCAATTGTATTGTCACTTCTGATTGTACTTATTTGAATCTTTTTTATTTTTTTCTTAGTTAATCTGGATATTAGTCAATTTTATTTATCTTTTTGAAGAGGTGATTTTTTGTTTCATTAATCTTTTGTATGGCTTTTTTGATCTCAATTTCATTTGGTTCTGCTCTAATCTTCATTATGTATTTTCTTCTACTGGCTTTGGATTTGGTTTGTTCTTGTTTTTCTAATTCCTTTAGGTGTGATGTTGGTGCTATTACTTTGAGATATTTCTGTCTTTTTATGTAGGCATTTAGCATGATAAACTTTCCTGTTAATGCTGCTTTTTTCTGGATCCCAGAGGTTTGGGTATGTTTTATCTCTATTTTCATTTGTTTCAAAATTTTTTTGGCTTCTGGTTAATTTTGTTGCTTACCCAAAAGTCATTCAGGAGCATGTTGTTTAGTTCCCATGTGCTATGTGGTTTCCTCTTGGTATTGATTTCTAGTTTTATTCTACTGTGGTCCAAGGACATGCTTGACATGATTTCAGTTTTTTTTTTTTTAATTTATTGATACTTGCTTTATAACAGAGCACGTGATCAATTGTAGAGAATGTTTTATGCACAGATGAGAAAAAAAGTATATTCCGTGGTTGCTGGGTGAAGTCTTCTGTAGATGTTTATTAGGTCCATTTTGTCAAGAGTCTAATTTACATTCAAAGTTTCTTTGTTAGTTTTCTGCCTCAGTGATTTGTCTAGTGCTGTAAGTGGGGTATTAAAGTTCCTTACTATAATTGTATGACTATCTCTATTGATAGACTGTCTATTGTATGACCATCTATCACTTTTAGTAAGTCTAGAAGTAGTTGTTTCATAAATATAAGTTCTCTGATATTGGGTGAATATACATTTAGCATAGTTAAATCTTGTCAAATCGAACTCTTTATCACTATATAATGCCCTCCTTTGTCTTTTTTCACTGCTTTGGTAAAGCCTAATTAATTTTGGCTTAAAGTCTATTTAATCTGATACAAGAATAGCAACCCTTGTCCTTTTTTATTTTCTATTTACATGATAGATCTTTCTCCATCCCTTTACTTTAAGCTTGTGGGTGTTGTTGAAGGCAGCATAAGTTTGGGTCTTATTTTTTCAATGCAATTTGCCATTCTATGTCTTTTCAGTGGAGCATTTAGGCTGTTTATATTCATGATTAATATTGAAATGTAAGGTTTTATTCCTGTCATGTTGTTAGCTAGTTCCTTTGTAGTTTCAACTGTGTAATTGCTTTATAGGATCTGTGAGCTTTGTACCTATGTGTGCTTTTATGTAACAAGTATTATTCTCTTGTTTCAATGTTTAGAACTTCTTTGTGCATTTCTTATAGGGTCAGTCTGGTGGTAATGAATTCTCCTAGATTTGCTTGTCTGGGAAAGCCTTTATTTCTCCTTCATTTATGAAGCTTACTTTGGAAGAATATGACATTCTTGGCTGGCATATGATTTCTCACTTAGGCTAAAAATAGGCTCCAATCTCTTTGTCTTATAAGGTTTCTGCTGAAAACTTTACTGTTAGTCTGATAGGATCTTCTTTATAGGTAATTTGGTTCTTTTCTCTATAAGCCTTTGATATTTTTTATTTCACCTTTTGTTGGATAGTCTGATGACTGTGTTCCTTGCGGATGGTCATCCTGTGTGGTATCTCATATATGTTTTCTGAATTTCTTATATCTGATTGTCTACTTCTCTAGCAAGATTAGGGAAATTGTCCTGAATTATTCTATAAAATGCTTTCCAAGTTGCTTGCTTTTTCTTCACTCTCAAGAATGCCAATAAGTTGTAGGTTCAACAGTTTACATAATCCCATATTTCTTGAAGCTTTTTAAAAATTCCTTTTTAAAAAAAATTTCAAAAGACTGGTCTTCAAGCTCTGAAATCCCTTTCTTCTGCCTAGTCTAGTCTATTGTTAAAGCTTATAACTGTTTTTTAAACATTCTTTAGTGGGTTTTTGAATTCCATAAGTTTTATTTGTTTTTTCTTAATATAGTGATCTCATTTTTCATATCCTGATTCATTTATCTGGTTTCTTTGTATTGGATCTTAACTTTCCCTTGGACCTTGTTGTCTTGCAATCCATTCGTTTGGTTAGATCTCCAAAGGGTTCCACAGCTCCCCAGGACCTACTGGTTTCCTGTGCTTGCCAAAGCCAGAGCACTTGTGGATATGTGGGAATGTTTGATGAGATGACTCAAGAGCAAAGAGTCTCTGGGCAAGGCAGTAGCCCACCATGGGTGCACAACTATCATTTCATTTAGGGTCTGAGGGAAGTGTGGACTTGTTTAGTTTTCTTGCAATTTGTTAAATTTTGGATTCTTTATTCATCATTTCAGACTTTTCAATTTGTTTGGGATCCATTGCTAGAGAGCTGGTGTGTTGTTTTGGAAGTGTCAACACACTCTGGCTTTTTGTACTGCCAGAGTTCTTGTGCCATCTGAGGGAGCTGTTGCTTCTTGATTTTGAATTTACTATTGTTTGGGTGGAACTTTTTATTCTTTTATTCTTTTTCTCCTTGAGGATATGACTATGGCATATGTTGTGTATGATCATTTGGCTTTGTTGCTGGGTGCTTTCAGGGGCCCAAAGCTCTGTATGGGTTCCTCTGTTGGAAATAGCTTCTGTGCACTGGCTTTCTCAGATGTTGCTTGTTGTAACAGTGTATTAGACATATAAGCTAACACAATAACTCATGGACTAACATTAAGCCCTTCTGGTAGCAGGTTTTCTATTTTGTGGTGCAGTTCAGGCTGAAGTCCAGTAGACAGCACTTAGGAGTAAGAGTTGACTGACTCTCAGGCTGATCTCAAGTGAAGGCACCTGCATTTATGGGGGTGGGAAGAGATCTTGTTGAGGTATGCAGAGGTCTCAGGGGAAGGGGCAGAAGGTGTGGGGGGATCTTCTGCATTAACTTCTCATCCTGAGCCATAGGAATATGATCTGCTTTCCTGTCATGCTGCTGTTGTAGGGCATGGTGGCTCAAGACTTTAAGTTCATAAAGACCTTGTCCTTTGGTTTCCAGCTGCAGTGTGGTTGTGGGATATACTCCTCTGAGGGCTGCCACCAAAATGGGCTCAGGCAGAGTCTCTTCCCCCAATCCAGGGCAGGCGACTCCATGATGTATCTGTTCTCCCTTGCCAGGATGTTGCTATACTGTGTAGGGAGAGTAGGTTGGGCCCCATCCTTTATGCAAGTCCAGTGGCACAGGTTCACTTACAGCAGGGATGGAGTTTCAGCAAAATGTGGAAAACCCCTTTCTCAGAGTGCATACTCTGGCCTCCAATTGGAAGAACAACTGCTGCATCTGCAACAGTGTCACGTGGGGGAGGTGACTCCCTCTCCATGCCTGTTCCTGGGCATTGGTCCTACCCCTTTCAGTTATTGGCACTGCACCCATATTTCCTTTGTCCACAAGGGGCTTTAATGGACTGCATTCCACCTCCCTTATGGGTGGCGCATGCTGAGGGTTAGATCTCCAGGTGTCTCACAGCTCCCCAGGGACCTGCTGCTTCCCTGTGCTTACCAGTGTCAGAGCAGTTGTAGGTATATTTGCAATGAAGGTTGGCATGTTTGATGAGATGACTTAAGGGCGGAGAGTCTCCAGGTAAGGCAGTGGCCCACTATGGGTGCACAATCATCATCTCAGTTAGGGTCTGGAGGGAAAGTGGCCTCTCAGTTCTCTGTCCCCAGGAAGTAGCAAAATCACTACCAATAGCATTTCCCTGGGTTGCAGAGGCAGAAGGGGTCCCCAACAGTTTGACAGTCAGCATATTGCTACAGGGGAGAAGGGGGAGCAGAGAAACAGCCCACCTACCCTTTCCATGAGAATCCAAGTTCCTCTAGGGTTTAAGTCTCATTTAAAAAAAAAAGATTAATAAGGCTGAGCTAGTAAATTGTTTCATCAGGATTTACACTCAGATCCCCATGGTTTCAGTTTATTGTCTTCAACAACCATGTCACGGTGTAATACACTTTTAATTATTTGCAGTGATGATACCTTAAATATATGCCTAAATATGGCTTAATTGTATATCTTTATAAAATCTTTTATTTATTTATTCATTCATTCAACTAATACCTATTGAATGACTATTTGCCCAGTACTGCTCTAAGCACTGGGGATACAACATTGAGCTAATAGATATACACAAATGGATAAATGGATATGTATCAGGTGGTAATAAAAATAGTAAAAAGAGAATAAAAGATAAGGGATAACAGGTGCTGAGGTTGGAAGGAATGGTTACGTTTTTTAGAATGTGTGGTCAGAAAGCACACATTCTAGGTTCTAGATTTCAAACCTAGAACATTTGGCTAAAGAGCCTGGACTCTCAAAAGCATCATATTTACTAAACAAACAAATTTCATAGTGCTAACTGCTTTCTTTAAAGTAAAAATGTGGATTGAAGAACTAAATAAAACAAGACATATGGTGTTTACAATCACCAATTGTGAATAACATTTATTACCAAAAACTCTAAAACTAGTTATTAAGAAGATGAAAATGTTAAGGGCATTTCTAACAAATACTGCCCAGAAAATTCTAAAAAGTATAGAAATCAAGGGAGAGTTCTGCAAGACAGAACAACCAAACTCTGTTTATAAAACAAGGCCGATCAATTTGGACCATATATTCCTCCCAGAGAAGCTAAACTGTAGTGAAAATTTAGCATTGAAAATACCACTACCATTTTCCCAAATTTCTTGACAATATTAACCTTGGAGGATGTTATAAAAAGGCGTTATCAGTCTCTGTTGTAGAATTGTTATAGTTATTACCATTTGTTATGGGTCGAATGGTGTTCCTCAAAAATCTATATGTTGAAGTCTTAATTTCGGTACCTTCAAATGTTACAGTACTTGGAGGGCCTTTGAAGACGTAATTAAAGTAAGGTTATATGGATAAGCTCTAATCCAGTGTGACTTGTGTCCTTAGACAAAACAATTGGGACACAAACAATACACATGAAGAGAGAACACATGTAGACAAATGGAGAAGAACGGCATCGATAAGCCCATGAGAGAGGCTTTGGAACAAAATCAACTTTTCCAACACTCTGATCTCAGACTTCTAGCCTCCAGAATTGTGAGAAAATAAATTTCTATTCTTTAAGCCCTCCAATCTGGAGTATTTGTTATGGCAGCCCTAGCAAACTATTATACTATTGCAGTGATGCATCACATTTAGGCTCATTATAATAGTTGTATTTCGGTGGACAAGACCACTAAAGTCAACTTTTAATAGAGAAGAAATCACCTTGTGATGGAAGTAGCTAAAAATCACCTGTCATAGTGACGCTAATTCTATCTGAAGTTTAGCATATAGAGTATGCATCATATAACTATGCTTTGGTCAAGAATAGATCACATATAAAATGATCATGGCATCATACGCCATGATGTGGTTGTTGAAGACAATAATTAATATGACCATTATTAATGGTCATAAAATTATAATGGAGCTGAAAAATTGCTATCACCTGATGACATCATAACCATCATAACATCATAGTGCAATGAATTAAAACAAACCTACTGCAATGGTCATATAAAAGTCATAAAAGTATAGCACATAAAATTATGTGCAGTATATCATACTTGATAATAAATGACTATGTTACTGGCTTATTTACTATACTATACTTTTCTTGTTATTTTAGAGTGTGCTCCTCCTATGTATAAAAAAGGTTAACTGTAAAACAGCCTTCAGGTCTTTCAGGCAATATTCCTGAAGAAGAAGGCACTGCTATCATAGGAGATGAAAGCTCCATGGGTGTTACTGTCCTTGAAGACCTTCCAGTGGGACAGGATGTGGAGATGGAAAGCAGCAATAATGATTACCCTGACTCTGTGTAGGCCTAGATTGTGTGTGTGTGTCTTGTTTTTTAACAAAATAATTTTAAAAGTAAAAAATAAAAATTAAGAATATTAAATGGAATAATTTTTGTAGAATAAGGATATGAAGAAAATATTTTTATACAGCTGTACAATGTGTGTTTTAAGCTAAATGTTACTACAAAAAAGTCAAAAGTTTAAAAAAATTAAATTTATAAAGTACAAAAGCTATGATAAGCTAAAGTTAGTTTACTAGTGGAGAAAGAAGAGTATTTTTCTTTCTCAACTTTTATTTTAGGTTCAGAGATACATGTGCGGGTTTCTTACATGGGTAAATTTTGTGTTGCTAGGGTTTGGTATACAAATGATTTTGTCACCTAGGTAGTGAGCATAGGCCCCAGTGCCTATTGTTCACCTCTTTGTGTCTAGGTGTCTGCAGTGTTTAGCTCCCACTTATAATTGAGAACATGCCATATTTGGTTTTCTGATGCCATATTAATTCACTTAAGATAATGGCCTCCAGCTGCATCCATGTTGCTGTAAAGGACATAATTTCATTTTCGATAGGCATATAGTATCCATGGTGCCACATTTTTTTGCCAGTCCACCATGGATGGGTATCTAGGTTGATTTCACTTATTTACTATTGTGAATAGTGCTTCGATTAACATACAAGCATATGTGTCTTTTTGGAGAATGATTTATGTTCTTTTGTGTTTATGCCCAGTACTGGGAGTGCTGGATCAAATGGTAGCTCTGTTTTAAGTTCTTTGAGAAATCACTAAATTGCTTTTCACAGTGACTAAACTAATTTACATTCCTGCCAGCAGTATGCAAGTCTTCCCTTTTCTCCACAACCTTACCAACATCTATTATTAAAAAATATTGTTTACAAATTTAATGTAGCCTAAGTGTATAGTGTTTTAAAAGTCTACAGTAGTTTACAGTAATATCCCAGGCCTTCACATTCACTCACCACTCACTCACTGAGTCACCCAGGGCAACTGCCAGTCCTGCAAGCTCCTTTCATGGTAATTGCCCTATACAGGTAGACCTTTGGTATGTTTTATACCATATTTTTACTGTACCTTTTCTATGCTTAGAAATGTTTAGAGACACAAATACTTAACATGTTGTTACAACTGCCTACAGTATTGAGCACAGTAATACATCGTACAGGTTTGTAGCCTAGGAGCAATAGGCTATACCATATATTAGGTGTTCAGTAGGCTAGGTTTGTGTAAGTACCTGCTATGATGTTCACACAATGATAAAATTACCTAATGATGAATGTCTTAGAATATCCTAATGATGCATTTCCTAGAATGTATCTCCGTCATTGAGTAACATATGATACACATCAATTTAGCTCATGAAGTTTCTGATCAACGAAGAACTTACCAACCTTTAATTTGGTATCAGTGGGGAAAAAGAGAGACAAGAATCCCCGATGAAAGCAAAAAGTGTCTTCCTAACAGGGAGAGCGCCCACTAAGAACACCAGCCAAGTAGCCAGACTCAACTGGGAGAAAAAATGTACTTGCCATTAGAAAAATTATCATCCATTTTATAGAGTATTTAAACTTTTGTCATTTGTTCTTTCATTCATTCAAGAAAAATCTTAAGCCCTTCTTCTATCAGGGACTGTGTGAAATCCTAGATGATCATGGAAAGTGAGAATATATGGGTGTACAAGGGCTGCCATAAGAAAATACCACAGATTGGGTGGCTGAAATAACAGAAAATTATTTCCTTACAGTTCTGGAGTCCAGAAGTCCAAGATCAAGGTGCCGAAAAATTCTGTTTCTAGTGAAGCCTCTCCACCTTCTCACTGTGTCATCACAGGGGCTTTTCTCTGTCAACATGCAGAGAAAGAAAAAGAGAGCCCTCTGGTGTCTCTCCTTTTCTTATACGATCTCCAGTCCTATCTGATTAACAGCTCACACTTATGATCCCATTTAACCTTAATTATCTCCTTAAAGGCCCTCTCTCCAAATACAGCCACACCGAAGGGTTAGAGCTTCAACATACGAATTGTAGGTGGGGGACAAAATTTAGCCCATAATAGAGACTACCATAACCACTCATTTATTTCATAGTAACAAAGAAGCAGTTTGCAATGTGTTTTCCTCTACTGAAGGGACAGTACAGGGTCTGTGACTTACATGTGCCATGTGAGTGAATAATTTAAATCACTGTATAATCACTGTATACTGGAGATATACTACAAAACAATCATATAAGACAAATACACAAAAGCATACTTCCAAGAAAGACGCAGTTTGGAAGAATTAGAATCCAATGGTAGTTCTCTCATAGTAACATACAACTCTCCAACCCAAAGAACAAACTAAGCACATTTAATTGTGTATTTAAATAGCAATTTTTACATTATTACTGGCAAACTGAGGCCATTAATCGTGAAAAGTGTGTTTGGATTGTACAAATATATTCTATTTAAGTGTTTAGGCCAGCAGGAAGAGTCTTTTCAGATAACACTAAGAGTGAAAGCCTAAAGCATGACTTAAATATTTAGTTTCAGGAATTAAAGCCTTGACAGAAGAATAATTCATGAATTCCTAAATCATCCATTCATATTGTAGCTAATATCTGACCATCAATAAATTAGAGAAGTAATATATTTATTTATTTGTTATGGTTTTATTAAATTATTAAAATAATGTGCCTACCATTTGCAGCATAATCTTTATTATATTTTTGCTATAGATTTTTGTTTAGCCTTTGGAGAGCATCCATATTCACAAAGTGCTTTGTAGTCATTTTATACTTCTTTTCAGGGGCGACCCTGGAAAGCTACTTACAATATTGAGAGAAAACTGTATCCCCTAGACTTAAGGAAGGCTCATAAGCCAGGGAAGAAAAACTATAGTCAAAAATGGTTTTACATTATTTTTTCTGTGCTAACAAAATCTGAAATTTATATCTTGGATAGTTAAAAATAAAACACAAAAACTTTGTTTATTATAGTTAATACTTTTTGAATTATTTGTAAAGGTTTAGAAGCAAAAAGCTTTAAATATATTTAAGTGCTTTGAATATAAAGTCAATGGCCTGTATCCTATGAACAGCAATTTCATGACTCATTTCTTTGGTTTCATGCATACATGGTTTTACTTATTCAACTCTCCAGGACAGGTAGACAAAACAGATGGCAGCCCCCTTACGAAAGGGCCCTTATTTATTTAATAATCTGATGATACTCATGCCGCTGTATTGAAACACTAATGGAAGCACACGTTTCTACAAAGTTCTCTAGTGAAAAACAAGTTTGCCTTGCTGTAAGCCAAAGCCTACCACATCAAAGTGCCAAGCAAAGGAAAACCAGAAAGCAATCCTTTTTTTCTGTGCTGAAAAAAGTACTAGGTTAATACAGATAGATTCACCTTTTTGAAAGTCAAACTAATTGCACTTAAATGACAGTTTACAGTCCTTCATCTCATAGGAATTTTAAAAAACATGTATTTGCACTGTCCTCATTCAAAGACAATTTGAACAAATAATCCCATAGAATAAATTCAAGTCAGTACCACTACAGCCCTAAATGACTTTACAAATACCACCCTCTAGTGTCTCAAAGAGGCAATGTGCATTCTCACTAGAGAAAAGTTCAAATCATTTTAACTCTTGGAAAGTCAATGCTGTGAATGATATGGCCATGGGCAGACTGAACAGCATAAGCTCTATTTAGTGTAATCCAGTCCTTGTCAGGAAGAAACTTCCTTCAATTTCTTTGGCTAGATGGCTGGGTTTTTTTTAAAAAATTGAAATAAATGAATAAAGATGAAATAGTAAAGCTGATCTCACATTCTACATGGATAAATGCAATAGCAAAAAGGATGCATGATCCAGTTCTCTCTGCTTTTTACTCACAAAGCATCAGATAACATCATCTATTAATTAGCATAACCTACTTTAAAATCAAAATACGAAAACAATAATTATATTGCCGCCTAGATTTTGAATGTTAGCACTGTACATAAACTCCTATGGTATATAAATGCTAATATCTAAATATAAATATCTTATAAATGCTTGATAGGATAAAGTATAGAAGTCTCATTATCACATAATTTAACATAGAATGCAGTGTAATTGAGTCTACATTAGTGTACTCTAATGAGAACATGGACATGAGCTTCTTTGCATCATTCATTGGGTACTAAATTGTCAAGCTATGAGTTTGGGAGAGGTAGTATTGATATTTATTCTCAGAAACAAAAACAAAACAACACGTTTATGTGATAACATTAAATTCCACAGGATATTTTTTGTTTTTTGAGACATGGTCTCACTATGTTGCCCAGGCTGCTTTCAAACTCCTGGGCTCAAGTGATCCTCCCACTTTGGCCTCCCAACATTCTGTGATTGCAAACAGGAGCCACCATGCCCAGTCAGGATTTTTTTTAGAAGAAACATTTTCAGAAGGTTCACAGACATTAAGCACACATTTCTGTTCTGTAGGACATGTGCCTTTAAAGTAAACATTTAAAAATGTAGACTTAAATTGGATTACATTAGAACATCTAGCTACTTGGCAAATAAAGGCAAAACCACACATAAAAAAAAATTAAAAAATTAAAATGAAAGAAAGAAAATGTGCATTTATTAAATACAGCAAGGTTCTGTTAGCTTCAGCCCCAAACTTATCATACCCAGGCAAGGGACCCAGGAGAACACTCTGGAAGAAGGAGCTTAAGGTGGAGGTATAGAATCAAGCAAGAGGTATGGAACTT
Organism: Trachypithecus francoisi; assembly: GCF_009764315.1. Classification (NCBI taxonomy): domain Eukaryota; kingdom Metazoa; phylum Chordata; class Mammalia; order Primates; family Cercopithecidae; genus Trachypithecus; species Trachypithecus francoisi. The sequence goes on from NW_022681469.1 coordinate 34,966,378, forward strand.
AGAAATAAGCACAACATAATAAGAAAAATGGGGGAGCTACACACAGCACAAGTGGAGCCAAGCAGGGTCCAACTGAAATGAACTGGAAAGAAAAACAGACCCAGGCACAGGACAGATCCAGGGAGTTTGAAGAGAAGTCAAGCCTAGGGCTCTTGTCTTCTTTATTTAATCAAAGGGATTTTTACTGGGCTCCTTTGGCCTTGTCTACATGTTACAAAGGGATATGGACAAAGACTGCATACTCCTCTTTAAAAATCCCTACCATTTAATTTCCCTTCCCTCCCAGACGCTCTTCATAGGAAATATAAACATGAGAACATCAATAGAACAGAACAGAAAGAACAGTACAGGAAGTACAGTTCAATGGAGTTGAACTCAAGTGGGCATATGTTCTAAAAAGATTCGCATCAGCCAGATTTTGAAGGGGCCTTAAATTTGTGGACTTAGGCATTCAAGAGCTAAGACACAAATGCAAATGTTTCTCTTATTCCCTGACCCTTTGGTAAGTTCCGCTTTTGAAATCACTTCTTCCCACAAAGCTTGGATCTTTGAGGTTGATTCTATCTCAGAGCAATAAGTATAGAGCATGATCATAAATGAAGGAGATGGATTTTTTTAACAAGCATATCAAAGAATATATACAGAGGGGTTGGTCCCTGAGACTACGGCCAGCCTTTACTTCTTAGCAACTTGAATTCTAATAATTGTTATTAACAGTACTCAGTCCAAAGTACCATATTATCAGCTTGGGTTCCTATATCTTTAAAATTAGTAGGAAGTATTTCTTATATTATTCATTTTGATTAATAACTCATATCAGTTATTTTAGAAAACTCCATTTTCATAGTTTAGAAATGAGGTAGAGTTATATTATCACAGCAATAACAAAATAGAGTTTGTCAAAACTGGCATTTGCCAATTTCCAAAAGCCTAATAATAGCTAATATAGAAATGAACAATGAGGCTGACTCCCATGTACTGTGAGTCAGACTTCCAGGCTTGGAACCGCCTTATGACTCCTCTTCCTGCCTGCCCTCCAGCCTTTCCTTACAGTCTCTGATGCATGCACCAGGCTCTATCTTTGTAACTCCTCAGACTGTTGTTTAAAGGGCAGATGAAGGAGATAGGAAAAGAAAACAAACTGAGTGAAATTTAAAAGGATAGGAAGTGGGAAAAAAGTACACATAAAAAAATCCAGTTATTTCTCATGTGTGTCTAGTACAGTCTCTGAAGATGTTGCCAAAAATGAAGCTCCAAAAAGTTCTCAGCAGGGATAGAGATAGAGAATCACCTTCCTGTTGATCCCTGCCTGCTCCTACACTCTGGCCTGTCAGATTCAGGACTCTACCAATAATTTTGCTGTCTCCCTCTCTGACTTGATCTTGAAACTGCAACCCAGGGACATGAAGTGACATATTCAAGACCTTACACTGGTCACCTGTGTCAGAATTCAGACTGCTTTTCGCTATAGACTCATGGTCTCTGGATTCAGCGTATATCTCAGACCCAGTACCAGATGATTCTTTCTTCTTGAATCTAAAAGTAGTGTCACAGAGATTGCATTAGCAAGCATGAAAACTTCAACCAAAGGACCAGATGGACTTGGACTTGAGGATTAAGCATATGTAGCCAGTCTATAAAAAGAAAAGAATAAAGCAGATGTACACCTGGGATGAAGGATGTGTGTATGTGTGTATGTATGTGTGTGTGTGTGTCAGAGAAACAGAAAAACGGAGAGAAGCTTGATGACTTTTCCCTTTCCCATTTGCGTGAGGCACAGCACTTCTTGCAGTTTGATCTCATAAAAGTCCCTGTGTTCATAATTGTCATACTCAAATCTTCCTTGTTAATGTTATTTAAGCAAACTTCTGTTTATTGTAACAACTACTTAGCTATAGGCCTCCTACCAAATAGAAAGTAAGACACAGTAAGGGAGGAATAATAAAAAAGTGATACTCTAGCCACTATTGATATTAGGAGAGAAGTTCTTTATCTCCATGACAGCAACTTGGCAGCTTGGTTTCACAAATGAGTGATTATTGTTCTAAAAGTAAGGAAGCACAACCTGACTTCAACGCTTACTATGAAACAATAATCAAGACAGTATGGCAGTGGTGAAAGAACAGGCAGATAAATGGGACCGAATTGAGAGTCCAGGAATAGATCCGCATTAAACACAGTAAACTGATCTTTAACAAAGACCAAAAGCAATACACTGGAGCAAAGAAAGACTTTTCAGCATATGGTGCTGAAACAACTGGGCATCCACAGGAAACAAAATGAATCTAGATACAGGTTTTACACTCCTTGCAAAAATTAACTGAAAATGTATCACCAATTTAAATATAAAATGCAAAACTATAAAACTCCTAGAAGATAACAGAGGGGAAAACCTAGATGACCTTGGTGTGGTGATAACTTTTAGAAACAACACCAAACGCATGATCCATGAAAGCAATAATTGATAAGCTGGACTAGAATACAATTTTTAAAAATGCTCTGCAAAAGAAAACATCAAGATAATGAGAAAACAAGTCACAGACTGGGAGAAAACATTTGCAAAAGGCATATCTTACTAAAGGAAAACTCAACAATTAAAAAAAAAAACTCAATTGGAAAATGGCCAAATAATATTAGGTTGGTGAAATCGTAATTGCAGTTTTTGCCATTACTTACTTTTAATGGAAAAAAAAGCACAATAACTTTTGCACCAACTTAATACAAGCTTGTTCAGCCCATGGCCCAGGATAGGTTTGAATGTAGCATCACACAAATTCATAAACTTTCTTAAAACGTTATGAGATTTTTTGTGTGTATGTTTTTTTTAGCTCATCAGCAATTGTGTTAGTGTATTTTATGTGTGGCCCAAGACAGTTCTGCTTCTTCCTATGTGGCCCAGGTAAGCCAAAAGATTGGATACCCCTGCCTTAATAGACACCTCACCAATGAGGGTATACAGATGCCAAATAAGCATATGAAAAGATATTCCACATATGTAACCAAGGAAACATAAACTAAAATGAGATGCTATACACCAATGAGTATGTGTAGATACTGCTATACATCTCTGAGAATGGCCAAAATCTAGAACAGTGACAGTAGTAAATGCTGATGAGGATGTGGAGCAGTAGGAACTCACTCATTGCTGGTGAGAATGCAAAATGTTACAGTCACTTTGGAAAACAGTTTGTCAGTTTCTCACAAAACCAAAGCAATTGTGCTCCTTGGTATTCACCCAAAGAAACTGAAGATTTATGTTCATACAGAAACTGCACATGGAAGCCTGTAGCAGCTTTATTTTCAAAAACTTGGAAGTAACCCAGATATCCTCCAGTAGGTGAATGGATTAATAAACTGTAGTATATACAAACAATGAAATACTATTGAGTGCTACAAAGAAACAAGCTATCAAGTCATGAATTAACATGTAGGATACTTCAATGTATATTACTAAGTGAAATAAGCCAATCTGAAAAGGCTACAAACTGTATAATTCCTACTATATGACATTCTAGAAAATGCAAAACTATGTAAACAGTAAAAAGATCAGTGGTTGTCAGGGGTTTGAATGGGGGAGAAATGAATATATAGAACATAGAGGATTCTTTAGGACAATAAAATTACTCTGTATGATACTATAATGATCGGTACATGTCATTACACATTGTTTCCAAGCCATAGAATGTACAACACCAAGAATGAACTCTATTGTAAACATGGACTTTGGATGATGTGTCATTGTAGTACATTAATATGTGTCAATGTAGTTCTTCAAGTAACAAATTTACCACTCTAGTGGGGGATTTTGATCATGGTAGAGGCTTTACATGTGTAGGGGAAGAGGTGTTCTGGAAAAACCTCTGTACATTCCTCTTAATTTGTGAACCTAAAGCTGCTCTTAATATTTTTTTTTAAAGTAAACTTCTGAATAAAGAAACATAAAAGTGGGTCAACATATAAATACGTTTTCCTAACAACATTTTTGTTACCTAAAAGAATAGTGAATTCCGGACTACCTGTGTCTAGAATCTCTGTATACAGTGTTCAAGATAAGGAGACAGAATTAATAAGTAAACTTGCTGTGACAGGATACAGTAAGTGCTCATAGAGAGAACTACTAACACTGAGTATGGGGTATTATCCTTAAAGTTAAAAGGGAGTGGAGTCACTCAGCTATCTTTCTCCCTTTTTAATATCATGAGCTTTTAAGTAAATTTCTGACACTAGTTGACTGATTATATACAATAAGATGAGTTATAAAATAGAAATGTAAATTCTCAAGAAATATCCAAGTGTCAGGGAGTCATCAGAACACTTGGCTTTGCCATCTTGTGATGTGACTTTACTACCATGCCACTAATATAGCATGTTTCCAAACCTAAGGGTCAAATAATGGCAGAGGAGACTTCATCCTTCCAAAGTAGAAAGTTAAGCAGTCAAACACAGAACTTGGGTGTGTGGGATTCTTCAAAAGCAAAGTCCATCCTATCATTACAAAAATGAAGATGTTTTTACTTGTAATTCTTTGCCAAACTCCTTGTTTACAACAAAAATCTCTTAGAACTATAAATCAATCAAAGACATCACTAAAATGCTACCTGTGAGATTATCTTTGAAGTGATATAATATTAAACTAGGATCATCCTCCTTCTGAGCCTATGAAGTGAGATTAAGGGGCTCAAAACTCCCAACTCATTCAACTCACCTTTAATTATGGTGAAAGACACCTTGTTTCTTTGGAGTTAAAGATGGAATCCTAACATAGTAACTCAAGATGTAAATAATTACTAAAACCTTGGGTGTAGTAGGAAGGAGACATAGTATGAGAGTTCCTGAGACTGGATAAAATATTCTGAGGAAAATTATGTGGAAAAAGTAGGCTAGAGAGAATTAAAAGGACATTATTATGTTGCCCAAGATAGATCCCCCTTAATAAGGTTCTTATAGTTCTTTAGAAATAAATAGCTTTGGAAGAAATCCAAAATAGTCCTACCTTAAAAAGTATTATACTTTATGATTATATTATAGTAGCTTCAAATACATTAGCCTTGGTAATTTTTTCTCTCCCATAATCTTCCAGCATATGTATCTGTCATATGACTAGCATTTAAAAAAATTTGCATCTTGCTCTGCATGTCTTAGTGAATAAATATCCTTCATACCCTTTGTGCTAAAACAAAATAAAATACCACTTGCCACTGAAGACAGCTGACCATTTATAAAATCCGTGAATCTTTAGCACATCTTGTCACTGTCACAGTTATTAATATTGAAGAGTACTGGGGTGAAATGACAGGGATGTAGTCACAAAAATGCACCAACGCATATTATTGTTAACCATCATTATTAAAACTCTAATGTAACATGGCTTAGCACTTCAGAAGGGAGTCTTGCTAATTCACACTCTTTTCCTCAGTGAGCATATTCTAATAAAGAAAGCCGATTTCTCTGAGAGGTAGCAAAAGTGATTTCTAGTCTGCTTACTTCAGAATATATAAATGAGCAATGGAACTGGGGTGATAGATACGGAAAATTAAAAGGCTGGAAAGGAAATAATGCAATAAATAAAAGATTTTAACTGATGCCGTTTAAAAGGATATACAAGAAACTACTAACAGAAGTTGCCTTTCTGATGAGTGAAAATTGGGAGTGTGGGTGTGGATGAGGCGAGATAATTTTTAACTTTTACTTTAAGCCCTTTCATCCCAATAGTTTTTAATTCTATGCATGAGTAACTTTTATAATGAAACCAAAGCTTCCAAAATATTTCAAGGAATATCCTTGAACATTAAAAATATAGGAGTGCTATTTTACAAAATTCATTTCGATGTCAGTAGTATCCAATGGAATTCTTTAACAGGCATATAAAAAATTGAACATACAGACTCTGGAAATAAAATTGTTAGTAAAAAATAAAAGTATACAGGAGGAAAGATCTTGAGCTTGCATTTAGCAGTTTTCAACATGGTTTTTAGACTCGTGCAATATATTATAACTTCATTGTTTATGCCACTTTATCAGGAGATTCTTTTATTTGTAGCTGAAAGCTAGCAGAGGGCAGTATGCTAGTGTGATAAGCATTCTAAAACTCTCACAATCCCTCAGGAATTAGGGAAATTTTCTTGAAGAAGATGAAACAGAGCTGAGTCCCCAGGTGTGGTAGCAGTTGTTAGCAGATATGCGCAAGAGAGACACCCAGAATAAGAAAAAGGTCCTTTCATCTTCTAGAGAATCAACTCCTCATATATAGGGATTGACCGGCATAAGATCGCTGCTTTTGAGAAAAGTGCACTTTAATATGAGTCAGAATTACTTAAGTTGTGATAAATTGAGCAAATATCTGTAGAGTAATAACATAAAACAAAAGTTTAATAAAAGGAAAAAACTATGAAAATATGGCTGCCAAGATATTCTCTGTTCCATGCATACAAAAATACTATCTAGCTGAGGAAAATGGACACAAAAATGTATCCACACCACAGACAATTTTATTTTGACTTGTAGAAAGCTTTATATAAAGTCAACTTTCACAAAACAATAAGCGACTGTTGAAAGCTCAGTATATGTCAGATACTCTTGTAAGCTCTTCACATACATTAATTCATTTAAAAATTTTAACAACTATATCAGAGAAGTACTATTATTTCTCCATTCTTAAAAATGAGAGCACAGAAACGTTAAGTGACTTGCTCAAGCGACACAGCTTACATAGGGAAAAGATGAGACAAGAACCCAGTTAAACTAGTCTGAATGCCGAGATCTATTGTATCATATCATTATATCAGTTGGGTACCATCTATACACATTTTCTCCTTATCAGCATTACAATGTATAATTTTTGGGATACTATGGAAACTTAACTAATGTATATTTAATCATTTATTTACAAACACTCATTTTCCTTATTAATGTATGGTTACAAAAGATTTGTATTCTATTTATAGTTAATTAGATATTAAAAGGATAATTCATATGCAAGAAGAATTTTATTTGTCATTGAAACAGTCATTTTGAATTGTGTTTTTCAAAATTAGATTTGGATTTCTTCAGATACAACCAAGTAATTGATCCCAATTCACCTGAGGCCAAATGCACATTAATAAGAATAGAGCACAAGATTTGACCTCAAGAACACACCAACAAGAGGTTACTTTAAGCAAAATCAAAAATATATTATTACAGTCCACAATCATGATTAATATTATAAGCATGGCATTTTTCGCCTTCCTCTTTTGCAAAAGAAAAAAAAAAGTAAATGCAACAAAGAAAATAAAGGAAACACAAACAAAATACATCACTGAAAAATTAGAATAATGAATCTCCCCCAAAATTTAAAAAGATTAAAAAGATGGAAGTTGTCAAAAGCAGTTGTGGCTATGGCAGGGTTATGATGAAGGGTTAAAACACGAATAGAATTTGTGTAGGAAAAGGATGAAGGTACACATCTCCAGAGCGCACCTTGATATGTACTCATATGTACTCCCTCAGGCACCAAACTGAAGTTAATAAAACTGCAGGTAGGCTAGAGATGAGAGCTTCTGTTATCCCAGTTTGGTCTCATAAGCAGAAGAAAAAATTATATATGAAATCATACAGATAAGCCATACTTGCAAGAAGTAGCTGATTTTTTTTCTAAAAACAAAAAAGAAAGGAAACTGAATGGTAGGCAGAGTAGCGTGTAATGTCTATCACTTAGGTAAAAGTAAAGGTTAATAATATTTATTCATCAAAATTCAGCAACATAAGGAAAATGCCTACAAACTTGAAATATTGCTCTGGGCCCTACCCTTCAAATCATTGGTATAGGAAATCTCAACATATTCAAAGATGAGTGATCAAAATAAAACCAATAGAAAATCTTTTTTAAAAGCACTGCAAAAATAAAGGAAGAAAAGAATAAGGCAAAGCAAATAATTAAAAAATACCACAAAAATATTGCCATAGACAGATGTGACAAAATATATAAACTAGAATGTAAAGATCTGGCTGAAATAATTACTAAATCTAACTGAGCAATCTGTTTAGGGAGTATAACTTCTACAATATGTAGATAACCTCCTTATCTGCTCCCCTTTCACAGGCTTCAATTTAGACTAACCCTGCTTATTCCTATGAACCAACTAGTGATCTCTTGCTGCATCTCAGAAGAAACGAGAGATGGGTAATATTAAAATCTGGATCAGTATTCTAATCCTGGGTGCATACTGGAATTGGCTAGCAACCCCAGTCTTAGCAGGCATGACTATAGCTACCAGCTACCTAGGTGTGTCGGCAGCTTTGGGAATTTTTAGAGGTGTTTTCACCCCCTTATTTCATTTTGACATTCTTCTAAATCTAATAATCCAATTTATCTCCTCTTGACTTCAGGCCATAAAGCTCCAGATGATTCTCAGTGAGGGATGCCATACTCTCAATAGTCAAGAATTACCCTTCTACAGGGGACCCCTAGACTGCCCATAAGTGGGATATGACAGAGGGGAAATCCTGCTCCTCTCTTCCTTGGACCTGGCTGGATACTGCTTTCACCAGTTCATGGAGCCACCCTCCTGCCCTGAGAGCAAGCCCCACCAAACTACCACCACCATCCCTATGTCAAAAGAAAGCAGTTATGGAAGACTCACCTTCATCCATTCTTCCCAAAGAATTCAGGTCTTAGACTCTTGAGAGGGGAAATCTTACTGTGGGTAACTAGTTGGGTATGAGCAGGGCAGGAGAAGGCTTCTCCTGCTCCTCCCCCCGCCGCACACACACCAGGAGTGTTGGGCAACCATCAGGTGATAGTCATTTGATTGTTAATTACCACTCTAAAGTAGTAATGGATCACATCTGGCACCAGGGAAAGGCCATCTCCTAATAGATAGAAAACATCTGAAACTGGTAATTAGCAACTTCCCAATAAGATCTCAAGAACTGGGCGAGTGGGCTTAAGCGTGCACAATAAAAGGCAAAATGGAAGAGTTTAGTATATGACCTATAAGCATTAAAGAAATCCAATTCATAATTTAAAAGCCTTCCAGCAACCAAAAAATCTCCAGCTATGCATGCCTTTATCAATAAATTCTACCAATCATTTAAGAAAGAAACAATACCAATCTTACATGGACTCAGAAAATAGAAAGCTAGGAAAAGCTTGCCAACTCATTTTTATTAGGCCAGAAACATATTAATACCAGAAACTGACATGAAAGAAAAAAAATTAGTAAATCTCCCAGTAACATAAACTGGAAGTTTTAAAATATTAACAAATTGAAGCCAGCAAAATACAAAAAGTATAACCCGTCAGGATAAAATCAGGTATATTATAGTAATGCAAGCGTGATTTAACATGAATTAATTGTAATTCACCACATGAACAGAATGTAGTAGAGTGTATTATTGTCTCGACTCTTCGCCTCTCATATCCATGCCTTTGTCATTTGAATTTGTATTTTATCCTGCTATATTTGAAATATATTGCCCTTCCCTTTGACTTTGAGCTCAGCCATGTGATTTTCTCTAGCCGATAGGATATTCGTAGACGGGAGGTAAGCAGAGACTTGCAATTGCTCTCACAGGTGGGCTTGATACCTACCTCTCCGCCATCACCATTAGAAAAACCTGCTCTCACTACTCCACTGGTTTCAAGATGAGTGCGGCAAATATATGAGCAGAATCATTCCAGCTGATCTACAGATCTCTAAGAACGTTTTCAGGCATTGAATTTCAGGATGGCTTGCTTCCAGCACTATTGTGATAATAACTAAGCAAAATGAAGCTACATAATTTTGTAACAAAGAACTAATATGGGGCCAGATGATAGAAGGTGAGAAAATGTTTTGGTCTTTAAAAACAGCAAGGGAACTAATACAAGACACTAAAATAAATGTCCTATGTTATATAGTCACAAGATTGTCACCAACTATAATGTGGAAGATGGAAAATTCACTAGGTAGCTAACGAATTTATCCTCTTGAAAAGATATTTTCCAGGCAGAAAGTTCAAAGCTTCAGCTGATAATTTTTGCTTTGTATAATGAGATACTGCAAAGTAAAGATAAATTCAGAAGAGAATTGGCCAGTTTACAAGCAGATTTTAGAAGGCATGCAAATGGCCCACAACCTGCTAGGTTGAAAAATAAAACTACTTCTAATCTATCCATCTCCCAAGAGTCAAATATTGTCAAATTATTATATAGCCTTGGAGAAATATTTTTTTTAAATTGTGGCTATTTGATTAAATTTGGTGGTTGCTATGGATTGGATATGATTTATTTTGATGGGGAGGATATGGTTTACTTTCCCCCAGAAAAAGTTCATGCTGAAATCTGATTACCATTGTGGCAGTGTCATGAGATTGGATCTAGTGGGAAGTGTTGGGGTCATGGGAGCAGATCCTTCATGAACATCTTAGTGCTGTTGTCCTGGTAGTGAGTGCTCCCTCTGGCAAGATTAAATTAGTTCTTGTGGGAATAAATTAGTTTCTTTGAGAGTGAGTTAAAGCTAGGATATCCCTTGGACTTTCTCCTTTCACATGTGTCTACCCTTCCCCTTTGACTTTCCCTGCCATGTTACGATTCTACAGCATAAAAGTCCTTGCCAGAAGCCAGAGCCATGTCTTTGAACTTCCCAGCCTGCAGAATTGAGATAAATAAGACTGTTTTCTTTATAAATTGGCTAGTCTTAAGTATTCTGTTGTAGCAACACAAAATAAACTAAGACACTAGTAAAAACAAAATCAAGCATGTAGTACTTACATCTTTCTTTAAGAGATATGGAAAAATTAGTGTGGCATCTACTATATCCTTCCAACTGGATAAAAAGATTCCTAGAAAGCCTAAAGACCTTGTCATTAAGAAACTTGATGGATCCAAACTATCCATAATTAAGCCTAGAGAAAGCAAGAAGTGTCTTTAAAAAACTGTAGGGGCAGCTTTTGACATAAAGAGATAAGTGGAATAAAATATATAGAAAATTAACTAAATTTTTAAGAGGTCACCATTAGCAAAAGTGTGACTACTCTAAGCTAACAAAAGGGGTGGATACCATGAGATTTTAAAAATCCTGATAATCTCCAACTTTCTACAGGCAGGAAACATGCCCATAAAACCGCTTATCTGCTCCCTTAGAAAGCATATTTCCTAATGACTTCTTCAAAAGAGGCCAAACAGCAAAATGGAAAAGGAATGATATTGCAGAAGGTAGAGGCAAGAATCATGGAAAACAATTGATAGGAAACCATCTTCAAATAGTAAAGTAGTTTAATCAAGGAATATTATCTGTCTTCATATAGTGGGAGATGTTAACATTTTTCCAGCAGAATTTCAGAATTGTCATGGACTAGTGACTTCTATATGCCTCCCTTCTCCACTTTTCTAATGAGAGCGTTTATTGTAGTTACCCCATCCATGGGTTAATGTTGCCTATAAATGGGGGTGATAACTTGGTTTTTGGGGTTTATAAGTCTCTAGGTCAAAAGGAGCAGCCTCTTGATCTGATCTAGGATTCAAGCTCTGTGGTGTGCATTGTGAGATTCTGGGGATCTGAGGAGCGGTATAAGTGTATTTTGCATAGGAAAGATTGTGAATAATTGTGGCCACGGAGAGGACTTTTTTACTGGCCCCTTGCTCTATCCATGCCCTTTGTCCTGGGACTAACTTTGAAGTTCTTCCCACTGATGGTAGAGTGTATTCCTCTCTCCTTTTGACCTTGAACTAACCCATCTTATTTGCTTTGTCCCATGAGATATCAATACACTGAACAGAGATGATTGTTGTTATAACTCACTGAGTTTGGGGGTGATTTGTTATGCAGTACTACAGCAACAATAACTTTCCAGTACACAGACTAAACAAGAAAAATCTTATGATCATTTCAGTGAAGAAATGGTATTTTATTTAATTCAGTATTTATTCATGATAAAAGCTCTAAGCAATTAACAGTATAAGGGTTTTTTCTCATTCTGATAAAGGAGGAAAACCCTACAGCAATTATCATACTTAATTGTGAAATATTGAAGGCTTTCTTTCTAACATAAGATATGAGATGGCCGGGCATGGTGTCTCATGACTATAATCCCAGCACTTTGGGAGGCTGAGGAAGGTGGATCACCTGAGGTCAGGAGTTCATGACCAACATGGCAAAACCCTGTCCCCACTAAAAATACAAAAATTATCTGGGCATGGTTGCATGTGCCTGTAATCCCAGTTACTCAGGAGGCTGAAGCGGGAGAATTGCTTGAACCTGGGAAGCAGAGGTTGTAATGAGCCAAGATAGAATCACTGCACTCCAGCCTGGATAACAAGCATGAGACTCCATCTAAAGAGAAGAGAGGAGAGGAGGGGAAGAGAGGGAAAGGGAAGGGAGAAGAAAAGAAAAGAAAAGAAAGAAAAGAAGAAGAGAAGAGAAAGAGAGATAAGGATATCTTTCTACCACACTCCTTATTCAAATTGTACAGGAGGCCCTAGTAATATAGCAGATAAAAAAAAAAGAAAGAGAAAAGATAGAGGAGAAAAAAACTGCCATCATTCACACACACACACACCACACACACACACAAATTATGTATGTAAAAAATATGGAAGAATGGAAGAAGGGCTGGATGCAGTGACTCATGCCTGTAATCCCAGCACTTTGGGATGCTGAGGGGAAAGGACCAATTGAGGCCAGGAGTTCAAGACCAACCTGGATAACATACCAAGATACTGTCATGAATAGAGAAAAGAAGAAATAATGAAAGAGAAAGAAAATAAACAAATAGGAAGGAAGGAAGGAAGAGAGGGAGGAGGGAGGGAGGGAGGGAGGGAGGGGGAGAGAGAGAGAGAAAGAAAGAAAGAAGAAAGAAAGAAAGAAAGAAAGAAAGAAAGAAAGGAAGGAAGGAAGAAGGAAGGAAGGAAGAAAGAAAGAAAGAAAGAAAGAAAGAAAGAAAGAAGAAAGAAAGAAGAAAGAAAGAAAGGAAGGAAGGAAGGAAGAAGGAAGGAAGGAGGAAGGAAGGAGGGAGGGAGGGGAAGAAAAAAGAGAAAGAAGTTAGCTGAGCATGGTGGCATATGTTTGTAGTTTCAGCTACTTGGGATGCTAAGGTGGAAGGACCAACTCAGGAGTTCAACGTTACGGTGAGCTATGATTGCAGAGCAAGACCCTGTCTCAAAAAAAAAGAAAAATCAAAAAAAGATAATTTAGGTAAATTATTAGAATTAGACTGTCAGAGGCAGAGCAAGATGGCATAATAGAAAGTTCCATGGATCAGCCCCCCGCAAAGACACTAAGTTAACAACTATCTACACAGAAAAATAACACCTTCATAAGAACCAAAAATCAGATGAGCACTCATAGTACCTGATTTTAACTTTATATCACTAAAAAGCCACTGAAGAGATAGAAAAAACAATCTTGAATCAGGGACGCCACAATGTGTGGACAGCATATCCTGGTGCTGAGGGAGGAGAACACAGCAACTGTAAGGCATTGAACTCAGCTGAGTTGGGTCAGGAAAACAAGACTTCCTCTTGAGCAAAGGAGAGGGAACAGTGGGATGGCTTTGTCATGCATCTTGGATGCCACAGCAGGATAGGAAAATGATCCAAGTCATGAGGCCCTGTCCTAGACCCTAGCTCTCAGATGACATTTCTAGACACACTCTGGACCAGAAGGAAACCTACTGCCTTGAAGGAAAGGATCCAATCATAAAGGTGACATTCATCACCTGCTAACTAAAAAGCCCTTGGGCCCTGAATAACCAGCAGCGACACCCAGGTGCTATATCAAGGGCCTTGGTAAATCACTGAGACTTCCTGACTTCAGGTGAGATTCAGCACATTACCAGCGATGGTGGCTATAGGGCAAAACTACTTCTGCCTGAGAAAAGCAGAGGGAAAAGTAAGAAGACTTTGCCTTGCGCCTTAGGTACCAATGCCACCACAAGCAGATAGAGCACCAAACAGGCTCTTGGAGTCCCTGATAACAATACCTAATACTTGAAGAGCATTTCTGGACCTTTTCTGGGCCACACAGGAGGCCATTGCCTTAAACGGTGAGTCTCAGACCAGGCAGCATTCACCAAAAGCTGACTTAAGAGACCTTGGGCCTTAAGGAAGCATTGATGGTAGTCTGGCAGCACTCCTCATGGCCAGGGGTGATGGTGGCTACAGGGCGAGGCTCCTCTACCTTTAGAAAAGGGAAGAGAAGGGCTGTGTCTTGTGGTTTGAGTGCTAGCTCAGTTGCAATACAATAGAACATCAGGTAGACTTCTAAGGTTTTTGACTCTAGTCCCCGACTCCCAAACAGCACTTCTGGACCACCCGGGGAGTGGGGAATCTTACCGCCCTGAAGGGGAAGACACAGGTTTGGCGGGCTTTGCCACTTGCTAATTGTGGAGCCCCAGGACCTTCAGTAAACATAGGCAGTAGCCAGGGAGTGGTTACAGCAAGCCTTGGGCAAGATCCAATGCTGGGCTGGCTTCAGGTCTCACCCAGCACAGTTATAGTGGTGGTGGCCACAGGGGTGCTTGTGTCACTCAGCCCCTAGCTTTAGGTGACTCAAAACAGAGAGACTGTATGTTTTGGAGAAAGTAAAGGAAGAGAACAAGAGTCTCTGACTGGTAATCCAGAAAGTTTTCCCAGATCTTGTCCAAGACCATCAAGGCAGTACCTCTCTGAGTCTGCAATAATCACATTATTGGTCTTGGGGTTTCCCCTAAAGAAGAAACAGCTTAGACCACAACACACAAGTCCTTTCATATATCTGAAAAGCCTTTCCAAGAAGGATGGCTGCAGATAAGCCCAGACACTGAAGACTAAAATAAACATCTAACTCTTCAATATCCAGACACTGAAGAGCATCTACCAGCATCCACACTATCAGGAAAACATGACCTCGCCAAATGAACTAAGAAAGACACTAAGGACTAATCCTGGAGAAGTAGAGACATATGATATTTCAGACAGATAATTCAAAATAGCTGTGTTGAAGAAACTCAAAGAAATTCAAGATAACACAGAGAAGGGGTTCAGAATTTTATGAGATAAATTTAACAAAGAGACCGAAATCATTAAAAAGAATCAAACAGAAGTTCTGGAGCTGAATAATGCAATTGGTATACTGAAGAATGCATCACAATCCTTTAATAGAAGTTAATGAATCAAGCAGAAGAAGAATTAGTGAGCATGAAGACAGGCTATTTGAAAACACTATCAGAGGAAACAAAAGGAAAAAATAACTAAAAAAAATGAAGAATGCCTATAGGACCTAGAAAACAGCCTCAAAGGGGCAACTCTAAGAGTTATTGGCCTTCAGAAGGAGATGGAGAAAGAGATAGGGATGGAAAGTTTATTTAAAGGGTAATAAAAGAGAACTTCCCAAAACTAAAGAAAGATCTCAATATCCAAGCACATGAAGGTTATAGACCACCAAACAGATTAAACCCAAAGAAGACTGTCTTGAGGCATTTAATAATAAAACTCCCAGAGGTCAAGGATAAGCAAAGTATCCTAAAGGCAGCAAAACAAAATAAACAAATAACATACAATGGAGCTCCAATATATCTGAAAGCAGACTTTTCAGTGGAAACCTTAAAGGCCAGGAGAGAGTCGCATGACATATTTAAAATACTGAAGGAAAAAAAGCTTTTATCCTAGAATAGTATATCTGGCAAAGATATCCTTCAAACATGAAAGGGAAATAAAGATTGTCCCAGATAAAAGCTGAGGGATTTCAACAATACCAAACCCATCCTACAAGAAATACTGAAGAAAGTAATTCAATCAGAAATAAAATGACATTAATGAGCAAAAAATAATCACCTGAAGGTACAAAACGTACTGGTAATAGTAAGTACACAGAAAAACACAGACTATTATAATACTGCAACTGTAGCGTGTCAACTACTCTTATCCTAAGTAGAAAGACTACATGATGAACCAATTAAAAATAATAACTACAATTTTTCAAGACATAGTACAATAAGATAGAAATAGAAAACAAAAAATTAAAAAGCAGAAGGAGAAAGTTAGGGTGAGTTTTTGTTAGTTATTTTTATTGTTTGTTTATGAAAATAGTGTTGTTATCAGGTTAAAATGATGGGCTGTAAGATAGTATTTACAAGCCTCATGGTAACCTCAAAATAAAAAACATACACTGAATACACAAAAAATTAAAAAAAAAAAAAACTAAATCATATCACCAGAAAAAATCACCTTAACTAGAGGAAGAGATGAAAGAAAGGAAGAAGGAAGGAAAGATTATAAAACAACCAGAAAACAACTAATAAAATGCAGGAGTAAGTTCTTACCTATGAATAACAACATTGAATGTAAATGGACTAAACCCCCCAATCAAAAGACATAGAATGGCTGAATGGATAAAAAAATGAGAACCCTTGATCTGTTGCCTACAAGAAACACACTTCACCTATAAAGACACACATAGACTGAAAATAAAGAGATTGAAAAAGATATTCCATACAAATGTAGACAAAAAAAAAGCAACAATCACAGCACTTAAATCAGGCAAAATAGATTTTAAGACAAAAACTATAAGAAGAGAAAAAGTAGGTCACTATATAATGATAAAGGGGCTAATTCAGCAAGAGGATATAACAATTTTAAATATATATGCCACCAACACTGGAGCACCCTAATGTATAAAGCAAATATTATTAGAGCTAAAGAGAGAGATAGGTCCCAATACAATAATAGCTGGAGACATCAACACCCCGCTTTCAGCATAGGCGGATCTTCTACACAGAAAATCAACAAAGAAACATCAGATCTATTCTGCACTATAGACCAAATGGATCTAATAGATATTTACAGAACATTTCACTCAAGAGCTTCAGAATACACATTCTTTTCCTCTGCATGGGATCATTCTCAAGGATAGAATATATCTTAGGTCACAAAACACATCGTAATATATTTTTTTAAAATAAAGTAATATCATGCATCTTCTCTGACTGCAATGGAACAAAACAAGAAGTTAATAACGAGGAATTTTGAAAACTATACAAATATATGGAAATAAACAATATGCTCCTGAATGACCAGTGGGCCAATGAAGAAATTAAGAATGAAATTGAAAAATTTATTGAAACAACTAATAATGGAAATACAACATATCAAAACCTATGGGACACAAGAAAAGCAGGGCTAGGAGAGAAGTTTATAGCTCCAAGTGTCTACATTAAAAAAGAGAAAAAACTCCAGATAAGCAGTCTAACAATGCGTCTTAAAGAACTAGAAAAGCAAGAGCAAACTAAACCCAAAATTAGTAGAAGAAAACAAATAAGAAAGATCAGAGCAGAAATAAATAAAATTTTAAAATATATGAAATGAAAAGTTGTTTTTTTGAAAAGTTAAACAAAATTGACAAACCTTTAGTCACACTTAGAAAAAGAGAAGATCCAAATAAATAAAATCAGAAATGAAGTAGAAGACATTACAACTGATACTGCAGAAATTCAAAGGATTATTACTGGATATTATGAGCAACTATATGTCAATAAATTGGAAAATCTAAAATAAATGAACAAATTCTTAGATACATGCAACCCACCAAGACTGAACCACGAAAAATTCAAAATCTGAACAGACCAATAACAAGTAACAAGATCAAAGCCCTATTCTACCAAACATTTAAACAATAATACTAATTCTACTCAAACTATTCTGAAAAAATGTAGGAGGAGGAAATACTTCCAAACTCATTCTAAGATACCAGTATTACCCTCATACCAAAACCAGACAAGCAAACATCAAAAAAAGAAAACTGCAGGCCAAAATCTCTGATGAATATGAATGCAAAAATCATAAACAAAATACTAGCAAACAGAATTCAAGAATGCATTAGAAAGATCATGACCAAGTGTGATGTATCCCTGGTATGTAAAGATGTAAAGTTGGTTCAACATATGCAAATCAATCAATGTGATACATCATATCAACAGAATGAAGGATAAAAACCATATGAGCATTTCAATTGATATTGAAAATGCATATGATAAAGTTTAACATACCTCTATGATAAAATCCCTAAAAAACTTGGGTATAGCAGGAACAAACCTCAACATAATAAAAGCTATATACAACAGACCCACAGCTAGTATCACACCAAATAGGGAAAAACTGAAAGACTTTCCTTTAAGATCTAGAATATGACAAGGATACCCATTGTCACCACTGTTATTCAACATAGTACTAGATGTCCTCACTAGAGTAATCAGACAAGAGAAAGATATAAAGGGCATCGAAATTAAAAAGGAAGAAGTCAAATAAATTATTCTTGTTTGCAGATGATATGATTTGGAAAAATCCTAAAGACTCCACAAGAAAACTATTAGAACAGATAAACAAATTAATTAAAGTTTCAGGATACAAAATCAACATACAAAAATCAGTGGCATTTCTATATGACAATAGTAAACAATGTGAGAAAAAAATTAAAAAGTAACTCAATTTGTAATAGCCACACATAAAATTAAATACCTGAGAATTAAATTAAGCAAAGAAGGGAATCATTTCTTATAATGAAAACTTGAAAACACTTATGAAAGCAATTGAAGAGGACACCAAAAATAATGGAAAAATACTCCATGTTCATGGATTGGAATAATCAATGTTGTTAAAATGTCCATACTACCAAAAATAATCTACAGATTCGATGCAATCTCTATCAAAATACTGATGACATTCTTCACAGAAATATAAAAAACAATCCTAAAATTTATATGGAACCACAAATGACCCAGAATAGCCACAGCAAACCTAAGCAAAAAAACAAAATCAAAAAACAAAAACTGGAAGAATCACATTATCTGACATTAAATTATACTGCAGAGCTATAGTAACAAAAACAGCATGGTACTGCCATGAAAACAGACACATTGAGCAATAGAACAGAATAGAGATCCTAGAAACAAATCCACACACCTACAGTGAACTTATTTTTGACAAAGGTGCCAAGAACATATAATGTGGAAAACACAGCCTCTTCAGTAAATGGCGCTGGGAAAACCGTATATCCATATGCAGAAGAATGAAACTAGACCCCTATCTCTCACCATTTACAAGAATCAAATAAAAATGGATTAAAGACTTAAATCTAAGATCTCTAGCTATGAAACTCAAACAACTCTGTAGGAAAATATTTTTAAATCCAATCAAAAGATGGGCAAAATATTTGAATAAACATTTCTCAAAAGAAGACATACAAATGGCAAACAAGTATATGAAAAGATGCTCAACATCATTGATCATCGGAGAAATGAAAATCAAAATTACAATGACATATTATCTCACCCCATTTAAAATACCTTTTATTCAAAACTCAGGCAAATAACAAGTGCTAGTGAGGATGTGGAGAAAAGGGAACCCTTCCTTGTACACTGTTGGTAGTAGTGTAAATTAGTACAACCACTATGGAGAACAATTTGTAGGCTCTTCAAAAAGTAAAAATTGAGCTACCATATGATCCAGCAATCCCACTGCTGGGTATATACTGAAAAGAAAGGAAATCAGAATATCAAAGAGATATCTGCACTCCTATATTTGTTGCAGCGCTGTTTACAATAGCCAAGATTCCAAAGTAACCTAAATGTCCCTCAACAGAGGAATGGATAAAGAACATGTGGTACATATACACAGTGGAGTACTATTCAGCCACACCCCAAAAAAGAATAAGACCGAATGATTTGCAATGACATAGACATGGAAATCGTTATGTTAAGTCAAATAAACCAGATACAGAAAGACAAACATCTCATGTTCTCACTTATTGGTGGGATCTAAAAATCAAAATGATTGAACTCATGTAATAGAGAGTAAAAGGATAGTTACCAGAGGCTAGGAAGGGTAGTAGAGTGCTACTGGAAAGGTAGGGATGGTTAATGGGTACAAAAAAATAGAAATAATTAATAAGACATTAATTCGCATTTGATAGCACAACAGGGTGACTCTAGTCAATAACTTAACTGTACATACTGAAATAACTTCGAGTGTAATTGGATTGTTTGCAACTCAGTGGATAAATGCTTGATGGTATGGATACCCCATTCTTTATGATGTGCTTATTTGACATTTCATGCCTGTATGAAAACATCTTGTGTAACCAATAAATATATACACATACTATATATCCACAAAAATTAAAAATTACTAGAGTTAAACTCAATTTTTTCTCTATAGCAGCCACAAACAAAATATATTATTTGTGCAATTAAAAGATACCAAATAAAACTCAATTTCAGGATTTATTTATTCAACAAATATAGCATGTTATAAGATACTTATCATTAACAATGATGCTCATTTTAAAAAATGTCCTCATACAAGAACTAAGACACTTCTTGGGTTGTGATTTATTTAACCGCTAAAACTTAGGCAATGCCTGCTTAATGGTGAAGTTTTTGTTTTGTTTTGTTAAATTTTGGATTTAGATTTTTAAATTGCCAGGCCAGGCTTCTTCCAAATATAACAGATCTCTCAAGCTTGAGGCATCTGATGGAAAATTATGAAGATGTTGACACTATTTCCTTACCCCTACTCATCATAAATAGTTTTGAATTGGTCATTATTAATGATTTATAGCATTCAAACATCAACATGATGTTCAGCCTTGTCATAAAGAAGGCCTTACAGAATAGAATGTGTATTTGTTCTCTTTCTTCCATAAATTTTTTGTGTCAAGATTTTGCTTATAAAAAGATAAAGCCTTTTTATGTCTTCCAGTTGTTGCTGGGTCAATATAGGTCTTTATAAGCTTTCTACACAGTGTAAAGATAGGGATAGAACGTGTTGGAGCATAGATGCTAAGACAGAAGGAGAAAGAGAGAATGAACATTTCTAGTTTACTGTTCACCTGCTTCTCAGGACTAATAACAAATGAAACTATGCTTTTACTTCCTCTGTTTTGTATAAGTGACTGAAATATAAGAGGTCTGCAAAGATATTAAATATGTCTTTTACTTAGGTACTACCTTATACAGTATTTAATAAAATGCTTACTAAATATTTAGATTTCTACCTGCCTATACAATTGGTACATCAGTCCTTCATAATTTTCATTCTTTTTGTCTCTGGTTGCTTTCTGCTTTAGACCCAGTCTTTAAATTCTTATTTCTAATAGGTTGTGATAAAAAAAAAAAGTGAATACCCACCTGTAATATTAGTGCTTCTTTATCTATTGTCTTTTAAGAAAACTTTTTTCAAAGATAAGAGAATATTGTTCCTACATGATCTTACAATACAAAGAAAATAAAATTGGTCTTTAAGAGTGTTCTGGCATGAGCTGGCCCAAAACATTATCAGTTCGATGCTTTTAGTGTTTTGTCCACAGATACCTTTCACATATGAGTAGGTGGCTAAGGAAGGGAAAGTTGAACAGACTCTCTTGTGAGCAAGAGCAATGTACATTTGTGGTTGTAGCATCCCAGGATTTGTTGAAATGATAAGTCAGATCAATAATAGAATTTTACATTTATGAAGATTTAGAGGCAAAAACAGCACTTGTCTGTAGCTTTGGTTTTAGTTTGTATTTTTTATTTCCATTTCAAAAGGGACTGACTATTCTTAAAAGGCAATAGAGATGAAAGTGTCACACTGATGATTAACACTACTTTCAAACTTCTAGTGTGTGTAGGTGTAAACTATTGCAGTCTTTGTTAATTACACACAAATGAGAATATGGGAAACAAATGACTTGCTGAAAGTCACATAGATGAAATTATCTGATTTTAATAGCATCTGGACAACCAAAGAGCTCTCTACCCTCAGAAAAGAAATCCACATCTTTTAGAAATCAAGAAAAAAAAATTACAGGGCATTGAAAGGAGCAGCAGAGACTGTATGCTTCCAATTATCTGTCTCATTATGAAGGACTTTTTCCTCATATTATTTTGCACCATCTTTGAGTGAACTGACATGAAAAACAGTATCACCTTTCTCTGGGAAAGTATGAATCTGAATCCCAAGTTGAAGAAAAAGAAATGTGTACAAGCCATCATTATTTAAGCACACCTTCAGTTTCAGACCTGACTAAAAATGTGAATAGCAGGAAAATACAAGAGTCTGTTGTTTGTGCCCATCTGAAATCAGGAAGTGATGAATCCCACTGGAGAGAGCTTGTTTCTACTTGGTTCCAAACCCAGTTTTCAGATGAAAGCGCCTTGAAGAGGTAGGGTTGAAGCTTTGCTTTGTGAAGCAAATGGTCGGCTTACCTCCAATGCTTCAACCAGCAGGGCTTGTTCTTTCTGTTCTGTTCTGAACCAGTTTCAATAGCAAAAGAATGTTTATTGTTTGAGGACTGGATGCTGTGAAGGAGCTTTAGAAAACAAATAGTCTCAGGGGCATGCTCTTGCATACCAATGTCTCCAGAACTCATCTGGCTTTCACAGATAACTTAAGGTTGTATATATCCTAAAATAGTTGAATATGTTTATCTTTTGCTATAGCACTTGCATTTTAAGAAAGCAGGATAACTAAACATTTTAAGAACCTAATTATAATTTCAAAAAGTTGAAAATACAACTCTATGTTTAGAAAAAACAAGAGTAAATTTTCTTTTTTCTCCATTTTGAAAATGAAAACAGCCTAAAAACAAAACAAATTGAGTTACATGGGGAGGAGAGTGGAAAGTGTGAAAGAGACACAAAATCCAGAGAATTAGGTTGTACTTAAATAAATATTAAACTATGCAATGAAAAAAATAGAACATTTTCACATTATTTCTCCTTACATCCCTCTTGCATATCAAAATGAGTACTGACAAGGCAGAGAGTCCTGCAAGTATGAGTAATTTATCAGGACAAGAAGGACCACTGGGGAAATGAGGACCCAGAGTTTTCTAAAGCCTGTTATCATACACCAGAAAGTACAAATTTAACAAATTTTCCTTCAAAATAACCCCACAGTTATATATTTGTGGTTTTCCCATTCTGAACTCTAATTCTGACAAAAACTCTCTCCTTGACCAAACCAAGCTCCTTTAATTTTTTTTTTTTCACCAGGCCTCATCCTTGTTCCCCTTCCTTCACCTGATGAGTTCAACTTCAGCAAAGAATTCTGATAAAATAGTTTGTCAATTATCTCACCTACCATTGATATTCCAGGCCAACTCTTTCCTCCACCTTGATGCCTAATTAAGTTCCTCTCCTCACCTATCCTTTATACTTAACCAAGCTCCTATTAGTAATTTTCCATTCACTCTCTTACTCTTCCCATTGGGTATAAATCTTTACATGTCCCTATTGTATTCAGAGCTGAGTTCAGTCTTTCTCCCCTATTGCAATAGTCCTAAGCTTTAATGCAATAGTCTTAAACAAAGTCTTCCCTGCCATTTTTAACAAATGTCCAGTGCAGGTTTTTTTTTTTTTTTTTTTTTTTTCCCACAGCATCTGACACAGGATAGTATGTTGGGGATCTGGAATAATTTCACTGGGTTCAGATCCAACTATAGCATTTGTATCAGATAAGTTATTTAACCTCACCAAGTTTTAATTTTCTTATCCATAAAATGGGAATAATGTTAAAGCCTACCTCATACCATTGCTGACAGGAATAAATGAGAGAATCCTTGTAAAGTTCCCCTGTCTAACCCAGAGTTGGCTCTTGTTTCTTCAGAATGAAACTGGAACAGTAAGCATTAACCTTCTCTTTTAATGTCCACATAACTGCTTAACAAGCCAAACTATCTTCAGAAGATATTGGACATTATTAACCTTTCCCAATATCAAGTGCTTTTTTCCTGAGAAAAGAAGTATGGATTACCAACACCCAAAGGACCAAATACATCAGCTGCTGGTGCCATTGTTCTACCATGTGACATTGAATTGAAAGTCACCAAAATATCAAACCCCATTCCAGTAGTAACAAGCTCTCACTCTTGCTTTCCAGAAATTCCTTTGAATTCTTAACAGTACAAAGTCTTACATTTATTTTTTAATTATATTTTTGTAGTATCCTTTCCCGCTATTTTTTCTAGCTTCCAACTTTAGGCCTTCTGCATTTTAGGAGGTTTTTCTTTGCTGCCTCTCTTTCAACTGTGATTTGTTTTAAGTAAGGACAAAGACAGAGATAAACATAAAATTATATCTCTTGTGCTCAGCTGTTTTCTTTTGTTATAGAAAGTATAAGTTCCTGTACAAATTCTAGGGGAGATCTCCTAAAAAATATTTACAACTGCTTAAATATGACAAGGTAATATATGATCCATTTCTATATGGGAATGTTTTGATGCATTATGTATCCCCTATTTTCTATTAATTCATTTTTCTTTTTCACTTCATTGACTTAATTATTTTTCCTTGTAAGTTTCTGGTACACATTGGACTGCTTATTATAACAGATTTTTTCAAATATTAGGCCTAAGCTCAGAAACATTTATCATTTAGAACCTGCCAACTGAAAAATAAAACAGCATTAATTGGAATTTCACCAGTTTAGAAATTTATGGTAATTCTGACCTCGTATTTGTTGGGAGGTAGGGGGATGGTTCTGAGTAAAAAAGGTTGAAATAATGTATTTTTCTCTACATTTTCAGGGACTTGCTCATGAAACAGGAGAAGTTCGGCTAAAATAATTTGCTTACCTACAACAAGACCCAAGAATTTCTTTTTTTTTTTTTTTTTTTTTTTTTACTAGTCAGATGGGATTTTATTATTTTGGTGTTATATTTCCTATACATAACATCCATAATTGATACAAATTTACTATCATAAAAGCATACTTAGAATCTCTTAAGATAATGTAATCTTTTGTCTGTTAACTATATGTCATCTCATTTCTAATTTTTTTTTTTTTATTATACTTTAAGTTCTAGGGTACATGTGCATAACGTTTATATCATGTATAACTCCCCAATGCAATCCCTCCCTCCTCCCCCCTCCCCCTGATAGGCCCCAGTGTGTGATGTTCCCCTTCCCGAGTCCAAGTGATCTCATTGTTCAGTTCCCACCTATGAGTGAGAACATGCGGTGTTTGGTTTTCTCTTCTTGTGATAGTTTGCTAAGAATGATGGTTTCCAGCTGCATCCATGTCCCTACAAAGGACGCAAACTCATCCTTTTTGATGGCTGCATAGTATTCCATGGTGTATATGTGCCACATTTTCTTAATCCAGTCTGTCACAGATGGACATTTGGGTTGATTCCAAGTCTTTGCTATTGTGAATAGTGCCGCAATAAACATACGTGTGCATGTGTCTTTGTAGTAGAGTAATTTATAATCCTTTGGGTATATACCCAGTAGTGGGATGGCTGGGTCATATGGTACATCTAGTTCTAGATCCTTGAGGAATCGCCATACCGTTTTCCATAATGGTTGAACTAGTTTACAATCCCACCAAGAGTGTAAAAGTGTTCCTATTTCTCCACATCCTCTCCAACATCTATTGTTTCCTGACTTCTTAATGATTGCCATTCTAACTGGTGTGAGATGGTATCTCATTGTGGTTTTGATTTGCATTTCTCTGATGGCGAGTGATGACGAGCATTTTTTCATGTGTCTGTTGGCTGTATGGATGTCTTCTTTTGAGAAATGTCTGTTCATATCCTTTCCCCACTTTTCTTATCTTCAATGATTGGATCCTGACTTCTAGAATACTAGAATGTTTTTGCCCCTGTGTTATTATTCAGTATTACAAATATTTCATTTACTCATCTCAAATGTATTTTTGTAGACAATTATAATTTAGTAGGTAATGCATACCAAGCTTGAAGATTTAAAATATTTTGCAGCTGAAGCTTTGCATGAAGTACACACTCCCTTTCCCTTCCTTTTCTTAAAATCTTAAGGTACAATTTTTGAACTGTTTTTCAGTTTGGCTTCATCGTCTAGCCAGGTATTTCACAGTGTTATATGGGAACTTCAACCTTTTCCCTTATTGTTTTATGAGTCTATTCGTTTTCAGGGTACTAACTTACCTGATGAATAGTATAAACATAGGCTAGTCAAGCCATGAAGGACACTAGAGAGCATTTCATGCAGTTCCATAATTTTTTAAATGGAGAAAACAAAGACAAAAGGTACAAGTCACAGAATTTGTTAATACTGAGTCCAAGTTACAAGATTTCCATCACTTTTGTGCCATCTCTTTATTTCTTAGATCTCTGCTCACAACCCAGAGACAGAACAAAATTGAAAGTAGGTGGAAATACAGGAGAAAAGTTCTACCTCACTTGCTCATTCCCCAACCATCACAATTTTCTCCTGTTACTCATTCACATTTGAATCTCTAAAAGGTTTAAGTCTATTTTTCTGTGAGTTGTAGGAAACTAAAAACCTGAGTAAAAAAATCACAATATCACATCAAATTCTGCGACTATTTTTTTTTTTTGTAAATTTAGGTAAAAGCATAGTTAGAATAATGCTTAATAAGTGAACCTGAGAGCATTCTTTTCACTCTTCATTTCTTTGCTTATATAACTGCTCTTTCACACTTCATGCTGTTATTTGGTGCATTACAGAGTTAATATTTTTTATTGTTCCCTTGGTCACAGCTCTATTATAAGAGAAAAACAATTACATACTGAGTCAAATAGTGCTACATCACTACTCTCTGTAATGCTCAAATTCTCAAAGATACTATAATAGTCACACTGTTCCCTACTCTCTGACTTAGCATAACAAACTATAAGAATATGGAAATTAGGAGATTTCACATAAGAAATGCTAGTAGAGACTGATAATTTGTAAAAAGAGACTGCTTAGTGAAGTGTTAGAGAACAGATATGTGAGTCTGATGCACATATTATTTGTATTTATTTAGTCCTTCAATCCAATATACACCAGTCATTGTGCAAAAGCACTGAAAATGCAAGCCTGAATAAAGTATGACTGCTACCAAGAAGTAAAAAGCAATTCTCTAACTTTCATTGTCAGTAGGAGGCAAATTCCAGAGTTAATGTCACAGCATAAAACCACTTCTAAAAAGAAGGCACACTTTCTAAAGAATAGTGAAAGAACCAAATATAACTTCAGTATCCCTACTCTGGGTCTTTCTTTATTATCAGCCTTCTTAAGTGGCTCTCAGTTCAGCTCCACTCTTGTGGAATTCACAAAGAAAACTAGTTGTAACCAAACAACTCACACAAAGGTATTAGTCTTGATAAATTAAATTTTATCAGAATATTTCCAACTTCTAAATATTTCAACTAAAGGGAAGCTTGGAGATGAATGCTTAACTCAAATGAACAGTTGCTGTTGGGAAACCTTCAGTAAGGGAGATTTTCAGAGTCTAGAGTTCTCGACAACTTCATCTGTATATAAATTGCATTGCCTGCAAATGCATAAAAAAGATAATTCCAGTTTGCCAACTGTATTAATCATGTTTTCTATTGAATAGTTTCTGTATCTGATGTGTTGACATCTGGGGCCTTGAGACCAAGGCTTATGAATTCCCAGAGACAGCAAAAAAGCATCCCTGGAGCATGCCGTTGATATGTGAACTAATCTCAAGCCCAAACCCCCCTCATGAGATACCAACCCTCACCCTAATTGCCCAAGGTTCAGGCATCAGACAACCATGCTATACTCCAAAGCCCACTAAAATTATTTAAACGAGGTAATGGTAACTTGGATTCCTTAGCCTATCTCTCCTATTCTTTCCTGTGAACCTTACTAAAGCTTTTTTTGCAGTTTCCCTCACTCTGCCTATGACCAGCCTTGGTGTTCTCTCCTATGGGTCTGCATGAGCAGTCTACCTCTCTTCTCTTGGGAACCGTGAGTAATAAACTATTAGGTTGGTGCAAAGGTAACTGCAGTTTTCACCATCGTCAATACTGCAATTACCTTTGCACCAACCTAATATCTTTTCTGGTTTTTTTTGAGATGGAGTCTTGCTCTGTCACCCAGGCTGGAGTGAAGTGGCACGATCTCGGCTCACTGCCACCTCTGTCTCCCAGGTTCAAGCGATTCTCCTGCCTCAGCCTCCTGAGTAGCTGGGATTTCAGGCACATGTCACCACGCCTGGCTAATTTTTGTACTTTTAGTAGCGACAGCGTTTTGCCATGTTAGCTAGGCTGGTCTCGAACTCCTGACAAGTGATCTGCCCACCTCGGCCTCCCGAAATGCTGGGATTATAGGCATGAACCACCACGCCCTGCCCCTAATATCTTTTCAGTGGCAAATTCTCCTGTTGGTCTCATTGTATCTGAATAAAACCAAAATCCTGGGTACACTGAAGCTGACACTTCAATCTGCATCAAGCCTTGGAGTCAGATTTAATTGTGAAGCTGAACGAACAGCAAGTCCACGTTGTAGTAATTCACAGCATCACCTGAGAGTCTTGTGTGTATCAAATATTGAAGAATACAAGTAAACAAGTGGGGACAGCTCTTGTGATAGATTTTATAGTTCTTCTTGGGATAAAGAACACACATACACACTCAAAAATAACCTTTAAAAGCCAATTCTAATGTGTGCAATGAATTTAATATATAGAAAGCATACATTTCCAAATCTTACTAATGAATGAAAAAAAGAAGACTCATTGAGGTATTGTCAGTACATTTCACTGTTTAGACCAAATTAATTAATTGTTTCACTGGCAATAATTTACAATTGTTAAATTTACTGAGCATGGAAAAAATAGTACCCTAATCAAGCTATGTGGTTCTCGGTCAAGTCAAAGCCTGGTTATTTCCTAACTATATATGACATAATGTGTCATATTTAGTGAGTTTTTCTTTATGTCTGATCATAATAGGTCACTTACAAATTAATCATACCCTTAACAAATAACTTCAAGTTATGCTTCCCTTCAACAGAGTAGACAAGGGAGGGAAGAGACACTGGATATCTTCCAGAACAAGCAAGTTGGCTAGAAGTACAAAGGGGTAGGATTCAGACTGGAAAGACATAAATGTGAAGGAGAGATTGAGGACTAGGCAGAAGGAAGAAATACTCAGTATTTTCTTTCACTGAGAAGTCTTCTGGGCCAGCCTCTGCAGAATTGGGTAAAAACAGAACCTCAAATTGTTTCCAAATATGGGACTGAAGTCCTCATAATTTGAATGGAAAAGATTTATCACATTCCTGAAGAGGAACATACAATAATGTCACTACATAAATTTCCCCAAAATGTATGTATTCATTTAATATAATTTTAATAAAAATATTAATAGCATATTCTTTTGGATAAATGGAACTGAAAAAATAATTCTAAATATGTTTCACAGATTAAATATATTAGAGTAGATAATTCTGAAGATAAGCAATAAGTGGATACTCCCCTACTGAATGAAAATAATTAAAAGTGGGCAATTTTGTTGTCAAAATAGTCAGATAGATAAATCAGAACACAAAATCCTGGAACAAATATGAAAGAATATACAATTTTTATATCTGGTTAATGTGGCCATGCAAATTTGGAGGTGAATTATTTAAAGATAGTTTTGGAACAAGCTGTTAATGATTGCAAAAGAAAATGGCATCTAATTTATACCATATAAGAAAATAAACTATATAGATTAAATTTTTAATGAAAAAAGCCAGACAATAAAAGCATTAGAAATCATGCCTAATTGAAATAGAAAAATTAAAGCAAGTGTAGTAAAATGTCAACATTCAAGGAGGCTGGGAATTCTTCATATTATTTTGTAAGTCAAAATTATTCCAACATAGAAAGTTTAAAATGTGTTAGGAGAAAAATATGCATAGATCTTTATATAACCTTAATTTGAAGAAGGCCTATCATTACAAAAGAGAAGATAATTTAAAAGTTTTACTATACAAATTTTAACATTTGAGTCAAAAATATGCATAGACATTATAATATGTTTAATAAAATGATAAATGACAAAAGGTGGAAACATTGGCAACATAAATTACATATAAAAGGTCAATGTTATTATTTCACGAAGAGTTCTCACAATCAAAAGAAAAAATTCTGTATTCCAATAGAAAGTATGTGGAGCATATATAGTAAATAGATTTGCAAAAGAAAACATTAAAGACCCAGTAAATGTGTGTTAACATAAAATTTACTCAGGAAGAAAGAAGCTAAAAGAAAAAGATACCTACAAGATTTCCAAAATTTAAAATGTTTTTACGTAAATGATAATGTTATATATTGGCCTGAGAATGCAGAAAAATGACCACCCTCATAAACTGATAATGGGAGTACAGAGTATGTACCAAAAAACTCTTAAAATGGTTTATCCAGTGATAAAAATGAGTTCAAAAGCATTCTAAGTGAAAAATGAACAAAAATATTTTAGGTGATATACATTATTACAATAATTATTATTTGCACTTTATAGATGAGGAAATTAGTCACGGAGAGTTCAAGTAACAGCTCAAGGTCACACAGGAGGACGCTGACCCCAGGAATCAATGGCTTTTACTACTACACCCATTCTGGCACCAGTGATTTTAATTCTAAGCATTTAAAAATCTTAAAACTATTTTTATGAAATATACATAAATAAATATGATAATATCCAATCGTGATAAGAGTTACAAAGAAGAAAATAGGCTAATGAGATCAAGAGTAATATAAGCCTTATAAATCCTTATTTAACTTATGAAAAAAGTACTCTCAATAACTTGATTTGAGAAGTGAAAAGAATTGTGGAAATATTAAGTAATTTATCCAAGGTTATACAGAGTCAGGATTAGAGTAACACAGTAAACAGTAAAAATGTTTACTAAATAATTAAAAATATATATAAAGCAATATGTATAATATAATATCTGAAGAAAAAATTGTAAAAATATACTTGCATGTGTATTTATACACATATATTCATCTTTATGTACTAATCATATGTATATGTGTGTATCATGGCACCAAAGCAGCAGTAACAATCACAAATGACCTACATATTAATGAATAATCATTATTTTTTACATCTTATTTCATGTAATTTCTTAACAGTGTATGGCACTCTTTTTTTTTTTTTTTTTTTTTGAGATGGAGTTTCACTCTTGTTGCCCAGGCTGGAGTGCAATGGCACAATCTCGGCTCATGGCAATATCCACCTCCCATGTTCAAGTGATTCTCCTGCCTCAGCCTCCCAAGTAGCTAGGATTACAGGTGCCCACCACCACACCTGTCTAATTTTTGTATTTTTAGTAGAGATGGGGTTTCACCATGTTGACCAGGCTGGTCTCGAACTCCTGACGTCAGGTGATCCACCCGCCTCAGCCTCCCAAAGTGCTAGGATTACAAACGTGAACCACCATGCCCAGATGGCACTCTTGATTATTACTTCTTTTTGTCTCCTTAGGTAAAAATTATTTAATTGGGGGTGCTGTGGTCTGAATGTTTGTGTGCCCCCCAAATTCAGATGTTAAAACCTAATCATCAATGTGATGGTCTTAGGTGGTGGCAGCTTTAGAAGGGGATTAGGTCATGCGGGCAGAGCGCTTGTGAATAGGATAAGTGCCCTTAGTTCTTGTGAACATCATAAAATGTACTTACACAAACCTAGATGAGATAATCTGTGTACCTAGGCTATAGGGTATAAGCCTATTGCTCTGAGGCTACAAACCTGTACAGTACATCATTACACTGGATAAGAGACTTCAGAGAGTTTTCTCACTACTGTGGCCATGGGAAGACACAGGGAGAATATGGTTGCTTATGAATCAAAAAGGAGGGCCTCTCCAGATACCAAATTGGCTGGCATGTTGACGCTGGACTTTCTAGCTTCCAGAGCTGTGAGAAATATTTATGGCATTTTGTTACAGTAGCCCAAAAAGGCTAAGAAAAAGGATATGGATTTTTAAATCTGTTATGTTTTTATTGAATGTTCACAATTTTTTCTCAAATATATAAAATAAGGAGACATTTTTAAAAATCAAGAAACTCACATTTAGAAATAAAACATTTTCTATATATTTGGTGTGTCCGGAGCACTCCTCCCTAATATAATACAAATTCTCCTCAACCATGACCAACAGAGAGAACCACTATCCTGAATTTGATATTTAATATATTATTTCTTCACATTTCCTTTTTGTAACTGACTTTTTCCCTCATCTTTATTGAGGTGTAATTGGTAATATAAATGTTATACATTTACAGTGTGCAATGTGTTGTTTTGGTATATGTATACATTATAAAATGATAATCACAATTCCCTAGCAACCATCACCTCACATAGTTAACTTTCTTTTTATGTAACAAGAACTTTAAGATCTACTGTCTTAGCAAATTTCGAGTATACAAATGCGATATGATTAACTATAGTCACATTGCTGTATATTAGATTTCCAGAACTCATTCATCTTGCATAACTCATTCAACTTGCATCTTGTATACCCTTTGACCAACATACTTCCATTTTCCTTACCCCCCAGTCCCTGCTTTCCACTATTCTACTCTCTGCTTCAAAGAATTTGTCTTTTCAAAAAATTCCACATATAAGTAAGATAATGCAATACAGTCATCCATGGAAGCTAGAAAGTCCAGCATCACTTAACAATAGAGATACAGTCTGAGAAATATATCATCATGAAATTTCGTTCTTGTGAACATCATAGAATGTACTTACACAAACCTCAATGGGATAACTACTCCATACCTAGGCTATAAGGTATAGCTAGTGTTCCTAGGCTACCAACATGTACAGCAGGTTATTGTGCTAAATACTGTAGGCAATTGTAACACAATGGTAAGTATTTGTGCATCTAAAATAAAACTTAGCTTTCTGTAGCCTTTATATATTATAAACTTTCTTTTTTTAGCTTTTAGATTTTTTTTGGAAAAACAACTAGCTTAAAACACAAACACATTATTATGCAGCTTAAATGTTAAGCAGCTTAATAAAAAACTGTATTAAAATATTTTCTTTCTGGCCGGGCGCGGTGGCTCAAGCCTGTAATCCCAGCACTTTGGGAGGCCGAGACGGGTGGATCACGAGGTCAGGAGATCGAGACCATCCCGGCTAACACGGTAAAAATACAAAAACTAGCCGGGCGAGGTGGCCGGTGCCTGTAGTCCCAGCTACTCCGGAGGCTGAGGCAGGAGAATGGCGTAAACCCGGGAGGCGGAGCTTGCAGTGAGCTGAGATCTGGCCACTGCACTCCAGTCCGGGCGACAGAGCGAGACTCTGCCTCAAAATAAAATAAAATAAAATAAAATAAAATAAAATATTTTCTTTCTTTACATCCTTATTCTGTAAGGTTTTCTTGTGTTTTTAAATTGAAATTTCTTTGTTTTTACTTTCTAAACTTTTTTATTAAAAACTAAGAAAAATATATACCATAACCTAGGCCTACGCAGGGTCAGGATCAGCAGTATCACTGTCTTCCACCTCCACATCTTGTTTCACTGGAATGTCTTCAGGGACAATAACACCCATAGAGTTGTCACCTCCTATGATTACAACGCCTTCTTCTGGAATACCTGCTGAAAAACTTGATGAGGCTGTTTAAGAGTTAACTTTTTTAAATGAGTAAAAGTACAGTCTAAAATAATAATAAAAACTATAGTACAGTCATTATGGAAATCCATAACATAGTAGTTTATTATCATTATCAAGTATTATGTATTGTATATAATTGTTCATGCTGTACTTTTATGTGACTGGCAATGCAGTGGGTTTATTTACAACAGCATTACCATAAATATGAGTAACGCATTGTGCTATGAAATTACAATGACCATAATGTCTCTAGGCAATAGGAATTTTTCAGCTCCACTGTAATCTTATGGGACCTGTATTAGTTCATTTTTATACTGCTATAAAGAACTGTCTGAGACTGCATAATTTATAAAGGAAAGAGGTTTAATTGACTCAAAGTTCCATATGGCTAGGATAGCCTCA
Source organism: Trachypithecus francoisi (assembly GCF_009764315.1). Taxonomy (NCBI): domain Eukaryota; kingdom Metazoa; phylum Chordata; class Mammalia; order Primates; family Cercopithecidae; genus Trachypithecus; species Trachypithecus francoisi. The sequence goes on from NW_022681469.1 coordinate 35,000,109, forward strand.
GGAAACCAACAATCATGGGAGAAGGAGAAGGGGAAGCAAAGCACCTTCTTCACCTGGCAGCAGGAGGGAGAAATGCTAAGTGAAGGGAGAAAGAGTCCTTTATAAACCCATCAGATGTCATGAGAACTCACTCACTGTCGTGGGAACAGCATGGGGGAAACTGCCACAAAGCCTACAATATCATCCTGCCTCTGGCCCCTCATAGATCTTATGTCCCTTTCACATTTCAAAACCAATCATGCCTTCCCAACAATTCCCCAAAGTTTTAATTCATTCCAGCATTAACCCAAAAGTCCAAGTATAAAGTCTCATTTGAGACAAGGCAAATTCCTTCCACCTATCAGCCTGTAAAATCAAAAGCAAGTTTGTTACTTTTTAGTTACAATGCGGGCACAGGCAGTGGGTAAATACACCCATTCCAAATGCGGGAAACTGGCCAAAATGTAGGGCTCCAGGCAAGTCTGAAATCCAGTGGAGCAGTCAAATCTTATAGTTCTTAAATGATCTCCTTTAACTCCATGTCTCACATCAAGGTAATGCTGATGCAAGAGATTGGCTCCCATGGCCTTGCACCGCTCCACCCATGTGGCTTTGCTAGGTACAGCCCCCATCCCAGATGCTTTCATGGGCTGGCATTGAGTGTCTGTGGTTTTTCCAGGCACATGGTGCAAGCCATCTGTTGATGTACTGGGATCTGGAGGAGAGTGGCCCTCTTTTCACAGCTCCACTAGGCAGTGCCCCATTGGAACCACTGTGTGGGGGCTCCAACTCCCCATTTCCCTTCTGTATTGCCCTAGCAGATGTTCTCCATGGAGGCTCCACCCCTGAATAAACTTCTGCCTGGACATCCAGACATTTCCACACATCTAGGAACTCTAGGTGGAGGTTTCCAAACCTCCGTTCTTTACTTCTGTGCGTTCACAGGCTGAATACCACATGGAAGCTGTCAAGGCTTGGGGCTTACACCTTCTGAAGCAAAGGCCTAAGCTATACATTGGGCCCTTTTTGCCATGGCTGGGACACAAGAACACCCAGTTCTGAGACTGCACAAAGCAGCAAGGCTCAGTGCCCAGCCCATGAAACCACTTTTTCCTTCTAGGCCTCTGGCCTGTGATAGATGGGTCTTCCCTGAAGACCTCTGAAATGCCCTGGAGATATTTTTCCCATTGTCTTGGGGAAAGACAAATGGCTTAACATTTGGCTCCTTACTACTTATGCAAATTTGGCAGCTGGCTTGAATTTGTCCTCAGAAAATGGGTTTTTCTTTTCTATTGCATCATCAGGCTGCAAATTTTCTGAACTTTCATTCTCTGCTTCCCTTCTAAACATAAGTTCCAATTCCAAACCATCCCTTTGTGAATGTATAAAACTGAATTCTTTTAAAAGCACCCACATCATCTCTTGAATGCTTTACTGCTTAGACATTTATTCTACCAGATACTCCAAAGTATCTCTCTCATGTTCTAGGTTCCACAGATTTCTATGGCAGGGGCAAAATGCCACCAGTCACTTTGTTAAAGCATAGCAAGAATCACCTTCATTCCACTTCCCTGTGAGTTCCTCATCTTCATCTGAGACCACTTCAGCCTGGACTTTGTTGTCCATATCACTACCAGCATTTTGGTCAAAGCCATTCAACAAGTCTCTAGGAAGTTCCAAACTTTCCCACATCTTCCTGTCTTCTGAGCCCGCCAAGCTGTTCCAACATTTCCCTTTTACCCAGTTCCAAAGTCACTTCAACATTTTCAGGTATCTTCATAGCAGCACTCCACTCTCTGCAGTACCAATCTACTGTATTAGTTCATTTTCATACTGCTATAAAGAACTACCTGAGACTGGATAATCTATAAAAGAAAGAGGTTTAGTTGACTTACAGTTCAGCATGGCTGGGGAGACCTCAGGAAACTTACAATCATTGTAGAAGGTGAAGGGAAAGCAAGGCACCTTCTTCTTAAGGTGGCAGGAAGGAGAAGGGCTGACTGAAGAGGGAAAGAGCCCTTTATAAAACCATCAGATCTCATGAGAACTCACTCACCATCATGAGAACAGCATAGGGAAACCATCCCCATGATTCAGTTACCTCCACCTAGTCTCTCCCTTGACATATAGCGATTATGGGGATTATGAGGATTACAACTCAAGCTGAGATTTGGGTAGGGACACAAAGCCTAATTACATCAGGACCACTGCCCTATACACAGTCCATTATTGATTGAAACATTGTTATGTGGCACATGATTGTACCAAATATTATTTTGCCATAACCCTTTGAGGGACACTTAGGTTGATTCCATATCTTGGCTATCATGAATAATGTTGCAATGAGTATGGGGGTGAGATATCTCTTCAACATGCTGCTTTAACTCCATTCAATGTTTACCCAGGAGTGGGGTTGCTGGATTATATGGTATTTCTATTTAAATTTTTTTGAGAAACCTCCATAATATTTTCTATACTGGCTATACTAATTTAAATTCCCACCAACAATGTATAAGGGTTCATTTTTTTCCACATTCTTGCCAACACTTCTATTTTTTGTCATTTTGATAATAGCCATTCTAGCAGTGTGAAGTCCTATCTCATTGAAGTTTGATTTGCATTTCTCTTATGATTGATATTAAACATATTTTTATATGCATGTTGGCCAGTTGTGTCTTCTTTTGAGAAATGTCTATTCAAATGCAATGCCCATTTTTTAATGAAATTATTTGTTTTCTTGTTATTGTTTGCATTCCGTGTATATTCTGGATATTAACCCCTTATTGGATATATGATTTGAAAATATTTTCTCCCATCCTGTAAGCTGTCTCTTTCCTCTGCTGATTGTTTCTTTAGATATGCAGAAACTTCATAGTTTGGTGCAACCTCCTTTTTCTATTTTTGCTTTTGTTGCCTATAATTTAGGGGTCATATCCAAAAAATCATTGCCCAGGTCAATTTTAAAAAGCATTTTCCCTATTTTTTTCCTAATAATTTTACAAATTCCAGTCTTATGAAGTCTTTAATAGATTTTAAGCTAACTTTTATATATGGAGTGAGATAAGGATCTAGTTTCATTCTTCTGCATGTGGCTATCCAGTTTTCCCAACACCATTTACTGAGAGACCGTCGTCCTTTAACTATTGTATGTTCTTGACACTTTTGTCAGAGGTCAATTTACCACAAATGCGTAGTCTGTACATGTCTTTATACCTTTATTTTGCACATATGAATCATTAGGAAGCATGGTATTGTCCACATATTTTCAAATCTTACATAAATGGTGTTATAGTTTATGTAGTCTCTTCTATTGTTTTATTGTTGTTCAACACCATTTATGTGTGATTTATCAACATTAATATATGTCATTCTGTTTCATTTATTCTCAGTGTATCCCTACAAAATTCATGTATTCATTCTTCTCTTGGCAGATAATTGTTACTTTTTAAAATATTAAAAATCGTGCTGGTAGAGTAAGTAGCTATGCAGACATGAGCAGGGTAGGAGAGGTGCCTCCCCAGAAATGTAAGGTGACCATCAGGTGATGGTCAGGTGGTTGTTAAACTGTCACTCTAAAATAATTACTGGGACAGGCACTGCGGTTCACGTCTGTAATCTCAGCACTTTAGGAGGCTGAGGCAGGTAGATCACTTGAGGTCAGGGGTTCAAGACCAAACTGGCCAACATGGTAAAACCCCATCTTTACTAAAAATACAAAAAAAAAAATAGCTGGGCATGGTGACGGGCACCTTTTGTCAGCTACTTGGGAGGTTGAGGCATGAGAATTGCTTGAACCCAGGAGGCAGAGGTTGCAGTAAGCCAAGACTGTGCCACTGCATTCCAGCCTGGGTGACACAGCAATACTCCATCTCCAAATAAATAAATAAATAACATAACATAACATAATAATTGGTGGCAGCTAGCAGCAAGGTAAAGTAGTCTTTCAATAGATAGAAAATATCTGAAGCTGGTGATTAGCAATTTTCCCAATAAGATCTCAGGAGTTGGGCATGTGGATTCAAGCATGCACACTAAAAGGCAAAATGGTGGCATTTAACTGGTGTATAACTTTCCTCTAGGAACACTTATCTGGTAAAGGGAAAACGCCTTCAGTGAGCAGATTCACAACTTAAGTAAGCACACTGCACATGTAGCCCCTCCCAAGTTCTGGCAGGCCACTGTGCATGCAGACAGCCCATTCCAAGGGAAGAATCGGGGAAAAGAAACGCAAACCCTGGAATCATGCCAATGTATACAACTGCAAGTCAAGAGTCCCTTGGCTCTCTTAAGTTGCCCACTTGGCCCTCTTCCAAGTGTATTTCTGTTTGTTCATGCTCTGAAACATTTTAATAAACTTTCACTTCTACCCCAAAACTTGCCTCAGTCTCTCACTCTGCCTTCTGCCCTTGGCCAAATTCCTTCCTCTGAAGAGGCAAAAATCGAGTTTACTGCATTCTCACCAGCATCCATTATTGCATCTCTTTTTGATAAAAGTCATTATAATGGGGGTGAGATAATATCTCGTTTCAGTTTTGATTTACATTTCTCTGATGCCTAGTGATATTGAGAATTTTTTCATATACTTATCAATCAATTGCATGTCTTCTTTTGAGAAATATCTATTCAGATTTTTGCCCAGTTTTTAAGTGTATTTTGTTGTTGTTGAGTTGTTTGAGCTCTTCCTATATTGTTGATATTAATCCCTTGTCAGATGGATAGTTTGTAAATATTTTCTCCCATTATGTGGATTGTCTCCTCACTTTTTTCACTGATTCTTTTTCTGTGCTGAAGCTTTTTAACCTGATGTGATCCCATTTGTCCATTTTTGCGTGGTTATCTGTTCTTTTGTGGTCTTATTCAAGAAATTTTTGCCCAGATCAATGTGAGCATTTCCCCAATGCTTTTTATTTCTAGTAGATTTTTACATTTAAGTCTTTAATTCATTTTTATTTGATTTTTGTTAATTGTGAGAGATATAGGTCCAGTTTCATTCTTCTGCATATGAATATCCAGTTTCTCCAACATCATTTATTGAAGAGACTGTTCTTTCCCCAGTGTATGCTCTTGGCACCTTTGTCAAAAATGAGTTCACTGTAAATATGTGGATTTATTTCTGGGTTGTCTGGTTTGTTCTCTTGGTCTGTGTGTGTGTTTTTAATGCCAGTGCCATGCTGGTTTGGTTACTATGGCTTTGTAACATAATTTAAAGTCAGGTAATGTGATTTCTCAAGCTGGGTTCTTTTTGCTCAGGATTACTTTGGCTACTCTGGGTCTTCTGTGGTTACATAAAAATTTTAGAATTACTTTTCTTATTTCTTAAAAAAATGCCATTTTCATAGGGACTGCCTTGAATCTGTTGATTGCCTGGGCAGTACAGACATTTTAACAATATTATTTTAATCTGTGAACATGGAATTTCTTTACATTTTTTGGTATCCACTTCAATTCCTTTTATTAATGTTTTATAGTTTTCTTTATAGAGAGTTTTCATTTCTTTGGTTAAATTTATTCCTAGGTATTTTATTTTAATTATAGTAAATGAGATTACTTTCTTGGTTTCTCTTTGAGATTGTTTGCTTTTGGCATATAGAAATGCTACTGATTATTTATGTGATTTTTGTCCTGCAACTTCACTGAATTTATCATTTCTAATAGTATTTTTTTTTTTTGGAGTCTTTAGGTTTTTCTAAAGATAATATCATATTATCTACAAGCAAGGATAATTCCACTTTCACCACTTTTATTCAGCATAGTAGTAGAAGTCCTAGCCAGAGCAATTAGACAAAAGAAGAAAATTAAGGGGATCCAAATTAGAAAGGAACCGATACATTATTAAACCAGTTTTCACTGCAGATAGTTACAGCTTACCCCATAGTGAAGCTCTGAGAAACAATAGAAAACACATACCTCAGAATTTTCCCAGTCAAGGAAAGGTAGAGATAAGGTATGTTTAATCCCATAGTTGTCAAATTATTGGTTAACAGGAGCCTGTGGATAGATATTAATTCCTAAGTACTTCTGGCTCACGGTGGATTTGGATAAAGTGGGTTTTGTAAGCATAAGCGCAGCTCTCTAACAAAGATACATGTGCTGGTTGTCAGCAGTCAGGTGTACAGCTGGGAAGCACAGAAGTGGTAAGAAAATCCAAGAGGCTATGAACAGAATACTGACTGCATCTGTTACAGGACTGCTTGTTTAAGAGTATGATTGTAATAAAACCTGATATAGCTATGCACCTGTATAACTTTCTTAAAGTGTTTATGCTAATTTCACTAATAGTAAGAATGTTATTACAGCATGTAACCATATGCATTACTTCACATCCTCATCCTTTTTTGTGGTAAGAACACTAAAAATTTACTGTTTTTGCAATTTTCAAGAATATAATACATTGTTATTAACTATAGTCAACATGTTGTACAATAGATCTCAAAGTATTTTTTTCAACTAAAATTTTGTATCCTTTGACAAATGTCTCCCCACTGTCCCCACCCCATACCCCATTCTGTGGTAACCACCTTTCTAATCTCTGTTTCTATGAGCTTAACATTTTTGGATTTCATATATAAGATCACATAATATTTTTGTATCGGTTTTTGTCCCTTTTCTCTATTAAATCATTTGTTCCTTTGTTATTTGAGTTGTAGAAATTCTTTATATATTCTGAGTTCAATACTTTACTGATATTTGTATTACAAATATCTTTTCTACTCTACTGCTTGTCTTTTCTCACTTTTATGGTGACTTTTGATGATTGAATTTTGAATTTTTTATGTACTTGTATTTATCAATCTTTTTACTGACAATCTGTGTTTCTGGTGTCTTGTTTAAAATGCTTGCTTGTTCTATCAACATCTCTATCCTCTTCCTGAAGAAACAGACATATCTACTCTTTAACACAATTATCCTCCTTCTATCTGATGTGCTTTCGTTGTCCAGTATTGTAGTTCTATCTGAAACTCCTCAAAATGGATATTGTCTCAGTCAATATTTGTTTTGATTTACCCACATGTACACTGAGTTTATAATTCTATAATTACAATCTGAGTTTATAATTCTATAATTACAATCTAACTAATGTGATGAATTAATTAATAAAGAACATTTATTTAGTCTCCCACTGTACTATTTCTGTGCCTCTGGACAGAAACTCTCCAGAGGTCGCTTGATTTTCCTGTTCATTCTGAGAAAATGCAAAACTCCCATCGACTCTTAAAAATGTTCAGTTCCATATGATCGCCACCTTGATTAAACATTAAGCCTTTTCCTTTCTTTCCACAGCTGGAGTCTGTAGAAAACTGTAGTCAGGAAGGCAGTATAGAACATTTCTTCTTTCTTCTTCCTCCTTTTATTTTCCCTTTTATTAATGTTTTACAGTTTTATTTATAGAGAGTTTTCACTTCTTTTGTTAAATTTATTCCTAGGTATTTTATTGTATTTATAGTAAATGGGATTTCTTTCTTGGTTTCTCTTTGAGATTGTTTGCTTTTGGCATACAGAAATGCTACTGATTTTTTATGTGATTTTTGTCCCGCAACTTCACCGAATTTATCATTTCTAATGGTGTTTTTTTTTTTTTTTTGGAGTCTTTAGGTTTTTCTAAAGATAATATCATATTATCTACAAGCAAGGATAATTCCAATTGCACCACTTTTATTCAGCATAGTGGTAGAAGTCCTAGAGTCCTTCCTCTCTCTTCTTAAATTTTTGAAACCTGAGTGTTTAGGTAAAGAGAGGGAGAAGAAAGGGGATAGGAAGTTCTTAATTGACTAGTACTTGGTACTGTCTCCTCACTCTCTGTGCCTGGCAAGGATTTAATATTTACTCTCTCCTGGATGCTTTCATGGTTCGCTAGAGACTCTCCTATGTTGTTGATGAAAAACAGCTTTAATAATCCCCTCAGCTTGACTTAATTTTAGACAGGTTTGTTTCTGACCTCCTTTTCCTTAGAAAATTTACTTTAGGAAACATACCATTGTACATTTTTTCTCTGTATCTTTAAGATATAAATCTTCTCCCAGAAATGTAATAATTAAAGAAAAAAAATTTAGCACTCCTATTCCCCAGTCTCTCTGGGAGTTGGTAGGAGCTTAACTTCGATAAACATCAATTGACAAACATAAATGACCTAATCACACGGCCCAACTTCCCCCTATGTCCTCCAGTAATCTTTCACTACACTCCAGTGCTTAAAACTCTCCTTTTTTTTTTCCAGCAGAATTGTTCTCTATTGCAATAGTTTTGACCCCTTTTTTCAATAGTCTTAAATAAAATCATCTTGCCATTTTTGAAAAGCATCAGTGCTGTTTTTCTTTTACACTATGAGTATCTCAACTGTAGTTTCTGGTGCTAGGATGAGTGAGTTTTTAATCTGGTTCATATCTTACGGCTTCTTCATCAGCCCTTAGGTGCCTCAGGGATACGGAGTTGCTGATCTAGAGACAACATTAAATGGGATAAAGATTCCCTAGAGCAGTGCATTGGTTGAAATTAAGGTCATGGTACAACCCTCCTAAAGCACAGAGGCAGGGTTAAGATACTCACTGAAGATAGGCTTGAGCTGACATTGTATTATGACATCTATGACAGTTTCACCTCAAAAAAATCCTATTGGGAGAATTTTAAACTTGGAATTTTGAGCTTTATACCTCCTGCAAGCAACTTCTTAGTTTTTAGAGAGTCTCTGGCTTTATAAGAGCTGATAACACACTACTGAGCCCATCCCTTTAAATGTGTTGGACAATCTAAGGCTGTCCTAGTTAAAGAGGCCCACAATACTAATAAAGATCTATTTTTCCAGTTTAATATTCATGCTCTAGAAAATCCCATTTAGATGGTCCCATAATGCACTTGTCAGAATATTTTTCCCCTCACTGTGGCTCCGGTAGACCAATTTGGATTCCAGGGAGCTAGTTTGACACTGCAGGTACACAATCTAAAGAAATTCTGAAATAGCTAATGAAATGAATCCCAGCAAGAGTCCTTTATGGGGAACAAAAGAGCAAAGACAGATTACATGGAAATGTCTCATTCAAAGGGCAGGAAAGAGTGAGGTCATAAATTAAAAACACAATTTCAGCTCTAAAACTCAAACATGGAAAAGCTTAAAGCAGTTAATGATTGAGGTACAAAGGAGGAGAGAAAGTATCAACAGATATTCCCCTTTAAGATGACTGCGGTGTATGTAGAAGACTGATTTAATTGAAATAAATAAAGCCAATATTTGTTAAATTTCTAATGTTCACCTGTAATGTTTCTAAAATTAAAGAAAAAGCAGAAGAAACAGACGCTATTAGGTGTTAGTTACAGTGCGCTGCAAATAAATCCATGCTACAGAAAGGAAGTCACGACCGAGCTTATTAATTCCAGTTGGAGGCAGAGCTATTCAAACAACGTTATACCTGATAATCCAAAAAACAAAAAAAAATCCCAGATAACTGCATATTATGGCATCCAAATATCATACAAAATGAAAATAAAAATTTTTGTTTGATAGATTTTTCAAAGGTGTAATCTCAGCAAATGCATCTACTTTGTTGTTTAAGTAGTTTGCAGTAACTGAGTTATTGCATGAATTTGGCAATCTACTGTTAAAATCAGCAACTTTAACCACATGTCTAAGGTTGAATACAACGTCTGTCTGAGCTAAATTGGCTCATTTTAACTGCAATTTATTTTTGGATTGAGACAATTTGAATAACTATGTTCAATTGAAAACAGCTTTTGAAACAGCCTAAATAGAGTTGTTCGAACTGCCATTAAAATGTTTTATAAAATATTTTTTTCTGTCCAAAAGAAAACTCCTACTTTGAAACATTTATTTATAGACACAGACGTATTGATTTTTCTTGGGCATTTTTGAAAGACAAAAACTTACCAAATTCCTCAGGTTCTTTATGATTGTATTCTTTATCCTCAACATGTTGACTAACTGAAAACATATATCAAAAATTTTCTTTCATTTTTGCAGTGCTTGAAACTATAATATTTAACTTCTACATTACATTACTTACAGGTAAGATAATATTATAAAATAAAACTCATAAATTTTAGCAAAATGTAATAATTTCAAAAATCAATATATTTAGTATTAAAGATTTCTTATGTCATACAGATACATTTAATTGATGTTTATTATTTTTATCTTCTCACTTTTCAATTTTTAATAATTTTATATCTACAACTATGCTGTAAAAATACTACAACATATTATGTATACGTTTTGCCCAATTTCCCAGGTGTTAGCATCTTATGTAACATCATACAATTATCAAAACCAAGTAACTATGATAAATGCAATACTATTATACAATCTACAGATATTATTTAAATTTTCTTGACGTAGAAATCATCTAAATTTTCCTGATCTTCTACTGTAAAACATGATGCATTTTGAAGTCATGTGTTTTTAGCTTTCATAACTAGAACAAGTTAGTTCCTTAGTCTTTGTCTTCCATGACCTTGAAACTTTTGAAAAGTACTGATCTTCTCTTTATTTTTTTATGTCACTCAATTTGAATTTTTCTGATGTTTTCTTTGATTTGCTTTGCTTTTTTTTTTTTGGAGACAGAGTCTTACTCTCCTGCTAGAGTGCAGTAGCACAATTGTAGCTCACTGTAATCCCGAACTTCTGGGCGCAAGAGATCCTCCCTCCTCAGCCTTCCTAATAGCTGGAACCACAGCACACACCACCATACCTCGCCCCGATGTTTCTGAGTAATGAATTTGTGTTATACATTTTTGGCAGCAATATTCCAGAAGTGATGCTTCTTTCTCAGTGCATCACTTAAAAGGTACATGGTGTTGGCTTCTCCCATTGCTGATGACAATAGCTCTGATTACTTGATTAAAATGGTGTCTGCTAGGTTTCTTCACTGTAAAGTTATATTTTCCTTTGTAATTGAGAAGTCTATTGTGGACCATTTAGGCCATATAAATATCCTGTTCCTCACATGCCTTTGCCTGTCAATTTTGACTTCCATTTATGATTCTTGCTTGGATCAATTATTACTGTGGTGTTACTAATAGTAATTTTTCCATTTTCATTATATTTATTTATTAGTTGGGATTTTACCAAAACATACAGTTTTCTGTCTTCCTTACTGTTTTGAGAGCCCCCAGCTAAACTGAGGTTCCAGTACCAGATTGGCCAGCAACTCTGCCCCAACAGGAAATGAAAGGAAACTGGACGTAAGTATTTACTGCGTACCTTTCACCAGATGCTTACTTACTTTCACCTGGCGAATGGCCTAACATCTACTTGTCTGTCCCACAACCAGGGGGTCCCTCATATAGGAAACTTGTTTATACTGGCAGATGCTCTGTGGCTCTTATCTGACCAGTGTTTGGTTTATATCCCCCAGTCATCGCTCTGGCACCGGGAACCTGATTTTGTGTGTTTCCAGCTTCTGTAGAAAACCCAGTCTGCAGTAGCTCCTGATTCTTGAGATAAAAGGCACAAATTCAATACACTATCACAATAGGAAATGAGTTCAAAGATTTTTTACTTACAGATTCTAAGCACAGAGGGTACAGTGAGTTGGGTGGGTACTTTTCCATCCCCAAGTCACACGAGGCAGGCATGAAGAGCCAGGAGGAGAGAGAAGAGGGCATAGCAACTAGCAGTATATAGAAATGAATAATCTGTAGGTTGCTTTAGGTTTGGAGGTAAATGACTGAAGAGTCTGTTTAAGAAGCAGTGGGAATGCAGGAGCCCAGTCTGCTAGGCAGGAGAAATGCCACTAAGTTATTATCTCTAGCCACCAGTTTGAGCCATTTGGATGTGGTGTAAAATTGGAAACCACGTCAAGAGTGACTGAGTTCTGCTTCTGGTACGAGAGAGTTAAACTTTATTCAAAATGGATTCTAACACAACACAAAAATTAAAAGAATTTTCTATACTTATGTATTTATGTTGGCAGGGACTCATGCAATCTTATTATTCAGTGACTTGTAATCCATTACTGTAATAATTTTTGTAGCTCAGATTATACCAGATTTAGCCATCTGGTGTATCAATGAATTTCTATTAGTTTTGAACACCTTACTTTGACCAAAATACAGTTAATATTCCAGACCAGAGGCTTCTATCTACAAAAAGGCCCATTTAAATGGTTGGACCTTGTCTAGCATCTGGAAACTTGGATTTCTGGAGCGTTCTCAGTATTTCCCGATAAAAAAGGATCACTGAACCTAAACTTTTTGTGGAAAAATATGTATTTTACGTCAAGCACTTGCTTTCCTTCTGGTGTCTGGAACTTTGGTACAATAGATGCATAGGATTCCAACATGACCAGACCTCAAAACAAGCCAGGGTACCGAGTCTCTAATGAGCTTCCTTGGTAGACAATGTTTCCCATGTGCTATCACAATTTGATGCTGAAGAAAGTAAAGTCATCCTGAGTAATTCTACTGGAAAAAGTATCTTGGAAATTTGCACATTTGTTCCTCTGAACATGTTCCCTATGTCCTTTTCCCTTAGTTGATTTTGTTCTGTATATTTTGACTGCAATAGTGTGAGTATGACTGTATGATGATTCTGTGGGTCTTTCAAGCCAATCATCAAAGCTGGGGGTGACCTTCAGACCCCAGGCACAACGCCCCATGCCCAGAATCAACTACTTTTCCAAAGATCCCTGGTTACTTCTATTGGAAAATGGTATTCCAAAACCAATACCCGGGCACTAAGTACGCTCACTAGTACTGAGGTGCCATTGCTTCTGGGATCTCTCAGGGACAAAGCTGGGAAATAAACATATGGCCTTGATTGTACACTGATACCTCCAATTCCAATCCAACACCACAAAGTTTATTCTGAGCTAAACACTTTACATATTGTATTAGTTAGAGTTCTCCCAGAGAGAAAGAACCAATAGAAGATAGATGATAGATAGATAGATAGATAGATAGATAGATAGATAGATAGATAGATAGATAGAGTGAGACGGGACTTATTAAGGGGATTAGCTCACATGATTACAGAGGCCGAGAAGTCCTACAGTAGGCTCTCTGAAAGCAGGAGACCCAGGGAAAATGGCGGCTTGGGTCAGTTCAAGTCCAAAAGTCTCAGAACCAGGGAAGTCAATGGCATAACTCCCATTCCTATGCTGCAGGTTTTAGAACCTGGAGAAGCTGCTGTTTCAAGTCCTGGAGTTCAAAGGCCAGAGAACCTGAAGTCTGATATCTAAAAACAGAAGAAGGGTGCCCCAGCTCCAAAAGAGAAGAAGCAAATTCACCTTTCCTCCACCTCCCCAATCAATTGGATGGTGCTTTCTCACACCGAGAGTGGATTTTCCCCACTCAGTTCACCCACTCACAGGCCAACCTCCTCCAGAAACACTCTCACAGAAACACCCAGAAATAATGCTTTACCAGCTATTTAGGTATCCCTTAATTCATTTGACTTGACACCTAAAATTAACCATCATACTTATTTAAACTACTTCCTTTAACATTGAGATACCTGGCTCTCATTATCCGCAATACATTTATTTATTCAATGGTAAAAATTTATAGTGAAAAACAAACACTATAAATAAGGTATGATATCTATAATTCTTTTTGTCTTTAGGCTTAGAGTATATCTTTGGAAAACTATTTTCCAAGTTACTTAAATTAGTTATTTTCTTTTTATTCCTTCATTGTGCTTATTCATTTGTAAGGCAGGTTCATTTGTTTCTGTTTGTATTTCCTTTTGCCCCCACCCCGATATCTGTTCATTTTAATTTTTTCTTGAGTCTGTGAAACATGAACATGGTTCTAACAGTCAGTTTATATATGAAAATATACATAAGCATGTGTAAAAATATGAAGAAACATATGTAAACATGGTTAAATAAGAATATAGTCAGCCTAGTATCCATGGACTCCACATGGGACAATTCAAATAACCAAAGATAGAAAATATTAGAGAAAACAAAAAGGATGATGTGTCTGCACTGAACACATACAGAATTTTTTTCTTGTCTTATTTCCTAAACAGTGTAACAACTATTTACACAGTGTTTACATTGTATGAGATATTATAAATAATGTTGAGATCATTTAAAGTATACAGTAGAATGTGTGTACGTTACAAGCAAATGCTATGTAATTTTATATAAGGTACTTGAGCAGCCTCAGATTTTGGTATCTGAAGGTGGATCCTTGAACTAATCCTCAAAGGATACCAAGGGACTACTGTATGTATAAATATACAGAAATGTATATTCAGAGAAATATCACTTCTGTCCATCCCTACTGTCCATTCTTTCCACCCATATTCACCCCCACCATAGGTAACCAATCTCAATTTCTGGTTTGCCCTACCTATGTTTTTTGCTTTTGCAAAAATGAGAAGATATATGCATGTTTTCTCATTTCTTCTTATTTCTAACATAAAGGGTACCATATGTTAAATTAAACTAAATCTGGGCTCAGGCTGCCTCTGTACCTTGAGTCCCTAGGTAACAAATTGCAACCTAGCTTAGTATGTAAACAAACTGAGCATAACTTACAAGAATATTTTATAACAAACAGCTAGGTGTCAGTCCATCACAGCAGCTAACATTCTGCTGATCACATGCTGCCAACTGGTCAGACCATGTTCAAATAAGGCAAATGTAGAGCTGTCATCAATCAAGCTATTTCTATACCTCACTTCCATTTTCTGTCTATAAATACTGTCTGCCCACATTGCTGAGTGGAGATCTCTGAACCTCTTCTGTTTCTGGTTCTAAGAGCTGCCTAATTCACAAATCACTCTGTATTATTCTGTTTCACACTGCTATAAAAAAATTACCTGAGACTGGGTAATTTATAAAGGAAAGAGATTTAATTGACTCACTGTTCCACATGACTGGGGAGACCGCAGGAAACTTACAATCATGACAGAAGCGGAAGCAGGCCCATCTTACATGGCAGCAGGCAAGAGAGAGTGTAAGAGCAGGGAAAACTACCTTGTAAAAGCATCATATCTCGTAAGAACTCACTCACTATCGTGAGAACAGCATGGGGAAACCGCCCCCATAATCTAATTACTTCCCACTAGGTCACTCTCTAAACACCTGGGGATTACAATTCAAGATGAGATTCAGCTGAGCACACAAAGCCTCAGCGTATCACACTCTTTGCTCAAATAATCTGTGTGAAATTTAACTTGTCAAAAGTTTTTCTTTTAACATATACTATAGATTATTCCTTTGCACTTTGCTTTTTACACTTAAATGTATCCTGGAATTTATCCAATATCACTCCACAGAGATCTTCTTCCAGCTGCAAGGTGCACCCTCATTCAACCATCCTCCTATTTTGGGTAATTGCAGGCAATACTGCAATTAATAACCTTATGCATATGTATTTTATTAATGTTAGAAATATATATTTAGAGTAATTCCCAAAAATGGACTTCTTCAGTCAAAAAGTTAAGTATGCATGCAATTTTGTTAGATGTTGCCAAATTTCCCTCCTGGAGGCTGTGCCAGTCTGCAATCCCAACAGCAATGCATGTGTCCTGGTTCCCAAAAGCCTGACCAATTAATTGTGCTGTTATATTTTTAAGTTTTTTTTTAACCAAACTAACAGTGAGAAATCATTCCTCAATGTAATTTTAAATTGCATTCTTCAAACGATAAGTGATATTAAACAAATATTCTTATGTTTAAGGACCATTGTTCTGTCTTTTTTGTACAGTGTCTATTCATGTAATTTTTCCAGTTTTTCTAGTGGACATATAATCCTTTATCCTAAATTTTTAAGAGTTTTTAACATATTAGAGATATTCATCTTTTACATATGATTTGCATGCAAATATTTTCTCCAAGATCATCAACTGTCTTTTTAATTTGTTCATGATATTCTTTGCATACAAATAATTTTAATTTAATGTAGTCAAAGGTATCATTTATTGCATCTGGATTTTGAATATAGTTTAAAAGCCTTTCCTACAACTTAAAAAGTGAAATGGACATGTTTTCTTCTATTACTTGTATTGTTTCAATTTTTTTAAGCTTTACATCCTTGATCCATTTGGAGTTTATTCTTGTGTATAGTATAAGCTATGTATCTAATTTTATATTTTATATTTTTTCAAATGGTTACTCAGTTGTCTCAGTAGAATTTACCATAGTCTATCCTTCCTCCCATGACTTGAGATGTCACTTTTATTAAATTTCTATATATGTCATGTATATTTTTAGATACTTTTTCCTATCCTGTTCCTCTTATCTGTTTGTCTCTTCATGAGCCAGTACCATACTGATTTAATTAGTTGCTTTGTAGCTTGTTTTAAATGTCTGGTAGGGGTGCTCCTCCCTCATAGTCTTACTTTTTTGATGCTTTCCTGGCTAATCTTGACATTTTTTGTTTGTTTGTTTTTTGAGGTGGAATCTCACTCTGTCGCCCAGGCTGGAGTGCAGTGACACGATCTCGGCACATGCAAGCTCCACCTCCCAGGTTCACGTGATTCTCCTGCCTCAGCCTCCCAAGTAGCTGGGACTACAGGCACCTGCCACTACCCTTGGCTAATTTTTTGTATTTTTAGTAGAGACGGGGTTTCACCGTGTTAGCCAGGATGGTCTCAATCTCCTGACCTCGTGATCTGCCCGCCTCGGCCTCCCAAAGTGCTGGGATTACAGGCATGAGCCACCACATCCGGCCATCTTGAAATTTTTTATATGAAATTTACAATTTTTCTAGCTCAACTAAAAATAGTTTGCTGGTATTTTTATTGAATTGCATTACAATTATGCATTAACTTAGGGAACTGACAACTTTATGATATTGAGTCATCCTATCCAAGAATGGGGAATTTTCTTTTATGTGTTCAAATCTACTTCTGTGTCTTTTAAGAAAAATTCAGTCATACATACAAAACCATTTATGTGTAGATTAACCAATCAGAGACACAAACTAAACTTATACATATGTCCAATCCATACCTCTTCCAGATAAATTCTAAGATTCAGGGTGCAACAGAAATTCATGAATGGGCTTCAAGACCATAATGGATAGCATAAATTATATATAAAGTTTTATGTGTGTGTGTAGTTTAAACTGAATTTTTATTTTGTACTGTTTTCTCTGAGAGGTCATTATAGTGTTTTTTCCACATTCTTATCCAGATACACACTTTGTGGAATGTGTGATTACCCAACAATAGCAATCGTATGATAACAAAGAAAGAAATAATACACATTTGACTCTTTGTGTGTGTCTGTGTGCCTCCAAGTCTGATGAATCAAGCAGCAAATAATTCTTCTCCACCCATAATTGAGCCAAGCAAAATGACAGAAGGGGATATAAAAATGATCCTTTTACTCAAAAAAACCTACCAACTGTTTGGGACAAAAAACTAAAACTCTAAAATCAAATCAAGAACCGTAAATGTCACCTACAATCCAATTCAACACAGAAATCAATAAAGAACAGATCAGCTCTTGTCAGAATACCCTGTCTGTGTAGAGATGCCTTAATGTAGCCTTCTCCATCTGGAAAGAGAAGAGATTCTAGATAAGGTGACTGAATTACAAAAACATAATTACATTATTTCATAGTCATAACGTTTCCCATATTCAGGATTTTTATTTCTTTATGGTGGTGATGAAGTTAAAGGTATGAAATGAAAGGTGAGTAAAAATATTTCTTTTTTTAATAGAGCAATTATCTTTGTTTGATTACATTTTCCAAAGGCATGACAACTTGTGTTTAGCAGTATTCCTACCATGTGACTCTCTGTTGTTCTGTGTTTTTCTTCACAGACTTGTACTCTACATCTTCTACTGTCCTTCTTCATTCACTTTCTCATTTGTTCCTTTGCATCTTTGTCCGCTCCAGGCTTATGCTTATGCTTTCCACTAGAATTAAGAATATTGTGGCTAGGCGCGGTGGCTCACACCTGTAATCCCAGCACTTTGGGAGGCCGAGGCGGGCAGATCACAAGGTCAGGAGATCAAGACGATCCTGGCCAACATGCTGAAACCCCGTCTCTACTAAAAATACAAAAAAAAAAAAAAAAAATTAGCCGGGCGTGGTGGCGGGCACCTGTAGTCCCAGCTACTCCGGAGGCTGAGGCAGGAGAATGGCGTGAACCCGGGAGGTGGAGCTTGCAGTGAGTCGAGATGTGCCACTGCACTCTAGCCTGGGCGACAGAGCGAGACTCCATCTCGGAAAAAAAAAAAAAGAGAGAGAGAGAGAGAACATTTTTTATCCCCATTGAAGGTTCTAGCTTGAATAGTCCTTTTGATTATCTAGGTCGGTGGTTCTTCATCTTTTGTGCACTAAAATTGCCGGAGCACTTTTTAACAAATAGTGATGCCTGGGCCCGACCTCCAGAGACTCTGCTTAGTTGGTCTGATTCGGGGTCCAGCCATTGCTATAACTTAAAATTCTCCCTAGTGAGCCTTAGATGCAGCTGGGATTAATAACTGACTCGGAGTTTCCGCCCATCAACAAATTAGTTCTGGGCAAGAACCTGCAAGATCACTTATCTTAGGCCAGGAGAGCACTCTCAGCCTGTATCTTTCACCAGCTGAATTTACAGTTACTTTTTCCCTTACTTTGTAGTTCTGTTTGGTAATCATGGAATTTTAGAGATTATTTAGCTCAGTTTTGTCATTCTGAAGAAAACCAATCTTGTAAGTGAAGTGCCAAGAAAGACTACACTATGTAATTGCCTTTAGAATATGGTTTTTATGTTTCAAGATAATCCTTGATACATGTTCAGTAGTTAGCTCTCTCTTGTCAAACTGGCATTTTGCCTTCTGCTTTCCAGCTTGTATGTTTCCCACTCTATGATAATAAGATTATTAATTTTTGTTTGTTGGATTATGGTATTAAAAGTGTTGAGGTAATGTTCCCCCTCTTACCCCTTAGCACAAATTCTTACATAACACAAATTTTGACACTCCTAGCAACTTCACCCCCAAACTTTACCTCCATCTGAAAAATAAGAACACAAAGTCATTAAGTAAAGTCTTATCAACCCAAAGGATCACCTGACAAATGATAAAACCTGAAATACATTGCTTTAAATTAATTACCTATATATGGAAACTTACCTGTATGAAATTTTTCTTAAAAAAAAAGCAAAAGCAAAAGTACACCGTGAGCGCCATCTCCTGGAGAGATCATGACAATTTGGGACGTATCCTCCCTTACTACCACACATAGTATTTAGCTTTTGTCCTTTTTACATATTTGTTCATTTATTTATAATTTGCCCATAATATAATCAGGTAGCTTCCAAAATAAGCAAACAATAGAAAACACTAAATTTAAAACCATGAGAATCAGAGGAATATACATTGGAAAGGAAGGTATGGGACAAGCAGCAGAAATTAAATGCTGATAATCAGCGTTTCCACAGAGCAGCAAAGTAGGGACTATATATTTAGAGAAGGGTTTTGGGAGGGTTGAATAATTAGTTTATTTTCTTATATGTTAAGTTTGAGTTGTCTATAAGACATATGTGAGGAAGTGTCAAGTATGTAGCTGAATATACAGCCCTAAAACTCAGAAAAGATCTGATGGAGAGATACAGATTTGAAGCTGATCAGCCTGTGGTCACTGAGGTGCTGGGCCCCATGGCATTTCCCAGAAGGAGGAGAAGGACCTGAAGCCCAGCGCAGAACCCTGAGGGATGTTAGTGTTTAAGGAATGTTCAGCGTCTTTGTTGACAGCTATTGTGAAAACTTTGTTTGTCTTCTTAGTTTAAAATAATTTAAACAAGAGACACACAGCAAAGGAGGTGCAGCATAGAGAACTTCATTGCAAAGGAGAACGAAGACCCTGAAAGCGAGGTGCAGAATAGACAGTAAACTCTTCGAGACGATTCAGAGCAGGCTGCTCATGAGGGTGAGACAGTGTTGACGGAAGCTCCCTTTATGGGAGTCTTACATGATTATTCCTAAGGGGGTGGGAAGAGGTATAACTGGTAAGCAAGTTCTGGGTGCACAGGTGTAGTAGCTGTACATGCTTGTTCATACATTGTATGTCTCATTAGCGTCTTAAATCTCCACTTGGGTGTGTTTTTACTGTTACAATGAGCAGAGTCAGTCTGAGGCTCAGTAAAATCAAAATGCGCATGCTCTCTACAGAAAAAATTATCTATTAGATATAGCTTAACTTGAAAGAGCTTGACTACAACACAAATACTGGGGCTTATTGTGTTCCCCGTGCCATCACCATGGTTGCAGTGCTCCGAGCACATGGTTACTTTCCTGACTACCTTTGCTGCCTCACCTCCCCACTAAGAAATTTAGGGCCCATAATCATACAGGAGGTTGAGGAGCTAGGCTGCTATTAATTTTTTTTTAGTTGTTTCCTACTGAGTGGGGCATTGTCCCTGCCAAGCCTGGACCCTAGAGTTTTCTTTCTGTCTTGTCTAACGGGGTGTAAGCCGTGTTGTTTGTGGGACTGATGGGCAATATGTGAGATGTTTTATTAGTAGTCAAAGCTTGGAAGCTTTGCAAAACTATCATGTGGACTTGGAATTTTTGTGAGTAAGAATGAGAGAGTAATAAAGTAGTTGGCATTTCAAACAAAGTTGGACCAAAAATTAAAGCTAAAAGCATGGTAATAATTAACACTACTAAAAGGAGCAGGGCAGATAACAGCTATTGCTTTTAAGTTTATGGAAGTTTTTAAAGATTTAATTTTATCTGCTTGGGTAATGATATTTTTAATACGTCTTTGGACCAAACTCGACTGATCAATGCAAAAACGGTATTTTATTTTTTAGACACAAACATGTTTTTTCTTGTCTGGCTGTGAGATGTAAAGCTCTTTAGGACTACAGTAGCCAGAGAGTCTTATTGAAATCTAATGAAGCCCTTTGTAATTTGTCAGAAAACCACTGTGGTTTTTTTGAGACAGTTTATGTTGGATTTTAAGGCTCCACCTCTTGTGGCTGACTTTGTTAATTTTAATAAAGCAGTAAATAGCACTAAAACTATTTAGTGCTTTATAAATAGCACTAAATCTAAGGGAATAAGGATAGCACTAAATCTAAGGGAATAAGGGGTTTTGTTCAGAGTTGGATCTTGTGATGTTGGTATATGGGGAAAGGGAGAGATGCATTACCCTCTGTGAAAATTAAGTAAGGTAAAATTTAAGTGATGGAGCACTGTCTCTTTCACTGTGGAGGAAATTATAGATATGTCAAAGATTTATAAACCCCAACTTTTTTGTGATGGTGAAATTTGTGCTGTAAAAGTATTTCTTATTAAAGTGGTAAAAGTCATAGAAGTTTGGCAGTCACTGGGTATATTAGAGGATGGCAGAGTTGCGTAGTTTTAATATATTTTTTAATATGGTTTCCCTTTTCGGGTTTTAGCATAAGGTGTATAGATGACCCAGTGTCAAAGCTTTAGTGATATTGACTCTCTTGGAGTTTTTCTATGAAAGTAGTGGAACTGGCATGATTGTTGTAAAGGCAGAAGGTGAATTGTTCTGGGTAAAACGGAAGGTAAGGAAGCATTTCTTTTTCTTTGGCAGAATGGAGTTATTATTGAAAGTTAAAAGTGGAAATCTGAACTGGCCATAGCCAGGTCCAAGGAAATCTCTTCACATTGTTTGTTTGGCCAGATGTTTTTATTTTATGGGCGATGGGTTTGTTCCAGGAGGAATATAGAAATGTTGGCTCAGTCTTCTTGAGGGACAGATCTGGCATATTTTTAACTTTCAGTAATCATGTAAGTCAGCAAGGTTGCGTTAATTTTAATAAGCTGGTAGTGTGGTTATTATTTCTTTAGCAGATAAAGCCATTTTACTAAGAGTGCCTAATGTATAATGAGTAAATAAGAGAAAAATAAAACATCGCTTGTTTTAAGGTGATCTCACTGTGAGTTGTTTCTTCGAATAGAAGCTTATGCTGAGGCAATATTCATTGTTTGATATTTTGGGTTTTGGCTGCTTTTTGGACAGGAACTTTAGATTCATCAGTGCTTCAGGGAATAATTTGGAGTCTGTTGTGGGTTTCTGTGGTGACTTAAAAGGGAAAATTAATAATTTTTGATAAATGTGCCCAAAGCCCCATATTCCCAAGTTTTACCACAGTAGAAGTTGGTCAGCTGTGAGGTGGAGTGAAAATCCTAGCTCAGGGTTTGCTATTAACAGATGACAGTGTCGTGTTTGGCAGACAGAGGCCCAGGGCAGAAAGTGAGGACTGATAGGCTGGCCCTGTGTTTGAAAGGAAATTGATATCTTTACCTGCCCCATCTAGGGTCACCCCAGCCTCCATTGCTGTGATGGAGACAGATTACTGCATGGGAGCCATTGTTTGCCTTGGGCTTCTTCAGTCTTTGGCCAGGCACAATAAGGAATGAAGAGTTCCATCCTTGCTTTGGAGTTGGGGACATTCTTTCTTTCGATGTTCTTTTTTGTCCCATTGTTGATAGACTCCAGAGGGTTTGCAAGCCTGAAGGCCCTTGTTACTTATTTGGCTCCAGTGTCCAGGCTTTTTATATAATAAACACGGCAATAGTCCCTTGGGTTTTTCCCAGGATGACCTGAAGGTGGGAGGATTTTTATAGCAGGAGCCCACAATTTGTCCTGTCTTTTGTCTCTCTTCTTTTCCCCTTAATTTCTATATGCCTTTTTCACTCTGTCTTGGTTACTGCAGACCCCAAAAGTTATATTTAGTAATTAATTTATTGGGGTTTGGGGACCCATAGCTAGTTTTTGTGGCTTTTTCCTAATATCTGGGGCAAACTAACTAATGAAGTAGGTCTCTACGAGGATTTGGTCTGTCTATTTGTTACCCTCTGAGAGAGAAGTTTGCTTTTTATTTTAGGTGGGTGATAGGATGTCCAGCTACAAGTTGTTTCAGCAGGACTAGGCTCTTTAGGGAGCGTTTGATGAACAAGCTGATATGAAAGGAGTACGGAAGACTGTGTGTTAAGTGAGGAAGGACTTCTAAAAAGAGTAGAAGTTCGAGAGGTTTGAGGAGTAACCCTGGACTAGATTTTAAGGAAGGAATGTTGTTGGTGGGAGGCACATTTTTTAAAAATATAGAGTCATTAATTACATTAAGTTTTCCCAAACTCTTTTGAATAACATGGGCATAAACTATTTGATATTGGTCTTTAAGAGACTTGTCTTAGTACAGAACTGTTTGGTTAGGGGGAGGAATAATGTCAGGTTTTCCCAGGCCCTTGGGAAATTTCTGATCATCTTTCTTTCTTTTTATAAAAAGGTCTGATTGTAAAACAGTATTGTTTGGTGCCATGTTGTATAAATGGGCTTAATCCATGGAGCATTTATTTATCTTTTTTCTCACTTTAGTCGTTACCAATCTTTTATCTGTCCTTAATGTTTTAGTTTTTGCCTTAAAATAACAGCTTGGAGGTGTAAGTGGTCATACGCTTTAGGCTTTTTAGGTTCCATAAAGGGAATCTGGCAGAAAATGTGTTTTAACCAGCAATTAAAGTATTTTTTCCCATGTAAAGACAAAACCCTCTCCACCCCAGCTGAAGGCAGAGGGGCCCCGACACACACAGCAGAAAGGAACTTTAGGACAATTTTCATCTGTCTTATGGGTAAGAGATAAAAATAAAGCAGATGGAAGTCTATGAATACAGATGAACCAAAAAGCAAGATAAGTTTTCATGGAAGGATAGAACTCAAGTGGGGTGAAATGCAAAGAAGTACAAACATAACAGGACGGTTATTACTAGTAGGGAGAAATGAAGATCTTCAGAAATTATGCAGCCTGGACCTGTCCATTTGCATTGATACAACAAAATACCTGAGACTGGGTAATTTTAAAAGAATAGGAATTTATTTCTCACAGTTCTAGAGGCTGAAAGCCCAAGATGAAGGGGTCTTTGGGTTTGGTGTCTGGTGAAGGCCCTGTCTCTGCTTCCAAGATGGCACCTTGTTGCTGCATCTTCTGGAAGGGACAAACGTTGTGTCCTCACATGGTACAAGGCAGAAGGGCAAAAAAAATTAACATAAGAAAAAAGAGCATGAACTAGTTCCCTCCAGCCCTTTAATAAAGCACTAATCCAGTCATGAAGTCCTCCTTACTTACTTACTTTCCAAACAGCCTCACCTCTTAATACCACCACAATGTGGATATAATTTCAACATATGAATCTGGGGGACATTCAGGCCAATGCAGTCAGTGAAAGGTAGCAATGTAATGAATGTTTTCTTTAAAGTCAAACCACCTAGTTTAAATCTTACCTCCTTTACTTACTAGGGTAGCATTTAAGTTACTCTAAAAGATTATTTTAAAACTTCTTTTGCATATAACCTCATTATGTTAAATAGACTGTTGGAATTTTTGTTATGTTTTGTTTTTAAATCTCTCAAGCTCTAATCCATGATTCCTAAACACATAGGAAGTGCCTTATCCAGACACATAAAGTTCTATTATCCGACCCAGGAGAAGTCTAGATTAAAAGCAGTTCAAAATAATTATGCCTTCTCATTGTCATTTTGTTTCTAAAGATGAATGCCAGCTAAGCTAACTGGCTCCCTATTCCTCTCCACTTGCCTTCCAGGCTGCAAAATCCTGGGTCATGAAAGAAGCAGAAACTTAAGCAATTCAGATGCCTCAATGCTTTCCAACAGTCCTTCTTGTCACCTTTTTTTTTTTTTAGCTGTAATACAATTTTCTAATCTTGAGGAGGAACATGCAGAGAATTACCATGATTTTCTGGCCACATCTTGTTTTCTTACAATTATTTAGACTGTTTTCCTTTCTTGCTTTTTTTAAAAAATCTTTTTTGGTTATAAATGTTACTTATTTCAGCAAAAACCTCATTTCAGTTTTTTTCCCATTGTGAATCAGATGAACTTTGTCACTGAAACTGTTACGTTGTCTCATTGAATTTCAGGTCACTTGCAATTTCTTTTTTCTTAATTCTACAGAGAGGAAAAAGGCTGAACTCCTAAGAACTCTGATCTACTCCCACTCACATTCCCTTGGTAGGGCTCAATTTCAGTGGAAAACCTCAAATATTATTTATGTTCAGGAGTGTGGCCAGAGGAAATATCTTCTACGGGCTCTGAACATTTGGCTAAATGGCTGTGGAACTCTTTATGACCAATGTCTTTTGCATTTTCTCTCTTATTGCTCTGTAAAATTTCTGACCAGATTTAGATGATAAGCTATAAGTTTCCCTAATTTGTTGGAATTTTGGATGCCTTAAATGTTTTTGTCTATTAGAATATATGTCATCTCTTTCCATCTGTGCCAAGAGCATAGCCAGCTGCTGGTATTTCTTCCTGTCTAGGAAACTATAGCATTTTTCTCTAGCATCTTCCATATGCT
This sequence comes from Trachypithecus francoisi, assembly GCF_009764315.1. Lineage (NCBI taxonomy): Eukaryota > Metazoa > Chordata > Mammalia > Primates > Cercopithecidae > Trachypithecus > Trachypithecus francoisi. The sequence goes on from NW_022681469.1 coordinate 35,025,343, forward strand.
CATTTTGTGTAGATTTCTGTATATATTTCAAATCTCTTTTGAATCAATTCCCTACTTAAATAATACATCTCATCACTAAGGTGATGTGTGCTCTGAAATTTTTTATTCCATTTAGGGGTGATTTTTAATGTGGAATCATATTACATGGGCAGCCAAGGGATTGTACAGTCATGCACTGTACAATGATGTTTCTGTCAATGATGGATTGCATATACAATGGTGGTTTCATAAGATGATAATGAAGTTGGAAAATTCCTATCACCTTGTAACATTATAGCCATTGCAACCCATTACTCATATGTTTATGGTAATGCTAGTATAAACAAATACTCTGCTGCCAGTCATATAAAAGTGTAGTACATATAATTATGTACAGTACATAATACTTGATACTGATAATAAATGACTGCGTTATGGGTTTCTGTATTTTCTATACTATACTTTTTATTGTTATTTTAGAATGTAGTCCTTCTACTTCTTTAAAAAAAAAAAAGTTAACTGTAAAGTAATCTCAGGCAGGTCCTTCAGGAGGTATTACAGAAGGCATTGTTATCATAGGGGATGACAGCTCCATGGATGTTACTGCCCCTGAAGATTTTCCAGTGGGACAAGATGTGGAGGTAGAAGACAGTGATATTGATGATTCTGATGTGACAAAACCAGTGACGAGGCACAGTGGCTCACATCTGTAATCCCAGCACTTTGGGAGGCCGAGGTGGGCGGATTACCCGAGGTTGGGAGTTCGAGACCAGCTTGACCAACATGGGGAAACTCCGTCTCTATTAAAAATACAAATTAGCCGGGCGTGGTGGTGCATGTCTGTAGTCCCAGCTACTCAGGAGACTGAGGCAGGAGAATTGCTTGAACCCGGGAGGCGGAGGTTGCGATGAGCCAAGATCACGCCATTGCACCCCAGCCTGGTCAGCAAGAGTAAAACTCCATCTCAAAACAAACAAACAAACAAAAAAAAGGTTACAAAGTAAAAAATAAAAACAAAAAAATTTAAAAATAGAGAAAGCTTATAGAATAAGTAATACATGAAATATAAAGAAAAATGTATTTTTGTTTCAAGCTAAATATTACAAAAGAGCAAAAAAATTTAAAAAAATTAAAAATCTTATAAAGTAAAAATTTATAGTAAGCTAAGCTTATTATTAAAAAATACTTTTTATAAATTTAGCGTATCCTAATTAGTATACAGTTTATAAACTCTAGAGTAGTGTACAGTAATATCCGATGCTTTCACATTCATTCACCACTCACTCACTGACTCACCCAGAGCAACTTCCAGTACTGCAATCTCAGTTTATAGTAAGTCACCTATAGAGGTGTACCATTATTTTACCATTTATGCCATATTTTTACTGTTCCTTTTCTATATTTAGATATGTTTAGAGACACAAGTACTTATCACTGTGTTACAGTTGCCTACAGTACTCAGTACAGTAACATGCTGCACAGGTTTGTAGTCTAGGCATAATAGGCTACACGATATAGCTTAGGTTTGTAGTGGGCTACACCATCTAGGTCTAAGTACACTCTATGATGTTCACACTATGACTAAATCACTGAAGGACACATTTCTCAGAATACATCCCTCCCAGTAAGTAACACATGACTGCATATGAGTTCTTAATAAACTAACAGAAAGTGAGATCAATTTAATAACCATAAGATAGAAAGAAGATATTAAAGATATTATGTTGAGATATCCTGTATAATATTGTGCCACTTGTTTTCTATCAATACTTTTGGTGAAAACGGGAGTTATATATATATATATATATTTTTTTTTTTTTTTTTTTTTTTTTTTTTTGAGGCGGAACCTTGCTCTGTCACCCAGGCTGGAGTGCAGTGGCCGGATCTCAGCTCACTGCAAGCTCCGCCTCCTGGGTTCCCACCATTCTCCTCCCTCAGCCTCCTGAGTAGCTGGAACTACAGGTGCCCGCCACCTCGCCTGGCTAGTTTTTTGTATTTTTTAGTAGAGACGGGGTTTCACCATGTTAGCCAGGATAGTCTCGATCTCCTGACCTTGTGATCCGCCCGTCTCGGCCTCCCAAAGTGCTGGGATTACAGGCTTGAGCCACCGCGCCCGGCCAGGAGTTATATTTTTTTAAGTATAAAGTAATACACAGTAAAAATGAGTTAACAGGCTTTAAAAAAATTGGCTAGACATTTTTAAATTATTGAATGTCAGTTTTAAAGATTTGTAGTGTGTTTCTGAGAATAATTATAAATGATGTGTAATGCTGTCAAATCATTTCTCATCAATGAAAAAGTACAGAGGCAAATGGGCATAGAAGTACTAGTTAACTTGAAAACACAAAGTCAGAAGCTGAAAGTAGATTTGATCAATTTTCAAAAGACAACAATGAATATTTTTCTCAGCTCTACCTAGAGACTTGAGAAATGTTCCCATTACACACAGAATATAGTGCAAGAATTAGCTAATCTTAGAATCATAATGTTACTGATACAACAGATGGTTTAAATGGTATGACTCCATTATTTCATAACTGAGGAAATGAGGCCTTATCTGAAATCACAGATTATTCAAAACCACAAATTGATTAATGCAGAGCCCAGATCAAACCATAATTCCTGCCTCCCAGATAAGTTTCCTTCCTGCTATGCTAGTATACCACCAACTGCCAATTTCTAGCAGCTGGGGCTTTTCTGTTGCAGGGGTCCATGCCCTTCGAATAACTGTGACTAAGTAAAATCAGTCTCGTGTGTTTCTGCTACCTTTCAGTTACCCCTCCCAGATCCTTACCTCCTAAACCCTTCCCTGCCATGATCCTCCTTCCTTGGATCACTCCTTCCCCACTGAAGCTCCCCTTTACCTGATCCTCTATTCGTCTAAAGTGACAGCTTACAAATCTGATACATTTATCAAGATAATGTGCTCAGGAAGGAACCTAAATAAATTTTCCCATCTGTACGTGGTTTTACTGTGGCTTTCCCAGAGTAATCCCCAACCAGTTATCATTTTAACTCTATGGCTAGCAAACAGCATGTGGGATAATTTGGGGGAAAAAAAATGTTTACAAGGTCCTTTTATTTTTTCATTTAGTCTGAAAATACCTGAATTAACTTTAATGGTCAATAGGTATACTCTTATAACTTAAATCCTGTTGCCTACTTAATAGAAAATGTTTTCTGAAAAAAATAGCATTGATTTTAGCCAACATATTAATTTATAGGCATATTGGAGAAGATTAATGAAGATTTCTAATCTTTGATCCTAAAATTAGATCATTAATCATGTGTATTAGTCCATTTTCACGCTGCTGGTAAAGACATACTTGAGACTGAGAAGAAAGAGAGGTTTAATTGGACTTACAGTTCCACATCTCTGGGGAGGCCTCAGAATCGTGGTGGGAGGTGAAAGGCACTTCTTACATGATGGCGCCAAGATTAAAAGCATGAGGAAGAAGCAAAAGCAGAGACCCCTGATAAATCCATCAGATCTCGTGAGACTTATTCACTATCATGAGAAAAGCACGGGAAAGACCAGACCCCATGATTCAATTACTGCTCCATCTCCCACCTTCTCCCTCCCACAACATGTGGGAATTCTGGGAGATACAATTCAAGTTGAGATTTGAGTGGGGACACAGCCAAACCATATCATCACGTCTTCAACTCAGGCAGCACTAAAGATATCAATACTTATCATTGATACAACCAACTGAGAATTTCAGAATTAGGAAATTCAAATCATGTATATGTGGAAGGCAGTCCTGCAGCAGCTAAGTGGCAGAATTTGTTGTATGGGAGAACAGGTAGAGTCTTCCTGAAGCCCTGAGATTATACAGACTTCATAAAAGCACTGAGTCTGCCTTACTGAGTATTTCATATTCTATAAACATGAACAGAGACAAAATAAGGCTTTAAATAAATAGTTGTGAAGCCCTAATCATACACAGTCCTTTGAAGGCTTTAGCTTCAACACTTAATGAAACTAACTAACAAGACATACTAGCTCCTTTATCTTGTTCATGTTCCCAGTAATGTTTTATTGTGCACAAATTAGGATAAAATGTATCCAAACAGAAAAGAAAAAAAAAAAAAAGAATAGAGCAGCAAAGTCATCAAATAATGGAGAAACAAAGAAAGGACAGAATGTTAACAGGCATCGTAAAGTTTCCTTTGGCACATGTGCAAAAAGTCATTGTTCCAGCCAGGCAACCCTATGCCTATAATGTGGCAGAGTCTTTCTCTGGGCAGGAATCCAGGGCTCCAGCCTTCAACTCTCTAATTTGGATTAATAATTCATTGTATTATCTGAAAGGCTGCATAATATCACTAGTCAGCTGACCCATGAACAATTCCTCCCAAGTCACATACACAGTTTTCAATGTTACCATGCAAAACAAGTCTCCACTTTAATCTGTCCATTGTAACATCCATTCACTCAATGAGAATTGGGTAGAAAGATGCATCTACCAAAGGCAATTCAGCTATAGGTGCTGTGAGAGAGAAAGACAAGGAAGAAAAGAAATGACAGAATTTGGAAGGTCAATATGTGCTTGATTCCTGCCAAGTGCCAAGCAACATGCTGGGAAAATACAATCCTCAGGACAATTCTGGGAGGCAGGTAATAGGAGTATTCCCATTGTGGAGATGAGGAGATTAAGAATTTAGGGCTGAGCACGGTGACTCATGTCTGTAATCACAGCACTTTGAGAGGACAAGGCAGACAGATCACTTGAGGTCAGGAGTTTGAGATCAGCCTGGTCAACATGACAAAACCCCATCTCTACTAAAAATACAAAAAAAAAAAATTAGTTGGGTGTGGTGGTGCATACCTCCAATTCCAGCTACTCAGGGGGCTGAGGCACAAGAATTGCTTGAACCCAGGATGCAGAGGTTGCATTGAGCTGAGATTGCACTTCTGCAGTCCAGCCTAAGTGACAGAGTGAGATTCTGTCTCAAAAAGAAAAAAAAAAAAGATTTAGAAAAGCTAAGTACAGTACCCACATTATTAATCTAGTTGGAAGAACTCTAAATTCTTCAGAAAAATGATCAGCTAAAAGAAACATACCTGAAAAAAAAAAATAGCTCAAAGGCTCCAAGACAACATATGAGCAGACATATATATTGTACAAATTGAATATACAAGCACTGAGAAAATTTAAAATGATAATATCCAAATAGTGTTAATAAAGCCTAGTAAGAACACTTTATGGAGATGGAGCTTGACATTGCTCCAAAGCTTCTCAACATTTTAAATAATGTGTGGCTCTATATTTAAACGCTGACCTAATTACTGAGGCTGAGAAATACCAGATGAGTGTGGAACTTAAAAATACTTGCGTTTTAACAGGAAGAGCTCCAGGCTGGCCAGCATAAAAGGTTAACGATAGCATCTCTACTTTGTGAGCTGGGAGGAAGGAAGCAGAGAAGACAGCTTCTTCCTCTTCTAGTGGAAATCTATCTGGATGGCTGATAGACCACATCTGTAACAAGAAGCATCTTTTACTTCTTTACCAAGAAAATAATTAAAATCCACACATCCAATGCAGATGTGTATCAGCATCACCCACTTAAAAAGTTCACCAATACTGAGAGGGATTTTACTTCTGCGAAGACTTTCTTGGCTCTTTAGTGTCTATTCTCTTTAGATAAATGAACAATTTTAAAATTCTAGAATTACTGACTCACTTTTTTTTAAGAACTGGCTACCATGAAGTTCATGAATGAGGCTCTTGAGACGTGCAAAACACAAGTCATTTGTATTCTAACCTCTTATTGAAAACATTGCACTTTCAGTATCATGAATTTTAATTTATCTTGGTAGAGAAATGGCCTGGTGAACAGTGAATAATTTTTTGTCAGAATGACATTTGATTTCTTTCCATTGACTATGGAAACATTGCTGAGCATGATTGAGAAAAAAAAAAATGCTTTGATTCTCTGGTATCTGGTTTTCACATCTGTCATTTGAGGAGGCTAGAATCAATGATGTAGGTTTCTTTTCCCAGATGTAACATTTCCAGATATTCTATAGATCACGAAAGGTATGAACTAAAAAATATCCTTTGGATTTAGCAATTAAGTAGCCAATGGTACCTTTGCAGAAAACGATTTCTATGAAGGAATTTGGGAAAAGGGGTTAGAGTTAGGTGAGTAAGGGAGGACCAACTTGAGATGAAACGCCTTAAAGGATGTTGTACAGAGTGAGCAAGTGGAGAATTGGACTCTTACATTTAAAATAGTTTGGTCTTGAGAAGAAGGAGAAAATGAGGATGGGTGAAAGGAAATATCCATTTTGTGGGATAGAGGAGATGGGTTGTTTGCTTGCACTTGATGACAGAGAAACTTAGGCACATTTACATGTTGATGGAAACTTCTAGAGCAGTGGTCCCCAACCTTTTTCGTACCAGGGACTGGTTTTGTGGAAGACAATTTTTCCATGGACAGGGAATGGGCGTGTTGGGGAGGGTGCTTTGAGTAAGAAACTGTTCTGCCTCAGATCATCAGCCATTAGTTTTAAATTCTCCTAAGGAGAACGTACCCTAGATCCCTTGCGTGCACAGTTCACGATAGGGTTCGCACTCCTCTGATAATCTAATGCCTGCTGAACTGACAGGAGGCAGAGCTCAGGTGGTAATGCTCAGTAATGCTCACTCACCTGCCACTCACTCCTGCTGTGCGGCCTGGTTCCTAACAGGCCACTGACCGCTACTGTTTTGTGGCCTGGGGGCTGGGGACCCTTGTTCTAGAGAGAAACAAGTAGAAAGTATCAAAAAGTAAGGTCTTTGAAGAGACCGAAGTGGATGAGTTTCAAGGCATAAGTGCAAGGATTCACCTGGGAGAGACGGAAATGATCAAACAGTTCAGAAAAAAACCTGGTTAACTCCCCTGAGTAGGAAGAGTAAAGAATGGTTGAAATAGTAACTCCACAAGAAAATAAAACTTAATAGAACTTCAAAAATCTCATCCTTGGCCGGGCATGGTGGCTCACTCCTAGCACTTTGGGAGGCCGAGGTAGGAGGATCACCTGAGGTCAGGAGTTCAAGACCTGCCTGGCCAACATGGTGAAACCCTGTCTCTACTAAAAATACAAAAATTAGCTGGGCATGATGGTGCATGCCTGTAATCCCAGCTACTCAGGAGACTGAGGCATGACAATCGCTTGAACCGGAAGGGGAAGGAGAAAATGAAGAGGTTGCAGTGAGCCGAGATCGCACCACTGCACTCCAGCCTGGGTGACAGAGCAAACTCCATTTAAAAAAAAAAAAAAAAAAAAACCTCATCCCTTTTTCATTACAAGGTTGACTCAGCACATTCATGCACCAAGCAACAGGATCTGAATATCTATGTCATATCTGAATGAATGCATACAGTTAGGTGGAATTAAAATATGTTTTGATTTGTATTAATGCCAGATACCTTTGTTTAAACTTTCTCTTAGTAATGCCCTCATGAATAACAAGGTCAGAGATGGATCCTAAAATTGGTTATTAACTCTCTTTCTCCTATATTATAATCTCCTCCTTTTTAGATTTGATTTCATTTAAAGAAACTACAGAGTATTCTTCAAGGGAAAGAACACTGGATAAATAATTTAAATACGAGGGTACTTTAAGCTGCCATTTGTGGTCTGCGAGGCTTTACAAATCAGTATAACAGCCTAGGCCTCAATTTTCTCATCTATAAGATAAGGGGGTGAACTTAAAGAATTGTATAAAGGCCTTTCAGATCTAAGAATTCTCTGATTCTAAATTTAAAAACATTTTCCAAAGAGTGAACAATCTGGTTTAAACCAGGAAAATAAATAAATGAAATATTTTTCTTCAATTTTCACCTTAAAATGAGTGCTTACATTTTTTTAAAAGTTGAGATTTCTTTTTTGAAAAGCATTAATATTTCACATAAAGTTTTTTCTATTAATGTTTACTTTTCTGTCTGAAATGCTAGTCAAATACCATTAGCATCACTTTGTTCCTTTATATACTTAATTCATCAAGCCTACTGTGTTTTCTTCTACTAAATGGCAGAGCTTAATTCACAACATTAAAGGCCAGAAATACCATCCTTGTCAGTGAAAGTAAAATATTTTATTGTTGTTGTTGTGCTTGTTCCATTCCTAAAAGTTCACTCAAAACCAGTCCAAATCTTCAGAGAACCAAAAGTACTGATGAATTTAGTAGGATCTAAATTAGTCACATTCAAAAGTACTGATTTCTAAAATGGCTCAAGATATAGACAATCAGAATCTGGTAAATTATGCTTTATATTATTTTAATTCAAGTGGGAATTCATTTATTTTTCATCTACATGGGAAATAATATATACCTCTACGATTTTCTTATATAATATTTTTTAGTACTAAAAAAACCCAGAAAACAACATTTTAAAAATGTAAATCTATGGTTTATTATGTTTGAAAGTTGGTAAAATACCACAGATTAATTTAATTATTATTGTACATATTTGGGTATATGACTGATAGGTTAGTCATGTTTGGATGACTAATGAAATAGACATATGTAAGCATAAATATTTATTTCACAAAATTTATTCCTGTTTTCATTTTAGCAAAATTACTGATATGTAATTATAGTAAAAATGTTCATTTAGTTTGTGTTTTATCAATAGGAATGCTAAGTTAACCAACATCTCTTAAGTTGCTGTAGTTATTAAATAATATATTTGTATATTTCAGTTTGGAGAAACTTTATTCTTATGAGGCAGTGGCCATACACGTGTCAATAACTCAAAAATGAAGCAAGATCCTTTGAGCTGGAGCTGCAAGAAACAAAATGAAACAGGCCAGGCGGGGTGGTTTATGCTTGTAATCCCAGCACTTTGGGAGGCCAAGGCAGGCGGATCACTTTCAGGAGTTCAAGACCAGCTTGGCCAACATGATGAAACACCGTCTCTACTAAAAATACAAAAATTAGCCTGGTGTGGTGGCACGTGCCTGTAATCCCAGCTACTTGGGAGGTTGAGGCACAAGAATTGCTTGAATCCAGGAGGTGGAGGTTGGAGTGAACCAAGATCGCACCACTGTACTCCAGCCTGGACAACAGAGCAAGACTCCACGTAAAAAAAGAAGAAGCAAGAATTGCATATGCCATAATTCAAAATTTAATGGAATTGCATACAGAAACTATCATCCTACAGAAAATATTGTAAAGTATATTGATTTTGTAAATATTGAGCCTTAAAATTTATATTTCTATATTCATCTTCTCTGAAAACAATATCTAGGACCTCTCAGTTACATAAAGAATCTGTAGCATGCATGTTAAAACTTACATTTTACATATTTATAAATAATATAATTGTTTAATATTGCAAAATGATCCTTGTCTACCATGCACAATGGTTGCAAATACTATGTCCATTTGTGAATACCTCTGAAATCACAAATTGGAGTACTCTGTCGCCCAGGCTGGAGTGCAGTGGCCGGATCTCAGCTCACTGCAAGCTCCGCCTCCCGGGTTCACGGCATTCTCCTGCCTCAGCCTCCCGAGTAGCTGGGACTACAGGCGCCCGCCACCTCGCCCGGCTAGTTTTTTGTATTTTTTAGTAGAGACGGGGTTTCACGGTGTTAGCCAGGATGGTCTCGATCTCCTGACCTCGTGACCCGCCCGTCTCGGCCTCCCAAAGTGCTGGGATTACAGACTTGAGCCACCGCGCCCGGCCACAAATTGGAGTATTAAAGAGAAACAAGAAAGTATACATTCTGCGCTATTGAAAAATCACATTTTATCGTGAAAGATTGATTGCACTAAATCAAAACAAAACATTTCACTAGTAAGTTAGTCTTTTACCTAAACCAAAAGCTTGTACTTAACCAAATTCACACTGCACTCAAGCAATGCCCATCTCTGTCATCAAAAAGGCACAACTTCAACTGGACCCTGCTGCCTTTATTTCCTGAAGATAGGGCAGGGGACATGAAGAAGCATTTCCCTTAGGACTGAATCATGTTAGTCACAAGAGTGGATGTTCAGAGTTCAGGGTCTCACTGTGCCAGCGTGGAGTACTGGCTTCCAAATGACAGAGGTACCCTTGTGTTCTTTATCTTTAGTAAATTGATTTTCACATGTGAGTTTGTGATATATGTGTGTTTGTGATTTTCTTGTGTGATTTGTAATATATACATATATATATACGTATACATATACATGTGTCTGTGTGTGCGCATGTGCACATGTACATGCTTTAAAGGGCTTAGGGGAGAACTTGCTTAACTTGCCTAGGTCTAAAAGTGATAATGCAGATAAGAATTGGGATATCTGGAAGAATACTACTCTATTTCCCAATAAGTCACACCATCTTAGTGTTGCTTCTCTGTATATTTGCTCTATTTTCTTGCTTCTTTCTATAAATTGGCTTTCCTATTTCTGGTTTCTATGATGCCCCAAAAAAATTTCAGTTAGCTTGCTGCTTTGCCATAAAATGGATCTGACCCTACTCTACTAAATCATTCAGTTTAAGCTTCCATCCTCATTGTAAAAGGCTTGATCTCCCAGACTTCTTACTCCAAATTCCCAGAAAAAAATAAAAAAATATGATTGGCCCAGGTTGCTCGGATGTTCACCTCTGGTTCAGCTAGAACCAAGAAAAGTAAAATATCTAGTATAATGACAAATTTATACATTAATTTTTTTTAAAGTTGGAAGCGATAATCTGTTGGTCATTGGAATCTTCTTAGTACCCAGGAAAAATACTATTCAAAAGCTAAATACTTCATTTTGTGTCTTACTCTTTGAGAATAAAATGTTTTAATATCAAGCAAATAATAAGACTGTAAACTTTTTAACAATTAATTTAACTACTGAAAATCCCAGATGTCAAGGTGGTGATTTTGCTGTTCTGATTTTTATATTTCCAGTGGAGTATATTAAATAAAGGGGTGAATGAATAAGGAGTTTCTTCTACATTCTATCAGATGTGTTAGACAACATAACACAAAGAGTGAGGCCTATGACTTCTACCAAGAATCATGTGTCTCTAGATATGTCATTTATTCTCATCTTTTTCCCAGAAAAAGACAAGCTGTTTTTCTGGCCTTAATATTTATTATCTCTGGCTAGACTACTCTTTCCAATAATTATTATCTCATTGCAGAGCCCATTCATTCTCAAACTCCTGGTCTGTGGTCAACCATAAATTCCTCAGAGGCTGTATTAGTTCATTTTCACACTGCTATAAAGAACTACCTAAGGCTGGGAAATTTATAAAGAAAAGAGTTTTAATTGACTCACAGCACCACTTGGCTGGGGAAGCTTCAGGAAACTTACAATCATGGCAGAAGGTGAAAAGAAAGCAAGGCATGTCTTACATGGTGGCAAGAGAGAGAAAGCAAGTGAAGTGGGAAGCGTCACTTTTGAAACACCAGATTTTGTGAGAACTCACTCACTATCACAAGAACAGCATGGGGGCAACTGCCCCCATGATCCAATAACCTCCCACCAGTTCCCTCCCTCAGCATGTGGGGATTACAAGTCGAGATGAGATTAGGGTGGGGACACAGAATCAAGCCATATCAGAGGCCTTCCCTGGTATCTTAGTGGCTACCTTGGGTACTTACTCTCTCATCCCTTAGTTATTTCCTTTAAAATAGGTATTCAAACCTGTAATTACCTTATTTATCCAGTTAGTTTGTTTTCTCCGCTCTAATGAAAACTCTACATCCCAATATCCACATATTATCTCAATATCCACGTATGATTTTGGCATATAACATGTCCTAATTATTATTTGTTCAATGTATGAATTAATTATGAAACAAGAAGGCTAGCACTTTCGGAGGTCAAAAGAGGCAAATTGTTTGAGACCAGGAGTTTGAGACCAGCCTGGGAAACATAATGAAAGATCTTGTCTATACAAAAAATTTAAAAAAGAAAATTAGACACTTTTGTTAGCACACATCTGTAGTCCCAGCTACTTGGGAGACTAAGGTGAGAAGATCCCTTGAGCCTGGGATGTAGAGGCTATAGTGAGCCAGGATTGCACCACCGCACTCCATCAAACCTGGACAACAGAGCAAGACACTGTGTAAAACACAGAGACTGTATAACTCTAGTAGGTCACAATACTAAGCCAAAGTTGCAAGATATTAACAAGGGCAGACAATCAAAATTGTAAAACTGCAATTTATATTTGCAGCGTAATTATGGGAACAAAAGTGATACCAAGTGAAATGTGATATTTCATTGAAACAGATCATTGAATAAGAAGTTAAGATCTAATGTTGTGTAATCAAGAGGTTATATTTCACAAGAAGTTCATTAAGTGTAGACCAATATCATGCAAATTACATTATGTAATATGTTTGAATTGTCTATGGATTCTGCTTACAAACTTATCATACAATAAATATTAATTTTTGAGTAGGATGGTACAGGGTCAATGCAAGGCTACAATATGAAAATTAAGACCACTGATCTTTAAACTCGTTTTGTTTTGTTTTTAATGTAAGTAATTTTATTGATAAGGCTAAGTCAACTAACTATTTCTGAATTATAGGAAAATTGCCTAGATATAACAATTAGCAGGTCAAAGGGATTGAAGAGATTTATAGCTCAAATTTTATGTTGCTCTACTGAAAGAGGTGATCTAATTTGCATTTAATCCAGGGAGAGAATTGTGAATAATTAGCAGTTGGTTGACTGAAACAAAAAGGTGGTTTCCTGATTGATATTTTCATCACTTCTTATTACACTAATTTCCTTAATAACCATCTTTAAAATTACAAGCGATGCTTATAATACTCCCTGTTAAATGAGTTCTAAAAGCCTGTTTAAATGCCACTTTTAAAATTGTCAGTCATTGGTTTGTGGGACTGTCATATCTATCATTGTATCTCCAAACCTTGTAGTGTCTAGCACATTTTAGGCAATTAATGCTTCCTGAATCGAATAGAAAGTGATTATGAAAATAAACAGATATAAAACAATATTTTTTCTCCAATACTATGAAGGACTTCTGTCTAAGCCTGAATAAGTTTGCCAGTTCAGTAAAACAAAATCCTCTAATTAATGGTTCAATATCATGTAAACAAAACAACTAGTTGAATTCTTTTTACTTTTCAACCAGTTCTTTGGACACAGTCTCCAACACAAATCAGTTCTTTCATTTGATTGCTTTATTAAAATTTCATAAATATTATAAAAGCACAAAAAAGCAAATGCTTTTTGTCTGCATAACTGGCAAAGGGAATATTCAGTAAAAAATAGATTATACTTTGAAGATGCCGTGGGCATTATGAAAAAGTTTTAAAACCCACATTTCATGAGGTTTTGGAGAACAGAGGGCAATTTGGCAATACCTATGAAAATTACTAATATATTTTCTCTTTGACCTAGAAATTCCTCATCTTGGAATATAGAGATACTTGCACATGTGTGAAATGGAATATGTGCAAAAACTTTATTTAGCATAAGTTAACAACACAATATGAGAAACAACCTAAATATCTATCAAAAAAGCAACTCGTTAAATATATTACAGTGCATCTGTTTAACGGAGTATCTTACAACCACTAAAGAAAAATAAGCAACGTGCAGAAAAATTAAGGTGTAATTAAGATGTAAAATATGTGTTTCCATTTACAAAAAAGAGAAGAAAAAGGATAACTATGTGTGAGTGCTTATTTATACATGCATAAAGTATCTCTGGCAATACACAGAGGAAACTGTATCTTGCCTTTCTGCCTGGAGAAAACTGAGTGGGATAGATGTGGGAGAAAGACTTTTCTCTATATTCTCTTTTCTAGTTTTGAATTTTGAGCCATGTGACTATATTGCCTAAGCAAAATATAAATAAATGCATTTTTGAAACACAGAAAAATGAAATTTTTGTGAGCAATATCTTCCTCTTATAGTCTAAATTGTACTAATTTCCCCATAACCATTCCCTCATTTGATTCACTGACTTGCCATCACCATTGCCAACTTCTTAAAAATAAAACCCTAGGAATAAAAGATGGCGGGAGGAGAGAATATAAAATAGACATAGAGAGAAGAAGAAAGAAAAGGAAAAAGAAAAGAAGATGTAGAAAGAGTAAGAGAAAGGATAGGAGTAGGAGGAAGCAAAGGGAGAGGGAAAAGGGGAAGAAAACAAGAAGGGGTGGAAGGGAAAAGAGAGGAAGAAATAATATAGCACAGATACCTTTGTACAAAGACAGAGAAATTCATTCTGACGTTTCTAGGCAGGATTTTGAAAACAGTACCTTCAATATTCATTTCACTTTTCTTATTAATGCCTCAACGGCTCACACCTTTCACCTGAAAGTGTTATGTTGTTTTTCTTTCAAAGTCTCACAATGTATCCATGACATAGACATCCATGACTTAAAGACTTATCATGAAGTCTGAAAAACAGTTGGTCAGAAAATAAACTCAAAAACATGTGCCATCCTGTCTGACTCTGTCCACCCTCTACACATTCACCCATAAAACTATGCTTCATTTATGGGTTCAGATTAGCCAAGTAGTAAAACAACAATTATTTGTTTGATTTAATTTGTCAGCTGATTGGTTGGTTGGTTTCTGGTTTTTTGTTTGTTTGTTTTTGGTTTTTAAACTTGTCTGACATTGACTTTTTAAAAATTATTAATACTTAATAAATATACATATTTTGGGGGCATGTGTGCTAATTTAATACATTCTTACAATACGTAAATACCAGATTAGTGTAATTGGGATATTCATCACCTTAAGTATTTGTCTTTATGTTAGAAATATTTGAATTAGTTTCTTCTAGTTATTATGAAACAGACAATAGATTATTGTAAACTATAGTCACCCTACTTATCTACCAAATGAGGAGAGGTTGATTAGTGGGTACAAATACACAGTGTAATAGAAGAAATAAGACCTAGCGTTCGGTTGCTTTCTATTTCAGAAATATAGTAACTTGGTAGTTTTGAGTATTAAACTGGGCACCGGTTCTGGTTCTGACACTAACATCTGTTGAGCATTACTAAGCACTAGCTATCCTGCCAGGCCCTAGTGATATACAAATGAATAAAGCTGCTTATCTTCTAAAATGACAGAGAAACTGGTCTGTAACTAACAGTAACATAATATGATAAGTATCACTGGCAGCACCACGTGCTATAAAGAGCTGAGAGGAAGAGCAAAGTTCTTGTCGGTTAGAGCAGGAGAGCTTAGGGTAGAGAGGCCACGCCTTATTAAAAAAAACTGACACTTGCTCTGTGTTAAAGGATAAGCAGATTTCTTTTTTGAGGCAGGAGAGGAGTAAAGGACATCTTAGGCAGAGTTTTTTAACTGTAAGTCACTTGACTTATGCCATGGTAGGACAAGATATATGAAATCCCACAATACTAGCTGTAACTATACTCTTTTCTTCCCACTGAAGAAATTGTATTGAAATACAAGTGAATAAGAAGGAGGTTATTATTAGCAATAATATCCTCTGCCCTAACCCCCCAAAAGAGTATATTATCTACGAAATAATATTTGCAGTCTGAAAGACATGAATTGTGGCTTTAGTATTTGAAAACACTTCGACCAACGAAACTCTACAATTTCTCTACCGTTATGATATTAAGATTCAGATAAGAGAAGAATGTTTTATTTTATATTACTATAACCTCTTTCCCATACCCATGCTCCCCCATTTCCATACACTTATGTGTCCTGCAGATGCAAGACAAATGATGGCAAGGACCTCACTCAGGCAAAACAGGGAGTTCACAACACCTACTTTGTGACCTAAAACATAAAAGGTGCTGAGAACTTTGTTAGGTCAATGAATTACCCAAACCTCCACCATCAGAGACTGAAGTCTGGTGCTTTGGTTACACACAGGTCCCCAGGGACTGACACCAGAAAGAAGGAAAGATGTTCAGTCTCAGTTATGAGTGTTATTCATTAGCCACAATTACCTGGCCACATAGGTCTGTTGTTAAAAATCTCAGTAGCAGTGAAAAGAAGGAATGGTCCTAGTTTTAACTTCCACAGAGGGAGACGAATCTTGTGTCACTGACTCCTTCCAACCTGATGGCAGCTTGCTTACATCTCCAAAAGAAATGGAGGGAGAGAATGTAAACAATTCCCTAAAGCCTATTTCCACGCTAGCAAAATGACTCAGAGGTTATACCAACAACTCAATGATTCATTCATAATTTGGGTGGAAAAAGGAGTTTGCAAACCACAATGTGTTCACCATAAAGTACAGAATCCTGGCAGAATTATCCCCAGACTGAAGTTATTTCAGTATTTTCTCGCATTCTTTCATGGTCCCAAAGACGAATGTTTTTATAAACTCAATTTTAATTATATATACTGATTAGTGGTGGAGTGGGGAGGATGGTGGAGTATTATGTTATTTCTTACAAAGGAGTTTCCTTGTTTTGTCTCTGGAGAATGTATTGCTTCTTAACTGAAACTTAGATTAATTATCAGACTCCTTAATGGCTTTTAACAGCTAGCCCAGCAGGTCCTCCACATACCTACAGCTGTTCTCCAGTTCAACCTCATCAACTTCCCAAGGAAATGTGCTTGGACTTGATGTTGAAACAGCACTTCTGGAATGCCATAATACAGAATGACATGACATATCATATCAAATAAGCAGCACCTGAAAACAGTCCTATAAAAATGGGGCCAAGGGAGCCAGAATTATCCCGTTTTCTCACACCCTCACCAGACTTATAGCCTCAAGTGTTCACAAGTGTTCAAGTTCAGAAAGGCCTGTTCTGAGAGCAAATTATATCAAGATAGCTATTTATATAGACTTTATCATATAATATGCATAATTTAATATTATCTTTTTTATAACCTGTATTATAAAAACATTTTATTTAGCCTTATGGAAGAATGAGGTGCTCCATATCAGTGAATTTTGCCAGAAAAATAAAGCCTACCACTTTAAATACCAACAACTTTTTAAAAACATATATGCAATTTTTAATGGACTTCTTTCTAAAAGAAATTACATCTCCCACTTACTAAGCAGTAGTTAGTGGATATCATCTAAATTGTCTTGCTGATTCAGAGTCTTCATTAAGGATAAATGTCATTAAGAACATATATAGATTAGATCTGTGCATCACTTATCTGCTGTTTTTGCCTACCTTCTAGTTTTTTGTTCTGAATTTATTATTCATAAATGAAAAGTTTTGTATACTTGTGTATCCAAAGACACATACACATACATTAAAGCAAAAGTCAATAAGCTTATCTTTGTGGAATCAGTAATTGTTAAGGGCATGGATTTGGTGCAGAGATTTTATAACAATTTTTTAGGGTACTTAGGAGCTTTTCCCATAGAATCCCAAATCTGGGCTATGTTCCAAAGGGTTTAGGTTACTGGTAAGGTGTTAGTATAATTTTATGCTAAATATAAAAGCCTCTGTTCTTCAAACATTTTGGCACATCTACAAAATGAAATAAAACCAAAAGTAAATGGTGCTCCTTTCTGATTTTGGGAAGACTTCCTTCCCTACATAACAATCAAGGATGCCTTAAATTAAAATATCACATTAGGTACCGAAGGTTAAACTATAATTCTTCTGCCTCCAGAGTGGATAAAAAATATGTTACATTATAACAGATTGAAAATATTTGGTCTCCCATTCAATAAGATTTAAATCTAGGAATTATTAACAAAACCTATTTTATTTTATCTGTAGGTTCAAAGGCAAAAGATAATTTATAGATTATCATCTCCAAGGATATTTCTGATTTAAGTTGACTTTTAAATAGTATTTGAATAATCTGATTTTGAATACATTTGAATAAGCTGATTTTGAATATATTTGAATAAGCTGATTTTTAGGTAACTATAGTAAACATAAACGTCATTTACAGGTTTTCTAATATTCATCCATATCAGAATCAGAAGTATTACTTGTTTATTTATACTAAAACCTGTTCCTAATTTATTTACCCTATTTCCAGCACAATGCAATAATAATATTCAATAAATATCTAAATGTTCATCTGAAACAAATATTTAAAAACCTTAACTAATCATCTTCATTATAATATCATCTAGTTCTCATGGAGCAATGTTGGCTCTGAAATACTCACAGTACAGTGCCAAATAATTGAATAGTCTACCTCTCAGAATTCTGAACAACATCATATTATTTTGTTTCACATTTTTATAGGTGATTAGGTTAGATCTGAAAAGATGCTCTTGGAGATAGACTAAACCTTGTCTTACTGTATAGAGTGGCCATATATTCCCATTTGTCCAGGACAATCACTGTTTATACCAGTTATTATAGTGTAATTTTAATAGTGCTTCCACTTCTCTCAAAATGTCCAGATTTAAATGATAAATTATATGGTCACTGTATTAGGTTAATTCAGAGACAGCACAATAAATTGGAATGGTTTTGCTTTTTCAACCTAAACTCAAGCTACTTTGATGCTTACGAGGAGAGGGTAGAGAGGTCAGAAAAGAGTGGAAAGGGGGAAGAAAGCTGGGTACAGAATATTTGGCCTCTGCTCACAAAAAGCAAAAGCAAGTGCATATTAGGTTAGAAAGACTCCTTTACCACTCAGCTTGACTCTTATCCACTTCTAATCTGGTAGTCGGTAAACTGTGGCCTATTCTTCCAGAATCAAAATTGGGACACATATTCGTGAAAATTTGGAGAATAAATTCTTGAAGTTATACTCCACATTCATTTTTGTCAGCACCATTTTCCTTATAATATGTCTTATTCTAACTGAAGAAAATGTGAACATTGAAAGATAATCACCTAGTTTCAGCTAAGGCTACTTAAAGCTTTGAAAATAACCCCTGTACCTCTTGCTGACAATTTTTAATAACAAAGACCACAATACTACTTCTGCTGCTGCTGCCACTGCAGTGGTAACCATGATGATAATGATAGAAAAGTGAACAGACAGTGCCTTCTAGTTATTCAATATGACGGATCGCCAAATTCACGTTTGAGAAAAATACTAGAAAGAACATCCAGAGACTTGTGATTTAACTATGCCATCCAGTAGTTGGATGAACTTGAACAAATTCAAACTTCGTTAGAAACAATCTGTAAAACTTTATTTGTAAAATAGGAAGATTGATTTCTGGGAGTGGATCCAACTCAATCTAGAAATTTCTTGAAGCTTATTTCAAAAGATATATACCAGAAAAAAATATACACGTTCTGAGACCCTCAGCAAGATTAGCAGTCAGACTCCTTCACATCCAGCATATCACCTCCAAAATTTCCTCCTGGGTTTTGCTAAAGGCCCCTCCATTATAGAGAAAATTACACTAAAGATGTAATCATTCTCCACACAGGAGCTGCTTCGTTTATTTTTACTCCATTCAACCATTCCTTTCTTTCCCCTTCATTGAAATTCCAAAGTGAGCCCAAATTATCTGTCGTATATCATTCTACTAAAGCATAAGGTGGTTATTACGTGTGATATTTTCTCTTCAGACTCCTTCCTGACCTTTGATCAGTCACCATCTCCAATTTAGATCTTTACCTTCCTGAGGCAGAAACCACATCTACCCCGGGATATTCAGTAACATTGTGCCTGTTCTGAAAATGCACCTTCATATCATTGGTATTCTATACACATTCCCACATTTTAGCTCTTCATGGTGTTATGAAAAGTGTGTTAGTTGAACTAATTATTTTTTTAATTTAGGTCAAAATAAGACATAACATAAAATTTACCATCTTAACCATTTTAAGGTATATATTTCAGTTGCATTAAGAATATTCACATTGTTGAAAGACAGATCTCCAAAACTTTCTCATCTTGCAAAACTGAAATCTTATGCTCATTAAACTACTTCCCATTTTTCCCTCCTCCAAGCCCCTGGCAACAATCACTCTACTTTCTGTTTCTATGAATTTGACTACTTTAGATACGTCACATAAGTAAGTATTTTTAATAAAATCTGAACTAAGTTTTTATTATGTATATCGTTGTAAAAATGACAGTGATTTTATACCTTACTTATAAGGTATAAAATGTTTAGTGACAACCCTTTAATCATTTCAAAATGACTTTCTATATCTTCAGCTCTTCTCTATTCAGTGTTTCTTTTGCTGTCACCCTGTTTCTCACACTTCCCACTCTTCAATCACTTTCAATCCTGGCCTCTAAAACCCTGTTTTATTGTAAATAAGCTCTTTATAGCCCCTTGTCTTAACTAAAATTTGACTTTCTTTGGAGGATCCCCCTCTCTCTACAGTCTTCTAATGGAGGCTATTTTTTCTCTCATAATTCACATGACCCAAGGTCATAGTGGTGGGGTCCTGGAAGAGGTATATTAGTTAACAGTCTTTGGTTGATAATAGAGATCCAAATTCAAATCTAGCTTAAGAAAAAAAATATTTAAAAGTTATTTATGGACTTACACAACTGGAGAGAAGAAAGAGTGAGTATTCTCAAAGGCGCAAACAAATATCATAAATATGCCTCTAACTTTCAGCTATCATCAACACTTGTTTCTGCTTGAATTAATTTTCTCAAGATTCTTTTGCAGTCTTCTAGGCAATGGACAATATGGCTGCTGCTAACCTCAGAATCACATAATCTTTATCCTCCTCTTGAAGAGTGCATTTACAATGCAAAAGGATGCTAGTTGAAATAGCTTCGGTCACAAAAGTATTCTTCAGTCCAATCACAAGCTATGGGGAATATTGTACTATTGGCCCAGCCTAGTATATGATAAACACTCTACTGACATGAGGAACTACACACCAAAATGGATTCTTCCTCCAACACCACATAAAGTTCAGATCTCCAAAGAAAGACAAAATAGAATATCTACTAGAAAAGAGGTAGCATTCTCCTACCATGTCAGTTTTGAATAATTTCCTTTATATGAAACCTCTCCTCTTTGAGGCATGTTATCCAGCTCCTATTCTCTGCCATATACTGTCATTGGTCAAGCCTTAACTTGGATGGTTCTGGCACAATATTCCAACATCATGTTGTACAACTTTCATGTCCATTTGTATGACTCATCCAACAGCTGAGAGTCCTAGACTCATAGTTTCTTAATCTCCTAAAATCTGGAGATTTTAATTTTCTATTTTCTGAATTTTATTGACCACAGAACTCTTTCACTCCAAAGTTATGGAATTTTAATACTATATTCTCTGGCTACAACCTCTAACTTCCCACCAATATGTCCATGTGGACAACCAATAGAAATATCAAACTCAATGTGTCCAAAAGTTAACTCATCTCTCCCAAAGTAAGATTTTAAAAATTGCTTTACTTCTTGTACTGTATTTCTGCCTTGTTGAGTAAGATCATCATTTGTAATGTGGAGGAAAGGAACTTCAGAATTATGTTTGACCCCTCTCACACCACAAAATCAGAACAGGACATAGACCATAGCTTCTACCTCATTAGTGGCTCTTTGATCCCTCCCTTTTTCTTCACCCCATCCCTCATGGCATAATCTTAGTTCAGCCTCTAAATAGTTATCAATTAGATTACTATAACAGTCTTCACTCTTATCTCCTTTCAATTCACTTTCCACGGTGTTTTTAGAATGAATTTCCTGAAATATGCCTGGAGTAGTGCTTAAGGATGTAAATTGAGAAATACAAGGTCATATCCTCTCTCCCAATATTGCAGAAAATTGACAGCAAGTGACATTTTTTAAAGAATGAACTAATGCTGACATGGATTACAGAAGAGAAGACATAAGCTAATGGTTTCTGGATAAGAAAGAAATCAATTTGCTTTTCCAGGATCCCTAAGAGCTCAGAAAAGGAATTGTCAGGTATGGTGGAAGGTAAGGGTGAAACATGGACTGAAAATCATGGGGATAAGTTGGAAGGATGTGTATGCAAAACATACACCATGCTGCAACACTGGCAGTCCTGGCTCTGCTCCTCACTAGGGGAAGTGTCCAACCATGGGAAGTTAGTTAACTCTCTATAGTCATTGAAGGGTTGTTCGGTAATTTAACTGAAAAAATTATATAACTATGTTGAAAGGGTAAGTGAAGGATGACAAGACTGCTCTAAAACTACAAATCATCAGCTTTTACTACAGGAAGTAAATGGATAAATTCCAAAATTAAATTCAAAATTACAAACATTTCATTTGAACATGTAGTTAACTACCTAAGAAAGAGCTAAAGGAGTTAAAAGTATTTACTTTAGAAAAAAGCGCATTATAAACTGATTGTATGTTTTACTCTAATAATAAAATATTAAAATTTTAAGTACATATCCAAATGTATTGTTGACATTTTTCAAGTCTTTCTGTGACTGTCATTGTTTTCCAGATAAACAATGGCATATTGAACTCTTCATGATCTCATTCATGATTACGTCACCAGCTTCCTCTAACCCTTCTCTTTCCCAACAAATCTGTAATTCCTCAAATTTATTATACTTCTGTGGGGGGGGGCAAGTGGGGGCTTCTGTATATTTTTCCAAGCTGCTCCATCTTCACCCAATCCAACGTCTTGAACACTGGTGACTACTAGCCCTTCAAAATTCAGCTTCACCAGGAAACTTTTCCCTAGACCATTCAGTCTGCATTAAGTATACCTTCATTTTGCATCTATATCAACTCATACATTTACTCACCCATCATTCATTTATCCAACAGATATGTATTGATTGCTAGAATATAAGCTCCATGAGAGTATGAAATGCCCACTCAATAGGCATACTTAATAGTGACTACTCAAATAGCATCTGAATGCATGCCAGACACTCAGTCAGATTCATGTACCAAGAAAACCCTAGGTACATGAAAATGTCTGCATCTGATTGAGGTTTACCATAAGCTCAGTGAGAGTAAACTATTCTTTATCTATGATTTCTCTCTGTCTTGCAGTTTCTAGCACATAGAAATGTTCAATAAATGCATATTTATGGAAGAATTATTATTCATGTCTCTGCATATTTTGAAAGAGCTGAGTAGTGGTATTTGTATTTTGTCAATTTAGCAAGCTGAACCTGTGTTTCCAAGAGTTCCCTTCCTAGAGTGGTTCCAGCTGAAGGTTGGAAATTTGTGTGAGATTTGGAAGGTGAAGGTGAAGAAGCAGGCATTTTGTTCATTAAGTTGATGCAGGCATTGTTGCAGCCAGTGCACCTTGTCCTTGACCTGCTCACTGATTCCCCTGGCAAGAGGCAGCAGTGGTGCCACAGCACCTCTAACTCCCACCTGATCTCCTCCTTCAGATTCTCTGAGTCTTAGACCAGGTGTTCAACAATATGTGAAGGCACCAGCTTCATCTTCAGGTCACCCACTTGTCAGAGTCGGATGCCATCAGTCAAATGGGGTTTCACTTTGCCCAAATGAGTTCTAGTTTGTCCCTTCAGTTAACACTTTGTCCCTCTGGACTTATATGCCTTAACTTATCCTACTTCAGGTTCAGATTTCTTTCCCGACTACCTGTCCTGCTGACCTATAGTGTCTTCAGGCCCACCACCATAGGCAGGGGGGCGTTTTGTAAATTACTTTACCGGTTCTCCTTCATGATGATTAGTGAATTTTCTATGATCTCCAGCCATCATTTTTTGGACCTTTGTGTCTCAAATTCTCCCACAGTTGAGTAAAATCTTATTCCTATAATGCATCTTCTATTTCATCATTCATAGTGATTCTCCTTCCCCAATCAAACTGTAACTGAGACACCAGATTTGAGAGTATGTATGAAATTCTGAGAAGTTTTTATAGAAAAATAAAAGGTGTTTTTACAAAGCAAAAGAATCAGATTCAGAGAAGATTTGTATATTCTCAGATGTGTTCAAAAAGTTTTGAATTGATTTGAAGTTGGTGAAACAGCAGGACCAATAAGCAAGGTGACATCCACAAATTTTAATGACTCTAAACAAACTAAGGGTGGCATTTATATGTATCATTTTATCCCTTTCCAGATAAAATCCAAGAGACAGTGATCTAGGATAATTAAAATGGATTGGGGAATAAATCAAATCATAAATTTTTTTGACTAACCTCACCACCTCCAACCAAACATTGTATAAGATTTCAGTTCAAAATGGCAGACACAGTTTATTCATTTAGCATCTCTTTCTCTGTGGATCTGAATAAGACGATAATAAAGTATCATCCAAAATTATAAAAATGCAATAATTAAAGGAACATGAGTAGGACAATCCCAATATAGCTACTTCAAAACATTTCTAGAACCTAGAAATTGAGAAAGAATGCCATCTGCTGAAGCTGTAGCGCAGAATAAGAAACAAAAAGGTCTACAGCAGATACGGAAAACATCTTTCCCAACATAAATCTGGAGATGCTTCAGATCAGAGTCTGTAGGTGGAACAAAGGGAAGGACATAGTGGAGCTAAAAATGGAGATTCCTTGAGGGCTTGCATATGAAATAGTCAGACTCCTGTCTTCTCATGCAAGATAACCTATAATCAGGCATTTCATTCTGGTGCAGAAAGGAAAGACTTCCTCCTCCTGGTATTTGCCAAAAGAAAAGACAGCTGGCTTATGTCCAGAATTCGCACTATACTCTAAAACCTCAAGTCCACAAATCTCTTTCACATGCAGAGCACACCATCAAGTTTACAATTCTCTTAGTCTTAGATACAAATGGACAATGAATGAACACCAGGTAACTGAGTAAATGCTGCAGCATAATATCAAAAGACCAAGATAAATAGAAAAATTGACTCCTACATAAAGAGATAACATTCAGGAAGCAAAAGAGAGTCTTAAAAACAACTTTAATTAGTGTCCTTGAGTAGAAAATATTGTATTCAAAGATCAACATGAAGTTATGAATTAAAAAAAAAAAAGAACACAATACTATACTTTTGGAAGCTGAATAATTTCCAAAATCAAAAAATTAACTGGAATTTTAAAAGATAAAATGCAGGCATTTTTCAAGGGTGAAAACAAAAGAAAACAAACAAAAGCAACGAGAAAAAAATATGAAAAAAAAAAGACAACCAAAATTGAGAATCAATTTAGGAAGTCCAATTATTAGAAATTCTAAAGGGAAGAGAAGAAATTATCAAAGAGCTAAAATAAGAAAATTCTGCAGATTTGAAAAGAGATGTGTATCTTCTTTCTGGTATGGACTACCTGCTACCAAGTAGGATGAATTTTAAAAAGAACCACACCAGGGCACATTACTATGATACTTCAGAACTCCAAGGGCTAAAAGACTAACAGGTTCCAGAGAGGGCTGGAAAAAGCAGATTACATATCCCGGAATTAGAGTCAGAAACATCCCATTATTTTTTGTCTGTTTGTTTTATTAGCAACATCAAAGAGTAGAACAGTGCCTTCAAGGTTCTGTTTATTCACATTAGAATTGTCTACCCAGCTATCTTAGTCCATTTTCTGCTGCTATAACAAAATGCCTGAGACTGTATCATTTATAAATAAAAGAAGTTTAGGCTGGGTGCAGTGGCTTACACCTGTAATCCCAGCACATTGGGAGGCAGAGGCAGGTGAATCACCTGAGGTCAGGAGTTCAAGACCAGCCTGGCCAACATGGTGAAAGCCCATCTCTATTAAAAATACAAAAACTTAGCCGGGTGTGGTGGTGACCACCTGTAATCCCAGCTATTTGGGAGGCTGAGACAGGAGAATTGCTTGAACCCAGGAGGCACAGGTTGCATGAGCCGAGGTCATGCCACTGCACTCCAGCCTGGGCAACAGAGAAAGACTCTGTCTCAAAAAAAAGAGAAGAAGAAGGAGAAGGAGAAGGAGAAGGAGAAGAAGAAGGAGAAGGAGAAGGAATTTATTGGGCTAACAGTTCTGGAGGCTGGAAAGGCCAAGATGGAGGAACTACATCTGATGAGGGCCTTCTTGCTGCATCGTCTCATAGGAGAAGTCAGAAGGGCAAGAGAGCAGGCATAAGAGAGCAAGAAAGGAAGGAAGCCAGACTTATCCTTTTTATCAAGAACTCACTCCCAGGATAACTAAACCACTCTCACAATAACGGTGTTAATCCACTCATGAGGGCAGAGCCTTAGTGACCTAATCACCTCTTAAAGCTCCCACCTCACAACACTGTTAGATTGGGGATTAAGTTGTCAACACATGAACTTTGGGGGACACACTCAAACCATGGCAAAAGCCAAACCATTAATCAAGGAAGACAGCATGGTACAGAACTTTTCAATCTGTAAGCTCTGACAAATTGACCTCCCACACACCCTTCCTTAGGAAGTTACTTGAGGAATGATGGCTTGTAAGAGCTGTGTGAAGTAAATCCTTATCACTCATACCAAGACATCACCAGAAAGTATCTGGGATTGATAAGTCAAGAAATAATATTGTATGTGATTTATTTGAAGATACGGGACTAACCATCAGAATAACTAAAAGCTGAACTTGTAAAAGTGGCAACTTCTGGAGACTGATATCAGGTATAAGGTAAACATTTCAGTACCATTTAATTTGTCTTTGCCATGTGCACCTATTAATTCAAAGTAATTTGAATGTATTACCAGAGATAGTTAAAATTTTCTGTTTGATTTTTTGTGATATTAACTACAAAGACTATGGTAGACAGAATAGTAGCACCCTAATGTTGTCCACATCCTATGAATATGTTCTCTTACATAGCAAAGGAAACTTTGCAGATATAATTAAGGTAAAGGACTCTGAAATGGGGAGAGTAGTCTGGCTTATCCAGGTGGACTTAATGTAATCACAATGTCCTTAAAAGTGGAAGAGGGAGGCAGAGGCAGAGAGTCAGAGGGATCCAGTGTTGCTGACTTTGGAGATGGAAGGAGATGCCCAACAAATGTGGGAAGCTTCTAGAAGCTAGAAGATGAAACAAAGCGGACACTCCTCTAGAGACTCCAGAAAGAAATTCAGTCCCATTTACACCTTGATTTTAGCTCAGTGAGATCCATATCAGACTTCTATCCTACAGAATTGTAAGATGATACATTCTTGTGTTAAGTCACTGAGTTTTCAGTGATTTGCTACAACAGCAAAGGAAAACTATTGCATAGACTTACGAATTAATCCCTTTTGGTGTTATCCCATCCTAAAAGAAATTATTTTTCTTTCACCTTTGTATAATCTAATCAAAACTTTAACAAACGATAGCAAGACAGACCTTTGCTATTTTTGGGGATAAACAGAATGAATACATTGCCTTGTCTTTCCTTTTACTCCTAATGTTTCTGATATTCCCTTTTCCGAGTCTCAGGTAAGTTACATCAGGGTATATTTAAGGATAAAGATGAGCTAACTCCAAGTAGTAGAAGGCTTCGTGCTTCAATATTTCAAAATATTTCCAGAAGCTATTCTTTGTGGAGTTATATGTTAGGGTCTTGATTTTCTGTTCACATTTATGAAACACACACACATACAAAAAAAAAAAAAAACAGTAAACTTTATAATGAAATTCCTTATCTATAATCACTATTTTAAAAATACACTCCTTTAAATTACATCACCTACACTCTGTTACCTATTAGTGCGTGTAGTCTCTAACTTCAGGATAGTTCTATAGTGTCACCAAGAAGGTTCACTGGACTTCAAATCTTACTGATCTTCTGTATTCAAAATCCCAGAAAGGTTTGTTTTTCATTTTTGAGGTTTTTAAAATAGATATGTTGTAGCCCACCAAATTGTGAATACTTTGGTTTGTAACCCTGAGAGTGGGAATGAATTCATCCATTCATCTCTCTTTCTGTCAGTTAGTCTTTGGCACATAAAAGAGGCAGGACAGTGCAGTAGCAAGAGAACTAAACTGGGAGTCAAGATGTATAAATACAAAATTTAGGTAGCTCTAGGCAACCAATCAATTGTATGGTTTTAGACAAGTCACTTTATGATTCCAGAGCAAAAATTTTTCTTAAGCGATATAAGGTTTGACAAGATTAATAATGGTTTTCAAATTCTGATATCTACAATAGCCAATGGCAGGTCTGTGACCATGGAGCAGAGAAGGCTCTCTGTCACACCAAAAATCCAACCAAAGGAATTAATCAGTCACCAGGTCCGTGTGCCATTCATAATTCAGCGACAGCAATGTGTTTAATCCTCTGACTCTATCTTTTACTGGAGGCCTTTGTTGCTTCCATATTTACCTGGACACATTTTGTTCTCTTCAAACCCAAAAAACAATCAGCCAATGAAAACAATTTCTCGGGCAACTCTAAATTTGCTGAGCAGGCTAAGATGAAGATATTACGATTATTCATTCAGTTTGCCTTCCAATGACTTATCCCTGTTCACATTTTTCAGAAGTTCCAAGGACATATTTTCTCACTGACCCCTTTTGCAAGATAGACTATAAATGTAATACAGATTATAATATTTTAGTTCTTTGAGCTCTTCATACTTTTTTTTTTTTCAAAGCACTGGGTTATTCTAATAATACACTATAAATAAATGACCAAATATTTAAGAAGTAAGTTTAAAATATATCAATAAGCAGAAATGTGCCCATCATCTATTTAAGCAAACCTTTCTTGACGAATAAAAAGGTTTAAAAAGTTATATTACAAACAGTGAAGGCTATCAAAACCTGTCCCAAAAAACTACTTACATTCTAAGTACATTCACTTCAAAATGGAAAGGCACAGTATACATAAGAATCAACATAGCCACAAAGCGCTCACTTGTTCTTAAATACATCTCAGCAAGAGGAGGTGAGAACAGCATAACCCAGGCAGAGGAAAAGGAACGTGTTCAGATCCCTGTTCATCTTTTATTCTACAGACTTCGGTTGATTCAAAACTACCTTCAAATAGGGCCTTTGTTTATCTTAGGCCTGTTCACTAATGCTTCTTAGTAATGATCTTTAGCTTCTTATTTCACTTCTGATTTCAGCCTATGTCTGTTCTCTTCTCTTCTCTCAGTTTCAGTTTCTCTGTGTACACAAACTGCTTACACATCTACCTCCTCTCGCATCTAGGTATTCATTTGCATTATCTACAGATCTCTCTTAACTAGATAAATTCCTTGGATCTGAAAAGAATGTTCCAGTACATCCAGGAATTCATTAAAGAAATACCTAATATTGCAAAAATTAGACAGAAATCTTGCCTTCACGAAGTTCAGAATTTAGAGGAAACAGACAACAAAATTAATAATGTTTGTAAATGTTCTGCAGTGAGCTTTTAAGTACTGTATCAATGTTTGGTAGGTTCCCATAAACGGGTATAGGTAGATCAGGAAATTACACTTGGAGTAAGTCCTCTTGGTCGAAATACCTCATCTCAAAGATACACCCCTCTCCGCAGTTAGAAATATCACTATTCCACCTGTCTCCCAAGTTCCAAAATATACCAATAAGATCTGACGTATCCTTCATTTACCATATATATTAATTGCCATATTGTTCACTTTCTACTATGAAAATATCATATGAAAATATAATGGAAATGGTTCAGAAGAAAGATTATTTCCTCTTCACTGATAAAAGTCTAAAATACTTAGGTTCAGTCTCTGTAAACTGCTTACATGAGATATATATAAGATTGTAAATATATCCCCTAGTATATTATATTTAGCTGAATAGAGTATGAAATGCAAAGAGGTTCCTTTAAGATAAGCCCATTAAGCTGGCTGCCTTGTTTTTTAATAAGCCAAATGCTCTATTTATATGTTCTAAACTGCAATTAACTCATTTAAAAGATTGTTTGGCATGTCAGGCAGTTTATCGCTATAATATTAAGTCTTTCTTGGTATCAAATTGGTTCCATTATAATGTATCTATTTTTAGTGAAGTCACGATGAAACATTTTTTGTTGATCCTCTTTCCCAGAAGACTGAATAATTTCATGTGATTGCCTGGGTCTTTTTTCCAAGCTTTAACATCCAGTAACAACATTTTCAGAAAGAAAAAATGAAGTGATTAAATGAAAGAAAAAAATGAATCCACTTTTTCTATCATCATCACAGTTTTCTTTCTCTAAATCAAAATCAAAATCTCAAATTAAAGCTACAGGCATCTCAGAAGCTTTTGCTAAGCAATCCATTTGACAATGATATGTTTTCATTTAATTATCCTCTCCCATAATTATATGGCTTTGGAATATGTGTACTAATCTTCACCTTCTCTAAACTGAAATTCTCTTTGCCTCTCTATGAGGGAAAGCATGGACTTTGATCAAGATATCCTTAGGTTCCCAGCCTGGTTCTGTCATTCCCAGGCTACATAATCTTGGGTAAGTTACTAAGCCTCCCTGAACCCTCTTCATCTATAATACAGAAACCGTAACACTTTATAGCAAGGTTTGGTGATGTTAACATTTTCTATCAGATAATTATTTACCATAAGGAGCTGTTCTGTGTATTGCAGGATATTTATTAGCATCTCTGATTTCTACTCACTAGATGCCAGTATATCCTCTGGTCGTAAAAAATTCTCTCCAGACATTGTCAAATGTTCCCTGGTGGGGAAATTGTTGAGAACCACTCTTTGACAGGATTGCTGATTAATCCTATCAAATAGTGGTTTAAATGTTTAAATATTTAGATGTTAATGTGGGTTAAATAAAATTATATACATCAATAATCTGGCATACCTTGACACATAACATGTACAGAACAAATTTAATGTTTTAATTAATAGACCTGAATTCTCAATAATAACAATGTTATACTGTACAAAAAGAAAGAATGAGAAATTACAGAAAATTAAAGACTTTATTGTCAGGGAAAGGTATAGTCATCATTCAGAAGAAAAATAATTTCATAATTTAGTATTAGTTTGATTAGAATAAGAAGCTTTTGGTTGTACCTGTTTCAGGGACAGGGAAGGTGAGGAAAACCTAAATAACTTAAAGCATTCAATTCAGCAGATGCCAATTTCCACACCCACTGGCATTTTATTTTTTAGTCTCATAAACATACAGCCACTGGAACATCAAACTAAATTCAAGCCTTAATTTCCAAGTGTCCAATCTTGCAGAAAGGGTTGAGCATTTGGAGACACACAGACCTGGATTCAAATCCCAGCTCTACATTTATTGCTCCAAGACCTTAGGAAAACGTCTAACTATTCTGACCCTCTTTCCTCATTTGCAAATTAGGCAATAATAATAAACATTTCAGTTGATGATGTTTTATGAGTAACCAGTGGGATAAGATGTGGAGGTGGAAGGCAGTGATAGTTATGATCCCAACCCTATGTAGGCCTGGGCTAATAAATGTGTTCATGTCTTCATTAAAAAAAAAATCAAAATAAAAAAATAAAAATAGGAAAAAAGGTTATAGAATAAATATGTAAAGGAAGAAAATACTTTTATATGACTGTACAACATGTTTGTATTTTTAGCTATTATTACAAAAGAGTTAAAAGTTTTTTTAAATTAAGTTTACAAAATAAAAACGTTATAGTGAGTTAAGACTAACTTATTTCTGAAGAAATAAATTTTTTATGTAAGTCTAGTAAGCCTAAGTATACATTGGTTATAAAGTCTAGAATAGTATACAGTGATGTCCTAGGCCTTCACATTCATTCGCCACTCACTCATTGGCTCACTCAGAGCAACTTCAAGTTCTGCAAGTTCTGTTCATGCTAAGTGTACTTATTACTTATTACTTTATTTTTACTGTACTTTTCCTGTGTTTAGATATGTTTGGTAAGCAAATACCATTGTGTTACAATTGCCTGCAGTATTCAATACATTAATTTGCTGCACAGGTCTGTATCCTAGGAGCAATAGGCTATACCATACAGCCTAGGTGTGTAGTAGGCTATACCATCTAGGTTTGTATAAGTATATGCTATTACGTTCACACAATGATGAAATCACCTTACGACAAATTTCTCAGAATGTATCCCTCTCATTAAGCAATGCATGACCATGTACTATTGTTATTTATTATAAAATCTTTCTTCTCCTTCTTTTTGTCTTCCCTTCCTTTGCCTTCCCACCAACTCCTGTAATATCACTTCTCCTTTCTGGCAGTAACAGCTTCCAAAGGCAGTGCTGTCAACTTCAGTCGTTCCTTAGACTGTCATTCAGCACTCCATCATCTGGGGTAAGACAGCAATTAGGAACATAACTTTCTTTTCCAGCTGCCAAAATACAATTAATTGACTAATGTATCCTTTTTATTTGAAATGCAATAATTGTCAAACATTAAAATGTTTCCAACATTTTGAGTATTTTTAAATCCACAGAAAACCTAAAGGAATAGTAGAATAAGCACTCAAATAACCTTTGCTAGATTAACCAGTTAACATTTTGCCATCTCGGCACCCTCTTTTCTCCTTGCTCCTTGATCTCTCGTCTCTCCCCACTCCTAAATACTTAAGCATGAATTTTCAAAATTAAAAACATTCTCTAATGTAACCACATTGCTGTTATCATACCTAAGAAAACATAACAATAAATAAATATTATCATCTAATATGCATCCCTATTCAAATTTTTTCAATGGTCTCCAAAATGCCTTTAAAAGATGCTTTTATAGTAAATGTTCATATATTGCATTTACTTGACATGTGCATTTAAATTCTTTTGATTTAGAACATTCCCCCCTCCTTGTTTTTATTACCTTGAGGTTTTGTTTTTTTTTTTTTTTTTTTTTGATTTCAGGCCACTGTCTTCTAGATTTGATTCAACATAAATATTTTGATAAAAACAGCTCATGGACAATACTATCTGTTTCTTACTGCATCCCATCAGCAGGTTCACTATTGGTGATGTTAACTTTGAGTGTGTGGCATGCTGGTGACCTCCAGATTGCTCCACTTAAAGGTACATTTTTTCCTTCACAAGTAATCTGTGCCGTGATACTTTTAAGACTGCGTGAATGTTCTGTTCATTACACCACTCACGAGGGTTTTAGTAGTCACTAATGATCCATGTTTGAATCAATTATTATTCAGAGGATTGCAGCAGGATCATGTTCTAATTACATCTATATGTTAACACATATTAGCTTGCACTGCTCTCCGAAGAAGAGTTCCCCCAATCCTTTCTTTTCTTTTAAGTAGCACTATGGATTATAATCATTATTATTATTACTCATTGTGTTATAATACATTACCATTACTCTTTTTGATGTATACATTTTCCCAGTGTGGCCAGTGGGAGCCACATCAAGCCAGCTCCTTTTGAACATTTTTTTTTGCATTGTGGGGCAGGATGTCCCAGGCTCTCATAGGATCAGATGTTTCTCCAAGAATCCTTAGTTCTTTGATTTTTTTGTTTCTTTGTTTGTTTGTTTGAGATGAAGTCTCACTCTTGTCACCCAGGCTGGAGTGCAATGGCACGATCTTGGCTCACTGCAACCTCCGCCTCCTGGGTTCAAGCAATTCTTCTGCCTCAGCCTCATAAGTAGCTGGGATTACAGGTGCCTGCCACCATGCCCAGCTAATTTTTGTATTTTTAGTAGAGATGGGGTTTTACCATGTTGGCCAGGCTGGTCTCAAACTCCTGACCTCAGGCCATCTGCCCGCTTCAGCCTCACAAAGTGCTGGGACTACAGGCATGAGCCACCGCACCTGGCCGAATCCTTAGTTCTTTTGATAGAGAATGGTAGATGTGCTAGAGGAGTGTAATTGCTGCTACGTCCTTTCAGGCAAACATTATTATAATATTTTTGAGCTTACTACTAAACTGTGTTAATTTTCCACTGATCAATCTATTCATAGGAGTTTTAGATACTTTAGTTTTATAATACATTTTAATATTCAATTTAGTCAGTTATTTATTTTTATTCTATTTTTTTCACTAAATCTCACATTTTAATATAAATTGGTCACATTTTGGAGAAAAATAAAGATTAACTTAGAGATAATAACGTAATTATATCACCACATTGGCATTACAATATCAACATATATAAACAGTTATGACTCAGGATTTATTCACAGATTATTCAAATGTTCCTCCTTGTCTTTTAACTAACTTTTGTAGTTTTACTATAATACTAGGGGCCTTGCCTTCACATTTCTTGTCAATTGTGATTATTTCACAATATATATATCTTACAGTTTTCTATGAGATTTTTCTTAATTACATTTTAAATGGTTGTTGCTGACATGTAAACATATCAGTTTATTTCTTTATAGCAGTTCACCATATGAATTATCTTATGTTCTGATAATATTTTGAAATTCATTCTATTGAGTTTCCCAAGAAGACAACCATGTCACCTATAAGTGAATATGTTTTTCCTCCTCTTTTCTTCTGTTTATACATTTAATATTTAGAGTACAGACAACTTAAAACTTCCTGCCTACAGAAAGTTGAGAGTGCCAGGTGTTCTGGTAAGAAAAACAGAAGGCAAAAACCATATCTTTATTAAGGTGGCCAGATAATTCCTGGAAAACGCATTCTAATATAAATTTAGAGGACTGAAACCTAGACCCCACTAGAAAAGGAGAGAATTTCCATGGAAAGGGCTTAACAAAGAGGTAAAGTTGTGAACACCGGACTCATCTGGGCAACTGTAATTTATCTGCATATGACTTATTTTCCCATGAGATTCTTCTGCTGGAGTGAAAGCAGACATTTTTTCCTCAACAATTAGCTTTCATGATTTAGATCATTCTAGGTTTTAAAAAGGGAGAGGTGGAGAACAGAATTTCCATTTCTTAGATTGAAAGAAAACAGAAAAAAACTGCTTAGGAGATAGTTACAGAAATAACAAGTTGCGCATACTTGGTGATCTTCTGTTTAAAAGTGACCTGGGGGCCGGGCACAGTGGCTCATGCCTGTGATCCAAGCATTCTGGGAGGCCAAGGTGGGCAGATCTCCTGAGGTTAGGAGCTCCAGATCAGCCTGGCCAACATAGTGAAACCCACCTCTACTAAAAATAGCCGGGTGTGGTGGTGCACTCCTGTAATCCCAGCTACTCTTAATCAATTTGTTGAATACATGTATTTGGTTTTAATATACGTATTAAATATACATGTATATACATGTGCATATATATGCATGTATCTATGTATTTCTATTGTTTCATGATCTGCCAATGCAAATATTAAATGAGTTAACAAATCTCTGACAGAGATATGGTTTGAAATCATTTTGATAATTTAAATGATAAAGTTATTGCAAAAAGATCCACTTGTTTCCTGTTGAGAAAGAGTCTTCTAAAAATTATCTCAAACTGCAAATAGCCCTTAAAGTTTACTGATGTATTTCCATTAAATGTTGTAACTCTGAAATAGTCTTAGTTGTATTTTAAAAGATAATGAGATAAATTTATAATCAAATTCTCCCCTCTACATACCATACAAGAAAGGCAAGCAAACTTGTGTAAGGAAAAAAATCTAATTCTTATGCATAATTCTAAGAATCAAGTAAGAATGTGTTCTAGAGGAAACTAATAAAATGTTCTACTACCATGTGATTAAAATAGGAAGAGTTCATCCTCCCAAAATATTTTGCAAAAGAATAATCTAAAATACAGTAGGGACTACAGAAAGAAGGT
The DNA here is from genome assembly GCF_009764315.1 of Trachypithecus francoisi. NCBI lineage: Eukaryota > Metazoa > Chordata > Mammalia > Primates > Cercopithecidae > Trachypithecus > Trachypithecus francoisi. Next base: position 35,060,640 of record NW_022681469.1, read on the forward strand.
GGTCTAGGCATTGTATTTTATTTATAATAAATGTATCTTAATATCTTAAATTTCATACTAAATTTTAATAAATATGCATATCAATGATAAGTTCCTTCATTTATTTTAAGCATAAGTAATGTATACCTGTTAGTGGCTTATAAGACTATAGATTGGGAAACATTTTTTTTAGTCAGCAAAGATATATTTTTAATTATATATGCTTTATGTAACACATAAAATCAAGAGATTGGAAGTGCAAATAGAGTAACTGAACTGAAATATATCAGGTCAAATTCCATGATTACATAACAGAATCACTTTAATTTAACCACATCTTAAAGTTGAAATAGGTAAAAGGTTTAACTAAAGTGGGTCTACAAAAATTAGCCAAATTTCATTAATAATTTGACTTAAAAATCTGTTTTCATTTACATATTGATTTTTCTTCAGTGGCAAAGAAAAAAATTCTCGACATTTAAAAGGCAAGAAAGAAAAGTGATAAAACTTACAACAGTCTAAGATAAATATCATACAGGAAAAAAATGAAGAAAAAAAAGTTGTAACAACCAAATAGCTAGGGCTTAACTGCTTACAAAGAGAGTTTATTTTTATCACAAGAGAGTAATTCATGTATGGGTCATTTGCAAATCTTTAACAGAGTATGGGAGAAAACATGGAAAAGAAGCTGGTAACTCTCAAATCAACATATATAAACATATAAACATATATGAATGTTCTCACATTCATGTGAGTCTGTTAGCTTTAAGGAGAGAATTATAAATGAGCCACATAAATAGAATGTAGATGATCTTTATTTCCTTAGGAGATTTTTCACTATTTTGGGAGACATGTAGAAGTCCCCTATTCATAAAAGGTTTTTGGATGTTGCATTGCCTATAGCAATATAAAACTAGTTCCTCACTTGAATTTTTCATCTCAATCTTTGTTAAAAATTAAATCTTTTATTAAGTAAATATTTTGCTCAAAATTTGCCTAAAATAGTCAAAATACAAATATTTGCTTCTAGGAGGGGCACAGCGGCTCAAGGCTGTAATCTCAGCATTTTGAGAGGCTGAGGCGAGCAGAGTGTTTGAATTCAGGAGTTTGTGATCAGCCTAGGCAACATGACGAAACCCAGTCTCTACTAAAAATACAAAAATATTAGCTGGGTGTGGTGGCACGTGCCTGAGTCCCAGCTACTCGGGAGGCTGAGGTAGAAGGATCACCTGAGCTGGGGAGGTCGAGGCTGAAGTGGGCTGAGATCACAGCACTGCACTACAGCCTGGGCAACTGGAGCGAGACTTATCAAATAAATAATTAAATTAAATAATATAAAATAAAATATTTGCTTCTCATCTTTTTCACCCAGGGTAGCTGGGGTATGAGATGTGTTGAGATGAGTAATAAATTGGAGCCAGACTATAAAGGGCCTTGTGAACCATTGTAAAGAGTCGTGAAGGTAATGGACAGTGAGATTGGAGAAAAGAGGATGTGTCTGAGGGACATTTCCCAAACAGAACCACTGATCTTTGAAACTGATTAGATGTAGTGAGTGAAACTAAAGGGATAGTAGAGAAAACACTCCAAGAGGGGTGGGTGGTGAAGCCTTTATCCCAGACTAAGAACACAAAAGCTAACGCTTTTGGATGTCCTCTGAGTAGGTAAACAGGGGAAGAGAGGGAATACAGAGTGAAATAATGACTTCATTTTTAGAAACGTTGAGTTGACAGTGCCTGTGGAACAACGAGATGAAAACAGCTGATGGGATACTAGATTGTGAATCTAAGTTTGCAATGATAACAATCATGGGTTTTTGTTTACTGCCAGATTCTGTGCTAAGCATTTTGTGCACTATAGCAGAAGTTGCTAACTCCTAAATATCTGTTCTCCCTCAACAACTACGTTTATCTATACTAATCTCCTTCATCTATACTAATAGAACCTATGATTAGTGGCTGGATATAGTTTTACTTGGAATTAACACTATGCTTTCCAGCCTCCCCAGTGACTAAGTGCCACCATGCCACTAAGTTCTGACCAATGGGCTGGGGATGAAAGTGCAATTTCCAGGTACTATTCTCAAGAAAGAACCTTCTTATCCTTCCAGGTGGCTAGAATGCAGGCAATGACTAGACAGCTAGAACAGGCATATACGTACTCTGGAATGTAAGTCACATACAATAAAACAACCAGATGAGATAGAATCTGGATACCAGAAACTGAGTGGGGCCATGCCAGTTCAAGACATATACTAGAAATTATTCATTAGAGAAAAATAATTAGTCTCTTTAGATCACTAATATTTGAATGCTCTGCCTTTTAAAAGAAAACCAAATTATAACTATGACACATATGTTATCTAATCCTCATAACAATACTATTTGATGAATACTCTCATTACCTCACTTTAGAAATGAGGCAAGAAGAAGCTAGGATAGAGGTTTGCCCAAGGTCATACAAACAGAAAGCAATGTGGCTAGCATTTAGTCAAAACAATCTGAGAAGAGGCCACACTCATGATCACCAAACTTTAGGAAACTATCTAGCTCTCTGACCATTCCAAAGCAATCCCACACACGTGAAAATTTGTCTTTAACTTTTTATTAAAGTATAATATATGTAGAAAAACGTGTACTTTTATTTTTAAATGAGGAACATATTCAATCAAAGTGTTATTTTGTTTCCAACCTAAACTCTTCCTCATGTTTTACGTACTCATTTTCCCTTATCCACAGATAAAGGCCAATAAGGCACAATCTTTTTCACGTTTATTTTATGACCTAGAAACTTTATTAAAGTTCTCTGGCAACTTCTCTTTTGCAGGCTAAATATAACCCTGAGTCCTTATGCCTTTCTTTCAGTCTTAACATCCCAAATCCCTGAATTATTCCCACTGTAAATCTTGGCAGATTCTTTAATGCCTCTCAATCTTTTACCTAAGTACTATTTGTGGTTGCAAAGTTAGCAGCATATGGGGCTTGAGAATGAGTTTTTTCACAGTACTTTCCATGTACCAGGCCAGGATTCATGCATCAGACCCCTCACCATATTTAAGAAGATCTAAATACTTGATAAGTTAAGAGGTTCTTTCTGTTTTCAAGGACAAAAGAGCTTTGTGTTATTGCTGAAAGCTGACATGAATAACTTGAAAACAAAGGTTTTGTCAATTACAATCTATTCTTTATGTTTTCAGAATTTGTTATTGGCTAGCCATAATCCAATAAAATTTATCCGTGGACAAGGAGGGCATGGGAAAGAGTAGTGTTATAGTTCTCTTTCTGGGACAGCCCCAGTGGATCAGCAGACAGGAAGGGATGCACCATCCTCGAGAGGTAAATTCAGAGCAAGACGATTACAATGGGTTAGGTCTGAAGAGGAATGAGCTGAGGCAAAATAGCTTGCTATTACAGACAGCCAAAAAAATTGGGTTTCCAAAATGCTTCAAAAGAGAGATCCATGATATTACGAAATCCTAAAGGTGGTTTAAAAGAATTTAATTTATTTCTGGATATTGTCTTTTGAAGGCCAAATATAACCCTGAATCCTTATGCCTTTCTTTATAGTCTTAATATCTCAATGCTACTAGTGGCAGATATCCAAGTTACCTTGAGTTACCAGCAGTGAATCCGTATGGGTCCATAGCAACCTCAGTCCTTGCCTCCTCAGAAGAAAGAATTCAACTGAGGGGAATAAAGCAGAAAAAGAGACCAAGGCAAATTTCAGAGCAGGAGTGGAAGTTTATTAAAAAGGCTTTAGAACAGGAAAGAAAGGAAAATTCACTTGGAAGAAAACCAACCAGATGCCTGAAGGTCCAACAGAGAAAAAGAGCTAAAAGAGGGGTTTTCAGCCTTGATCCTAGGACTTTTATACGCTCTCCTCATTCCCATGATTCTTCCCCTAGGGTGGGCTTCTCGCATGCGCAGTGCTTTCCTTACCCTTTGGATCTGGGCATGCCAAGCAGTATGTTTAAGAAGTTAAATGCAAACCCACCTGAGACTTTCTTCCCTTTTCCAGTGGCATGTACCTGGATGTCACACTTTGCCATCTTTGTCTCTTAAAGAGCATCCCCAAGAAGTTGCTTCTCCCTGAGGTCTGTATCCAATTAACGTGTTGACGTTCACAGGTGTGGACCATCAGGAAATGGTCTCTCTGCTGCTGAACCATCATCAGACATTCCTGGTGGGTTGGTGGAGGGCCCTCTCCTGTCCCGCTCATGCCTATCTACCTGTAACACCATTTAAATTATTCCCACTTTGCAGTGGGAATCTTTAAGATTCTTCTCCCAATCTTTTACTTAAGTACTCTCTGTGGTTGCAAATTTAGCAGTATATATGACTTGACAATGAGTTTTTCACATTACTTTCTTTGTTTCAGAAAAGGAAAACGTCTTTTGGTATAGAGTCCTCTTAGAGGTAAAATTATTTTCAGTGGACTTTTGGAAGGTTCCAGAAATAAGGAAAATTAAAGGGAAGTTGAAATTCATCAACACTGTAAACTAATTTCAGGGAATAAATAACCTTACAGGGAAATAAACAATAGGGTGTATCATTACATGCAAACAGATAAATAATGCAGAAGATTTGCAAGTTCTGAGACACTATCATTAGAAATTATATTTTGTTTATTTGTTTAATATAGTGGTGGGAAGATGAAATTTAGACTCAGCTTTGTCTCTACAAAAAATACAAAAACCTAGCTGCATTTGTTGGTGCATGTCTGTGGTCCCAGCTTCTTGGTAGGCTGAGGTGGGAGGATTGCTTGAGCCCAAGAGGCAGAAGTTGCAGTGAGCTGTCATTGCACCACTGCACTCCAACCTGGACAACAGAGCAAGACTCCATCTCAAAAAAAAAAAAAAAAAAAAAAAACCTTTAGACTCAGAAGTCGTGTGCTTCACACAATGAAAATTTTTCTCATTAACTAGTCATTTACATTAGGTATATAGCTAATGGGTGCAGCACACCAACATGACACATGTATACCTATGTAACAAACCTGTGCATTGTGCACATGTACCCTAGAACTTAAAGTATAATTTAAAAAAAAAGAAGAAAAAATTTCTCTAATAAATCACAGCTGCTGCAAAAACATTTTAAAAAGACTATTAACCTAATGGAAAGGGATTTGAACAGATAGTCCACAAAACAAAAATAGTTCTTCACTATAAGAAATTCTCTATAATGCCCCACTGCACTCATAATATGATCAGATCATTGAAAATTAAAACTACAAAAAGGACAATTTGGCAATATCTATCAAAACTACAAATGTACACATCCTTTTACCCAACAGCATAACAGCCTCACTTCTTAAAATGTATCCTTAACATATATACTCCTACATGAGTAATGACTTATGTTTAAGGCTTTTATAGTGTAGCATTTTTTACCATGATAAAGGATTTAAAACTATTTCAATGCCTATCAGTAGGGACCTTGTTTAGATAAGTAATGATTCCCTCAATGTAATACGATTAAACTGTGTTTCAAAAAATTGATGATGAGTTATTTATGTATAGATCTGAAATAATTTCTGCACAAATTAATAAGTGAAAAAAATAAGGTGCAGAATAAAGTATACAGCATATTAGTACTGGCATCAAAATGATATAGGGGGCTTCTATTCACTTGTATATGGAATAAATACAAGCATATATTGCATAGAATGTCTCTACATGAACAGCCAAGGAATTAATATTATACTAACAATATTATCCCAGAAGGAATATGGGGGTGGATGGAGGACAGATATTACAGGGAGGTTTTTCTCTGCATAGTCTTTGTGCCTTCTAATGTTGAAGATATGAAAGTATTGTATATTTTCCAAATTAAATAAAAGGTAAAGTTTAAAACAAATCTACACTTGTGCCCAGCCTCCCCCAGAGTTATTTTAATTCTTGTAATACTCCCTATTTTATAGAGTAATTTTAATTTTTGAAATTTCCCTATTTTATAATTTCTCTATCAGTAAATTTATACGTCTTGCCCACCACACATTATTACAGGGAACCAATGAGATAATAAATAGCAGGACACCTGTATAAGGTACTACACGAATGCAAAAGGAAATATTGTCTATACAAACAGTATTGACTGAGCCTGGATTTCTGCTAAGAAATATATACCTTGTATGCTAATACTTTTGTTGAAATCAATGCTGAAGGCTGAAAATTTAAGAATGTTGCACAAATTCTAACCCATTTATTTTCTAATTGTGTATTCTAGTTCCCAAGAATGATGTTTAACTTTTGTCACAAATAGGAATTCACTGTTACTCAATATTCAAAAATACTTATGTATAACTCAAACAATCCATTTAATGTACTAAGAAAGCTTGCAGTCTCAAAGAACTCTACTGTATTTTCTTACAAGTGAGAGAACTTTTATAAAATAAGCAATTATCCAAATCATGATAATATATACAATAAAGGCAAATTTACATACATCTAATTTGTCCAAGGAGAGATAAAGACCCCATATATATTCTAGAATGGGAATGTTAGTAGGATTTCTTTGGCCAATGCCTGTTGACTCGTAATATCTGCTTGGATCACTCTGTTAAATAGGATTCTGAGGTGAAGTTTGGATTTTGTGGGAAAGAATGTTGCAATAACTACGTGTACCACGTATGTGAGAGTGAGGGATGGTGAGAGGGGCCAGGAACTGTCGTACCTGCTTTATGTGTTTCCACACATTTCCCCTTCCTTCTTCCTTTCCGCCCTTCCTTGCCATATTTTTTCTGTTCTACGAAAATGTTCCTAAGATTACATGATAGAAGGTTTAGGCAGCCTGGTATGGGGAAAGAAAGGGTGTTGGTTTCCTTGGAATTCCCTAGTGAGAGGAAAGGATGAGGCAATAAAAGAAGAGCTCATTGGGAGACCAGCTAGATGTTTTCAGCACTGGTTGTTGAATTAAAATTTGAGAGGATAGGAAAGACAAAACACAAGCTAATTCATGTCAATATAACTAGACCATATTTACATATAATCTAATCAAGGAAGTTCAAGACCTGTTCAAACAGCAGCTCATTTAAATCAATATCAGATTCCACATTACGTGAATGATCTCTTTGTGCAAGTTTCTGTGCCAGGAGATAAAGGAGATCTCAACAGTATTTGTGATTCATGTAAGTTTTCAATATGACAAAACAAACATGAGATACTTTGAAAAATTCAGAATAGCAATAAAAGCATAGTGAACTGTTAAATATGATGCACCAACAACTGGAATGCTTCAGCCAGGTACATATACTCAGACTCAGCTTTACAGAGTGTGTCAATATGAACAGGCCTTGGAGAATGGATAGGTTTTGCCCAAGTAGGAGGGGTACAAAGGAGGTTACTGAAGATAAGTAAAAAAAAAATAAGGTTGGAAAAATAGATCACGATTTGACCTTGATTGTTGAGCTAAGGAGCTTGGTTTTCCACAATAGGTCATAAAAATCCTTTGAAGATTTTTAACCAAGATAATGAAATCTTCAAAGTACTGGTTTAGGGAGGGTTACACAGATCAGAGGAGGATCAAGAAATTTGTTCTGGGTACATCAATTAGGTTGGTGTTGGAATAGTCCTGGCTGAGGTGATAAAGGTCTAAATGAGGGTGATAGCACTGAAAATGGAAAGGAGACACAGATTATGAAAATGCACTTAGAGAAATATTGGAGAATAAAGTTAGGACATAACAACTGCTGAATATGGGAGTTAAGAGATATTAGGGAGTCAAGGTTAGTATATTAGGAAAATAAGAAAACCCTAACAAAGCTGTCTCAATTGCAGTCAGGACCCCTCCTGCATGCACAAATACACTCAGTGCTTTTTCTCTGCCATAATATTTATTATTCAGTGTTGTGGTCACTGTTTACTTACTCACATCCCTGACTTGACTGCAAACTGCTGAAGCCTAAAGCCTATGTTCTGTTTGTGGCATAGCTGGTGCAAAAATGTTCATATGCATGCAAATGAAATGAAGGAAGAGAGAAAGGGAGGGAAAGGAAGTATTTGTTTTAGAGGGAGAGATGAGAAATGGAATTTTATACATGGAGAGATAGAAGTAACAGTATATTATTCAAACTAATACATATATATTTTATTTAACTTTATTAATTTTTTCAAAGGTTACCTTTATTACTGTCCACTCAGTGCAACCCATAGTACTGCAAATCCTATCCATTCTCCAAGGCCTGTTCATATTGACACACTCTGTAAAGCTGAGTCTGACTATATGTACCTGGCTGAAGCATTCCAGTTGTTGGTGCATCATATTTAACAGTTCACTATGCTTTTATTGCTATTCTGAATTTTTCAAAGTATCTCATGTTTGTTTTGTCATATTGAAAACTTACATGAATCACAAATACTGTTGAGATCTCCTTTATATATTCTCAATACCAAGGTTCTACTAGAAGACCATCTCTTTCCAGTCATGACTCCCTGGTCCCATCTGAGGAAAATTCATGTTGAGTATCCATAATCTAAAAATTGGAAAGCTGAAGTGCTCCAAAATCTGAAACTTTTTGAGTATCAACATGATGCTCAAAGAAAATTCTCATTGGGGCCTTTTGGCTTTTGGATTTTCAGATTAGGGATGCTCAACTGGTAAATATCACACAAATATTCCAAAATCTAATAAAATCCAGAATCCCAAACACTCGTGGTCCAAAGCATTTCAGATAAGGAATATTCAACCTGTATTTACTTTACTAATGTGTTCAAATGTTCCAGCAAGGCTTCTGGAGAGCTATTTGGTAACAATAACTAAAGCCTTAAAATGTGCATGTGTTTAATCCCCCAACTGAAGGTTGAGGAGTGCATTCTAGGTGAATAAATGTGGTTGCTTGAAAAAGATGACTAAGGGAATGCTTACCACATAGAATTTCATAATAACAAAAGGTTCTGGAGATTGGCTAACTTAATTACAGACTATCTATACAAAGGAATTCTTTATAATCATTACAAATGATGATGTAGCAAACTATCAAATAAAAAGATACTCTCTAATCAGTGACAAGAACAAATTATAAATTACAAAAGGAACACAATATAATCTGCTTTTGGTGATACTATAATATTGTCAAAAGGTTATATAGTAACACATTAAGAGTGGATACCTCTGGGTTGTCTACGTGGGTAGTATGTATTTGTTTTACTTTTTATTTTCTTTCCAGTTTCTTCAATAACCAACTATATCTTTTGCAACAACCTATATTTTAAATGTCAAGTGAACATAGACTTTGTTATATTTACTTTTGTATGTCCAGATATAGTACAAGCATTACACAGAAGTGTTCATTAATGGTTGAATAAAGAAAATATTTATTAAATATATGTTACTATTTAGCTATAAGTCAAATACAATTAATATATAATATAAATATAATAAATATATTATTTAAGGAAAGAGTTACGGCAATCGCAATTACGGAAAGTAGCAATATGTCACCAACATGACCAGTCTCTGAAGAAACATGTTCACACAGGTTGGGCCTAATAACTTGCAGCTAAGGGAAGAAAATTACTAGGTGGCTGGAAATGGAGCCAGTAACTCAGCTAAGGAGGGCAATGAGTACACTGAGCTGCAAGAGCTACACCCTCACCTGAGGGTCTCAGAAATTCAAGCTGTGGGCCAGTAAGACTGACTCAACCTTCCTTCACCTGTCTGCTGAAATGTAAGTAAAAAAAAACCTCCTCTTCTGTGAGCCCTTGCTATGGTCTGTATATTTGTGTCCCACTAAAATTTATATGCTGAAATCCTAACCCCCAAGGTGATGGTATTAGAAGGTGGGGTCTATAGGAAGTGATTAGATGAGGTTTAAGACTAGTTCCCTTATAAATCCGACCGCAGAGAGATCCCTAGCCCGTTTCAGCATCTGAGGACACAGCTAGAAGGTGCCATCTACGAACCAGGAAATGGGACCTCACTGGATACCAAATCCGATGCTGCTTTGCCCTTGGAACTCCCAGACTCCAAAATTGCGAGAAATAACATTTCTGTTGTTGATAAGCCACCCAGTTTATGGTACTTTGTTACGGCAGCCTCAACAGATTAAGACAGCCCTGATCAGTGGGCTCCTTTCATGCAGCCAACGTGGGCACTTACAACCCTTCACTGGGCAGAAGACTTTTTTCACAGAGGCAGTGTGGTCGGAAGGAGCTTTTGGATTTTAAATAAGAAACAACTCTGCCACTAACAGTGCATGTGTACTTTAGCAAGCCACATTTTCTGGCTTTACCGGATAAGTATGAATTATAAAAATAGCCCTGTCATCACAAGATTGAGGATAAAATGAGAAAATTACTAAAAAAATTAAGAAATGTAATAACTAGGTGTTAAACTATAAAATATATTATTTTTGCTCCTGGTGATTAATTAAGTTTTACCATAAAATCAGCCTCCACTATAATCCCAGCACTTTGGGAAGCCAAGGCAGGTGGATCACTTGAGGTCAGGAGTTGGAGGCCAGCCTGACCAACATGATGAAACCTTGTCTCTATTAAAAATATAAAAATTAGCTGGGCATGGTGGCAGGCACCTGTAATCCCAGCTACTCAGGAGGCTAAGGCAGGAGAATTGCGTGAACCCAGGAGGCAGAGGTTGCAGTGAGCCGAGATCGTGCCATTGCACTCCAGCCTAGGCGAGAGAGTGAGACTGTCTCAAAAAAATAAAAACAAAATAAAATAAAATAAATCAGCCTCCAGAGAAGATTGGATTTCATATCACAGTAGTGTCAGAGGAAAGATATTTCATGATGGTGTTAATGTAGTTCCACTTGAAGCAGCAAACAAATGCCACTGGCCCTACCTATCTACCTACCTCCACAGCAGACTATGAGACAAGAGACCAGGGTAAGGTTGACAAATAACCTCGAGTGCTCTGTTCTGCTCTGTGTATTAATGACATCGGTTGTTGGGCTTGTTTATGAGAATGGGACTTGGCAGTCCTTGCATGCTGGCATCAAATCAGATCCCCCCAGAGCTGCACACCTACTGTGCTGCATACATCTCTCTCTATCCAGACTTATCTTGCTCATAATGATTAAAAAATCAACACTTCAGCCTAAATTGTGATTTCAGTGAGGGCAAGATCCATGTACTCAGCTTTGTATCTTCAGCTCACATCAGAATAACTAGAATGCAGGAGAGGCTTAATAAATGTGAGAAACAAGACAGGGTCCAAAAATTCATGAGGCTTCATTTCCATATCATAAACTGTATTTTCGACTGAAGTGTTTGTTCAATTACCTTTATCTGCCTGCCATCACACCTCACTGCCAGATGAGGCTTTGAAAAATTGGGTGGATCTTTTCCAACGTCTCCAGATTAGCAGTCATGTTTAGTTACTTGTATACTTTTTCTATACAGAAAATATTAACATGTTTTGAGGATTCGGCAGGTACAAATGGACTGTTAAATAGAAGAGCATATGCAAATGTATTTAAGACACTGCACTGAACCCAGCCAAGCTTTCTCAAATGATGATAACCATGAATAGGAGTGTTAACAACTGGAACAGCAGGGTATGGTTTTGCTTAACTTCCTTATCTAGTAACAGGTACCAATAGTTGACAGCAATACTTGTTGCATTACATACTCATTTTCATATTATCTAATTTCCAACATCTTTTATTCTCACATTGGTAACAGACAGCAACCCCTTCCACATAGCCATGTACTATTTTATGAAGAAACCCAGAAGGAAGGATGGAATAAAATAAGTAAATGTACAGAAAAAAATATGAAATGACTATGTATATTGTTGATTAAAATAAAATGCATGAGCTGGGTGTGGTGACTCACGCCTGTAATCCCAGCACTTTGGGAGGCCAAGATGGGTGGATCACAAGGTCAGGAGATTGAGACCATCCTGACTAACATGGTGAAACCCTATCTCTACCAAAAATACAAAAAATAATTAGCCAGGCATGGTGGCACGCACCTGTAGTCCCAGCTACTCGGGAGGCTGAGGGAGGAAAATCATTTGAACCCAGGAGACGGAGGTTGTAGTCAGCCGAGATCGTGCCACTGCAGTCCAGCCTGAGTGACAGAGTGAGACTCCATCTCTAAAATAAAATAAATTAAATTAAATTAAAATAAAATAAATTCATGATAACAAAAGAAAGGGAAGAACTGGGGAGGAGTTGGGGATAAGTTAGTAAGTTAGTACACCCTAGAATAACTATAAACAGAATTGATTTCTTTTCTTATCAAATATGCTGCTACAACTCATTCAAGAGGACTTCAATATGATGTGAAGAGGTAGCATAGTATAGCACAGAAAGCTTTGGTGTCAAGTGGAAATGGCTTCATAAGCTTTGGCTTTAGATTTATTATCTATAAGACTTTGGGCAAGTAATTTTTCTGAGCCTCAGTTTCAACATCTTTAAAGGGAGAGAGAGAATAGTTATATGAATTACTAATACTAATGAATTACTAATGTGAAGTGCACAGCTATATGCAGATATTCAAATAAGTGGTATCTATTAACTGTGAAAGTCTCTCTTCACAAAGCTTCTATGCTACCAGTAAACCCCTAATGTAAGAAAGCATCATTATTCCAAATAAGCTACTTCCTTTGAAAACTTAATGGAATTGACTGGGATGGGGAAAATAATCTCCCTGGCAGACTCAGGGTGAGGCACTGGCAGGCAGGCAGAAATTATACAAAGAGAATGCTCCTGGTCTGAATTTTGCTCAAGGTGAATTTTTTTTTAAGCAAACTCTTCCAAAGCAACTCATTACCTTTCATTTTCTTAATCTCTATGAATTAAAATAAGGTATTCAATATCTGTTCCCTAGAAGCCCTTCTCCATGAAATCTCAGAAACAACCCTCAACGCAAGCAATGTTTCCTGGTGAAAAATAGGAGCTCCAAGAAATTCCAGGGACAGAAGAGAAACAGAAGAGAAGGCATGAAGTTAAAAATTAATAATTTTATAAGGGCACAAGAAGCCATGAGGAAGAGGTACAAAAGGAAAAGGAAGGAAACTCCTGATATCAACATGCCTCCCCATTAATTATCAGAAGAAGAAATAGAAGGAGTATGGTAAAAAGAAGAGCTTTGTAAAGATATACAACAGGAACAATGGGGAAGATTTCCAAGATGATCCCCTAACAGTGTCATATCCAAAAAAGTTTACATGCTCCTGTATAATATTTCTGAATTTAGCCACGAGCACTAGTAGTCTCCTCCTGACAGTACATTTGCCCTCCCTGATGTTTAAGCCACATAACTTTAATTTGAAACTTTAAATTCTTCAAATTAATTCTTTAATTTGAAACTTTAGTATAGAACAGAAGAAATTTTAAAAGATGATGTAAGTAAAATAAATGAAACTATAAGTATATGCATACAAACATTTTATATCTCTAGTATGCAGGTATGGTTTTATTGCAGTCAGTAAACCTCTCTCTCTTTGCCGTCCCCTCTACCACACCCACTGGGATGAATATTATTTTAGGTAAACTCAAAGTGTCAGTCCTACTTCTTAATTATCTTTACCTGTTCTTACTCAAGTTATTCTCCTTTTGAATTCCAAACTGGTGTCAACTTAGATTGTGCAAACCTGAAACCATCTACACCCACACAGCTTATTGTCTACATGAATGTTACTTTACAATCTGACCACCTTCTTCAACATGGCTTTACTATTACAGTGTCTTTATTTCCTTGGGGCAGGGCTTCATGTAATCATCCATGAAGTATTCTTCTTGTAATACTACAACTGTACTATTATTACAAGAAGCCCTGGCCCAGGGAGATAAAAGTTTTGAAATTCTCACCCCAAAACCCTGTCCTTGGCTGGGCACAGTGGCTCACACCTGTAATCCCAGCACTTTGGGAGGTCGAGGTGGGTGGATCACCTGAGGTCAGGAGTTCGAGACCAGCCTGGCCAATGTGGTGAAATTCTATCTCTACTAAAAATACAAAAATTATCTGCACACAGTGGTGGGTGCCTATAATCCCAACCACTCGGGAGGCTGAGGCAGAAGAATCGCTTGAACCCATTAGGCAGAGGTTGGAGTGAGCCGAGATTGCGCCATTGCACTCCAGCCTGGGAGAAAAGAGCGAAACTTCATCTAAAAAATATAAAAAAATAAATAAAAAACCTTGTCCTTGCTGTATCCACCAATTATAAACCAATATATCATAATCATTACCCAATTCTCATCAAGCCCTCATATTGAAAAACCCATCTTAAACCAGGCATCAAAAACCTCATAAATAGCCCAACTTCACCCTCCCTTTCCAAGATGCTATTAAAACTTTGTCAAGGCAGAGAGCTCCCTTACCATGTTAAGCCACAAACTTAGCTTTGCCTTATCAATTAGTTACTTAGGTGGTGTTTTGAAAGCCTTCTTGGATGCATGTCTTCCTTCTTAGTTTGATGATTACAGTGTATAAGAGATAAGCATGTGTATATAATTTTATTCTTAATAAGAAAGGCTGAGGCTGGGCACAGTGGCTCACACCTGTAATACCAGTACTTTGAGATGGCAAGGTGGATCACTTGAGTTCAGGACTTCTAGACTAGCATGGGCAACATAGGGAGACCCTGTCTCCACAAAAAATAAAAAATAAAAAAATAGCCGGGTGTGGTGGCATATGCTTGTAGTCTCAGCTACTTGGCAGGCCAAGGTAGGAGGATTGCTTGAGTTCGGGAGGTCAAGGCTGTAGTGAGCCAAGATGGCACTACTGCACTCCAGCCTGGGAGGCAGAGGGAGACAGAAAGACTCTGTCAAAAAAAAAAAAAGAAAAAGAAAGATTTGTAGGTTTGCGTATCTACTGCTAACAGGACTGTTGTTTTCTTTATCACTACATCCATGTCTCACTCAATTGAACTTCCCTTTAGCTGTCTTCTTAATGTTATGTTATCCATGCACCTGCCTTCTGTTCTTCTGGTATGCAGTGAAAGATCTCAGGCTTGCCATATATCTAAAAGACAACCTTGAACCTATGGCCACCAGACAACAATTCATTAAAGATGATTGTGAGCCTCCAAAGGGCCCTTGTACTAATTCTCAAATTTCTCCTTGGTCACACTGGTGACCCTTGTTGTACCAGTTTATAGCCAACTTGGCCAGTCAGTGTTGATGCCACAGGAACTGTTACACCATTATAGAGATGGTTTCCCAAACAGCTTCTTAGTCCCTGAGGTCAAAGACGCCTGTGTTTCCCACAGATGAAAAACGTCCCAAAGTATTATTTGAATGACTGCCCCCAGACCTAAGGAATCTCAGTGATGTGGTTTCATTGTTGTTTCCTGTTTCTTACATTTAAACTCCCTTTATCCTCATATCCACCAACTCCCAAAGTTGCTGGGTTTACAGATGTACCTTTGCAATCTAATGCAACGTTGGGACTCACAAAACAAAACCCCACAATGAAAGCCTCAGAAGCAGCCTGAGAAACAAACGTTTTTCTCTGACCTTCTCCTGCCCTCTATCTCTCAGTCCCATTCCCCGCCAGGCTAGCCACAGCAAGTAGTATCCCTCTTCCCTGAAGCAGGTCATAGATACCAAAACCCCTTTTCTTCAAAGCCAGCCAAAAACCTAAAACTATTATTCTAACTTTCCCTCTGCCTTTCTGTGTAAAAACTGGTCATCAAGAAGTTATCCAACCTACCTTTTTTTGGCTATGATCATAAGATCCCCATTCCAGAGAGTGTCCTGCCTCATACCCAGAAGAAGGGAATGCATGCTCAGGGAGGCCAAGAAGATTCTCAACAGAAAGGACTTGCTGAGTTTTCCTCACTCAATTAGCCTTAGATCATACTCGTCTGTCCAATCACATTTGGACAAAATGTACGGACACAACTGTCCATACTTTGTTGAACTTAAGCAAAAGAATAGATAGTTCCCCCTGTATCTTCAGGTCTTCACTCTGAGGGCTCCCTTGTACACATAATTTGTATGCCTTTTCTCCAATTAATCTGCCTCTTGTCCATGATTTTCAGTGAACATTCACAGAGCAAAGAGGAAGGTTTTCCCTTGGCCCTGACAGCATATAGCAGCAAAGACCAGCAAGACTGGCTTTTAATCTTTTTATGTTCATAGAGACTCTAATGTGAGGATTTTTAATTATAAAATGATCATTGATCACCAAAGCTATCTTGCAGTTTTAAAATGAAGAATAGTTTTAGAAATATAGCAATGAAGCATGTAAAACAAAGGAACAACGTGATGATAAAGCAAAAATAAAGGTTGGCATCACTGCTGGGGTAAGAATGGCACAGAATACTGATTATTTAAATGAGACCAAAAAAAAGAATTAAAGGTGATATATACCATGAGCATTTTTCTTATACTTTGTCTTATGCCTAGTTTTTTTGTTTGTTTGTTTATTTTTTTTAAGTTAGTTTCACTCACATTCTGAAATGGTCTAAGAAGAGGCCACAATGAAAATATAAAAGAAACATGGAGAGAATAACAGATCATAGCTGCACTTTCTACTATGCTTTTCTAACTGTTCATTTGTATTTTGCATAATTTCTTCTAAGAAAAATGGAAAACCATTTTAGAAAAAGACCAAAAAGAATGAGAAGATTTTTAGTAGTCTAACCCACTTGATAGAGAACTACTGTGAGGACAGTAGTGAGCCCAAACTTTTTATTGGATACTCCTCATTAAAAAATTTAATATTTCACACATACATATATATACACACACACACACATATACACATATATATATACATACACACATAAACTTTATACATGTTCTGTTATACTGTGTAATTTATAAAATATATAAGGTATACAAAATAGAAATTTTTAAATGCTGAAATTAAAAATACAGAAATGAAAGCTCTAATTTTTTTTTTAATACAAAAGATTTTCCTACACTCCCTGGGATGAATTCTAGGCTGGACTACAGATTTTCAAGATTTTCCTTGCATCCTTAAGAAAAGTTAGAATAAATAGAAGACTTGGACCCTTGAAGTTTAATTTACTATTTAAAAATAATTCAGGTTTAATATAGCAAGTTAGCATATACAGGTTTGAATGGCTACATTTATGGTATTATGACGAAGTGCTTTCCCTTGTCTAAATAGCAATTACGGAGAAAGACTGCATTTGTTTGTAGTATCTGATAAATTGGGCACAGGATTGAGTTTATTTAATGAAATAAAAACTCAAAATAAGCATTAATCTAGTAGTACAAACATCTAGTATGTACTATTAGATGATCACGATTAGTTATCATTAGTAATCATAAATGGGCTTTATGAGGCATAATAATTATCATTTTAACTAGATTACACACCTCTTAAAGACAGCATCTTATAACCCTTTATTTTCCCAGTGTAGGTATTAGGTGCTCACAAAAATGTTTACATTATTCCCCTTCAATGTATTTGCTCAGGCACTTGGGCAACTAGCTCAAACCTGTTTCGCAACAAGTTTGATGAACCTGCTACCTGACATTTCTGTCCCTGACATGAAAACTTCCTAACATTCTTGTCCCTGATATGAAAATTTCTCTCTTAATTCACAGTCAACTTAGCTACCACAGATTGGAACGTGAGGGGCTGAAATAGGCAAGGAGACAGCGTGAGGAGGAGGTTGCCTTAGAAATAGAGGATCAGCCTCATTATGTCTATTCGCCAGAAGGAAAAAAAAAAATCCCCAGAAAGCCTTTCATCAAGGGAGGATCTAAACTCCAACACAGAACTGTTATCTATCCGCACATGAATTTGGGGGGAAGGAGGAGAAACAGGGAGGTAATCGGTATAATTCACCCCCGAGGCTCTTTCCAATTCCAAGACTGATGCAAAATTGGAGAGAATGGTGGAACCAATACACCAACATTCTGAACCCCTTCCACCCTCTCCACGAAGGGAGGGAGGGAGGGAGGGAATGAGGGAATGAGGGAGGGGAGAAGAGGGGAGAGGGAAAGAGAGGGAGGGAAAAGATAGAAAAAGATAAACCCTGGCCCTTTATGTCACTCTCCATTTCTGGGATGACCTAGTTCTGCCAAAAGAAGAACCTAGCAGCAGAGTGTGCCAGGACGAGGTACTATTCTCCACCTGAGACCCCACAGTAGCTAGAACAAAGCATTTCCTCTTCTCCACACCGCAACCGAACCCAACTGGCCTGAAATCATTTTATAAATTCTGGGGGACGTCGAATCTCTGTCCTTGGCCTTGAGTAAACCCGGGAAAGAAGATGGGCCAAGAAATAGATTGGAAAAGTGGATCAGGCCCCGCGGCAGCAATTTTGATGGAGGGTAACGCAGGGGAGGGCAGGCGTGGAGTCTTGAGTTTATTCTCTATGACTGGGACACAGCTGGCTTTGAATAAGAACATTAAGCATACAGGACCATATTTTGGTCTTGAGCCCAGCCTCTGGCCCGTGGCATCCGGCCATTCGTCTCTGCCAGCCAGGCCCTGGCCCTGATAGCGGCGATGCAGGGAATGCCCATCAACTTGCAGTCACACCTGTTAGGTATTTCTCCACTCAGTGCCTCCGCCCAGCAAGCGCCCCCCGCACGGCCGGAGCCCCTGTGTTGAGCGGGCGCACGAGGAGGAAGAAGGGTCAGGCCTTACCAAGCAGACCCTGTGGGACTCGGTGCGGCGGACTGGCGGGCAAGCGCGTGGGGGCGGCCTGCGAAGGCGAGAGAGGTCGAGGCAGGCATTGGTAGGGCGGGGGCAGGGCCGCCGCTGCTCGCGTTACGTTCCCAGAGCCTGCGGCGGAGGCGCGGGGCTGAGCAGCGGAGGGGATGGGGTTTGCACAAGCTTGTGCATTTCCCCTCACAGCCCCGGCGCCGCCTCCCCTGACTGGGCCGCGGTGCCCGTTAGGCCGCGCAGGGTGAGAGCTAGAGCGGGCTCGGGCGGGTGGCACCTCGCCCGGGACTGGAAGGGAGGGCGCAGCGGGGCCACGGCGGGGGGATTCCGCTAGTCGGGCGGCCCGCGCGTCACCTGAGTGCACCAGCCCCGCTGCCGCGGGACCGCGGCCGGGACGGAGCTCCCTGCGCGCCCCCCGGGGACCGGCAGCGGCCAGGAGGCGGCGCGGGGCTCGGCCGCTCGGCCTTGCAGCTCCGCGCACCAAGCAGCGGCGGCGGTGTAGCCTAGGGCGTTCGGGCAGCCTCCGAGCCCATGGCGGGGAGCGACGTGGACAGCGAGGGCCCCGCACTGAGGAGCGGCGCGGCGCGGCGTCCGGGGGCCCCGGGCGGGCCAGGAAGCGAGGCGGCAGGCGGCTGCCCGGAGCTGCTGTCCACTGCTGAAGCGCCGGCTGAGAGCGCCACGCTGCCCGCCTGGATGCGCCTCTACTTCTACGGGATGCACGGGATCACCCTAGACGTGCTGGTGTCCTCGGCCCGGCGCTTCGTCCGCAGCCCAGACCTGCGGATGCTAGGCTTCTCCTCGCCCTACAGCTGCCTGCTGCACTCGCTCACCCATTTCGCCCTGGAGAAGGTCTACCTGCAGCAGCGGCGCTGTCCCAGCGCCTTCGTCTTCAATTTCCTCCTCTACCCCTCGGCCCACGTGGGTCTGCAGACCCTAGCGGGCCAGGCGCTACTACTCAGCCTGGGTGGCGGGGCCGGGGGCGCGGTGGCGCCAGGGGCGCTGGACCTAGCGCTGCAGTACGTGCTGGCGCTCTACCACTGCCAAGTGTTCCTGAAGCGCTTCCTGCGCTTGCGGTACGGGCGACAGAGGCGGCGGCGGCAGCAACAGCAGCAGCAGCAGCGGAGGGGCGCGCTCCCGGTCGCTCCGGGGGCCCGGGTCACTACTGCGGCCGGAGCCCGGCGGCGACGACCCCGTGGCCTCCGGGGCGCCGGGGGAGCCCCCAGCCAGGGGCTGCCCGACCTACCCCGCTTTCTTTTCTTCGGAATGCACGGCTTTCTGGATGAGATCTTCTTCACCTTCTTCTTCAACGTACTGGGGCAGGGGGACGGGACAACCAGCGGCCACACGTCGCTCTGGTCCTTCTTTATGTATGGCAGCTGCAGTTTTGTGGTGGAAAAACTCTACTTCCACCTCCACTACAGCCGCGGTTGGGGCACTTGGAAGCGGGTGCCCATCTACGTGATCTTCATCTATGTGTGGGAGCTTTCCTGGGGTCTGGGACTCCGCACATGCGGGGCTTGTTCCTGGGACTATTCTCACTACCCGCTCAATTTCATGGGCCTCATCACCCTGATGTATTTACCTGGCTGGATATTCCTTAGTGTGTACCAGGACCTAATTTCCAACGTGTTGTGGAGGGTGCAGTACGTACCAACTAACTAAAACCAAAAAAGAAAGAAAGAAAAGGAAAAAGTCACTGGATTCCCACGAATGGATGCGATTTATTTTTACACATTTAAAATGAAGTGGGTTTTTTAGTCCTTTAATTTTTATACGCTTTATTAAATCTTCCAAAATGCTTTATTCCACCTTTTAGTTTTTCTATTTGAAACCCGTGTATAATATACTTTGAAACATTACTCGAAACATAATTCAAAGTACTTAATTCTCCAATGTTTTAAAACGTTTACAAGCCCAAACAGCAAAACCGTTATACCTTAACATCAGAATGGTGTAGTAGTGTTTACCCATCTGGCCATAGATGAGTGATAGCTACTAATTTTTTTTTTTTTTTTTTTTTTTTTTTTTTTTTTTTTTGCAGGGGGGATCTTTAAATCAGAGACCAGTGATTTTTACAAGATTTGGCTAAATTTTCTGATTCAATGATTTGTTTACTTTCTTTTTAATCTAATTTCATTTTAAATCCTTGCCATATTTACCAATGACTGAAGAAACTCAATGTCTTGTACTCTTGAAACTACAGTTAATAGCTCTTAAAGTGCCTCCGTCTAGCACACAAGTGAAAAGAGGCTGAAAAATGCGAAAGCACGTTCTATGAACAGATTTTTAAATGAGATCTTTTCTAGTAACTCAGACAGGTGACACTGTGTTAAGATATTTGATCTCCATCCCGGAAATGATTGCTTTCCAATGTGGGTAAGCCTTAAACACCAGGTGTGTTAACGTTGATCAGATCCTGTGTTATCTATGGCTGTACATTTTTGTTACTGTGCAATAATGTAAAATGTTTACCTTACATAGCCAAGGGCCAAGTGAAATTATATCACCTTCCACAGTGTTCTAACTCCAAGGACCCTTTTCTACATGGAACTTCGAGGGCAGAACATTACCTTTGAATAAAATGAACCTGAATGTTCACTTTAATTACATTAAGCCTAATTGTTTCCTGTGAATACAGATATGTTTTCAGCATATTTCTGCCATGGCTCTTTTTCCTTCTGGGCCCAGAGTCCTTGGGCCAGGCTTGATGTGGTAATGTGCATTATAAATCAGTCGTAGCTTTGTGGTGACTTACTATTAATGTCTGCAAGCTCTGAAGTTAAATGAGATTATGTAAACCATTTTAAGAAATCATGCCTAATTAATAATGTATTTTGATGTTGTTTGCTGTTTTATTACATTTATAAAATAGTAGAATTCAATGCAGCTCAGCCAGGGATGATGAATATCCTCTCAGTTTTTATTACAAAGACAATCAGGAAAATTTCATGTATAGAAATGAGTGGCTTTCTATTCAAATTATCAGCTAGCCTATGCTGTAAAAAGGGACTTTTTTCTGTTTTTAAAAAATGTTTTCTACAGGAGTAGAAAATAATATGTATTTAAATTTGATTAAGTTAGAATAGTTATGAGTGTTATATATTTATATATCTGAGGTTGTAAACTAAATTAAGAGTAATGGTATATAATCAACCTCACCTGTGAAATGGACCGTGCAAAACATTGTTTTAGCCAAAATACTTTACTCAAAGCTAAATAGAAGCTGAAATATAAGTTAACTGTTTGCAGAGAGTTTCACTTAAGAAAAGTTCTCTGTGACACTTGGTCACAGATCAAAGATTTATGAAAACCCTGTATAGAAAAAAGTATAAGCATAGTCACTTAAGTTAGGGAGATGCTGAACAGAATATTTGTAATTCAAATGTGACACATGAATCTGAGTTAAGTGTGACATCACACCAGCGAATACTTCAACAAATCTGAGATTTCTGAAATACTTGCTAAATGTACACATTTGCACTGTGCCCTTCACATGCTGCTCTCCAGCCCTTCTTACTCACCTAACAGCATTCTTAGGGTCAGAAATCCATCAAGGAAGTAGGAAAGCATGCTGTTTTGTGTTGCTTTTAATGTTAATCCTATTTAAAGGAAAAGTCAAGGTTTTCATTCATTCAGTTCACTCAAGAGATAGTTACTGAGCCTCCACTATTTGACAGGCACTTGCCTGAACTCTGTGGATATAGCTGTGAACCAACACAGACAAAATCTCTGTCCTTGGGATGCTTACGTACTAGTGCTTTGATTTATATAAGATTATACTTATTTGCAATAGGCTATGAGAGGAAATTTTTATGAAGACTGTCATCAGGCCTGTTCTGTGGATATAGCTGTGAACCAACACAGACAAAAATCTCTGTCCTTGGGATGCTTACGTACTAGTGCTTTGATTTATGTAAGATTATACTTATCTGCAATAGGCTATGAGAGGCCATTTTTATGAAGGCTGTCATCAGGCCTGTTCCTGGAAAATCAATCCATCAATCTAAAACAAAAACCCGTTAGCAGTCTCTCTGCTAGTTCTACAAAGAGCTAGTTCTTATATATTCAGGAAGTGATTAGCCTGTCTATTAATTCGGCACCTTGCTTTAGGGCTTCTCATTCTGTGTTTACTCAGCTTCTTAAATGTGACATTTTGCTGTGACCTTTGATCCTTTAAGGAAAAACCAGGGAAAAGAAGGAACCATCAGATTATTCAATTATGTTACTAATTAATAATTCAAATACAGAAATGAGACAGCATTATGATGATAGTTAATATCTAATTAGTACTTACCACCTACAAGGAGCTCTTCTAAGGGGTGTATGTGTGTGTGTGTGTGTGTGTGTGTGTGTGTGTAAAGAAATATGTGAATACATATATGTATATATCTTAGGGGAATATATATATTCATATATATCTTAGGGGAATACATATATTCATATATATATCAAGGAAATAGATATATATTTTATTTGTTTATATATATCATGCATATCTCAATATATATACATATGTGTACATATATTCACTTAAACCTCTAACAGCCCTCCTTTTACAAATGAAGACAAGAAAACTCAAACCCAAATAAGTTAAGTAACTACCCAAGTCATACAGCTACTGAGTATTTAGATTTGAATCTGCATATACTGGACTCCAGGGTCCATTCTTAACATCAATACTGTCATGCCTTGATCTACTGACCACAATGGATCTTCTATGGAGTTCATTTTACAATCCATACTGCTCTTCCCTTCCACTATTATAGATGCAAGAGTAGCCGCATAAAAGCCAGGCAATAGTAGCAAATAGTGGCAAAAAGTGGCAAAAACACTTTCACGCTGCCTTTTTATTCCATGGTATTAAGTAACAAGGGAGCTAATAACAGGATGCAGAGCTGACATCAGCCTAATTCTTATCCTGAGATGATATATCTTTATATTTCAGTGATGCTCTGAAACACAGTACCTTGCTTGAATTCAGCTAATCTTGAGTTTATAAGAATAAGGCCAGGCACGGTGGCTGACATCTGCAATCCCAACGCTTTGGGAACCCAAGGCAGGAGAATCACTTGAGACCAAGAGTTCAAGACCAAACCAACAACAGAGCAAGCCCTCATCTCTACAAAAAATTAGAAAATGAATTAGCCAGATGTGGTGCCACATGCCTGTAATCCTAGATACTTCAGAGGCTGAGGCAGGAGAATCACTTAATCCTAAGAGTACAGGATTGCTGTCAGCTATGATCACACCACTGCATTCTAGCCTGGGCAACAGAGCAAGACCTTGTCTCTAAAATCAAAATAATATGCCAAAATGCAAGATACCTCATATCACAAGCTTGGAAAAATACATATAATTATTATTACACATTTAATATAGTACTTAGAATAAATGTCATTGTAAGAGCTAAGCAGCCAAAAATTAAAACTAAATCTTTAGAGATATTTATTCTGAGTTCTAGTAAATACCTCAGAGTCTAAGAATTTCTTAATAGAAAAACATAAAACAAATGTAATTTATTTTTTCTCCATGTTTAACTTATGCAAAGCTGAAATGTCTTATTAGAAGCGCTTTAAATTTTAAATCAGTTCTATTTGAGCTCTGAATCTAAAAAGGAATGTAACCTTTTGAGTTTTTCTTGTTAACAGTAAATACAGAAGTTCCTGTATCACACAAGGACTCCAATAAGATCGATCATCCATTTCAACATTTCCAACATTTTAATGATTCAGTGTACTTAACTATAAATACTTTATTATAAATATTTAATATTTCATGCTTCAGCTCAGCACAACACAGGTTAGAAAAATATAACCTGTCTTTCATTGTTTCAGAAACATTGGATAATCCTACCCCTTTGAATAAAAACAATTTCTACTCTTGAAATAGTCTCCGTTGGCATGATGGACTTCGTTCTGTTTAAGAAAGATGGTGAATGAGAATTTGGATAGACTACTTTGGTTTGTTTCCTACTTCCAAAACACATAAAAAAATCAATATACTTGGAAAGGAAGTTACACTCACAATACAGTTAGAGTGATAAATAAGTAATTGTATTACAGTATGTTAAAGCATTTTAATAACATCAATTTTCCTTATATTAAAAGGCATTAAAATCTTTTACTTTTTATGTTAATTTTAAATACACTGTCTTGAGCAATACTGAATGGAGCTAAAGGTCCTTTACTGAAGGAAAGTAAGAAGAGAGGATATAGTTCCCACACCCCTATGCATCAAACACATGCTCAGCTTATACTGAAGTGAAAGATGGCAGCAAAAGATGATTCTGTTACATTGCCAGGGTGTTTTTAGTTTTTTTCCTATTCTTAGTCTTGGTACTAGAGGACCTAACAAAGATAGCAATTGTCTGTGTGGACCTCTATTCACTAGAATTAGCCTCATTCTAATTTTTAACATTGAGGCCTCAAGCCAGCCACCAGCAGCTCAAATTGTAAATTAACCTGTGATGTGGTTAATTTTTTATTGGAGACTTTTTTTTCTTTTAATGTAAAGAAAACATGGAGAATGATTTCCTTAATTTCTAAATTATCTTTGCAAAAATCGTCAAGCACATTACCAGACATCTGACAGAGAAACATGGATCCTTAACACACAGAAATGTTTAATTTTCATCTTACCTCTTTAAAATTCTATAAAGTGCAAAAGTCACGTGAACCAACTTTCCCAACTAAAAAGAAAAATACATAATATGTCTTTCCCATGATTAAGGAAAATCAAATGTTGAAAGAAATTGTGAAAGTTAATAACATCCAGCCTTCCACCCAAGGCAAGAATTTACACCTCTGAAAGATGGTTTCTCAGCTCAGCTTGTACTACTCAAGAAGGCATTAATTGTGTTTTTCACACAAAGACTAAATGGGAGGAAAGCTGTTGGCAGCTGGTTGATAAACCCCACTTTCAGTGAAGTAAGAAGGCTTCCAAAGGTTTTCGGAGCGAATATATGCTATTCATCCTGATTACTTATTACAATGAAACTTTTCTTAAGGAACGTTTTTCTCTTCATTAAAAAAACAAAATTAGGCCAAACGCACTGGCTCATGCCTGTAATTCCAACAATTTGGGAAGCTAAGATGGAAGGATCTCTTGAGACCAGAAGTTTGAGTCCAGCCTGAGCAACATAAAGAGACACAATCTGCACAAAAAAATCAAAAATTAGTGAGGCTCGGTGGCATATGCCTGTAGTTCCAGCTACTCAGGAGACTTAAGTGGGAGGATTCCTTGAGCACAGAAGGTTAAGGCTACAGTGAGCTATGATGGGCTCCAGTCTGGGTGACAGAGTGAGACCCTGTATAAAAAAAAAAAAAAAATCTGTGTTTCCTTCTTTTGTCATGATACTTATGATCTCTTTATTTTTTTATTGTACTTTTTCAAATGATGCCTCGTTCATGGAGTCTAAGCAGCAAGGCTTTGAGAGCTTTTAAGGTAATTACATTACTTCAGAAAATAAAAAATACATTGATTGCAGGTTTGGAAGACTAAATTCTCGACACTCTGCTTGAGTCATTGGAGTCTCAACCTGGTTCAAGCCAAGAAAAGCCTTTGGCGAACTGCTCTGGTCAGCCTACAGAACATCACCTGGTGAAGTTTCCTGGTAACTTACCTGGCAGACCTAAACACCTGTACCTAGAAAGAAATTGAGAGGCCATAGGTGTCACAGAGACAAGGAGCTAGCCAAAGAAGGGCAAAAGATTCCATGGATCAACAGTCCATCCAAGAAATTGTTCTTACCATATTAAGGAGAAAATTAGCTCCACTTTTCATGGGATTTCAACAGATGTTTATACTATATTATATTAATATATGGATATTATTGATATCCATAATGAAAACAAAAGTAGCCTTATAGGATCTCAGATTCCAAACTTCACATATTGAAAAGTCATTACTGGGGGAAAATAGTATTGAGAACATGCAGAAAATTTATATCATTTTGTTCTGATTACCTACTGACTTTTAGGACAAAAACAAAATTAAATAAGCTCTTGTACATTTCTGAAGGAGAACTATTTTAGTCTAATCCTTTTATTAGTAGCAATGAACAAGCATAAAGAAAAAATAAATAAAAGAGTTACCTGGTGTACAAGAGAGACAGCAGTCAGATTCCAAATACTTAAAAGCAAAAGTTTAATAAAATTCATCATAGTACTTACTCATAATGCTGATATTTACAGCAAACAAAACAAAACAGAAACAAAAGAATAATTAAGGCAGAAACTGAAGATCAATTAAGAAGGGTACTATTCAACAGCCATAGAGAGCATATGTGTTAATTTTCTATGGGTAAAATAATTAGAATATGTGAATGTTATTCTATATCTTTCTAGCATGCAAGATATACATTCCAAAGTAAATTTAGGGTTCAGAAAACACTGCACACCCTAGGTTTGACAGAATACCAAATGTATACTTTATTGAGTTAATATTTATTCAGTGGAATTTCTGAGTTTATTTTTTGTGTAATGATGTTATTGGGCATGCTATAAAAGTTTTAATAATAGTGTTATTGAAGTGTCTACTCAATGCACAAGTAAAGAGACCACAAGTTACTAAAAATCTAAAATCACAGAACTTTAGAGCTTAAGAACATAACTAATGGTCACCTAGTTCAACTCCCAGCCCATACGGTAATTCCTTCTAGATCATCTTGGACATGTGTCCATCCATCGTCTTCATGATCACTTCCAATGACAGAGATCATTGTACTTATTGAGATCTCCCAAGAAAATGTGTTTCTTTGTTCTATAGCTTAGAAAGGTCCAACCAATAGGACCACATCTGTAACTCAGTCATTTTTCAGAGTGTTTAGTTAATGGACAAACCAAAAACCAAAGATTTGAAGAAAGTTTCCAAAAGTGTCATAATTGTCTTACTCTGGATTAAATATCCCAAAATATTGCAGCAATATGTAATAAAGTATAATGATAAAGCTATTTCCAACTTGGTCTAGACATTTTATCTCTGCAAATAAGAAACAACATTACAGATGATTAGCTATTTTTGCAGCTCAACCCTACCATTGTTTCAATTGAATTTTCATTTCTCAAAATACCCTGAGTCTCCTTCCAGTGAACTACCATTAAGCCAGCTGGTCCTCTTTATGCACTTGTACATTCATATAAAGATAGTGGACATGGATCTCTGTTATTCCAATACTGCATGACTAGGACCTGAAAGTGAGTTAGACAGAAGTGACAGCAAGTGGAATGAAGAAGGGAAAAGTTACCATTGAATTTAATCTTCATTTCTTTTGTTTCTTCTGTTTTCCTGCTCTCTTCTCCTGTGATTAGATGTAATGTCATTTTCCCTGTTTTCTCAACACTTAGCAAAGAACATAGCTAAGAGTAGATGCTCAGAAAATTTTTGTTGGTGAATTTATCTGAATATTTATGTCAGATATAATGGAAGCAGAACTTAGAAATACTACCAGGTGGCATATGTGATTTCAATAGGACATTTGTTTATAGAACATATACAAGAATCACCTTGTGCCTACAAAAAGAGGTAGGAATTTTTTAATTTTTCATATTTTTCCCTCCTCTGCTCAGCAGCTCTTTCCCCAGGCAAAAAGCTCAGTTAACCCTCTAAGAGAGTTTAACTACATGGTGGACTTTTAAATTTGTAGGCTAGTCAGGGAACCTAGCTACCCTTAAAAGCATTATTTCTGAACCATGAATTTAGAAAGAAAAACTGATGTTCACATGAACTAATTGGCAAGAGTATGTTTTATGATGTGACTCTTCTCTAAAGACTGATTTGTTCAGTTTAAAGCTATTTTTATCTTTTTATTTTTAAAAAGAGATTTTATTGTTTAGAACAGTTTCAGATTTGCAAGAAAACTGCGATGATGGTACAGAGCTCTTATATACCCATTAACATCTTGCAGTAGTATGAATCTTTTGTTATTATTTAGGTGCCTATATTACTAACAAGAACCCGCACGTTATTCAGATTTCCTTAGCTTGTACCTAATGTCCTTTTCCAGGATTCCATTCAGGACACAACATTGTGTGTTCCTGAATGGAACAAGAAGAAAATGCTCATGACAATTATATTTCTCATTTCTGTGACTGGTTACGTGGGCACAGCAGGTATTCATAACTACTTTCTTTCATTATTCATTTTGTATTCACGTTGCTTTCAGCAAATACTTCAGCTGGTCATGGTTCTTTACCTGGTAGTGTAAACCAAACCTTCATTCTGAAATGTCTGGGTCATTACAGACCTGGATTGGACTGGACAGTTGCTATGGTTTTCCACTAACCTTAATCACAAGGCATAGTAATGCTAAGAGACTCCCTAAGGGATATCCTGTATTCCAGACCTATTCTTTCTTACCTCCATTGTGAAGCAGCAGTCCAAATTCCCCTTGTTAGTCAGAATAAATCACCCCAGCTAGCACAGTAACTCCCTATTTTGCCTGTTGATTCAGAGGCATGAGGAATCCAAGGTAACTGAGTGGCAGTCTTAACTTCCAGTTCAATAGAATCATTGTTGTGTCTCCTGAAGGAAACATTTCTCCCTTTGAATCTAAGACCTCTAGGCCAGTGGAGCATAAGGTCATGGGAACAGGAAGCAAAAACTTTGCTGGTGGGCCACCATGTGTAATCCAGGTCCACCCCTTGATTCTTGGACCCAAGAATCCTGGCTATGAAATATTATGAAATATTCACATAATTCATATGATGCTAAACCTCGTGCCAGCTCTGCAAGGCATTGATCTAGCCAGTGCTATAACTGAGTCTTCAAAAGGCCATTCCACCATTCTATAAAGCCAGCTGTTTCAAGATGGAGGAAAATATGGTTAAACCAGCAAATTCCATGAATATGGATCCTTTGTCATACTTTATTTGCTGTGAAGTGAGTTCCTTGATCACAAGTAATGCTGTAAGGAATACCGTGGCAATGGATAAGACATTCTGTAATTACAAGAATGGTAGTTTTGACAGATGTATTACATGCAGGAAACACAGATTTATGTCCTGAGTGAGTATCTATTTCAATAAGGGCAAAATGCTGCCCCTTCCATGATGGAAGCAGCCCAATGTAATCAACCTGCCATAGCTGGCTGGCTGACTGCTTTGGGGCATGGTGTTATACCAGGGTCTCAATGTTGATCTGTGCTGCTGCCAAACTGGGTACTCAGCAGCAGGAGTAACCAGGCCTGCCTTGGTGAATGGAAGTCTACGTTGCTTAGTTCATGCATAACCTCCATTCCTACCATCATAGACACTTTGTTCATGAGCCCACTGGGTGATGCCAGGGGTGGTGAGAGAAACAGGCTTACTGGCATCCACAGAATGGGTTATCTTATTCAATTAATTATTAAAATTCTCCTCTGCTGAGGTCATTCTTTGGTGTGTATTCACATGCTACTCAAATATCTTTAATTTTTTTGCCTTTCAGTGAGTTTTATTCACATACCTATTCCCCAAATTTTCTTGTTACCGATTTTCCAAATATATTCCTTCCAAGTCCCTGAACATCCAGCCAAATCATTGACCACAGCCGTGAATTGTTATATAATTACACATCTGACCATTTTGTCTTCCAAACCAGTGAACAACCAAGTACACTGCTTAAAGTTATGTGGAAGGATTTTTTTTCATCACTGTCCTTTCTTTCATACAGTCCTTACAGATAAGGGCTGTATTGGTACAGCCATCCACTTTTGGGAGGTACCTACATATCATTCAGAACCATTTATAAACCAGGTCCAAGTTTTCTCTTCCTCTGTCAGCTCACTATAGGGAAACCCCATCAAGCATAGGTACAGGTTGGGAGAGAGGAGGCAGTGTAGCAGAAGTGGGCAACATGGGCATTTGAGCCACATTATATAACTTACTTATGCCTTCAGGGCTTGCTCAGGCCCAATCGCATATATATCATTTCCATTTGATAATGGAGCATTGCTTTGCATGTCCAACTTTGTGACTTGGTGGTGAGATAACACCCAGTTCATGATGGGCAGCTCAGGTCACATGGTAACTTGGTGAACCATGGTTAAACATTCAGTATCTACTATAACACAGTAGCAGGTCAAGAGTTATTTCCAAACAAACAAACAAAAAGTAGCTATCCATAGAGAATTGCTGGGAGTTTCTCTAAAATCCTAAGGCCCTACAACATAATTCACCTATGGGAGCCTGCTTAAGGTTCCAAACAGCATCCCTATCTGCCATTGACATTTCAAACACCATTGGATCTGCAGTGGTCAATGATACCACAATCTCTGAGTCTCCTGCCAATCTGACCGTATTTATTCCTGTATCTCTTGCAGGCTTCCTGTTTTCTTGTACTTTGGGAAGTCCTCAAGTCTCTGAGACTACATTCATTGATACTGAGTCCAGCAGGCCCAAAATGTCATCGTGGCCCAAGCAGTTATGCAGTTTACACAGCAACTCGTATTTGTTGCAAGACCTTCTTCTGTCTTGGGCCCCATTCAAAACTGACAGCTTTTTAGGTCATTCAGTAAATGGGCCAGAATAACGTACTAGAACACATGGAATACAAATGGAGTCACTAGCTGTTGTGCCTCTTTTTGGTGTAGGAGTTGTAGACCAGATACAACAACTTATTCTTTACTTAGGAGAGTGATCTCAATATGCCCTATACCACTGGAACCCTAGAAATTTCATGAGGGAGAAGGTGCCTAAATTTTGCTAGTTTTAATTTCTACCCTAAGGCACACAAATGGCCTTACCAACAAGTCTAGAGCAGTTACTACTTCTTGATCCTAGGTCCAATCAGCAAAAGGTCACCAATGTAATGGGCTAGTGTGATATCTAAGTCCATCAAAGAAAGGAAAGTCAATCAATATCCCTGACAACTAAATTATGACATAATGCTGGAGAGTTAACATACCCGTGAGATAAGGCAGTGAAAGTATATTGCTGGCCTTGCCAGGTTAAAGCAAATTGCTTTTGGTGTGCCTTATCAGCAAGTATGGATAAAAAGGCATTTGCCAGATCAACAGCTATATACCAAGTATCAGGGGCTGTGCTCATTTGCTAAAGCAAGAAAACCACATCTAGTATAGCAGCTACAATTGAAGTCAACACTTGGCTAAGTTTATGATAATCTACTGGTATTCTCTAAAAACACAAATCAAACTGAAGAGCTGAATGGGGATGTGGTGGGAATCACCACCCTGCGTCTTTCAAGTCCTCAATAATGGCACTAATCTCTGCAATTCCTCCGGGGATATGGAATTGTTTTCGAGTCACTATTTTTCTGGATAAACACAATTCTAATGACTTACTCAACAGGTCAGAGAACTAGTGAGGGGATTCTGCCACCTGATAACTGTGTCTATTCCAATTATCCATTCTGGAACTGGGGAAACAATCACAGAATGTGTTCAGCAACCCCATGGACCCACTGTAAGATGGACCTGACCTAAAACTTTATTGGCCACCTGACCTCCATAAGCCTCTACTTTGGAGGGCCACAGTGACATTTTGAGTCTCCTGGACTCGATGTCAGTGAATGTTGACTCAGAGACTTGAGGATTTCCCAAAGTAAGAGAAAACAAGAAGACTGCAAGAAATACAGTAATAAATACAGTCAGATGGGCAAGACCGAGAGAATGTAGTGTCACTGACAATGGAAGGATCTTAGTCCATATGGGCTGCTGTAACAAAATTCCACAAACTGAATAGCTTAGCAAAATAACAAAAATGTATTTCTTCTAGCTCTGAAGACTGTAAATTTCAAGATCAAGGCACTGGCAGATTTGGTGTCTGGTGAAGGCCTATTTCATGATTTATAGATGGCACTTTCTCGCTGTGTCCTCATACAGTGAAAGAGACAAGCAAGCTCTCTCAGGCTTCTTTTATAAGGGCACTAACCTCATTCATGAGGGGTTCTCCCTTGTGATCTAATCACCTTCCATAGGCCACCTCCTAGTACCATCACACTGGGGACTAGGATTTCAACATATGAAGTTTGAAGGACACAAACATTCAGACCACAGCAAGAAGAGAGGAGGAGGAGGAGCTTGTGTTCAATATCATCAAATTCAGCATAAAATTAAGGTCAATGATCATTATATTTCAGGGTATTCAGAAAGGCAAAGTGCAGGCAAGGATGGGAGAATATTAGACTGAAATATATTGAGGAGTGTGACTGAGAAAATGGTGACAATGGCATATATGATTTGTTTGAAATTTTGATTATATAGCGGAAAAAAAGGATGGGGCCTATAGCTCAAGATGTGTGTGGAGTCAAGGAAAAATTTCTATATACTAAATCAGGAGATTTGTGTGAACATAAACGCTGGTGGGAAAGAATGTAACCCAGTATAGAAGTTGAAAATACAAAAGATAAAAAGGACATAAAGTCTCACAGTTAAAGCATGCTTAAGAATAATTGATAACTACTAACATTATTGAGAGTTTACAAGTTGTCTTCTAAGCATAATTAATCCTCATAGCAATCTGATGAGGTAGGCACTGTTATTATCTCCATTTTTCTATATGCTATAAATGGAACACAGGAGAACTGACTATATTTCCCAAGGCCATAGGGGTAGAGTGAGGATTTGGACTCATGCAGTCTGGATACCAGGCTGCATTCTCTGAACATCCACGTTGATGGAAAATCGACATAGGATTGAAAGGGGAAAAAGATGTAGGGAGCTAGCACTGCACTGAATTTGCACACTGCCTATCTTATACAATCCAATGCAGAACCCAGAGAAAGCTTTTGAAGTCAGCTCTACTCAAAGAGAATTTAAATCCGTAAGTAATGACTAACTTTTGTATTTTTCATTCAATCATTTATTTAGTAATGATTTCTTGAGCACCTACTATATAACAGAAACAGACACTAGGAATGCTCTAGGAATAAAAAATGAGCAAGTCTGACATGACACCTTGATTGCCTTCCTTATTACATTAGTCAGCTCAGGCTGCCAAAACAAAATACCACAGATTGAGTGGCTTAAACAATAGCAATTTATTTTCTCACCGTACTGGAAGCTAGAGGCCCCAGATCAAGGTCCAGCAGAGTTGGTTTCTGGTGAAGGCTCTCTTTCTGGTTTGCAGACAGTCACCTTCTCTCTGAGTCCTCACATGGTGGAAAAAGATTGAGCTCCTTAGTGTCTCTCCTTATAAGGACACTAATCCTATCAGATCAGAACACTGCCCTTATGGCCTCATTAAATCTTCATTACTTCTACAAAGGCCCTATCTCCACATTCAGTCACATTGAAGGTTAGGGTTTGAACATATGAATTTGGAGGGAACACAAATTCCTTTTATAGCACTTATAATTCCTTATTTTAATTCCAACCAAGACCCTATGTGATAATAATAATTATTATTATAATTATAATTATATTAATGTTATATTATATATATTATATAATTATTATTATTATTATTATCTACAACTCATGAATAAAGCCACTGAGACTTCCCCTGCCACACAGTTTGTAAGAGACAGGAATAACACTCCATTTCAGCATTCTTTTTTGGCAACATTATATGTCCCTCAGAAAGTTCAGGGCTGTGTCACTAGGCAGGGGAAAAGAGCATTCAAAAAGGGAAAGAAGAAGCATCCTCTTAGTTTTATCCTTGGACCATGTTATATAATCCCATTGTCATTGCTTTTTTTATTGTCTCTAGGGAGGAGCTCTATTTTGTCTATGCCTAATTTTAACCTTTCTTAGAATTTGTACACAGACTGCTAAATCAGCCCCCACCCCCCTCCATTTTTATTTTTTTCTTCTGAGTCTGTCTACTTTGTTACCCAGAAAATTAACTCTCTGCAAACATCTAATCACAGACACTCTGTCTCCAGGCCTTTCTGAGAGTTGAGACAGAGGCCTTGGAGGGCAACTATACTCAGAGCCAATTTCTTTAATTTCATGGAACATGTTTTGAGATGAGAGTTTAAAATATTCGACCAGTGATATTCAGGAGTACAAAATCAATTTTCAATGCATTATGAAAGGTGTATCATAAATGGGTAACTACATTTCCACTAAGTTTATAGGGTATTTATTTTCATTTTGGAAGCATGAATTCCTAATTGTATTTCTAGATGATCTATACATAACTCCAAATGTGCTTATCAATGTTTTGCTTTTCAGGGCATAAAATAGATAACACAGATAAAAAGGTATTTGTCTTTCTTAGGCAAATGAAGACAACTTTCTGTGGAAGCAATGAGGTGAATTTTATGAAGATAAATAAATTTCAGATTTTTAAACTTTACCACACAAATTCTATAAATTATATATTTGAGGAAATATAGGTACCTTAATATGGGTACCTTATGAAGATAAATAAATTCCAGATTTTTAACTTTATCACACAAATTGCATATTTGAGATAATATGGGTATCTTAATGATAAGGAATTCTGTTAGGGGTCAACCTGCACCCATGTAGTTTAATGAGATCAAAACTCAAAAGAGAAAAGGTGAGTGCCTGAAGTTAAGGAGTAAGGCTTTATACAAAGCCACTTTGTTTTCCATTACCAAACTTTCTTGAATAGGCCTACTCACTAAACCAGTTAAATGTTGATAGATAATTTGAAAATCAACTTTATACCACTTCTGTCCAAAATATTCTGTAATGACAAATGTCATTTGCACTATTCAATGTCCACTAACCATATGTGGTAGCTGAACAGCTGGAATAGAGGTAGTGTACCTGAGGAGCTAAATCTTAAATTATATTTAATTTTAACCAATTTAAAATGAAGTTATCCCATGTAGCTAGTGGTTACTGTATTGAATTCTACAGCTCTAGACTATATGTATTTAGTTTGTCAGGACTATTAGAAAAAGTGACTCAAACTGGGTGGCTTAAAACACCAAAAATTACTGTCTGACACTATTAGAGGCTAGTAGTCTGAAATTTAGGTGTCAGCAGTCCCATGCTCTCTCTAAAGCCTGCAGAAGAGAATCCTTTCTGCCTCCTCTAGCCTCCGATATTTGCCAGCAATCACTGGCATATCTTAGTTTGTGGATGTATCACTCCAATCTCTGCCTTCTCCATCACATGGTCATCTTCTGTCTGTGTGTTGCTGTGCTGAATGTTTGTGTACTCACAAAATTCATATATTGGACTCTTAATCCCCAGTGTGATAGTATTAGCAGGTAGGGCCTCTGGGAAGTGATTAGGTCATGAGAGCAAAGCCCTCATGATTGGAACTGGTGCCCATATAAAAGAGATCCCAGAGAACCGGTTCATCCCTTCTACCACGTGAGGAGACAGCAAAAAGACATAGTCTATCAGCCATAAAGTAAGCCCTCACCAAACATCAAATCTGCCTTGATATGGTTCCTCCCAGCTCCCAGATCTGTCAGAAATAAATTTTTGTTGTTTATAAGTTATCCAGTTTATGGTATTTTATTTTTGCAGCTCAAATGGACTAAGGCACTCTGTATCCAAATTTTCCTCGTCTTCTAAGCACACCAGTCATATTAGATTAAGGGTTCATTCTACTCCTGTGTGACCTCATCTTATCTAATTACATCTGCAACAATCCCATTCCCAAATAAGGTCACATAGTGAGGAACTGGGGGTTAGGATTTCCACATACCTTTTAGGGAGACTTAATTCAAACCATAAACCCATACTTCTGAAAAATAAAAAACTGAAAAAAAAAGATGTTTTCTTAAGTTAATCATTATCATTAAAGCTACTGAAAGTGTACTATTTTTACTGAGGTCTCTGATCTCCTTAATTTTGACTTTAATTTGTATTCAAAATATTTCAATTCAGTTCAGTTGAAACAAAATTAATTCAGAAAAGAATTTCAGAACAAAAGGTATTTTAAATAACTTCGGATTACCCAGATTTTTAGATAATGTTTGCCATCTAAAAACCAAAAAAGCAAGTATATAATATTGTTTTTAACTTACAAAGTTTTAAGTTGAAAACTGATTTAATTCCTTTCCTCTTGGATTTTTGTGAAACCTGTTGTTGCTTTTCCCTAAATCAGTGCTTGGGAATAAAAAAGTTTGACATCCAAATAAATTTGAGAAACTCTGATTTTAAAAAATTCAAGAAGTTTCCTTACTGTAAAACTTATCAGAAATCATCTTAGCTAATGCTCATTGTGAGCTTCCAAGAGCTTGATGTAGCTACACTGTTTCCCAAACTTTTTGAGCACAGAAAAAATTTCTTAAGTTTTTTTCATTTTGTCTTATGTTTTGGTCTCTCACACAATATGCTCTGGGAAACATTCCCTAAATGTATCAGCTAATCTTCTACCTATCATGTATTTCACTCTAATCTTCTTACTCTTGGTAACTCTAAAACAGCCCTTTTGCCCATGACATAAACTTATTCAAAAAGTATCAAAATTGAAGAGTAAAAAAAGTTTTCCTTCTATGCAACCAGTAATCAATTCTTATCACATCTTTGAAATTATAGTTTATATTCATTTATTTTCATTGCTTCAGTCTTCAGAAGGAATAGACATCTAATGCAACAGTTTTATAGTGTATTAGTCCGTTTGCACACTGCTTATAAAGATACTGCCTGAGACTGGGTAATTTATAAATAAAAGAGATGCAATTGACTCACAGTTCTGCATGGCTCAGGAGGTCTCAGGAAACTTACAATCATGGTGGAAGGCAAAGGAGAAACAAGCACCTTTTTCACAAGGTGGCAGGAGAGAGAGACAGGAAGCAGTGGAAACACCAGACACTTGCCACACAACCAGATCTTGTGATAACTCACTATCACAAGAACAGCAAGGGGGAAATCTGCCTCCATGATCCAGTCCTCACGCACCAGGTCCCTCTCTTGACGCATAGGGATTACAATTTGAGATGAGATTTGGGTGGGGACACAGAGGCAAATCATATATCTTATAGTTTGTGTTACTTGTGCCCATTTCTATGTAATTCAATCTATCTAAACAAAATTTTAAATTACCACAGTCATCACATTGTAGAAGAAATTAAAGCAGCATTTTATCAAATTTTGTCTAGTGGAAAAATAATTAGATTAGCCACTATTAACTAACTAGTCATTAAATAATCGTGAATTATTGCTTTTTCAATTCTTGATTTATTCTCAAATTAGAGTAGAACAAAGGCAACCTAATCATTTGGCTTGGAATCAAATACTTCCTAGGAAAGCTCTTAGAGGTCCAAATAGATTTTTTTGTCTGATTTTGACTTTTCTTTGTGAGAACTATCAGTGGTTACCACTTAAAATGATGAGCCTACCATTTCTTATCATGTCTTTTTTTTTTTATCACTTAAACTCCAGGGCTCCTCTGAAGCTGGCATTACACGACAATCAGCTATGCTTGGATTCATTTCTCTAACTGTCCTCTTTTACAACTCTTTAATTGAATAAGTCTCCAAAGGATTTTAGTTGCCATGTCTTCAGAGGTGTTTTTCTCTTTCCAGATAAAGAAAGGTCAGTTTGCCACAGTCAAATCATGTGGCTGTTTTTCCATGAAAGAAAGAAAATGTCTTTTTCAGGGCAAGTTATAGCAAGCTTACTTCTCACTAGAAAAATCATATATATTTTATGTAATCATATATTTTTATAATAATTATAATATTTGTATATATTGATATATTTTTGTATAATGCATGTGTGTATATCACAAAAACTTACCTTACAGCATTTCTGTTCCCCGCCAATAGTATTTTCTCCCCCAATATGCAGACATATTCTTGGGGATCCAATAGTTACTGTCAACTGAAATTAAGGCTATTGAGGTAGAAATACTTTCATAAAAATTTAGTTATTTATTTATTTGTTTTTATTTTCTTGAGATGGAGTCCCACTCTATCACCCAGGCGGAGTGCAGTGGTGCAATTTTGGCTCACTGCAACCTCCGCCTCCCAGTTCAAGTGATTCTCCTGCCTCAGCCTCCTAGGTAACTGAGATTACTGGCACATATCACCATGCCCAGCTAATTTTTGTGTACTTTTAGTAGAGACAGGGTTTCGCCATGTTGGCCAGGCTGTTCTCAAACTCCTGACCTCAGGTTATCCATCCTCCTCGGCCTCCCAAAGTGCTGGGATTACAGGTGTGAGCCACCACGCCTGGCCACATAAAGGAAACCAAATGTGAGGACTGACCCAGGAAGACACACCAGCAGAGCTGGGGGTATTCCACAGTCTGTCACAAGGTGAAAGATATTTATAAGAAAGTTTTAGGCTGGATGCAGTGGCTCACACCTGTAATCTCAGCACTTTGGGAGGCCAAGGCAGGTGGATCACCAGACGTCAAGAGTTCGAGACCAGCCTGGACAACATGGTGAAACCCCATCTCTAGTAAAAACACAAAAATTATCCGGGTATGGTGGTGGACACTTGTAATTCCATCTACTGGGGAGGCTGAGGCAAGAGAATGACTTGAACTCAGGAGTCGGAGGTTGCAGTGAGTCGAGATCAGGCCACTGCACTATAACCTGGATAACAGAGATTCTATCTCCAGAAAGAAAAAAAGAAAGTTTTGAAGAAAAAAGTGAAGCTCCTCATAATGTAATTGTCTCCTCTTCATTAGAGAGTACAATACAAAAGTTATAATCATCAGCTACAGATAACATCAGATGGGCTAAAAATGTCTACATGCAGGATCATCAGCAGAACTTCATGCTTCAGCGAATCTTAAAATAAATCAGCATCCTATTTAGTTTCTGCAGGTTATACATTGATCAGTACAACCATTTGAGGAATTTATTATTTACTGGAAGACAGAATGTCACCATAGAGTCACAAGGCCTCCCCAAGATGGATTAATTTGGAAATTTGCTCACTGTAAAATGTGATCTGAAGGTTGTCATTTCTCATTTCTAAGGTTTTTTTTTTTGTTAATCTTTGCACTTTTATCTTATTGATGTAACTAAGTCCTGTATCTTATAATTTTGCATTATAATATTATTGCCCATGTTTACAATTTTAGTTATTATGGGGGTCGCTCTCGAGGCTGTGCCAAGTGAAAAACTAATGACTTTAAGGTACACTAAATGAACTAAGGCTAACGACAGGAAATTGATTTATCACAATATACATGATATTACAGGGAAATTGAACCTGACAAACGATTACCATACTCATTCTACAGGATGAATTGCCAAATCACTTCACTTTATTGGCACCAAAAATACTTTTCTGTTCTCAGTTGTGGTAAAAATTTAATTAGATCACTGATCAAAGTAAGTTTAATTAACACTACATGCAAATTTATCTTCAAGTAAACAAAAGAACAGCTTTTCAGAGTTGCCTAGTACCATCTCATTCAAAGTGGCCTTTTCGATTACTCAGTGGATTTGGTTATCCTGAAGTAACAACATTATAAGCATCTCAAAGGCACCAATACTAGTGAATTGTGGAAATACAACATTTATGTGAACAGATGCATAGAAACAGATCAAATAGAGGACAATATCTGAAGCTACATCTTCCTACTCTACACCCAATATCTATAATTGACTTTCAGCAAGCAATATCATCCATCATGTTAAATTAACATTATTGCTTTATGGCTTGCTTTATCTTAATGTATAGATTCATTTAAGTTTTATATTTGTGTAAGAGCTATAAACACAAGGTTTTGCCCCTGTTTTTATTATTTAAGCAAATTAATGATAGATATTATTCCCACAATAATTTTTTTCTCTTTAATGGAAGTATGTGATATAAATTTCAGAAACAGTTTTGCAACTTTCAGTTTTTGACATAATCTGATTAGTGGAAGAGCTTCATACCCCAAGCTGTGATTTTATCAGAACAAAACTTTTAAACAACCCATTAAAATGTTTTCAAACTCGGCTACATCTGTATGCCTGGCATTTACTAGGCATTATAGAATACTCTTCTTAATACACCGCTTAATATACCACTGCATTTCTTATTCTCCTTATGAGACTAGCAGGGAATTGGAAAAGTGGAGATGAAAATAATGAAGAAATGTAAACTGACTGGGTAAGTCTGAAATTCAAACCCTCATACATTGTTAGAGTCTTCTGTATTCACACAGTAAAGTCATTAGGAGACCAAACTTTGAAATGAAAACAAAATTATGAATTTGAAGGAAATGAGTGTAAGTGCAGGTTTTAATATCAATGAATATGTGGAATAGAAAAGAGAGAGACCCTGAAAAGAAAGCCTACCATTGTTCAGAAACAATAGGATGTGTATTCCCCTATCTGATGGTGCCTTTTAGAGGTCCATAATCGCTTTTTTCTCTTTCTTGTTAGAGGCTTTCCTCTGTTGAAGGCCTTTTAATGCTCCCTGCTCCCTCCTGTGTCTTCTCTGTGGAATGCACTCACCCAGATGTGGTGCCAACCAGTTGGATGCTAAGGTGAACAATCCTGTCCCCCAAGATCAGTCCATGTTGGTATCCAGATAAATTCGATTTAATCTACCTCTTTCTATTCATCCATATTTGAGTTCTTTCTTTATTGGCCAATTAAATAGTGATGTAAAATTTTCACACAGAGATTAAGTAGGTTAATTTAAAATTAGGTATGTAAGTGTTTAAGCTGACTCTTTAATTCACTTCCCATTAAAAATTTGCTCTTAAATTAATGAAATCCATAGCTATGATTTATCAGGGATAAAAACTTATTTTATAAATCACACTAAAAAATGTCATTACTTTTTTATTTATTTATTTATTTTTATTTTTGAGATGTAGTTTCACTCTTTTTGCCCAGGCTGGAGTGGTGCAACGGCACAATCTTGGCTCATTGCAACTTTTGCCTCCCAGATTCAGGCGATTCTCCTGCCTCAGTCTCCCAAATAGCTGGGATTACAGGAGCCTGTCACCACGCCCAGCTAATTTTTTGTATTTTTAGTAGAGACAGGGTCTCACCATGTTGGCCAGGATGGTCTCGAGCTCTTGATCTCATGATCCACCTGCCTTGGACTCCCAAAGTGCTGGGATTTTTTTTCCCAGGCGTGAGCCACCACTCCCGGCCACCATTACCTTTTATTAACAACAAGTTTTCTCTGTTGTACATAAGACTACACTTTCCCTCTTCCTTCCCATGGGCCAGATCTAATTTAATTTAAATACCAGGCACTTTTTAATAGAAAATTTTAAGTATATTTTTACCTACTGGGGTGCAGTAGGCCATTTCTGCATTGCTATAAAGAAATCCCTGAGACAGGGTAATTTATAAAGAAAATAAGTTTAATTGGTTCATGCTTCTGCAGGCTGTACAGGCATGGTCCTGGCATCTGTTCAGCTTCTGGGGAGGCCTTAGGGAGCTTTTACTCATGGCAGAAGGCAAAGTGGGAAAAGGTGTTTCACATGGCAAAAGCAGGAGGAAATGAGAGAGTGGGGAGGGGAGGTGCCACAGACTTTCAAAAAACCAGATCTAGGTCTCATGTGAACTCAGCGTGAGAGCTCACTTATCACCAAGGAGATGCCCCAAGCTATTCATGAGCGATCTGCCCCCAAGATCCAAACATCTCCCACCAAGCCCCACTTCCAACACTGAGAATCACATTGCAACATAAGAGTTGGAGGAGACATCCAAACTATAATGGAGTCAGGAATCATTTTAGCTTCCATAAACACATTCATTTACCTCAAAATTCTACACTTGTAAGACTTCTTTTAAAGTTTGATTAGAATTATAACATAATTCCAAGTTGATTGATGGAAGTAGCTATGTATTGAGTATCCCCTCTGTACCTACAAGAAAATAAGTAATAGAATCCTTCACAAATTCTCTTTTTAACTGAGCATATGCATAAACACTTAACTAGCATAGAGATGGAGTGTAATGGAGTGTAATGCCTCTGATTCCAATCAGAGGCAGGGAGGTAGGAAATCAAGGTAGGAGTGATGAGACCAGCATAGGGGTCAGGCTATGAAGAGATATGTTTACCATGCTGAGGTCAAATTTATCCTGAGCATATTGGGTATTAATTGAAACAAGAAAATGAACCATCTGTAACCAGATATGGTTTTAGAAAAATTACACCTATTAGCAGGGGGATATAGTAAATGAAAGAGAACCCAGGAAGTCACTGTAATATGGAAGTAAGAAATGTTGAGAGCCTGAGTTAAGGTTACAGCAGAAGAGGAAATTAATTGGAAAGTAGGCTCTGGAAACATCCTGGATATGGCAAAAAGGCATATGAAGTTTCATTCGCGTCTGTGTGAAGAGAAAACCAAACAGGTTTTCTGTGAGCAATAAAGCTTTTTAATCACCTGGGTGCAGGTGGGCTGAGTCCAGAAAGAGAGTCAGTGAAGGCAGATGGGGTGGGGCCATTTTACAA
This sequence comes from Trachypithecus francoisi, assembly GCF_009764315.1. Taxonomy (NCBI): domain Eukaryota; kingdom Metazoa; phylum Chordata; class Mammalia; order Primates; family Cercopithecidae; genus Trachypithecus; species Trachypithecus francoisi. The sequence continues at coordinate 35,103,415 of NW_022681469.1, forward strand.
GATTTGAGTGGGTAGTGGAAAATTACAGTCAAAGTGGGTTGTTTTCTGGCAGACAGGGGTGGGGGTCACAAGGTGCTCAGTGGGGGAGCTTTTGAGCCAGGATGAGCCAGGAGAAGGAATGTCACAAGGTAATGTCATCAGTTAAGGCAGGGACTGGCCATTTTCACTTCTTTCATGATTCTTCAGTTACTTCAGGCCATCTGGATGTATACGTGCAGGTCATAGGGGATATGATGGCTTAGCTTGAGCTCAGAAGCCGGACATTCCTGTCTTCTTATATTAATAAGAAAAATAAAACAAAATAGTGTTGAAGAGTTGGGGTAGCGAAAACGTTTGGAGATGGTATGGAGACATAATGGGTAATGATTCTCAGGGCTGCTTTGAGAGGGATTAGGGGTGGCATGGGAACCTAGAGTGGGAGAGGTCAAGCTGAAAGAGGATTTTGTGGTAAAGGGTGGTATCGTGGGGTTGTTAGAAAGAGGATTTGTCATGTAGAACGATTGGTGATGGCCTGGATGAATTGAGAAACTAAGCAGAAGATAAAAGGTCCGAATAAAAGAAGGAGAAAAATAGGTATTAAAGGGTTAAGAATTGGGAGGACCCAGGACATCCAATTAGAGAGTGCCCAAGGGGGTTCAGCATAATCATTTGCTTGGTTAGCAAGTTTAGGCTCTATCCTTGAGTTTTTTTTTATGTTGTCATATACCAGGCCAGATTGATTTAGGGAAAAACAACACTCTTCATTTAAAAATATACGAGTCTTCCTTTTTGTTTTTTTTTTTTTTTTTTAGCAGTGAGTAAGTCGAGGACTCGGTGGTTTTGGAGGAAAGAGAAATGCAAAGCTAGCAATTGTTTGTTAAAGAAGGATTAGAAATAGCTAGGAGGGAGAGAAAGAGAGTGACTGAGATTGATAGTGTGATGGAGATAGTTGGGGAGAGGTAGAGGGCGGCATAAGAACGAAAATGAGAATAAGAGTAAGTATGAAAGTAAAGAATAGGACTTCATCAGGATGAAAGTATTGGAGTGTACTTTGTCACTGAAGATCTTCTATCTACTTAAAGAGAGACTTAAGGGTGGCAGTTTGAGGTAAAACCAGGTGCCACTGAATACCAAGAGCCTGATAAATTGCTTGGGTGATTTAACTAATTAAGACCAGTCTGTTATCAGACTGTATAGAGGTGGGAAGGCCAAACCAAGGAATTATGTCTGACAGAAGGGAAGAAATGACCGAGGTGGCCTTCTCACACCCTGTGGGAAAGGCCTCTTCTCATCCAGTGAAAGAGTCTACCCAGACCAAAAGGCATTTCGTTTCCTGACTCAGAGCATGTGAGTAAAGGCAATTTGCCAGTCCTGGGCAGGGTAATTCCCCAAGCTGGATATGTAGGGAAGGGAGGAGGCCTGAAAAATCCCTGAGGAGTAGTAGAAGAGCAGATGGAACACTGAGAAGTGATTTCCACGATGAGAAGGAAATGAGAGGTTCTAAGAGTTGGGTTAGCAGCTTGTAACCTACATGTAAGAAGTTATGAAATGATGACAGAATAGAATGGGCCTGTGAGGCTGGAAGGAGATATTTTCCTTGGTCCAAGAACCATTCACCTTGTGTAGGAAGAGACTGATAGGTGGAAGTTTCGGTGGGAGTGACTGATGAGGAGGAGAAAAACTGGTCATAAGGGACAGAATTTGGAACTTCTTTAGTCACCTTATCAACATAAGCATTGCCTAGAGCAATGGGATCTGATGCCTTTTGATGGCCTTTACAAGGAATGACTCCAGCTTCCTTTGGAAGTAAAGCAACTTTGAGAAGAGATTTTATTAAAGAGGCATTAATGATGGAGGACCCTTGCATAGTGAGGAAATTTCTTTCTGCCCATATAACAACACGGTGGTGCAGGATATGGAGGGCATATTTAGAGTCAGTATAAATATTGATGCATAGTCGTTTTGCAAAAGCAAGGGTTGAGAGGTAGTGGAGGGGGGCAGAACAGTAGCCTCAGTGACAGGTGTGGAAGATACTACAGGATAGCCTGCCTTTGCTGGTGAGTGATTAGAACTGGTAGAACTGCCATCAATAAACCAAGTGTGTTCAGGGTGAGGAACAGGAAAGAAGGAAATATGGGGAAATGGAGTGAATGCCAGGTGGATCAGAGAGATACAATCATGGGGGTCAGGTATGATATCCAGAATAATATGGAAGACTGGATTGAAGTCAGGGCCAGGAACAATGGTAATTGTGGGAGACTCAACAAAGACTAAGTATAGCTGAAGGGTCTGGGGGGCAGAAAGTATATGCATCAGGTGTGAGGAGGAAAATAGATTTTGCAAGTTATGAGAACTGTAGAGAGTGAATTGAGCACAGTTTGTGATTTTGGGGCCCTCCAAAAGTATTAGGGTGGTGGCAGCCGCTGCACGGAGACATCATGGCCAGCCTAAAACAGTAAAGTCAAGTTGTTTGGACAAAAAGGTGCAGTCCTGGTACTTGTGTAAGAATTCCGACTGCACAGCCCTGCACTTCAGCTGTGTGTAACGAAAAGGGTTGGTATGAGTCAGGGAGAGCTAGTGTGGGAGCAGTATCTAAAGCTTCTTCAAGGAATGGAAAGAAGCGTGGGGAAAGGATTTAGGATCTATGGGGTCAGCTAAGTCTCCTTTTGTGAGTTTATATAATGGTTTTGTTAGGGTGGCAAAACTAGGTATCCAAAGGTGAAAGTATACAACCATGTCTAGGAAGGAAAGGAGTTGTTGTTTTGTAGAAGGCATTGGGGTTGAGAGATCAGTCGGATATGATCGGCCAGGAGAGCACGTGTGTTTTTATGAAGCATTATGCCAAGGTGGGTAATGGATGGAGAAGAAATGTGAGCTTTGGAGGGAGATACCTGATATCCTTTGGGGAATAAATGTTGAAGGAGCAGGGGGTTGTCTTGTTGAGAAGATTCAAAGGAGGGGCTACAAAGTAGGAGGTCATAAACATATTGAATAAGGTGAGAAGCGGATGGGTGGAAAGAAAGTAAATCATGGGAAAGAGCTTGGCTGAAGTAATGAAGGCTGTCCCTGAAGGCTTGCGGCAACACAGCCCAGGTAAGCTGCTGGGACTGATGGATGTCAAGGTCAGTCCAGGTAAAAGCAAAAAGAGGCTGGGATGAGGAGTGCAGGGGAATAGTGAAAAAAGCATCTTTAAGATCAAGAATGGAATAGTGAGTTGTGCAGAAAAGTATTGAGGACAAAAGAGTGTATGGATTGGACACTACAGGGTGGATAGGCAAAACAATTTAGTTGATAAGGCACAGATCCTGAACTAACCTATAAGACTTCTCCGGTTTTTGGACAGGTAAAATGGGGGAATTGTAAGGAGAGTTACCAGGTTTTAGAAGCCTATGCTTTAGCAGGCAAGGCTGTAGGAGGCAAGGAGTAGAGGTGTCCCATACTTGTAGGTTAAAGTGGGGGGATACGAGAGGAAGATGCAAAGGAGGCTTTGGGTTGGGAAGAAGGGTGGCAATGAGATGTGGCTGTAGACCAGGAATAGTCAGGGAAGCAGATAATTTGGTCAAAGTGTCTCAGCCTAATAAGGGAACTGGGCAGGTGGGGATAGCTAAAAAAGAGTGCATAAAAGAATGTTGTCCAAGTTGGCACCAGAGTAGGGGAGTTTTAAGGGGTTTTGAAGCTTGGCTGTCAATACCTCCAACAGTTATGGGGGAAAGGGAAACAGGCCCTTGAAAAGAAGGTAATGTGGAGAGGGTAGCCCCTGTATCAATTAAACAGGGGATGGACTTACCCTCCACTGTGAGAGTTACCTGAAGCTCAGTGTCCGCAATGGTCCAGGGGGCTTGTAAGGTGATCTGGCAGCGTCAGTCTTCAGCCACCAAACTGAGCAGATCTGGGAAGGAGTCAGTCAGAGAGCCTTGGGCCAGAGCTTTAGGAGCTCTAGGAGTGGCTGCCGGGCAAGCTGGGCAGTCTGATTTCCAGTGGGTCCCTCCACAGATGGGACATGTCTTGGGACGAATCCCAGGCTGCAGGCATCCCTTGGGCCAGTAGCCAGATTTCTGGCACTTGAAGCAAGATCCTAATGGAGAAAGTCTTGTAGGAATGCTTGACTGCTGTGGTTTAGGCATGTGTGGTTTAGGCATTTTGAAGTTCTTGTGTGCTGGAAGTGTGACTGGGTTTTGTCTCACAGCAGAGGCAAGTAATTGTATCTCAGAAATACATTGCCGTCTGGCTGCCTCCTCTCTAAAACTGCACACCTTAAAGGAGAGGTTGATTAATTCCTATTGTGGGGTTTGAGGGCCGGATTCTAATGTTTGAGGTTTTTTCTAATGTCAGGAGCTGACTGGGTAATACAATGCATATTTAGAATGAGACAGCCTTCTGACCCTTCAGGGTCTAGGACTGTAAAGCATCTCAGGGTTGCTGCCAAACGAGCCATGAACTGGGCTAGGTTTTCATCTTTACTTTGGGTAGTTTCTTTAAGCTTGTCATAATTAACAGCTATGTAAGCTGCCTTTTCAAGCCCTTCAGCTAGGCAGCAAATCATGTAATCTCACCTAGCTATACTTGGGGAATCTGCCTGATAGTTCCATTGGGGATCCCCTCAGGGAGCTGCTCTAATGCCTTCCTGGAGGTCTGGCTCATGGAGCCTTGGGTTGTCAGTGTGAGACTGGGCCAGAGATAAAAACTCCTTCCTGTTCGACTGGGGGGAGGTAGATGTTAGGATGACATTTAAGTCACTCCAGGTTAAATTGTGGGACAGAGTTAGTTATTGGAATTCCTGTATATATTTAGTGGGGTTTGATGAGAAAGAGCTTAAATGTTGACTGATCTGAGAGAGATCTGATAGAGAAAAAGGCTCATGTACCCTATGACTTCAGCTCCAGCCACCTCTCTAAGAGGAAATTGTTGGTTATGTGGGGGAGGGCTAGTCGTGGAAAAAAAAAACTGTAAGCTGGACCCAAACAAAACTGTAAGCCGGACTGGGTGTGAGAAGGGGAGATGATAAAAGGATTATAGGATGGGGGAGGGGAGGCTGAGGAAGAATTGGGACCTGGCTCAGCCTGGCAGCAAGCAGCCTGGGGAGGAGAAGAGAGGTCAGATGCATCCATAGAAAAGGAAGATTGGAAAGACTCAGTGATGCTTGGGGTTGGGACTGAGGGGACAGGCGGGAGGGAAAGAAGCCTGGGACGAGTTGCATTGGGAACAGAGACCGATGTGTAAAAGAATGCCTGGATGTCAGGCACCTCAGACCGTTTGCCCATTTTACGACAAGAATTATCTAGATCTTGTAGGATGGAAAAATCGAAAGTGCTGTTTTTGGGGTATTTGGAACTACTGTTGAGTTTGTACTGGGGTCAGGTGGTGTTGCAGAAGAACATAAGATGCTGAGATTTTAGGTGAGGCGAGAGTTGAAGAGGTTTTAAGTTCTTGAAAACACAAGCTAAGGGAGAAGAAGGAGGAATGGAGGGTGGAAGCTTGCCCATAGTGAAGGAGGCAATTTTAAAGAGAAGGGTAGAGGCATGGAGAGAAGGGGTGGGGGGTGCTTGCCCCCCAGGAAAGTGGAGAGAAGAGAGAGTAGAGACACAGAGAGAAGGGGTGTGGGGTGCTTGCCCTCCAGTAAAGTTAAGAAGAGGTGGAAGGTGCTTGCTCCTCAGGTATGCGGTAAAGGGGTGGGAGGTGCTTGCCCCCCCAGAAAAGTAGAAAAGGAGTGGGTGGAGACACAGAGAAGGGATGGGTGAGCAGTCAAAGCAGGTGTCCCCACAACTGACTTGCCACCAAAGGAATGTGGGTGAATGACCAAGGCAGGCATCCCCGCGTGGTCAGACACCTCTGAAACGTGGGTGAATAATCAAGCAGGTGCAGAGTCTGTGACTGGCACCAGAGTTTTAGGTTCATGGATAAAACATGTCTCCTGTCTCTACCAGAAAAGGAAAGGAACTGAAATTAAGAGAAGGGAGAGATTGAAAGATGGTGCTAAGATTGAAAGGAGAAAAAGGCTGAGGGATAGTGAGAGAGGTTGGAGAAGAGAGTAAAAAGAGACTGCTTACCCAATTTAAAATTGGTGAGATGTTCCTTGGACTGGTTGGTCTGAGAACCCTAGGATGTAAGTGGATCTTTCTTATGGAGTAAAGAGCAGGAGGACAGGGGATTGATCTCCCAAGGGAGGTCTCTTGATCCGAATCACAGCATCAAATTTTACTCGTGTCCTTGTGAAAAGACCACCAAACAGACTTCGTATGAGCAATAAAGATTTTAATCACCTGGGAGCAGGCAGGCTGAGTCCACAAAGAGAGCCAGCAAAGGGAGATAGGAGTGGGGCCATTTTATAAGATTTGAGTGGGTAGTGGAAAATTACAGTCAAAGGGGGTTGTTCTCTGGCAGGCAGGGGCAAGGGTCACAAGGTGCTCAGTGGGGGAGCTTTTGAGCCAGGATGAGCCAGGAGAAGGAATTTCACAAGGTAATGTCATAAGTTAAGGTCGGGACCAGCCATTTTCACTTCTTTTGTGGTAGAGTGTCAGTTAAGGCAGGAACAGTTAAGACAGGTCCGTTAAGGCAGGAACAGGCCATTTTCACTTCTTTTGTGATTCTTCAGTTACTTCAGGCCATCTAGATGTATATACGCAGGTCATAGGGGATATAATGGCTGAGCTTGGGCTCAGAGACCTGACAGGAAAGGTTGTGACTTCAAGATTTTTAGCTTTAAGTATGTGACAGATGAAACAGTGCATCATCCACATCCTGTTCCTTCTTTCTTGTTCTGTCTCTTCCTTTCTTTTTTCACATTTTTAGCTAGTTTCTTGTCCTAAAACATAGTACTGTCAAAGCTGGTAGAATTACCTTATGTAAAAATATCTCATGACCTTTCTGATTCTATAATATTAGATAGCTTGCATAAGATATTTTTCTTGTATTTTAGTTTAATAAACATTCACTTGGCCAGATGCTGGTTTGTCACATCTTCTAAGGTGTTTTGTATATATCGTGTGATATTTAAAGACCAAGGGTCCCAGACAACCTGACACGGTAGTGGTTGAGGGTGAGGTGCATTGGAGAAGCCCCTCAAGGTGTCACACTGGGCCACCTGAGATCACAAACCTGCTCCCTGGAGGGGCTTTGGGGCTGCCCATGGGGCTTTCCTTGACCCACTCCTGGGAAAGTACAGCTGTGCAAAAGATATTTTAATTAGCACAATAATCCTACTGTTTTCACACCAATTTAGAGCCTAATTGAGAAACACAAAGCAACTATTGGCAACTGAAAATTAAGTGGCTTCAGAAGTAATCTAAACAAAAAGCAGGTCTGGGCAATTTTCGTCTCTCCCTGGGAGGACATAACAGAATTGAAAGATTGGTGTTGGCAAGTTCTAGGTCCTGGGGTCAGAAAATAAGCACAAGCAGCACTCCTGAGCAAGGTACACAGACTGTGCCTCACCCTCTCGTATCCTCCTGCAGGCTGCTGAAGACTGAATTTCAAAGTGTATATTTTTAGCAAGACAGCTAAGACATCCCACCTAATTGCAGCTTGCAGGAAAGCACTGTGATCAGAGCTAAGTTATGGATACTTTTACAGTAGGGCACAGACATGCTGGGTAAAATCCCAAGTTTAATGGTTGAGAATCCTTCATTGGGTCTCTATTTTTTTAACCCCACCGAGCATGTATAGTAGAGCCTGTTGCAGACTGACCATGCTCAATTCATTCACCTACATGGGAGTTACAACAAGGGAGAGTCCTGGTACCTGGTACTTCCACATTGTCCAAAAGTGAAAAACCCATTTAGCCATAGGCTATAGAAGTGTAAATAAGAAGAAAAGATTTAGTAATAGACTGTTTCCTACTGGATTTACAGTTGTATACGAACACAATACATATAAATGTATAATAGTAACTTTCATGTTTTAGTCCAGGTTTTTTTTTATTACTTTGCATGGGATATTAAGTCATTTATATGGCTGAACTTTTACACTTTTTTTCACAGACAAGCATATATTAATTAGTTTAATATTTTCAAACAGAAATTTGCAAGTCTTCCACCTTTTAAATATCCTTGCTTTCTTCTCAAATATACTTATTATTCAGTGGCCCATAAGGAATGATTACATTAGCATGTTATAGTTGTATATATATTTTTTAAATATGCCCTGTTATAAATGTAAAAAGTATGGATATAGTTTAACTTTAGGAATATTAATTTGGAATAAAACTGACCTGTGTATTTTTACCATTTAAATATAGATATGGTCTCAGAGCAAGATACTTTAGTGCTCTGTTTTAAGGTTCAAATAAATTTGTAAACTTTTTTTATAACATTTCATTTCTCAAATGCATTTGCCATACATACGGCACAAAATTCAGAAACTATAAAGGAGAATGAGAAGAAAGCAAATAAAATCAAATTGAAATATTTTGACATATTACTGAAGTACATTTAATACTGTATTAATATATGATTTTAATGCTTACATATTTTATGTAAGAATTTGTGGTTAGGACTGAGGAAATTGCTTATGCTTTAGCAAAAAGTAACTAATTGAGAAATCTTAAGTTAGTTAATTTCTTAATCATTAGACATTTTAGTGGAGTTGCATGTCATCTATATATCTTGCTAGTTAGGCGTTGTAGTAGATTCAATTATTATCAATAAATATTGATTCCCTCCTCTCCCCCCACTGCATGGATGGACTGAATTTTCCTGCCTTTTGACTTTAACTGTGGCCATGTGACTTGCTTTGATCAATGAGACATTAATAGGATGTAAGGATCAAAGTTTGAAAAGGAAAAGCACTGGCACAATTGTTTGTTTTCCTTCACTCCTGCTATCCCCATGAGAACAGGACTGGGTTAGACTGGAGGTAAAAGGAGCAGACCTGCCTCTGATGAGCTACGTCAGCTAAGTCCAGACAAGCCTGAACACATGAGAAATAACAAGCAAATGTTTCTGGAGGCACTGAATTTGGAGTCTGTTACACAGCATTATTTTGGCAATCGATAACCAATACAACCACCAATAGGAAATGCAATGAACAGACTGCCTGGGTTTCAGTTCCAGTTCTGTCATACACTAGCTGTATGACCTTTGCACATTGAATCTATTTGATCCCATTTTCACAGCCTGTTCTACTTGGAGCATGAAAACAGAATGTTAGCTGGATGTGATGACACCCTCCTGTAGTCCCAGCTGCTTGGGAGGCTGAAGTGGGAAGATGACTTGAGCTTAGGAGTTTGAGGCTGCAGTGAGCTGTGATTGTGCCACTGCAGTCCAGCCTGCATGACAGGTTTTCCTGACTTTAAAAAAAGGAGAAGGCCGGGCGCAGTGGCTCAAGCCTGTAATCCCAGCACTTTGGGAGGCCGAGACGGGCGGATCACGAGATCAGGAGGAGATCGAGACCATCCTGGCTAACACGGTGAAACCCCGTCTCCACTAAAAAATACAAAAAAAAAAAAACTAGCTGGGCGAGGTGGCGGGCGCCTGTAGTCCCAGCTACTCGGGAGGCTGAGGCAGGAGAATGGCATAAACCCGGGAGGTGGAGCTTGCAGTGAGCTGAGATCCGGCCACCGCACTCCAGCCTGGGTGACAGAGCAAGACTCTGTCTCAAAAAAAAAAAAAAGGAGAAAGAGAGAGAGAGAGAGAGAATGTTCCAGGAAGGTGGTTTCTCTAAGAGAAAAATAACTTTGGACTAATTGGTAAGCTTAAGAATGTGGAAATTAGGAGGTTAGACTCCTGCATATACCTTTAGGAAAGAGGCTGAATCCAGGGGCTAAGCAGCAACAGTCCGCAGGCTCCACTCTCATCTCCACTGCATCTCACAAGGTAAGACTCACTGGCTTGGAATTCCAGCCAGCTGTCAGTAGCAGCATTGCACCTCCCTAAGAAGGAGCTCCCGGGGGGAGGGGCAGGCCACCACCTTTGCAGTCCAGGTGCCTTAGCCATTCCAGCCTTCAGGCTTTGGAGAATCTGAGCCAATCCAGGGCGGAAGAGATTCCCCAGCACAGCACAGCTGCTCTACCAAAACATGACCAGTGAGGAGTGGAAAAATACTGAATATCAGAGGTCAGAAAAGTCAGGAAACTCCCCTTAATGCTAAAACAACAAGGTTATCTGGAAAGTCCCTAGCAGGGCAAGCGGCCGTTTGTGGTTTGGTCAAAGGGCGGGAACCAATGAACAACTGACTAATGTTTAACTTTGAATGTCAGCCAATTGTAAACCCACAACTGTAAAAATCCCCAGTGACTCTGTAACTTGCTGTAACTTGTTTGTGTCAGACTATAAAAGACGGCTGAACACCGAGCTCGGGGTCTCTCCCTAGGATCTGATACCTAGCTGGAGGGAACTGAGTTTGAACTCGAAATAAAGCGATCCCTGCCGCTTGGCTTTGTCTCTGGACTCTGGTGGTTGCTTTCGGGTCATCGCGGTTCTCGGCATTACATCTTGGGGGCTCGTCCGGGATTGCCCCTAAGCCCACCAGACCCCAGGCCAAGGGGTCATCGCAAAAGTGAGTAAGCCAGCTCTGTTTATATGTTGTCTGTCTGCCTCTGAATAATCCTGCGGGGTCTGTATATGAGACTGATCTAGTCCTGGTGGATGCGCTATAGGACAGTCAGTGGAGGCCGGTGGGAGACGTCCTCCGGTACTCATCTGGGGCTCTGTATTCTGTGGCCCATCTGCTTCTGGTCAGGTCCTAAGCCCGAGACGTGCTAGAGATCAATATATCTTGGTTGTTGGAAGTTATCTGTTGCACGCCCCTTACTAATTTACCTTGATTTACAGGAGCTTTGGAGCCAGTCCTGCACCAGGCACTAATATCCCTTACCACCCATCTTCTATCAACAGGACTTCCTCAGAATGGGCAACTCCCAGACCACACCACTTTCTCTCCTTGTCAATAATTTTAAAGATATGAGAGCAAGGGGACATGATCTCAGTATAGAACTTAAAAAGGGAAAATTAATAACCCTCTGCCACTCTGAGTGGCCCACCTTCGGTGTAGGCTGGCCAGCCGAGGGAACTTTTTGCCTCCCCATTATCCTCCAGGTAAAATCAAGGGTTTTCCTGCCAGGTCGTTTGGGACACCCAGATCAGATCCCCTACATTTTAGTCTGGCAAGATCTGCTGGAAAATCCACCCCCGTGGCTAGCTCCCTTTCTGCTGACCTCTGAACCCTGTAAAACCCTAGTCACGCAACCAACTGGGACCACCAAAAGACCAAAAACTCCAACTGCCCCCTTGCCCCCTGTGTTGCCTGACAGCCAGGACCTCACATCCTTGGAACCCCCGCCTTATCCTCCCCCTCCCGGACCCCATGCCCAAGCACAACCAGCCGCACTCCCAGGAAGCCATGAGGGCCGAGAAGCGGCCGCGGCGCCAGGAGAAACTGAAAGTGAACATGGCTCGGGAGGGCTGGCAGGGCAAACGAGCGTGCGTGTCCAGCATGAGGCAACTCCACGGGTTCCCGATTCCACTGTAGCGCTCCCCTTAAGGGAAATAGGACCCCCCAATGACACAGGTAACCCTAGACTCCAGTATTGGCCATTCGCTACCAGTGACCTATACAACTGGAAGACTCAGAATGCCCGGTTCTCTGATAACCCCAAGGACCTAACAGCCCTTCTAGATAGTGTCATGTTCACTCATCAGCCCACCTGGGATGACTGCCAACAGCTCCTCCGCATTCTGTTCACAACAGAGGAATGGGAGACAATCCAGGTAGAGGCTAGAAAGTTGGTTCCGGGAGATGACGGTCAACCGACTGCAAACCCCGACCTCATTAATGCAGCATTTCCCTTGACCAGGCCAACGTGGGACTACAATACAGCAGAAGGTAGGGGAAAGCTACTCATTTATCGCCAGACTCTAATGGTGGGTCTCCGGGCTGCAGCTCGCAAGCCCACTAATTTGGCTAAGGTATATTCTGTTTTACAGGGAAAGACAGAAAGCCCCGCTGTTTATCTAGAAAGACTAATGGAAGCCTTTAGACAGTATACACCTATAGATCCAGAGACACCTGAAAATCAGGCAGCAGTCGTTATGTCCTTTGTCAACCAGGCGGCCCCAGATATTTAAAAAAAGCTACAAAAATTAGAAGATTTGGAGGGAAAACAGGTCCAGGACCTCCTACGCATAGCATAGAGAGTTTACAACAATAGAGATGCTCCAGAGGAAAGACAAATTAGGGCCACTGAGAAAATGACCAAAGTCCTGGCAGCGGTCGTCCAAAAAGAACAACCACCACCAGGAAGCACCCAATCCATGCGTGCCCCTAGGCACAATCTGAGTAAAGACCAATGTGCATACTGTAAAGAAATTGGTCACTGGATAAAAGACTGCCCCAAAAAGAAACAGCGCCAGCCAGGCCAAGGACAATGGCAGCCCAAATCTATGCCGATACTAGTTACCCAAGATACAGACTAGGGGAGACGGGGTTCGGATCCCCTCCCCGAACCTAGGGTAACTTTACAAGTGGAGGGGTCCCCGGTCCAGTTCCTGGTCGATACCGGGGCACAACATTCGGTCTTAGTCAAGCCCTATGGAAAGTTATCTTCCAACTCCTCCTGGGTTCAAGGGGCCACAGGAACCAAGAAATATCCATGGACAACCCAGAGAGCAGTAAACTTGGGAACCGGGAAAGTGTCCCATAGCTTCCTGGTCATCCCTGACAGCCCTTGTCCCCTGTTGGGGAGAGATCTGTTGACAAAAATGGGGGCACAAATCCATTTTCAACCAGAAGGGCCCAAAGTGACTGACTCCCAAAACAGGCCACTATCTGTTCTTACCATAACTCTAGAAGATGAGTACCGGCTTCACCAGGAGTTAACACCTCCTAACCAAAATATAGACTCCTGGCTCCAGAACTTCCCGGAGGCTTGGGCAGAAACAGGAGGGCTAGGGCTAGCAAAGCACCGTCCCGCCATTTTTGGTGAGCTTAAGCCCGGGATGGACCCTGTTCGCGTGCGCCAATACCCAATGGCCCTGGAAGCCAAAGAGGGAACTATACCACACATCCGCTGACTCCTAGATCATGGAGTCCTACGCCCCTGCCACTCACCATGGAACACTCCGCTGCTACCAATACAAAAACCCAACAGTAAAGAATATAGGCCGGTACAAGACAATAAGAGAAGTCAACAAAAGGGTAATGGACATACACCCGATGGTGCCAAATCCATACACCCTCCTGAGTACCTTGAGTCCTGAAAATCAATGGTATACTGTTCTAGACCTAAAAGATGCTTTTTTTAGCCTGCCTTTAGCCCCTAAAAGCCAGGAAATTTTTGCCTTTGAGTGGACAGACTCTGAGAGAGGCATAAGTGGCCAACTGACGTGGACCAGACTGCCACAAGGATTCAAAAACTCCCCAACTCTGTTTGATGAAGCCCTCCACGAAGACTTGGGTGAGTACCGATGCCAACACCCCAGTATAACTCTCTTGCAGTATGTTGATGATCTCTTAATAGCGGCAACGTCCCCAGAGGCCTGCATCCAAGGAACCAAAGACCTCCTGAAAACCTTGGGAAACCTGGGTTATCGAGCCTCAGCTAAAAAGGCCCAGATCTGCAGGCCAGAGGTAACCTACTTGGGGTATCTACTTAGAGGGGGACAGCGCTGGCTAACAAATGCTCGAAAAGAAACTGTCCTACAGATCCCCAGACCACAGTCAACATGACAGGTAAGAAAGTTCCTGGGATCTGCAGGGTTCTGCAGACTCTGGATACCTGGCTTCGCTGAACTGGCAAAACCCCTCTATCAGGCTACCAAAGAGCAGCAGCCCTTCAATTGGACTGGAAAGGCTGAGCAAGCTTTCCAGCAAATCAAAACTGCTCTGCTCTCGGCCCCCGTGCTGGGTCTTCCGGATGTCTCTAAGCCTCTCCACTTATATGTGGACGAAAGCCGGGGCATAGTGAAAGCAGTATTAACTCAAAATTTAGGTCCCTGGCGCAGACCGGTTGCATACCTTTCAAAGAGACTGGACCCGGTAGCTGCAGGATGGCCTCCTTGCCTCTGGATGATTGCTGCAATGGCCCTGATGGTCAAAGACGCTAACAAACTGGCCATGGGCCAAGAATTACAAGTCACCACCCCTCATGCTGTCGAAGGCATCCTCTGACAACCCCCTGACCGATGGCTCAGCAATGCTCAGCTTACCCATTATCAAGGGCTGTTACTAAACCCCCTCAGAATAACATTTAAGCCCCCGACAACCCTAAACCCAGCATCATTGCTGCCAGACCCAGACTTAAGTAAGCTGCTCCACAACTGTGCTGAAATACTAGCCCAGGTACATGGAGTCAGAGAAGACCTCCAGGACCGACCGCTACCAGATGCAGACCTCACCTGGTTCACTGACGGAAGCAGCTTCGTTCACCAAGGACAGAGGTATGCAGGGGCGGCGGTAACCTCAGAGACTGAGATAGTTTGGGCTGAGCCTTTACCTCCAGGAACATCAGCTCAAAAGGCTGAGTTAATAGCCTTGGCACAAGCCCTGAAACTAGGAAAAGACCGTAAACTGACAGTATATACTGACAGCCGGTATGCATTTGCCACTACCCACATACATGGGGCTATATACAAAGAGAGGGGGCTTCTCACAGCTGAAGGAAAAGACATTAAAAATAAAGAAGAAATCTTAAATCTTCTGGCTGCCCTTTGGGAACCCAAAAAGCTGGCTATCGTCCACTGTCCGGGACATCAAAAAGCCACTAACCCAGTCACTCGAGGAAACAACCTGGCTGACCAGACTGCAAAAGACGTGGCTAAAACCACTCCTCAGCTGCTGGCCCTCCAGCTGCCTGATCCCGGGCCCAGAGAATTGCCCTTTCACCCAGAATACTCAGAAGAAGACCTCCAGTGGATAAGTAAACTCCCCGGAACACAGGTCAGTAATCAGTGGTGGAAAGATTCTAACAACAATACCATTCTCCCGGACAGGTTGAGGCAGCGAGTAATAGCACAAATCCACCGAAGCACTCATCTAGGCCCGCGGCAGATGTTAGATTTGATTCAACACGCTGGACTAAAAATTAAAAACGCCCCTGAAAAAGTAGACGCCACGGTTAAAAACTGTGTAGTATGTCAACTCAATAATGCCAGTCACGGGACCCAGACCAAGGGAAAAGACACAGGTGAGATAGACCTGGTATATATTGGGAAATTGATTTTACTGAAATAAAGCCAGGAAAATATGGATACAAATATTTACTAGTTTTTATAGATACATTCTCAGGATGGGCAGAAGCTTTTCCGACAAAAAAAGAAACTGCACAGATTGTGGCCAAAAAGATCCCAGAAGAAATCCTGCCCAGGTACGGCTTTCCAGTCATGATAGGGTCAGATAATGGGCCGACCTTCACCGCAAAGGTAAGTCAGGGACTGGCTTCCATCCTTGGGGCTAATTGGAAACTACTTTGTGCTTATCGACCCCAAAGCTCAGGTCAGGTAGAAAGAATGAATAGAACATTAAAAGAGACCCTAACTAAATTGACCATGGAGACTGGTGCTAACTGGGTAGTCCTCCTCCCCTCTGCTCTGTTCCGGGCATGTAACTCTCCTTATAAACTAGGACTTACCCCTTATGAAATAATGTATGGCAAACCACCCCCTATCCTCCCTAACCTTAAAGACAATCTCCTCAAAGCTGACACAGATAATGGTCTTGAACTTTTGTTCTCCTTACAGGCCCTACAGAGAGTTCATGAGGAAGTCTGGCCCAAGCTAAAAGAACTATATGAAGCTGGGCCTCCACCCATTCCACATCAGTATAAACCGGGAGACTGGGTCCTCGTCAAGCGCCACCGACAAGAAACCCTAGAACCCCGGTGGAAAGGACCATTCCAGGTGATCCTGACTACGCCTACGGCCCTCAAAGTGGAAGGCATCGCCGCCTGGATTCATCACACCCATGCCAAGCCTATAGACCCGCTCTTGGACCTTGTTACATCCTTGACGGGAGAGGCAGCAACCTGGACAGTTGACCGGACCAAAGAAAACCCTCTAAAACTTGTTCTATGCCGTCAGCAACCTAAACTGTAACTATGACGCCTACCTCCTTTATAATTCTACTCTTATGGATCCCTTGTGGGGAGACCCAGGCGAACCCGGCAACATTCCCTTTCGCTTGGCGTTTCTTCCTGACTGAGAACTGGACCAATTATGCTCAGACAGAACAAAAGGGCTATGTATTAGGCACTGCTGACGGTCCCCCTGGGGGCTGTAGCACTCCCATCCATCTAAATTTCACTGATTTTAAACACCAGCCAGGAAAAGCAGCACCTGCAATTTGTTTCCTCTTTGACCAAACACTCTCTTATTGTAATAACTCATGGGTAGAACAAAGTGTCGGCTGTCCATATAGGTCCTGCAAAATCCACACCGTTAAAATCCTAAAAACTTCTGAGTCCCTATCCAGTCAAACTTGGCAGTCACACAATTTCTTTAAAACCACATTAGGCTATACCTGGGTTATCTGGGACCCCTGGGACTCCCGCTGGACTTCCCAGCAAAAAGGGGCTATGTACTTGACTTCAGGAACTACCTGGCCTAGTAGCCATCTCTTTCTCTGGCGTTCCCTTGTTCAGATCCAGACCACCCTACACGCGGCTATACAGAACCAGGAAAGGGAATTAAATGTCCAGCTTTCAACTTTAACTCCTACCCGCCCCTTTTCCTGGTTATCCCTATTAAGAGAAGGGTTAGAAATCGCAAACGCCACCGGCCTAGGCAATCTCTCTGCATGCTTCTTCTGCGCGGCTCTAGGGCAACTGCCATTAACCGCAGTTCCATTTCCAGGCCCGTCTAACACTTCTCTCAGCCTAAACCCTAACAATAGCCATATACCACCCCCGATCCCTGACGTCCCCTTGTTCCTAAACCCTGGACAGACACAAGTTTCCTTTGGTTATTCAAATGCCGGCACTACCCTCTGTAATACAACTTCCACTCCCAACTCAACCCTCTTTGCCCCTCCCGGTTCTTTCTTCTGGTGCAATGGGACCCTATATAAGAACTTTTCCACTCAGGCCACTATAACCCTACTGTGTCTCCCTGTCACACTAGTCCCCCAACTAACCTTGCGCACCCCTGCAGAATTTTCCAGGTGGGACTCCGCCCCTTTCCCTAGACCAAAACGAGCTATATTCCTCCCCCTAATAGCCGGAGTCTCACTCACCATATCCTTAGTTGCTGCAGGACTAGCCGGGGGAGCTTTAGGTCACTCCCTTATCAGCACTGCAAAACTCTCTCATCAATTCTCCATAGCTGTGGAAGCTTCTGCTGAATCCCTTGCCTCATTACAGAGACAATTGACTTCCCTAGCCCAAGTTACTTTACAAAACCGCACTAGACCTGTTAACGGCCGAAAAAGGAGGGACCTGTCTTTTCCTCAGAGAAGATTGTTGTTTCTACATAAATGAATCTGGACTCGTAGAAAGGCGAGTTCAGGCCGGGTGCGGTGGCTCAAGCCTGTAATCCCAGCACTTTGGGAGGCCGAGATGGGCGGATCACGAGGTCAGGAGATCGAGACCATCCTGGCTAATACGGTGAAACCCCGTCTCTACTAAAAATACAAAAAAACTAGCCGGGCGAGGTGGCGGGCGCCTGTAGTCCCAGCTACTTGGGAGGCTGAGGCAGGAGAATGGCGGAAACCCAGGAGGCGGAGCTTGCAGTGAGCTGAGATCTAGCCACTGCACTCCAGTCCGGGCGACAGAGCGAGACTCCGCCTCAAAAAAAAAAAAAAAAAAAAGAAACGCGAGTTCAACAACTACATAAACTCAGCCTAGAATTGCAGAAACAACAGTTCACCTCTGCTGCCAACAGCTGGTGGGATTCCTCCATGTACTCCCTTCTAGTGCCCCTCATAGGACCATTCATAAGTACACTTCTCTTACTATAGGACCATGTATAATAAACAGATTAACAAACTTTGTAAAAGAAAGACTCAACACTGTCCAGCTTATGGTCCTGAGAGCCCAGTACCAACCTGTACTCACCGAGACTTCCGAGTCAGACATATAAGACCCAAGATTGGCTCTCAAGATACTAGAGAGAGAGGGGAATGAGGAGTGGAAAAATACTGAATATCAGAGGTCAGAAAAGTCAGGAAACTCCCCTTAATGCTAAAACAACAAGGTTATCTGGAAAGTCCCTAGCAGGGCAAGTGGCCGTTTGTGGTTTGGTCAAAGGGCGGGAACCAATGAACAACTGACTAATGTTTAACTTTAAATGTCAGCCAATTGTAAACCTACAACTGTAAAAATCCCCAGTGACTCTGTAACTTGCTGTAACTTGTTTGTGTCTGACTATAAAAGACGGCTGAACACCGAGCTCGGGGTCTCTCCCTAGGATCTGATACCTAGCTGGAGGGAACTGAGTTTGAACTCGAAATAAAGCGATCCCTGCCGCTTGGCTTTGTCTCTGGACTCTGGTGGTTGCTTTCGGGTCATCGTGGGTGTGGGCATTACACCAGTCTGCTGTTTTAAGTGAGTGCCTGATCCTGGTCCTCCTCACTGGGCAGGATCTCCCAACTGGGGCCTCTAGTCACCCCCACCTGAGCTCTCCAGCTGACAGAGATCTGAATTCCCCCTGGGACAGCACTCCCAGACAGAGGGGTGGGCCACCATCTTTGCTGTTTGGGTGACTTAGCCATTCCAGTCTTTGGGCTTTGGAGAGTCTGAGTCAACCTGGGGTGGAAGGGATCCCCAGCATAGCACAGCTGCTCTACCAAAATGTAGCCAGACTGCTGCTTTAAGCAAGTACCTAATCCCAGTCCTCCTTACTGGGTGGGACCTCCCAACGAAGGTCTCCAACCACTTCCTACAGGTGCCTTTGGGCTGGCAACAGGTTCATACCTTCCTGGGACAAAAATCCCAGAGGGAGGAACAGGCTGCCTTCTTTGTTGTTTTGTAACCTTCACTGGTGACACCTCTAGGTTCTGGAAAATCCAATGTGACCAGAGACTGGAGTGGGCCCCAAGCATACCACAGCAGCCATACAGAAAGGTGATCAGACTGTTACATGGGTACCTGTTCCCATGTCTCCTCACCAGACAGGTCCTCTAGGCCTGAGCCTCCAGCCACCCCCTGCCAGAGCTATTGAGCCAACACCAACTCAGCAACTCCCTGGACAGAGCTTCCAGGGGCAGCTGAAAGCCTCTTGGCCCCTGCCTCTGCAGAGAAACTGCCCTTGGCACCTTTGGACTAACAAAGGCGCAAAGACCCTAAGTGCCTTATCCACACCTCCAACAATCTCCAGTCAACCCAAAGAGAGGAGGCCAGTTCATCTCCCATGGGTGCCACTCCCCCTACCACCCATGGCTCATCATGAGACAGAGAACCCCTGGCTTGGGTCCATAGCACAAACCCTCCATCCTGGACTGACACCACTGCGTCATTCCTGACCTGCATCTCTCTGGGGTGGAGCCCCAGGAGTCAAGGAAATGACCCTTGGCCACAACCACTACTAAGGTCCCTTCCTCTGCTGCCTCTAAGCTGGGAAAGGAACATAAAAACTAGGATTGCCCCAGAGCTGCAGTGGGCAGCCCAGGAGTGCCAAGTCATGAACTAGAGCCAGCACTCAATGGGGAGAGGAATCCATACTCCAGTTGTACTGTGAGGAAATATAGGGAAGCCACACAACCGAGTAAGAATCTACCAACTGACCAATAGGCCTAAGTGTCACCTTCTGGATCACACCCTAAAACTTCCACACCAAAGTTACCTCACTAACATACCCACCTCTGAAACCAGAGACAAGAAGTCAGCTTCAAATAAAGACCCTGCATAAAGCCTCAGCCCTGTGAAAAGATCCAGAAGTCTATTGACTGTACTCAATCTACACTGCAGTTAAACAAACACACACACAGAGATGAGAAAGAACCAATGCCAGAACTCAGATAACTCAGATGGCCAGAGTGTCATATGTCCTCCAAATGACCACACCACTTCTCCAACAAGAGTTCTTAACTAGGCCAAACTGGCTGGAATGGCAGAAATAGAATTCAGAATATGGACAGGAACAAAAGTCATCAAGATTCAGGAGGATAGCAAAAACCAATCCAAGGAAAATAAAAATCATGATAAAGCAATGCAGGAGCTGAAAGACAAAATAGCCAGTATAAAAAATAATCTAATGTACCTGACAGAGCTGAATAACACAATAGAAGAATTTCACAATCAATAACAAGTATTAACGGCAGAATAAACCAAGCTGAGGACAGAATCTCAGAACCTGAAGACTGTTTCTCTGAAATAAGACAGTCAGACAAAAAATAAAGAAAAAAGGATAAAAAGGAATGAATAAAAGCCTCCAAGAAGTATAGAATTATGTAAAGAGGCCAAATGTACTAATCACTTGCATCCCTGAAAAGGAAGGGGAGAAAGGAAACAACTTGGAAAGTATATTTCAGAATATAGCCCATGAAAACGTCCCCAACCTTGCTAGATAGGCCAATAGTCAAATTCAGGAAATACAGAGAAATCCTACAAGATTCTACACAAGAAGATTATCCCCAAGACATGTAATCATCAGATTTTCCAAGGTCAAAATGAAAGAAAGAATGTTAAAGGCAGCTAGAGAAAGAAAGGGCAGATCACCTGCAAAGGGATCCCCATCAGGATAACAGTGAAACTCTCAGTTGAAATGCTACAAGCTAGAAGAGATTGGGGACCCAAATTATTGGCCCCAAAGCTCCTTTAGCTGATGAAGAACTTTGGCAAAGTTGCAGGATACAAAATCAATGTACAAAATCACTAGCATTCCTATACACCAACAACAACCAAACTGAGAGCCAAACCAGAAAGGCAATCCCATTCACAATTGCCACAAGAAAAGTAAGATGCCTAGGAATACACCTAACCAGGGAGGCGAAAGATCTCTACAATGAGAATTACAAACATTATATTCAACAGTCTTAAAAAAAATCTTCAACCAAGAATTTCATATCCAGCCAAACTAAGCTTCCTAAGTGAAGGAGACATAAGATCCTTTTCATATAAGCAAATGTTGAGGGATTTCACTACCACCAGACCTGCCTTACAAGAGATCTTGAAAGGAGCACTAAATATAGAAAGGAAAGGCTGCTACCAACTAATACAAAAATACACTTGAACACACAGACCAGTATCACTGTAAAGCAGCCACACAAACAAGCCAACATATAGCCAACTAACAGCACAATGACAGGATCAAATCCATACATATCAATATTAAACTTGAATGTAAATGAACTAAATGACCCACTTAAAAGGGACAGAGTAGCAAGCTGGATGAAAAAGTAAGACCCAGTGGTCTTCAAGAAACCCATCTCATACATAGTGACACTCACAGGCTCAAAATAAAGGGATGGATAAAAATGGAAAACAAAAAAGCAGGTATTGCAATCCTAATTTTAGACAAAACAGATTTCAAACCAACAAAGATCAAAAAAGACAAGGAACACTTTTTTCTCTTTGATCTCTGCAATGAGAATTACAGAACACTGCTCAAATAAATCAGAGAAGACAAAAACAAATGGAAAAACATCCTATGCTCATGAATTGGAAGAATCAATATCATTAAAATGACTATACTGTCCAAAGCAATTTACAGATTCAATGCTATTTCTATCAAACTACCAATGACATTCTTCACACAACTAGAAAAAATTATTTTAAAATTTTTATGGAACCAAGAAAGAGCCCCAATAGCCGAAGCAATCGTAAACAAAAGGAGCAAAGCTGGAAGAATCATGTTACCTGACTGCAAACTATACTATAAGGCTACAGTGACCAAAACAGCATGGTACTGGTACAAAAACAGGCACATAAACCAACGAAACAGAATAGAGAGCCCAGAAATAAGGCCACACATCTACAACCATCTGATCTTTGACAAAGCTGACAAAAACAAGCAATGGGGAAAGGATTCCCTGCTCAATAAATGGTATTGAGATAACTGGCTAGCCATATGCAGAAGACTGAAGTTAGACCCCTTCCTTACACTATATCCAAAAATCAACTCCAGTTAGATTAAAGACCTAAAAGTAAAACCCCAAACTATAAAAACCCTAGAAGATGTATGTGAAAGCCTGGATGTCCAGGTAAAAGCCTGCTACAGGGGCAGAGCCCTCATGGAGAACCTCTACAAGGGGAGTATGAAGGGGAAATGTGGGTTTGGAGCCCCCACACAGAGTCCCCACTGAAGCACTGCCTAGTGGAGCTGTGAGAAGAAGGCCACAGTCCTCCAGACCTGAGAATGGTAGATACACTGAGAGCCTGTACCATGCACCTGGAAAAGCTACAGGCACTCAATGCTAGCTCTTGAGAGCAGTTGTGGAAGCTGTACCCTGAGAAACTTCAGAGACAGAGCTGCCCAAGGCCTTGGGAGCCCATCCCTTGCACCAGTGTGCCCTGGATGTGAGACACAGAGTCAAAAGAGATTATTTTGGAGATTTAAAATTTAATGAACGCACTGCTGGGTTTCAGACCTGCATGGGGACTACAACCCCTTTGTTTTGACTGATTTCTCCCTTTTGGAATGAGAGTATTTACCCAGTGCCTGTACCCCCATTGTATCTTGCAAATAACTACCTTGTTTTTTATTTTTTATTTTACCTGCTCATACGTGGAAGGGACTTTCTTTTTCTCAGATGAGACTTTCAATTGCAGACTTTGGAGTTAACGCTAAAATTATGTCCGACTTTGAGGAACTGTTGAGAAGGAATTAATGCATTTTGCAATGTGAGAAGGACATGAGATTTTGGGGGGTCCAGAGGTGGAATGACATGGTTTGATTTCTATCCCCCTCTAAATCTCATGTCGAATTGTAATCCCCCATGTTGGAGGTGGGTCCTGGTGGAAGATGACTGAATCATGGGGATGGATTTCCTTTTTGGTGCTATTCTCATGACAGTAAGTGATTACAACATTTGGTTGTTAAAGGTGTGTAGTGCCTCCTCCCTCCCTCTCTTCTTTCTGCTCTGGCCATGTAAAATGTGCCTGCTTTGCCATTACCTTCTGTTATGATTGTAAATTATCTGAGGCCTCCCCAGTCATGTTTCCAGTACAGCCTGGGGAACCATGAGCCAATTAAACCTCTTTTCTTTATATATTACCCATTCCTAGATATTTCTTTATAGCAGTGCGAGAACTGACTAATACTGTACTAAACAGGTAGTTTTTCAACCCACGCCCCTGTCCAGGAATTTATCCATTTCTTCTAGGCTTTCTAGTTTATTTGTGTAGAGGTGTTTATAGTATTCTCTGATGGTAGTTTGTATTTCTGTGGGGTCGGTGCTTTATCTTTCTTATTGCATCTATTTTATTATTTTCTCTTTTCTTCTTTATTAGTCTTGCTAGTGGTCTATCAATTTTGTTGATGTTTTCAAAAAACCAGCTCCTGAATTCATTGATTTTTTGGAGGGTTTTTTGTGTCTCTATCTCCTTCAGTTCTGCTCTGATCTTAGTTATTTCTTGCCTTCTGCTAGCTTTTGCATGTGTTTGCTCTTGCGTCTCTAGTTCTTTTAATTGTGATGTTAGGCTGTCAATTTTACATCTTTCCTGCTTTCTCTTGTGGGTATTTAGTGCTATAAATTTCCCTCTACACACTGATTTAAATGTGTCCCAGAGATTCTGGTATGTTGTATCTTTGTTCTCATTGGTTTCAAAGAACATCTTTATTTCTGCCTTCATTTCGTTATGTACCCAGTAGTCATTCAGGAGCAGGTTGTTCAGTTTCCATGTAGTTGAGCGGTTTTGTTTGAGTTTCTTAGTCCTGAGTTCTAGTTTGATTGCACTGTGGTCTGAGAGACAGTTTGCTACAATTTCTGTTCTTTTACATTTGCTGAGGGTGCTTTACTTCCAACTATGTGGTCGATTTTGGAATAAGTGTGATGTGGTGCTGAGAAGAATGTGTATTCTGTTGATTTGGGGTGGAGAGTTCTGCAGATGTCTATTAAGCCTGTTTGGTGCAGATTTGAGTTCAATTCCTGGATATCCTTATTAACTTTCTGTCTCGTTGATCTGTCTAATGTTGACAGTGGGGTGTTAAAGTCTCCCATTATTATTGTGTGGGAGTGTAAATCTCTCTGTAAATCTCTAAGGACTTGCTTTATGAATCTGGGTGCTCCTGTATTGGGTGCATAGATATTTAGGTTAGCTCTTCTTGTTGAATTGATCCCTTTACCACTATGTAATGACCTTCTTTGTCTCTTTTGATCTTTGTTGGTTTAAAGTCTGTTTTATCAGAGACTAGGATTGCAACCTCTGCCTTTTTTTGTTTTCCATTTGCTTGGTAGATCTTCCTCCATCCCTTTATTTTGAGCCTATGTGTGTCTCTGCACCTGAGATGGGTCTCTTGAATACAGCAAACTGATGGGTCGTGACTCTTTATCCAATTTACCAGTCTGTGTCTTTTAATTGGACCATTTAGCCCATTTACATTTAAGGTTAATATTATTATGTGTGAACTTGATCTTGTCATTTTGATGTTAGCTGGTTATTTTGCTCGTTAGTTGATGCAGTTTTTTCCTAGTGTCAATGGTCTTTACATTTTGGCATGTTTTTTCAATGGCTGGTACTGGTTTTTTCTTTCCATGTTTAGTGCTTCCTTCAGGAGCTCTTGTAGGGCAGGCCTGGTGGTGATAAAATCTCTAAGTATTTGCTTGTCTGTAAAGGATTTTATTTCTCCTTCACTGATGAAACTTAGTTTGGCTGTATATGAAATTCTGGGTTGAAAATTCTTTTCTTTAAGAATGTTCAATATTGGCCCCCACTCTCTTCTGGCTTGGAGAGTTTCTGCCGAGAGATCTGCTGTTAGTCTGATGGGCTTCCCTTTGTGGGTAACCCGACCTTTCTCTCTGACTGCCCTTAACATTTTTTCCTTCATTTCAACCTTGGTGAATCTGACAATTATGTGTCTTGGAGTTGCTCTTCTCGAGGAGTATCTTTGTGGCATTCTCTGTATTTCCTGAATTTGAATGTTGGCCTGCCTTGCTAGGTTGGTGAAGTTCTCCTGGATAATATCCTTAAGAACCTTTTCCAACTTGATTCCATTCTCCCCGTCACTTTCAGGTATACCAATCAGATGTAGATTTGGTCTTTTCATGTAATCCCATATTTCTTGGAGGCTTTGCTCATTTCTTTTTACTCTTTTTTCTCTAAACTTCTCTTCTCACTTCATTTCATTCATTTGATCTTCAGTAACTGATACTCTTTCCTCCAGTTGATTGAGTCAGTTACTGAAACTTGTGTATCTGTCACGTAGTTCTCGTGTCATGGTTTTCATCTCTATCAGGTTGTTTATGGACTTCTCTGCATTGGTTATTCTAGTTATCCATTCATCAAATCTTTTTTCAAGGTTTTTAGTTTCTTTGCACTGGGTTTGTAGCTCCTACTTTAGCTCTGAGAAGTTTGATCGACTGAAGCCTTTTTCTCTCTACTTGTCAAAGTCATTCTCTGTCCAACTTTTTTCCATAGCTGGTGAGGAGCTGTGTTCCTTTGGAGGGGGAGAGGTGCTCCAATTTTTTGAATGTTGAGCTTTTCTGTACTGCTTTTTCCCCCATTTTTGTGGTTTTATCTACCTTTGGTCTTCGACGATGGTGACATACAGATGGGGTTTTGGTGTGGATGTCCTTTCTGTTTGTTAATTTTCCTTCTAACAGTCACAACCCTCAGCTGCAGGTCTGTTGGAGTTTGCTTGAGGTCCACTCCAGTTAGGCTACTCCCAGTTAGGTTTTCCCAATTAGGCTACTCAGGGGTCAGGGACCCACTTGAGTAGGCAGTCTTTCCATTCTCAGATGTCAACCTCCATGCTCAGAGAATCACTATTCTCTTCAAAGCTGACAGACAGGGATATTTACATCTGCAGAGGTTTCTGCTGCTTTTTATTTATCTATGCCCTGTCCCCAGAGGTGGAGTCTATAGAGGCAGGCAGGCCTCCTTGAGCTGTGGTGGGCTCCACCCAGTTCGAGCATCTCGCCCAGCTACTTTGTTTACCTACTTAAGCTTCAGCAATTGCGGGCATCCCTCCGTCAGCCTTGCTGCCACCTTGCAGTTAGATCTCAGACTGCTGTGCTAGCAATGAAGGAGGCTCCGTGGGCATGGGACCCTCTGAGCCAGGCCCAGGTTATAATCTCCTGGTGTGCCATTTGCTAAGACCCTTGGCAAAGCGCAGTATTAGGGTGGGAGTTTTCCAGGTGTTGTGTGTCATGGTTTCCCTTGGCTAGGAACGGGAATTCCCTTCCCCCTTATGCTTCCCAGGTGAGGCGATGCCTCACCCTGCTTCGGCTCTCACTCAGGTTGCACCCACTGTCCTGCACTGACTATCCAACACGCCCCAGTGAGATGAACCTGGTACCTCAGTTGGCAATGCAGAAATCATCCACCTTCAGTGTTGCTCACGCTGGGAGCTAGAGGCTGGAGATGTTCCTATTCAGCCATCTTGGCATGCCCCCACCCCTTGCCCATTTTTTAATGCATTTGTTTTTTGCTTCTTGATTTAAGTTCCTTATAGATTCAGGATATTAGACCTTTTTAGGGTACATGGTTTACACATGTTTTCTCCCATTCTATAGGTTGTCTCTTTACTCTGTTAATAGTTTGTTTTGCTGTACAGAAGCTCTTTAGTGTAATTAGGTCCCACTTGTTCATTTTTGGTTTTGCTGCAATTGCTTTTGTATACTTAGTTAAAAATTTATACCTGATTGTCACCTACACCTAAGAAAACATCAGGATAAATCTTACTGTACCCTAGGTTCCTATGTTTCTTGGTGACTCACAGGAAATCCAAGTTTCTAGGTCCTCCCTTATCTGCTGGATTCTCACCCTAATGGAGCTAGTCTGACTTCACCTTCTACCCATCCCTAACCTCCCAAGCCCTTTCACTGTACCCTTTGGACAACATAATTTGTCATAAGTAAAACTTCACATAGTCTCAAACTCTTCTCTGAATAGTCTATGCCCCTTCTTGCTCCACTGAACTTGACTTCCCTCTAAAAACACAGCCTCCCCTGCAGCCATCTCAGGATGTGGCAGTTTTTCTGCAGCATTTCATGTGCCTCTTGGCTGAAAGTGTGGTAATAACCTCCCATACCCTTGTTTGTATTTCCAAACCTTTGTTTCTTATTCTTCCTCATTTTATCTGCAACCTCGATGACTATGCCATCAGAGCAGCTTCCCATTCCCTCCTCTTGCTGTAGACATCTGCTGTCTTGCCAGGTCCCCTATCACCACCCTCAATGCTACTCAAGTCACAAATCCTAGCAGTTATAACAGCCCCATAACTAGTACAACCAAGATCCTAGCCTCTCTGTCCGTTGGCCTTTTAATGTCAGTAATCCTGTCCTCTCGCTAACATGATTACATCTTAGACCAGCTAGCCTCTCCCAAACTAATTTTAATCATCCCCTCTCTCTAGTTACCTCCTCTCTTCTTCTTTTTTTTTCTTTAACTACTAATAATTAATCATTTGTTATCAGGGCCTAAAAAATAAAAACAGGTTTTCAAAAAGAGACTTTTATATATGGATGTGCATATGTGGAGCCAGCTACATGGGTCTATCACCCGTGCAGCAGTCACTGTCCCATGCTTACAGTCTATGCTTCATTTAATGCTGAGTTGTTACTGTTTTGAAATTATTTTATTTCATTTCTTTTTCTTTTTAGAGATGGGGTCTCACTATGTTATTCAGGCTAGAATGCAATGGCTAGTCACAAGCATAATCATAGCACACTACAGACTCGAACTCCTGGCCTCAAGTAAACCTTCTGCCTCAGCCTCCTAAGTAACTGAGACTAAAGGCATGCTCCAACATGCCCAGCTCTTGAAATTCCTAATAATGTTTGAATAAGTGGCCTTAAATTTTTGTTTTACACTAAGCCCCAGAAATTAGGTGACTGGTCCTGATATATGTGAGCATGAGAGGTATCACCTCTTATTTTTGCACTTCACTCCTCCATTCTAATTCTTGTCGTCACTGCATTCTACTCAGCTTGGATGACACGATCCATCATCATAATTAGTGTATGTATACATTCCCTCACCACTCTCATTTGTCTCTCCCTCTTGTTATAAATCATTTCCAAAATTTCAAACGTGCAAAAGTCCACAGTCTGCTTACTTCACGCTTTCACTCAAGCAGCTAATGAGAGATAGAATGGAGCTAAGAGACCTTATATTAAGTTTAAAACCAGCCTGGGCCACAATGCTGGCAGGCAATACAAATAATTTTCCCTAGTCAAGTAGTTTTCTTACTATTTCAGTTTCTCTTTTTCCCTCAGATCTCTGATACTGCTAGCCCCTTCTCACAACAAATGAAGACCTACTTCTTATGCACTGAGAAAATAGAAGCAATTAGATGCTTATAGTAAGTAGAAGAATGACAGTCTAGAAGATGCCTCATCTACCTACAATCAAACTTTCAGCCTCACTGCATCTACAAATTCATGTATCCTGGCTTTTCTCTTACTTAACGAGTAAACATCAGAGTTCCAATATAAGTCCAACTTCTCCTTGCACACTGCATCCAATCACTTCTTACATACTAAAGGATTTTGTACCTACATTAATCTCACTACTGCCTGCATCATCAAATTTCCTTCTCCATTGGATCATTCTTATCAGCCAACAAATATACTTTAATAGCTCCCTCCCTTCTGAAAACACACACACACACACACAGCCCC
The DNA here is from genome assembly GCF_009764315.1 of Trachypithecus francoisi. Classification (NCBI taxonomy): domain Eukaryota; kingdom Metazoa; phylum Chordata; class Mammalia; order Primates; family Cercopithecidae; genus Trachypithecus; species Trachypithecus francoisi. Next base: position 35,132,038 of record NW_022681469.1, read on the forward strand.
CAAAATAAAGCTCCCCGTCTTCACAAATCTCCTACAGCTTTTCTCTGCTACCTTCATAGCGAAACTCTGTGAAGAAAATTTCTACACATGCAGTCTTCCTCACTGTCCTTTTTCTCTTGAAGAAAAGTTTTGTCTCCACCACTCAAGGAAATTTCTCTTTTCACTGCCACAAATGACCTCCAGTTGCCAAATCAGTGGTCAACCAGTCTCATCTTCCTGGACCTCCCTGCAGCAGGGCTAGCAGCAGCACCTAGCACTGTGCTCTCCTGTTCCTCTTTTTTGCAGATTTGCAACAGTTTTTACTTGACTCTGCAACTTTCTTTCGAATATGTCCTAGAAGATCTTCCAGGTTTTTTTTGTTTTTGTTTTTTTGACTCTGAGACATCTCCCTTTAGATATTCTGGTTCAGTATGCACCATTCTCTTCCCTTTGATACCCCTTAACACAAGTGAAATGAGGCCAGGATATTTAAATAAGACTTTGTCAGGGATTAACAAAAGGGAAATTAATACACTAAGTAACTTGAAACTATTTAATTTGCAATACAGGATACCTCATGCTCTTTGTGCTCAAGGCCTTATTTCCATGTAAAGGAGCTGACTGTGGTAGCCCACATTCAATAACTAAAGTATAAATCTCTGCCTCCCCAAAAGTCTATCCTAGTGAGGAAAAGGCCAAGTGTGGGGCCAGAAATTCCTTCTCCAGCCTGACCAAGGCCAATCTTTCCTAAGCAAACCCTGGTCTCTTTAGGGATTAAGTATGTTGATCCCTTTCAAGGGAGATTCCATCTCCTAAGCTCCGGAGTGTGACTTTACACTCTCCTTTCATCGGGCATCCAGATTGGAAAAGAGGTAAATTCATATAATTTTAAAACAGGCTGTGGAGTGAAATCCTGGATTCAAATCTTTACTCTGCCAAGTAACAACTATGTGATTTGGGGCAAGTTACTAAATCTCTGTGTGTGTTAGTGTCCTCTTTTATAAAATAGCAATAATAGAACTTATCTCGGATGGGTCATGGTGAGGATGAAGTGAGACAATAGACATTAAACACTCGAAACAGTACTTGGGGCACTGCAAGGACTCATCATTCTAACTAGCTGTAATGCAGAGATGCGGCTGCCATCCACTCAAAGGACGCACACAGGTGATCAGGAGCTCTGTTCTCTTGCAAGAATACTAAGTATGAAAGACAGAGTCAGAATATATGTTAACTTGAGAAGGAAAATGAAGGCAGAGCATGGCAGAATCTTGAAGGACAAATGAGGTGATCCCCACACTGCTCTGCAAACATGCATCTGGGAATGATGGCTGCTAGTTCTTTCATCCCCATTCCCTTGTCTCATACCCACTTAAAATGGAAAGCTGAGGACGTTCCCTGCTTTACCAGGATCTTTTGAAGTGCAGATTTTACTCTAATCTTTAGTGGAGCTGTAGGGCCTCAGTCATTCATCTGCCCCCTTTATTATGCTACAGCATTTCTGATCAAACAGAATTTGAGAAGGCAGAATCTATCTTGTCAAACAGTAAACAAAGAAACTCTCATAATAGCCCAGTGTTGTCACATGGCCTCCAGCCTTAGGTGTCCTGGAATGCTCCAGATCTGTAGAAAGGCACTAAACCGTCTTGAATGTAGAAAAGGGACAATGTAGGACAAATTTGTTAAATACATCTTTGCCTTGTAGAGTCATGATTATACTGATGATTAAGGTTTCTCTAAAATGCTTCATAGTATAACCTGGTAGAGAGGTCAGCAAACTTTCTGTAAAGGGCCAAATGGTAAATATTTTAGGCTCTGGGGGCCATACAGACTCTGTCTCAGCTACTTCACTCTGTCACTGTAGGAGAAAGTAGTCATAGAAAATACTTTGAATGAAAGTGACTGTGTTACAATAATATGTTACTTCAAAAGCAGGAGATGGTTGGTTTTGGCCCAAGGTCCATAATTTGCCACACTGACCTGATATACTGTATCTTAGACTCGCATTATATCCATAACACCTTCATGGTTTGGGTGAAATCTATGAACATATGTAATCTTATTTATTATAAAATTAAAGTTCACTCTATTTTTAAATGCATTTATTTTTAAATAAAAATATAATTATTATTAATAAAAGACAAAAGATAGTTTACTTTTAATAAAAAGATAACTTTAAAAACTACATAAAAAGAAACCACACAATTAAAGTGCTAATTGAAATTTGAAGAAGAATATTAAGTGCTTATAATATAATGATTAAAAATAATTTTATAATATAGCATAATATAATTAATATAATTACATAATATGATATAATTATTATAGAACAATATTATAGAAGAATATTAAGTGCTTATATTATAATATAATATGATAGAACCATATTGGGAGGATGGAAGTAGGAAAGTATAGAGATGATAGGCAGGAGATGAGAGAGCTAAATCCTTATCTTTTATGATATACAAAATAGTAGAAAATGAATGAATAATGTCTAAAATGAAAAAATAAGAAATAGCATTCTAAGCATATTATAATAGAAAAACAGAGGCAAACACCTGAAGTAACTTCTGAAATAATTTAAAATGATTGACTCTGAAAGTGGGAATTAGGAGGCAGCAGTCGAGAAGTCTAGCAAGTTACCATATTTTCAGTCTTCTAGAACTATCTAACTTTTAAAACTCTGATAAGTATAAAAATGAAATTTTAAAAAGCCAAGGGTGTTGAAAAGGGTGTTTCCTTTCTAAGAAGGAACCTTTTTGAATACAGAGTTGACTTGAAGATATCTACTATAATTTTTTAATTATTGCTTTTTCTGTTAGGTATTAAAAAACATTCCTCAAAAAATTTTTGAAGAAGAAATAAGATGTATCACTGAAAGTAAAGCTGCTTAACAAAGCTAGTCCCATATTGGACCTTTCTCGATCCCCATGCCATTCTCTGTACCTTAGCTACAGTGACATTCTTTAAATCCCTCCTACCTGTGTTATCTCTACCACTGTCAGAGGCATTGTAGAGTGACTCCATCTTGAATAGGGCTGGGTAAAATGAGGCTGACATCTCCTGAGCTGCCCTCGCAGGAGGTTAAGCATTCTTAGTCACGGGATGAGATAGGAGGTTGGCACAAGATACAGGTCACAACGATCCTGCTGATAAAACAGGATGGTGTAAAGAAGCCAGCCAAAACTCATCAAAACCAAGATACCTATGAAAGTGACTGCTGGTCATCCTCACTACTCATTATATGCTAATTATAATGCATTAGCTTTCTCAGAAACACTCCCACCAGCACCATGAAAGGCCATAGCTATGTCCAGAAATTACCCTATATAGTCTAAAAGGAGAAGGAACCCTCAGTTCCAGGAAATCCTCTTCCCTTTCTTGGAAAACTCATGAATAATCCACCCTTTTTAGCATATAACCAAGGAATAACTATAAATGTGGTGAACCCTGAATACGTGAGACAGGTCTCAGTTAATTTAGAAAGTTCGTTTTGCTAAGGTTGAGGAGGCAGGCCGGTGACAGCCTCTAGAGTTCCTGACGACAGGTGCCCAAGGTGGCCAAAGCACAACTTGGTTTTATATATTTTAGGGAGACATGAGACATCAATCAAGATATGTAAGATGAACACTGGTTTGGTCCAGAAAGGCGGGACAACTCAAAGCTGGAAGGGGGCTTCCAAGTCACAGGTAGTTAAAAGACAAATGGTTGCATTCTTTTCGAGTTTCCAATTAGTTTCACTAAAAGAGGCAATCACATATGCATTTATCTCAGTGAGGGATGACTTTGAACAGAATGGGAGGCAGGTTTACCCTAACCAGCTCCCAGCTTGGCTTTTCCCTTTAGCTTAGTGATTTAGAGACCCCAAGATTTATTTTCCTTTCACAGTATAGTCAGTCAAGCAGCCCATACTGCTGATTTGCCTATGGAGTAACCATTCTTTTGTTTATTTATTTCTCTAATAAACTTGCTTTTACTTTACTCTATGAACTTGCCCCAAATTCTTTCTTGTGCGAGGTCCAAGAACCATCTCTTGGGGTCTGGATCAGGACCGCTTTCCAGTAACGCCACCATAGCACATGTGCACACGCTATTCTGCCTATCTGAAATGCTGTCTTTGCCTTTTTACCTGATTACACTTGACCCTTTATCCGTGAATTCTGGATCCACAGATTCAACTAACCACAGATCAAAAATATTTGGAAAACAAAATTCCATAAAGTTCCATAACAAAACTTGAATGTACTGCACACTGAGTACTACATCAAATACACAGGAATGAAGTGATGTGTAGGCATTGTATTAGGTATTTTAAGTAATCTAGAGATGTTCTAAAGTACACAAGCGGGTGTAGGTTGCTTACATGCAAATATTATGCCATTTTATATAAGGGACTTGAGCATCGCAGATTTTGGTGTCCTTGGTAGTCTTGGAACTGATTACTTATGAATATCAAGAGATGACTTTAACTCTAATCCATCAGGGAAGCCTTCCCCCAATAAGTCAAACCTCCTATTGTAACTACTCATAGGTCAGCAGGCCAGTCCTTAGAAGCACTTGTCACAAATGCCATTTTATATAGGCTGGAAAATTATTGAATTATTTTCTGACTGCCTTGCTATATCATTTCCTCTTTGAAGTCTAAGGATCAGAAACTAACACAGTCCCTTGCCATCATAGCCACTAATAAGTATTTACTACACTGAATAAGTAAATGCAATACTAAAATTTTAAAATATATATATCAATTAGCCAATCCGGGTTGTAACATTTTGTTTTCATAATATAAATCTGCATGTTATCCCTCAGACCTTGCAAATTTGCATTCTGATAACTGATTAAAAGTAACACTTTCTTAAAGGGAAATGCTCAACTGTTTTCAGGAAAGTCAGGGGCAAGGATTATTTCCTCAAGACACAGAGTAAATGTGAGTGATTCTGAGTTTTAAGGTTTAGCTTTCTCCAAATCTTCCAAACATTTCCAGATATCACCTTCCAGATGTCAGGATTCCTTTTTTTCTTGGTCAATATCCCACATTTCATGAGACCTAGTGATAATATAAATTTAATAATGTAAAATGTATACACAATTCTTAAAAAGTGTTTATGCTACTTCAATTTCGGGATCATGGCAGATGGGAGGCAGGACTAGATTGCAGCTCCAGACAGAGCAGCATGCAGAGACCATTAGCAATATTAACCAAGAAAAGAGAGAAAATCCAAATAACCTCACTAAGAAATGAAACAGGAGATGTTACTGACACCACTGAAATGGTGATTTAAGGAAATTGAGTTCATTTAAGGCTACTGTGAACACCTTTATTCACATAAACTAGAAAACCTAAATGAGATGGATAAATTCCTGGAAAAATACAACCCTCCTAGCTTAAATTAGGAAGAATTAGATACCATGAACAGACCAAAAACAAGTAGCAAGATTGAAACGGTAATTTAAAAATTACCAACAAAAAAAAAGTCCAGGACCAGGCGAATTCACAGCAGAATTCTACCAGACATTCAAAGAAGAATTGGTACCAATCCTTTTGACACTATTCCACAAGATAGAGAAAGAAGGAACCCTCCCTAACTCATTCTATGAAGCCAGTATCACCCTAATACCAAAACCAGGGAAGGACACAGCCAAAAGAGAAAACTACAGACTGATATCCTTGATGAACATAGATGCTAAAACCCTTAACAAAATACTAGCTGACTGAATCCAACAACATATCAAAAGGATAATCCACCATCATCAAGTGGGTTTCATACCAGAGATGCAAGGATGGTTTAACTCACACAAATCAGGAAGAAAAAAGCAAACAATCCCGTCGAAAAGTGGGCTAAGGACATGAATAGATAATTCTCAAAAGAAGATATACAAGTGGCCGACAAACATATGAATAAATGCTCAGCATCACTAATGATGAGGGAAATGCAAATCAAAACCACAATGTGACACTACCTTACTCCTGCAAGAATGGCCATAATCAAAAAATCGAAAAATAGTAGATGTTGGCATGGATGCAGTGATCAGGAAACACTTCTACACTGCTGGCAGGAATGTAAACTAGTACAGCCACTATGGAAAACAGTGTGGGGATTCCTAAAAGAACTTAAAGTAGAACTACCATTTGATCCAGCAATCCCACTACTGGGTATCTATCCAGAGGAAAAGAAGTCACTATTTGAAAAAGATACCTCCACACACATGTTTATAGCAGCACAATTCACAATTGCAAAATCATGGAACCAACACAAATGCCCATCAGTAAATGAGTGAATAAAGAAACTGTGGTATATATACATGATGGAATACTACTCGGCTATGAAAAGGAATGAATTAACAGCATTTGCAATGACCTGGATGAGATTAGAGACTATGATTCTAAGTGAAGTAACTCAGGAATGGAAAACCAAACATCATATGTTCTCACTGATATGTGGGAGCTAAGCTATGAGGACGTAAAGGCATAAGAATGATACAATGGACTTTGTGGACTTGGAGGGAAGAATGGCGGCTGAGGGGTGAGGGATAAGACTACAAATATGGGGCATTATATACTGCTCAGGTGATGGATGCACCAAAATCTCACAAATAACCACTAAAAAACCAAATGCCACCTGTACCCCAATAACTAATGAAAAAATAATGTGTGTGTGTATATATATATATATATATATATCACACACACACACATACATATTCTAAAAAATAAATAAATAAACATAACACCAAAGCTAGAAACTACACAGGAAAAGGTCGATCATGGCTCTGAGCTAATGTATCACTTTCCAAGTGTTACCTTCTATGCAGGGCGTAAGGTCTGGAAGCCAGCTTTTTTTTCCCACTGAATTTTTTCCCAATTTTTAAGAGCTTAAATATCTACCTATTCAAGGAAACAATAAGTAATTGTAAAAATACCCCAAATCGGCCGGGCGCGGTGGCCCAAGCCTGTAATCCCAGCACTTTGGGAGGCCGAGATGGGTGGATCACGAGGTCAGGAGATCGAGACCATCCTGGCGAACATGGTGAAACCCCGTCTCTACTAAAAAATTACAAAAAACTAGCCAGGCGAGGTGGCGGGCGCCTGTAGTCCCAGATACTTGGGAGGCTGAGGCAGGAGAATGGCGTAAACTCGGGAGGCGGAGCTTGCAGTGAGCTGAGATCCGGCCACTGCACTCCAGCCTGGGCGACAGAGGAGACTCTGCCTCAAAAAAAAAAAAAAACCCAAATCTTGTCCAAAAAGTCTGGAAACACAGGGAATATGATGTATTTTTAATATCACACTTTAGATTAACTATTGGATTTATTGCTTTAGAGACAGTTACCTGAAATGGTATGTGGAAGTTGAAGGAAAATATATTGAGCATATGATATCAAAATGTTACTAATACATTGTTTAAAAATAAATTAGTCCTATGTTTCTGACTTTTTGAACACTGTATGAAGTGTTTTTTTAACTACAAAAAATGAAACAAGGCCAGTTGTGGTGGCTCACACTTGTAATCCCAGCACTTTGGGAGGTCAAGGTGAGCAGATTCCTTGAGGCCATGAGTTTGAGAAAAGCCTGGGCAACATAGCAAAAACCTGTCTCTCCAAAAATACAAAACTTAGAGGACGTGGTGGCACATGATGTAATCCCAGCTACTCAGGAGGCTGAGGCATGAGAATTGCTTGAGCCAAAATGCAGAGGCTGCAGTGAGCTGAGACCAGGCCGCTGCACTCCAGCCTGGGTGACAGAGTGAGACCTTGTCTCAAAAAAAAAAAAAGGAACAACTTAAACAGTTAATAAAGGGTTGTTAATAAATAAATTATTCATAATGAAATAAATAAATACATTCCTGGAGAAGTGTTATAAACAATTGTTCTAGAAAGACTGCAGGTAACTCATTTTTTTTAAGTTGAATTGATCTGTGATACGTAGACCTGATTGGACTGAAGCCATGGACCCCAAAGAGCAAGACTCCACTGAAGAAAACAGTCACTACAACTTTACATGATATAAGCAAATCAAGAATCTTTACAGAATTTTTAAAAATCTGTGTCTCTAAGGGAATTTTTCCTTTAAAATGTAACAGTGTACCAAAGGAAATTGCAAAGCAATTTGTAAATATTACTCTATTTTGGGTGAGCTAAATAAAATTATATATGCTTATTTATATGCTTAAAATGTAGTCCAAAAGAATTTTTTGATTTACTTATGTACTTCTACCCTGAGTACATTTTTTTCAGTATCTACTATTTTCATACTTAATTTTTAAATTAATGTTAAATCAAATTTAAGTTAATTATATACAAGCATCAAATGGTAAATTGTTTTTATAACAGCATAAACTTATCTGTTTTAATATCTACTCCATATTTCTACTAAATAAAATTTTAAGCCATAGCACACAACCAGAGAAGCCCAACAATTCAATCTTTTCCTTATCTGAATTTTGTATTAATAGACTCTTTCTTATCTACAAAGAATGTCAGATGCATTAAAAAACAGCTAAGATTAGAATCGCAAAACATTACTGTTTGAAAAGAACTAACAACACTGAGCAATTATTAAGTGTTTAGTATTTACCATCCGTTGTTCTAAGAATTTTTAAATTATAAGTTATTTTGTCCCTAAAAATCTTATTGTTATCTCAGTTTCACAGTTAAAGAAACTGAGAAACACAGTTTGAAAAACATAACCAAGGTCACAACTTCACAGTGGTGGAGCTAAGATTTGAACCAAGCAGATACAGTACTATTAACCACTCACCTACCAGCATTCATTCCAGGGTAATTTTTAGAGAGTTTAAACAATGGACAGAAATCATAATAGGGTCTATTTTACAGGGGTAGTTCTAGGTATTTGATGGTTTTCGGTTTTAATCATATTGAGTCAAAGTCCGCTTCCCTGTAATTTTTACTAACTGGTCTTAGTACTTTCATCTAGAAAAAATATAACAAGTCAGAGAATCAGTAGACAATGAGTTGAAAAAAAAACCTTAACAGTTACATTGTCCAAGTATCAAGTGCTCCCTCATCTAAATGGAATTTGAGGAGAGCTATCATATCTCTTGTACTATTCCTGTACTATTTCCCAAGCTTCTTTTTTCTTCTTTTTTTTTTTTTTTTTTTTGAGACAGAGTCTCACTCTTTTGTCACCCAGCCTAGAGTGCAGTGGCGTGATCTTGGCTCACTGCAAACTCTGCCTGCTGGGTTCAAGCAATTCTCCTGCCTCAGCCTCCCAAGTAGCTGGGATTACAGGTGTGTGCCACCATTAATTTTTTGTACTTTCAGTAGAGACAGGGTTTCACCATGCTGGCCAGACTGGTCTCAAACTCCTGACCTTGTGATCTACCCACCTTGGCCTCCCAAAGTGCTGGGATTAGAGGTGTGAGCCACTGTTCCTGGCTGCTCTCTTTTCTAATTTTTTCAGTCTGGCTCTTTGGGAACCAGATTGGGAACCACAGTTAAGATGTACTTTGGGAACCACAGCAGTTTGTCAAAGTTTCTCCTGGGTTTTGATATGCAGAATTGAATATAACATTTTAGTATAAAATTTGTATACCACAGAATGAGAGGTATTATATTATATGTAATATATAATTAAATTATAATGTGTTGATAATATGGTTTGAAGGAGAAGACATCCCTGCTCTGCCCACATTTGTATATCTCATGCTAATGTTAGACTATTGCATTATGACACAGTTGTCCTAAGGAGGCCATAGTGTATTGTAATGCCAATCGTATGAGTAGAAATTGGGTCTCACTGTAATGAAGTAGTCACTCCCAGTGCCAGTTATCCATGGAAAAGATAAATCCTGGGAATCGAATTATAATTTGGCAGAGAGTCTACAGTGAGAAAAAAAAAAATGAATCATGTTCTTCACTCTACTCTGAGTCTTCAGAAGTGTTTGGAGGGCTCTTGGGTGATGGGGAAAATCACCACCCCATCAGACCAGGTAGTTAACAAGGAGATATAACCCTCTCACTGGGCAGGGGTCACACCCACAGTGGACTCAGAGGACTGCTAGGGTTCTGTTCTTAAAAAAAGCCATTCCCAGAGGCCAATTGTATATGATGTTCCTTATGTAGAAATTCTCTCCAGTTTCCTGAAGGTTTTAGTTAAATTATAGTCATAAGACCATCCTATCTGCTTAAATTATGGCTGTGCCAGAGTAAGAATATACAGGGTGCAATTTGTTGGTGCCCATGAAGTTTCTTAAAAGATAAGAGAAGAGCTGTGAGGTCCAGCTGCCCCTCCCTATCTGGAGACTCTCTGTCCATGACCAAGCCTGGAGAATTGGAAAATTATTCTAGTAAGGGAGCTGGCTAGTTTCCTTGTAGCATGCTAATATGTTTAGCTTTTCAACAATCACATTACACCTTATAATTACAGTAAACTTTAAATCAACTAAAATGCTCAAGACATTGTCAGATATCTTAACTCTACATGTACCATACTCTTCGAATTATTATCATTATTATTATTATTATTATTATTTTTGTTTTTTTTTTTTTTGAGGCGGAGTCTCGCTCTGTCGCCCAGGCTGGAGTGCAGTGGGGCCATCTCAGCTCACTGCAAGCCCCGCCTCCCGGGTTTACGCCATTCTCCTGCCTCAGCCTCCCGAGTAGCTGGGACAAGCACTCGTCACCACTCTTGTCTAATTTTTTGTACTTTTAGTAGAGACGGGATTTAACCGTGTTAGCCAGGATGGTCTCGATTTCCTGACCTCGTGATCTGCCCGCCTCGGCCTCCCAAAGTGCCGGGATTACAGGCGTGAGCCACTGCCCCCGGCCTCGAATTATATTTTTAACATAAATATGAGACTTCACAGTTTTCAATTACATAGGGTTTGTTTTTGCTCTAATATCCCAGCATGTCAAGATCATATAGCCAAACTCCGTTTGGATTGTTTTAGTACTAGTGAGCCCTCTCAGCCTTGGCCATATTCAAGTTGGACAAACATGTGTTATTAATAAATAAGGCCAAGGATGTAACCTTCCCTTATTTATTTGCCCAGCCTTGAAAGCTGAAATTGCTTACTATTAACTAGTACATATTTCATCATCAAGTATTCAAGGATATCACAGGAGGCTTGTCAAATGCCTTGCAGCACTTAAAATACGCTATATTTATATCATCCCTGGATAACTTAGTGATTTTACCTGCAAAATAAAAACAAATAATTGGTTAATTTAGCTGTTATAAAATCTATCTTATAGTTCTTGTAATTAACTTATTCTTTTTTAAAATACCAAACTATCTGCTTAATACTTGCTTTATACTTTTTGCCAAGAATCAATTTCAGCATTAATAGAATTCACATTTCCAATTTTTAAAAAATATGAAAAGCATTATTCCATCAATCCATTTTCTCCTTATGCAAGATTTAAAAAGCAGCATACCAGGTATCTCTTCCGCTAACTTCCCCTTTTGCTGGTTCTAGGTATTAGGCAACAGAGGCAGAGAAATAGAGATGTAAAGCCAATTATCAGAGACCGGCTTCCTCTGTTCCAATAGTTTTCAAATATGAGTGACCATCAGAACTAAGTGAGAAATGTTTTTTCAATTGTTGACTGGCTTATTTTCATATACATTCCTTGGACCCATCCCCCAGTATTCTGACACAACAAGTAAGAGGAACCCAGAAACCCCCAGGTGGTTCTGTTTAAGAGCCAGGTTTGGGGACTATCATGCTCATATCTATAATTTTTTCTTGGATATGATGGAATAAATTATTTTGATAGAGAAATAATTATTACTGTATTTCATAGATTCCAAGACACTTTTTATACATTTTAATACTTTCTAAATGGGGACGTATTTTACAATTGGTAGTGGTACAGTTTAATTGAGAGCATCTTCTTTTGCTGTGCTTAAAATGTGGTTCATCCTACAGTTGATGGCATATTTGATTCAACGACATATGGTTGGTACAAGTTGTCAATTAATTTCACTATGTTTTATAGTCACACCTTATCTTTAACCTTTAATCACGTGGCAGATAAATACGTGCCTTTGGTCACGTGGTGGAATTAGTTGAGAATGCCTAGGGAAAACTACACATTTCCTTAGGACTGCTGGAAAAGTCAGCAATCATCTCTGTGTTGCAAGAAAAGCCAATAATATCTAGGTCTTTTTGGTAACAAAAATTGAGGGAGAAAAAAAGAAAACTCATGAGGAGTTATAGATAATTCTAAGCTCTCAGCTTAATGTGGCCAAGAGAAAATTTTTAGGAGTGATAACTTGCCTGTAATCTCAGCACTTTGGGAGACTGAGGCAGGTGGATCACAAGGTCAGGAGTTCGAGACCAATCTGGCCTTCATGGTGAAATCTTGTCTCTACTAAAAATACAAAAATTAGCCGGGCATGGTGACGGGCACCTTTAATCTCAGCTACTTGGGAGGCTGAGGCAGGAGAATCACTTGAAACCGGAAGGCAGAGGTTGCAGTGAGCCAAGATCGCACCACAGCACTCCAGCCTGGGCAACAGAGGGAGACACCATCTCAAAAAAATGTTATTAATCAGTTAGAGAGAATAGCACTGCATTGCTACATAGGAGCCTTTTATTGTCTTGCTTTCAGGAAAGCTTCTTTGAGATAGAGGTAAAGCTAGAAATGAAACTAATAAATAGGGGTCAGACTGTGATCCATGCCAGCACATAGGGGTAGGCTGCATGATGAACCATGTGTGACAGTCATAGCAGGAAAAGAATTCAGGACTATAGATATGGCCCAATTAATTTTTAAAAAGAAGAAAATGAAGAAGAGTTGCAAAGCTGTTTAGTGACAGAATAGGAAGAGGGACCCAGGAGCATGGCTCTGAGTCCAGTGTTCTTCACATTATGTTACATCTCTTGACATCTAAGCAGAGTGTACAATTTCCATGAACCTTAGAAGTCAACACTTTAAAAAATATGTTTATATTATTTCAATAATCTATGAAACTTAAGTGTCTTCCAGATATATGGTGCTAACTACATTTTGGTGACTAGGCTGCTTCTTTTTTCTTTATATAGAAGTCCAGATTTTTTCAACGAAAATATACTCTATCTTAGGAAAAATATTTGACCTTAAGCATTTATCCATTTTATTTCTTGACAATTACTCAAAAAGAAAGAAAAGCAAAACAAAAATCAATAAAAGTCACTTTCTCAAGACCATGGTCAGAACTTACTGTCACCTTGGTTTAAGAATCATTAAAATTTAAGACTGATTAGTCTGCATTAGAAGAAAATAAAAACTTTAGAGAAATCTTTTACCATAGATTTCAGATACATGAGCAAAAAGATACAGTATAAGTGAAGGAAAAGAACATTTTTCTCAGCTTTTACTTCCTGTGGTTAGTGTTATTTAACACCAGTTGATTAAGATGATACTGAAGAATAATGGTCTTATCAGTAAGTGGCACTGATTAAATTGGATATCCATATAGGAAAATAAATTAATTTCCACTGTATATTCCATGATTAAAAAAAAAAATTCTAGGTATATTCCAGGTGTAAACATGAGAGGTAAAACAATAAAGTTTCTTGAGAATAGCGTAGTGATATGGTTTGGCTGTGTCCCCACCCAAATCTCATCTTGAATTCTCATGTTTTGTGGAAAGGACCTGGTGGGAGGTAATTGAGTCATGGGGGCAGGTCTTTCCTGTGCTGTTCTTGTGATAGTGAATAAGTCACAATGAGATCTGATGGTTTTATAAGGAGGAGTTTCCCTGCATAAGTGCTCTCTCTCTGTTTGCCTGCTGCCATCCATGTAAGACATAACTTGCTCCTCCTTGCCTTCCACCGTGATTATGAGGCCTCCTCAGCCATGTGGAACTGTAACTCCATTAAATCTCTTTCTTTTGTAAGTTACCCAGTCTCAGGTATGTATTTATCAGAAATATGAAAATGGACTAATACACATAGTTATCCTTTAGATAGTATTAATGGCTTTGGTTTAAACAAAGATTTCTTAAGCAGGACATAAATATACTATCCTTCCAGAAAAACGCTGTTAAATCAGGCAACACTGACATTAAGAACTTCTCTTCCTTTCTTTTTAGGAAAACAGAGGGGGATCTTCCTGTGTTGCCTAGGCTGATCTTAAACTCCTGGCCTTAAGTGATTCTCCTGCCTCAGACCCCAAGTAGCTGGAATACAAGCATGTACCACTGCATATGGCAAAACTTTTGTTCTTTAACATAGGCCATTAAGAGATAAAAAAGCAAGCTGCCAGAATGGGAGAAAATGTTGAGTAGACATTTAAGTTGGACTAGTGTTGCTATGAACACTCTTAAACCTCTTCTTTGGTGCACGTTCTATACATTTCTCTTAGGTATAGCCTAGGAGTGGTTTATTATATAAATCATATATATGCATGTGTGTGTGTGTGTATTTGTATGCAATCAAATATTAAACAACAATGAAGATGAACAAACTACCATCAAAACAGCATGAATGAACCTCACAAAAATAAGTCGAAGGGGGAAAGGCAGGCCCAAAAGGGTGTATACTATTACGATTTTATTTATATCAATTTATAAAACAAAAAATCTAGGGTAATAGAAGTCAGACAGTAATTGCCTTTGACGGGGAGGGTGGTAACTGGGAAAGAACACAAAAAGATTTCAATGTAAAAATGCTTGACCCTGCAGATGTGTAATCTGTATACTTTATGTATGCTATACTTCAATAAGACTATTGTTATAAAAAGAATAAAATAAAAACATTATAGTAATCATTATGAATTGTAGAACTGATTGTGAATTAATACAGTTGTGAACCTCAAATGATCCAAAACAATCAATAAATTTTAGCTAAAACAATTACTGAAGGCGACTGTACACATTTCTGGTTACAGAGGATATTTATTAGTATATTAATCTTATTCCAGAAAAAAAATTGTTTTATTTTGAAGTAATGAATAAGTTTATCAGGTGGTATTTTTAATTTTTTAAATTTATTATTATTATTTTTCTTTTTTGAGATAGGGTCTCTTTCTATCACCCAGGCTGGAGTGCAGTGGTGCAATCACGGCTCCCTGCAACCTTGACCTTCCAGGCTCAAGTGATCCTCCCACCTCAGCCTCATGAATAGCTGGGACCACAAGTGTGTGCCACCATACCTGGACAATTTTTTTAATTTTTTCTAAAAATTAAGTCTTGCCATGTTGCCCGGGCTAGTCTCAAACTTCTGGGCTTAAGTGATCCTCCCACCTTGGCCTCCCAAACTGCTGTGATTACAGGTATGAGTCACTGCACCTGGCCTATCATTCTTATTTTTATTTAGTTTTCTTCTATAACATAGATTAATCTGGAGCAATTTGATGCATTGCAAATTTTCTTCAGAGTTGCTTTTTTCCTGGTAAATTCTCTAATATTAGGCTTTCAATAGAAATTACATTCTATAATTTTCTCTGATCATAAAGATAAAAAATTCAGTAGTTCCTATGTTTAACAGACTATGGAACCTTTTAATCTCATTTTTCTAGAGAATACATACTTGCTATGGTCTGTGTATTTCTGTCCTCGCAAAATTCATATGTTGAAGTCCTAATCCCCAAGGTGAAAGTAGGCTTTTGGGGCACTTCTCTCATGAACAGAATTAATGTCTTTATGAAAGAGCTCCCAGAGAGCTGCCTTGCCCACTTCTTCCATGTGAGGACACAACTAGAAGGTGCTGTCTATGAACCAAAAGGGGACCCTCTCTAGGATAGCACAGTGATATGGTTTGGCTGTGTCTCCACCCAAGTCTCAAGACACCTTGATCTTGGACTTCCCAGCCTCCAAAACTGAGACATAAATTTCTGTTGTTTAAAAGCTACCCCAATTTATGATATGTTGTCAGAGCAGCCTGAATAGACCAAAACACACTACTATATCTACTTGATTTTGACAGGCAAAGAAAGAAAACAAAAATCTTCAAACTAGAAGTACTAGAGGCGTGGAGACCAGATAGGAGGCTGTGGCAGTCAATCAGGCCGGAGAGCATAGTGACTCACACTAGGTTAACAACAGCAGAAGTGGTGAGAAGTGGTCAGATTCTGGACATATTTTGAAGACAGAGCCAACAGGACTTCTGATAAATTGAACGTGTGGTGTCAGAGACATGTCAGGAGTGACTTTAAGGACTCAGGCCTGAGCAATCAGAGGAGTTGCCATCAACTATGTGGGGAGAAAAAGTATGTGAATAGAAGGAGGATCAGGATATTAGGGCTCCAGGAAGCCTACAAGGAACCCACCTTTGTGGAGTGTTCTATTGATCTCAGACAAAAGAAGGGATCAATGAATAAACTATCAAATTAGAAATGATCACTGAGAAAGAAACACATCTGTCATCAAGACTGTTCCTCCTGTGGAGTAATTTTCTCAATTTTCTCAGAGGTTAGAATGTGGTTAGCATCCTAAATATGGATGACATCCTCATCAAAATTTAGAAGGTGGGTTGCAACTTCTTCTACCCTCTGGAGACTGAGGGCTAAGAAGAATGAGTATCTTATCTAATAATAGTCAATAGTAATTTCCAGGTATCCTACTAACCCTAGAATAAACACATCTTTAATCTTAAAACACTTTTTTTTTGTCAAATGGGAATAGCAAGCCAGACACAGGAAATTTGATTCGAAAAGATTTTTAGCAATGATAAAGCAGAAGCTATATGTAAACTAAATTGGAAATTATCGGTTGCAATATTCCCAGTAATAATAATAAATTCAGTAATTAGTAATTTATCATTATTATTATGAAATACTTCTTCTATGCAAGGCATCACACTAAGTTCTTTTATGCTTTATCTCATGTAAACTTCATTACAATTTCCTGATCGTACAAATGAAAGAAACTTAGAGATGGGTTCACAGCTCAGAAGCATGCATCCAGATCTTAAATCTACACCTATCTGATTCCACAAACAATGCTAGTTAGTTACACTGCAAGAATAAGTTTAACAATTTAGAATTAGGTATGTCTCTATCTCTTCTTCTCATATTGCTTCATTTTCCATAAACACATCTTAAAATAGAAAGCGTTAATTTGAGTTGGTGTGGTCACTTTTCCAGTATCATGTGATAGCTACCAAAGGGCTGCTTTATCTTGAGCAGAGCCTCCTCATGACAGAATAGGGTAGAGGAGGGGCCTTTCTGGGAGACCTTGAGGTCCTATTCCAGAAAGTAACATTCTTTCATTCTTAAGTTATTTTCTCATCTAGTATTCATTATCTTAATTTGTCCTTACAATAATTACATGTGTTAGATAAGACTTTTGTTGCCATAAATATTGAGGTGATTTGCCTAGGGTCTGAGAGCATGTTGGTTCTATCTCTGGGACTAGAACAGTTAGATTTATTTCTTAAGTGAACTGTGCATTATTTTTCTCCTTAAAAGCAGATTTATTAAGTTTTATTTTACAGGTAAGAAAATTCATCCATTCTAAATGTATAATTCAATGAGTTTTGCTAAATGTGTACGGCTGTGTGACCATCACTAAAATTAAGAAACAAAACAGCTCCTTCTTACCCTCTATAGTCAATTTCCCCTCCTGACTCCCAACACCTGGAAACCACTCATCTACTTTCTGTCACTAGAGTTATGTGTTTTCTAGAATTTCATATAAATACAATCCCATATTCTATAATTTTTTGTGTCTGCCTTCCTTTGATTGCCATAATGCTTTGGATATTTACCCATGTTATTACATATA
Source organism: Trachypithecus francoisi (assembly GCF_009764315.1). Lineage (NCBI taxonomy): Eukaryota > Metazoa > Chordata > Mammalia > Primates > Cercopithecidae > Trachypithecus > Trachypithecus francoisi. The sequence continues at coordinate 35,149,688 of NW_022681469.1, forward strand.
TCCGAAGTTTGTTCTTTCTTGTGCTGAAGAGTATTCCGTTGTGCGGATGTACCACAACTTGCTTACACATTAATCGGTTAATGGACATCTGGGTTGTTTAGAGTTGTTTGCTGTTATGCATAAAGCATAACATAACACAAATTAATATGAACATTCACAACAAGTCTTGTGGGGACATGTTTTTTCACTTTTTCCTCAGTAAATGCCTAGGAGTGGAAAGGCTGAATTGTATGGTAGGTATATGTTCAACTTCATAAGAAACTGCCCGTTTTCTGAAGTGATGGTAGCATGTTTAATTCCCACCAACAGTGTGTGAGAGTTCTAGTTTTTCTATCCTTTCACCATCATTTGGTGTTTGGGCCATTATAGACAAGTTACTTAGTGCCCTCTAGGCCTGGTTTCCTCAGCTTTAAGTTTCAGCTGATAATAATACCAACCTCATAGGATGGTTGTGAGGATTAAATAAGTTAAGCATAGTCCTATGTCACATGACTGCATTTCAGTTAATGAAAGACTGCGTATACGATGAGGTTCCACAAAATTATAATGGAGCATATATAGAAACCTGATATACAGCACTTGATATTGGCATTGCAGACCAAGGTGTGGAAATGACTGACATTCAGAAGTGGCAATTGGAACATTTGGTTTTTTATGTGAAAAAAACATGTAAATACAAATATGAGCTGGGTGCAAAGGCTCGTACCTGTAAGCTTAGAGCTTTGGAAGGCAGAGGCAAAAAGATCACTTGAGGCCAGGAGTTTAAGACCAGTCTGGGCAAAATAGCAAGTCCCTGTCTCTAGCCAGGGGTGGTGGCACACACCTGTAGTCCTAGCTACTTGGGAGGCTAAAGCAGGAGGATCACTTGAGCCCAAGAGTTCAAGCCTTTAGTGAGCTATGATTGTGCCACTGCACACCAGCCTGGGTGACATAGCAAGGTCTTGTCTCTAAATAAGTAAATGCAAATATACATATCATCTAGGTTTGTGTAAGTACATCCTATGATGTTCACACAATGACAAAATCTCCTAATGATGCATTTCTTAAAATGTATTCCCATTGTTGAGTGACTCATGATTGTATGTGCAACACTTAGAACAATGTCTGAGGCTTGGTAAATGTTTAATAAAGATTAGTTGGTTTTTTTGTTATTGTTCTTACTGTTATTATTATCTTAACTCAAAAAGGAATTGAAAACTTTTGCTATGTGGTCACACTGTAAATAATCTTCCTGGAGATGTGAGACTTGTTGCAACTGTTTTATAGCACTAGTGGGGAGAGTGTAATAAAGAATGGTTTGGGAGCATGTCCACTTCTTCCATCCCCACATACCCCAGATACCAAATCCATTGGCAAGAAGCAAGATGGTGGTTTACCTGGTTTCCATATGAAGAATGGGGAAACTCATTTAACAATTCACACACAAAGGCAATACAATATTGGGATTGGAGTTTAAGATAAAAGACAGAGAAGGAGGAGAAAAGCACTTCAAGATAGATGCTCCAAGGACAAGAGGGGAAGGAAGACTTAGGGAGTAGAACCAAGTCAGTCAGTACAGGCAGATATCTGAGGTAAAGCCTGGGACAGGCTAAAGAGGCTTCACGGACAACTCTGGGAATAATGGTTAGAATGAGGAGAAGACAGGTAGGATGGAGACAAAATAGCAAAGCCCTCATGATAGATAGAGCACATCTACATCAAGGAAAGAATGTGAGTTCAAGTCTTTGGCGAATAACTTCCCACTCTTACCCTTGGCATGGTAGTCTCAAAGCATCATAGTCTGGATGATCTTAAGCCACATACCTACCCACTTTGAACTTTCTACCTTGACTCCTAGGCCAATCAAATCTCTTCTACCACCTTTCTAGATCTATTTCTGATGGATATTTCTATCTCACTCTCCCCCTCCTCATCACGTCTACATTCAGCTTCAGTTTCTCTCTCTACCTGCTGCTTATCCTCACACAAGGACTTTTGATCTCTGCTTTTTCCTCTTCACCTACACTGGCCCATCCTCATCCCACCCTGTTCTCTGAGTCTCTGCAGTCTAAGGAAAGGCACAAGGCATACATTTAGCATCCTTGTCTGCTTAATTGTAATATCATCACTGTGGAAAACACCAACTGCACTGCCAAGTCCCCTTGTGCTCATCTCCTTGACTTTGTTGAGCTAACAGAGCTAGGCTTCGCATCAGGCTCAGTTCTTGTTTTGGTCTTCTCTGGCACTTCCCCTCTCTCTCTGTGACCTTAAGTCAAATAGATGTTTTACCGCTTGGTTGGAGGCAGGTAAAAAATGTCCTACTTCATGGGAGAGTTGTGAGGACAAATTAAAAGCTCCTGAGGTCTTTTGAGAACTTGCTTCGTTCTTAGGAAACCTAAGTTCTTGACAGCCTGGCTGCCGGATTCCTTGTAAACATGTCTGGCTTTTAGGAGCAACTTCCTCAAGGTAGGAATGGACTAAAATGAAACTGCAATGTGACCAGCCATCACTTCAAATGCAACCCTGATGCAAGTATCCATTTGTATAGCACCCCTTTTTGTGCTCAAAGTGATTCAGATATAAATATTTTCTTTATTCTGATTTCCTCATTTAGAAGCTTTCATGTGGGAGACCCAATGGTTAATACATGCAAGAATATGTAGTAATACTTTTTTATGGTAAAGAAGGTAATCTTGGAGAGAGGTTTCAGGCCAAAGTTTCTCTTATGTTACTTCACTGAATGAAATCCCTTGATAATTTATATCTACAAATATGCCTTTGAAGTGACAACAATCTAGCTCAAAATATATTGTATAATCAAAATGTGGGTGAGGGATACTAAGAGAAGCAGATGATGCCACCCAGAAAGTCCATCTGTGTGACTTTCAACGTAACTATCTTAAGCAGGAGGAAGGAGTCTATCCACTGTGGCAGGAAGCCTCAGACATTGTTTTAGAATGAGAATCAGAATCAGAAAGCAGTCCAGGGGATTTATAGGGCTGTGGACAGCTGCACCCTTAGCCCTAATCTTCCTGAGAGTAATAGAGTCGGGGGCAAGCCCCATTTTCTGCTCTGTCCCAGTTTACTCTTTACCATGCTACTTCACAGAATCGACCTAAATAAATAAAAATGGCAGAAATCAACACTCCCTTTCTATAACCTTAAGCCAGATGGATAATTTTACAGGAAAAGATATGAAGGAGGAAATTCAAAAATATAAACAACAGATAAATGAAGCTCGATCCAGCTAGAATAATTTCCCCCAGGCAGAACAGGCTCCTCCATTGATTGTAGCCTGACAGAATTTCTCAGAAGAAATGAAAAGGAACAGCACGTGTTTGTATGGACCCCAGAAAAGAATCTGCCCCGATGCTATGAGCCTCTTTTAAAAGAATTTGTTTTATTATTTGGTGTTCTTTTTCTTTCCTCTCTGGGTTTTGTTTCCTGATCATACATGTGAAATCCAAGGCAGTTACAATACACTTTCATGCCACACAGACCTACCAGGGGTACTACTGGATTTGTGCAAAAGTTACTGTGGTTTTGGTCGTTACTTTCAATGGCCAAAAGTATTTTACTCAGGCCTGACAATAGCTCACTAGTCCCTCAAATTCCTTCTCCCAGACAAGCAGGGTCTTACACCCCTGGGCTGTAGCTGAAGCTGTTTCCCTCAATTCCAGGTCAAGTGGGGGCATGTGTTACCTGCACTCAGACTGAGGTGTGGGCAGCCAGCAGGAGAGGATGATCTGAGAAGCATGGAAAGAAGCCAATCAGATGTAAGCAGACCATCCAAGGGAGGCATCAACCTGAGGGGCAGAGCGTGAAGTTCACGGAATACAATTGAAAATCAGCCACCAGAGGAAATTTAAAACATAGCAGAGAGGAAAAAATCTGATTTCAGCCCCAGCTCTCTCACTGCTATCTGTGTAATTGTGGCTATGTCACTTAGCATATCTAAGTCTTAATTTCCTCATCATGGACATAATGACAGCTTCTATCTCAAGTATTATGAGGCACAGATGTGAGGATACATGCAAAGCACTAATTAGAATACTTGGCATAAGGTAGAGGTTCCTTGTATTTCATCTACTAGAATTACTACTATTATTGTTATTGTTGCTCTCACCCTTAACAAAGAAGAGAGTGGCTGTGTCCATATTCATAGGGCATTCATGCATTTAGTGTGGCAACAAGGGATTAAAGAAATCCTACCTGGGCAAACACAAGATGCCTAGCACATATTGACCCCAACTGCTCTCCCATATTAAAAATGAGAAAACAGAGGCAGAAAAGAGATTAAATAATTTGTCCAGGGTCAAAAAAATAAATAGCAGAGTTAAAATTCAAGGCTGAGCAGTCAGCTGTGTCTCCATATCTAAACATTCCCACATAACCTTTTAGTTTCTTAGCGTCATCCACACTCCCCGACATTTCCCAGATTACAACATCTCCCTTTTTAGTTTCTGCCTGGAATATCCTTTCTCCTCTTCTCGACCTAATAAACTTCTACCCAACCTTGAAGTTGCAGCTCAAATGTTATCTACTGGGTCCTTGTGAAGCCTTTTCTAAGGCCACCAGGAAAGGGGGTTTCTCCTTTCATTGGGCTCGCACGGCTCTTTGTCATCACATTTAATTTGGGGTCAGTTGAAGGGTCTGTCCTCTTCTTTACAGCAGGGATCTTAGCCTGATGTCTGCGGAAAGACATTGAAGGGATGTCTGTGAATCAGGCATGTGGATATGTACCTGCATGCACGCATACAGTCACAAACAGAAATGCACACAGATACGCAGCAGAGATTTTTATTTTACTTTGTCAAATCATCCTGCTGTACACATTATTTTCATGTCTATTAAGGGCTGCTCCTGTAGACAAGCACTATATACTCATCAGTGTTGTCATGATATGTCACAACAGCTTCCCACTGGTAGGAATTAGTGAATCTGTGTCCTGTGATGATTATCATGAGCATCTATCTTTACTTTTGGACTGGCTTAAGTTAGAAAAATGTCAAAAATAATAAATAAAAAACCTAACAAAAAATATCAAATATCCTTTGCCTTTGCTTTCTACTATGTATGATAGAACACCAAAGTCCAAGTGCTTTGTTTATGACAACATTCTTGCTAATGGAAGGAGCATCAAGCCAAAAACGCTGAAGTGTCGTCGTCTCATACTTTTTCTTCCAAAAATATATTAGCATAGATCTGTTTTAAGAAGGGAAGGCTGGAGCCGAAAAGGAAAAACTTCGCCAAAATTTGATCTGACTTGACACTAGGCAGCAGCACAGTGTCAAAATAGAAACAAGGTAATTGGTAAAAGTCATGTACCCAAGAAATAATTTACTGTGTGGTTTGAAGCAGAAGAAGCAGGTAAAAGTAGTACTTATTTAAAATGAAATTATTGGCCAAGCACGGTGGCTCACTCCTGTAATCCCAACACTTTGGGAGGCCGAGGCGCAAGGGTCACTTGAGGTTAGGAGTTCAAGACCAGCCTAGGCAACATGGTGATATCCCAGCTCTACCAAACATACAAAGAGTTACCTGGGTGTGGTGGCACGTGCCTGTGGTCTCAGCTCCTCCGCATAGGCTGAGATGGGAGGATCCTTTGAGCTCAGGAGGCAGAGGTTGCAGTGAGCCAAGATCACGCCACTGCACTCCAGCCTGGGTACAGATTGAGATCCCATCTCAAAACATAAATAAAATAAAATAATTACATGACGACTGACGTTTTAAAATTAATATTTTGAGACATGTGATGAAGGAATTAGAAGATTCTTTATGCAGCCGGCTAACACCTTCAAAGATGATTTCCTATTTAACAAGCCCTTTTTGAAATTTAAAATCCGTCAACATCTTCGGAATGTTGATAAGTTTCTGTTACACATAAACTTCACCGGACACTTTGTGAACAAACAGAACACCTGTGGTGCAGAGTAGCACATCTTGGAGTTTCACAGTTTTAGAGGAGGAAGTATCTTCATGCAGTAGATCTGACTCACTGCTTTCTATGGTCCTGCTTGTCTATAGCGAAGTGTCCACTAATGCTAGGGCCTTGAATCATTGCCTTTTGAATATGTTTTATCAGAAAATGAAAACAGAACATGAACTTTTTTTTTTTTTTACAAATCTATGATACAGAAATATACAGACAACCCAAAACTCAGCATAACTCTTTTTAAAGTACTTCTGCTCAGATAACCCTAAAATTGAAACATGGGCTCTTAATTCTTCCTTTGTTGACATCAACCTCCCCCTGCTGAAAATGAAACTCAGTGATGGGAAGCCAATGGAAATTAAAGGACGCAAATCTAATTCAGATAGTGTTGAAATATTTTGTTGTTTCCTCGTCACAAGCCCATTGTGTCATCTGTGAGCTTGAACTGATTCTATTTGCTACAACATGCTGTTGTGAGCCCAGCTTTTTAGAATGTGTTACCACCGAAACAGAAAGTCTGCAGGAAAGTGCACATACTGCCACGTCAAACACCATTCTCCAATTTCAAATTCTCATTTAAAATAAGGTAGAGGCCGGGTGTGGTGGCTCATAGCTGTAATCCCAGCACTTCAGGGGGCCGAGGCAGACGGATCCCTTGAGGTCAGGAGTTCAGGACCAGCCTGGCCAACATAGTGAAGCCCCATATCTACTAAAAGTACAAAAATTAGCTGGGCGTGGTGATGCACGCCTCTAATCCCAGCTACTTGGGATACTAAGGCAGGAGAATGGCTTGAACCTGGGAGACAGAGTTTGCAGTGAACCGAGATCACGCCATTGCACTCCAGCCTGGGCAACAAGAGTGAAACTCCATATCGAAAAAAAAAAAAAAATGATAGGGAAGAGATGCTTTCTCATTGAAATTTATTTTTTAGCAAAACCAAAGTTTATTTTTAACTTTATTTTTTTTCTTTCCCCAATGTTTAAGCATGTTGCCTGAAATTACTTTTCCATGCTAACATTAACAGAAAAGGTGTAATTCTTTATAAACAGCATTTTGATCCAATGCAATAAAATAAGCTGTGTACATAAGTTTTCTTATAATCTTATATAAATATCTTCTGAAAGAAAATCGATAGGCTTCATCAGATTTTGAAAGCCTCCATGATGTCAAAAAGGTTAAGGATAATACCATGAAAATCTATCGTGAGGGAAAGTCTATCTTTGTAACTTGCCTTCTCCCCACAGCATCTAGGAGAGTGACTGCACTTAATACTCAAGGATGCTGGTGATGATAATCATGGTTTTTTCATTTCCTAAAGGATATTGATCATGAGACAGAGTTAGCTGAGTAAACAGAAACATATATGGATTTTAATTTTAAAACTGAGTTCAAAACTGTCTTCCTTATAAAGTCAAGGAAGAAAACCTCTTTATTTAGTATCTTATGAATTGCAAAAGGAAGACCAGACTGGGAGGATGTAGAACAAAAATGTATTTCCTTTGTTTGCTACCACAAAATTATGGAATAGAGTATGTTTCTTTACTTGTAGTGCAAGCATTTGTATACTGGGTTCATCAAAGTCAAAGTCTTTATCAATTAAAATAAACATCCTAAAGGTACTGATTTTGTTATGGACTGAACTGTGTCCTTTCAAAATTCATATGATGAACTTCTTAAACCCTAGTAGCTTACTATCATTATCATTAGTAGTAGTAGTAGTAGTATTTGTAGAGATGAGGTCTCTCTGTGTTGTTCAGGCAGGCCTTGAACTCCTGACCTCAAGCAATCCTCCCATCTTGTCCTCCCAAACTCTGGGATAACAAGCATTAGCCACTGCACCCAGCCTTAAACTCTAGTAGCTTAAAGTGTGACCTTATTTGAAGACAGGATCTTTACAGAGGTAATTAAGTGAAAATGAGGTCTTTAGAGTGTTGTCTAATCCAACATGACTGGTGTCCTTTATAAGGGGAAGAAACATGGTCACAGACAGAAACATATGGAAGACACAAGAAGAAGATAGTCACCTACAAGCCAAGGGAAGGGGCTTGAAACACATTTATCCCTCATGACTCTCAGAAGAAACCAATTCTGCTAATACCTTGATCCCAGATTTCCAGCCTCCACTGTAAAAAAATTAATTTCTGTTGTTTAAGCCATCTAGTCTGTGGCACTTTGTTATAGCATCACTAGCAAACTAATAGAGATATACAGAATAAATCCCAGGAGACTCCAGGTAAAGAAAGTGAACCCAGACTAAAGGACTTGAGGAAGCACTAAGCTGGGGCACAGAAGAAGATATGATGTATTAATTCCTCTGACCACCACCCTAGGGAAAGGAGAAACCTCTCTTAAAATACAGAGCTAGCTCTGAGGTTCCAAGTTTTCAGTTCCTTCACCATACATGAAAGCTATTAGATACACTACCCAAGGCAATCTATAGATTCAATGAAATCCCTATCAAAATACCAGTGTCATTTTTCACATAAATAGAAGAAACAATCATAAAATGTGGGTGAATTTAAAAAAAAAGCCCAAATAGCCAAAGCAATCCTGAGCAAAAGGAACAAAGCTGGAGGCATCACACTACCTGACTTCAAAATATACTACAAGGTTATAGTAACCAAAAGCGAGAGCATGGTATTGGTACAAAAGCAGACACATAGACCAACAAAACAGGATAGGGAACCCAGAAGTAAATCCATGTTTCTATGGCCAATTGATTTTTAACAAAGGCGCCAAGAACATATATTGGGCAAAAGACACTCTTTTCAATAAATGGTGCTGGGAGAACTGGATATCCATATGCAGAAGAATGAGAACGTACCCCTATCTCTCAACATATACAAAAATCAACTCAAGATATATTAAAGATTCAAACATAAGACCCCAAACTATAAAACTACTGGCATAAAACAGGGGAAATGCTTCATTACATTGGCTTGAGTACAGAATTTATGGCTAAGACCTCAAAAACACAAGCAACAAAACCAAAAATAGACAAATGGGGCTATGTTAAATGAAAGGCTTCGGTACAACAAAGTAAACAATCAACAGAGTGAAGAGATAACCTGCTGAGTGGGACAAAATATGTGTAAACTGTTCATCTGACTAGGGACTAATATCCAGAATATATAGGGAACTCAAACAACTCAACAGTGAAAAAACAAATAATCCCATTTTAAAAATGGGCACTCCAACCTTGGTTTGCATCTTGACCCTAGCTCTTGTTTCCCCGTGGGTTACTTTGAGAAAGTTGGTCAGAGTAAGATCTCAATTTCTTCAGATAATAACAGTGTCACCATCATAGGGTATTATGTAGATTAATGAGAAAATGCCTATAATCTCTTAACACAGGCCTGGCTCAGAGTGAGTAATCAAAAAATAAGAGCTAAAATAAAAATAACAGCAATACAACAAACAAGCATATGGTGCTTACTATGTACCAAGTACTGATCAAAGAGCTTACACATATCAATTAATTTCATTCTCACACAGATGAGGAAACAAAGGCACAGACAAGTTGTGTAACCTGCTCAAACTTACACAGCCAATGAACAATGGGCCTAGAACTCAAACTCAGGTAGTCTGGCTCTGGAAACCATATTTTCAAACTATTAGACATACTATCTCTATTATTATCCATCGTTAAAGACACAGCCTTTATCTCTTTCTTGAGCTTTGAAATCACATCGCTTTGAAAAAAAAATTATCAAGATACCCTACAGGCACCTCAAATACAACATGTTCAAAACCTAATCCCCCAAACCTGCTTCTCCACCTGTGCTCCTTTCTCAGGACTCGATGACATTGTCCTGGCAAGGAACTTGGTGTCAGATTGAGGTTAGGAGGCAAGACTTTACTCCAGACCAGATTGAAGATTGGCTGAAACATGAAAGAGGCACCAAAAGCAATTCTCCATAAGACACACCTGCCAGTATCATGACAGTTTATTATTGCCATGGCAACACCTGGAAGTTGCCTTCTCTTTCCATGGCAATAGCTCAGAAGTTACCACACCTTTTCTAGAAATTTCTGAATAACCTGCTCTCACTTTGCATATAATTATAAGTGGGTGTATATATGACTGCAGAACTGCCCCTTAGTAGCTACTTTCAAGCCCTGCTCGGCAGTAGCGGTCATGAAGCTCTAATACTGCCACCTCAGTAAAGCTGTTTTCTTCTGCCACTGGGTCACTCTTAAACTCTTTCCTGAGCAAAGCCAAGAACCTTCCTAGGCTAAGACCTAATTTTGGGGCTTATCTGCCCTGCAAAAAATTAGGTTCCTTGCTTTCCCTTGACCCTCCCATATCCAGTCATCCAAGTATTGATTTCTAATTCTATCCTTTTCCCTCTATTCCTAATACTTCCCTAATTCAAGACTTTATCCTCTCTGGCCTAGATAATGGCAATAGCCTTCTAACTAGTATTCCTGCCTCTAGACTCAAAGACCCAATTTCTCCACAATGTACTTTCTCTGCAGCTTTAAAATACAAATCTGACCATTTAAATCTGGGCTAAAGGATTAATTGCTGTTTCACTAACATCATCCAGAAGACACTTCATATCTGACACCTACCTTTCCAGCCCCAGCTCCCATCTTCCACCATGTCCCCCTTCCTTCTTGCATTTCAGCAATCTCCAGAGGCTCTCACACTCTCTCCATCTCTCTCACACACACATACATACACCCACACATGTGCACACATGCACACACACATGCACAGACACTGTGCTGTTTCACAAATACTATATTGGGGTCTATGTTTTAAAATTATCAGCATAACTCCTAAGAATATATAAAACAACCACAGGGAATATATAATCACTTACTTCCTACCCTACCATTTCCCTCACTGACAAAATAACCACAAAATTAATTTACTTGTAGAAAAAAAGTTTAAATCCATTTTATAAGTAATTTTTAAAAATTATCTTTCAAGGACACAGAAGAACTTGCAGACAATCACCAAACAGTAACATTATTCATATACTGTTTTTACATTGTAATACCAGATTTATCTGAAATATAAGCTGACTGATTTCCTTCAGGATACATACTGTGACCAGCACTGTGACTAGCTATTATTTCTGTTTGTTGAAACCAAAAGACTTCAAGGACACAGAAATGTTACTATTGAAGAAGCACAGGGGACTTGATGCCATTATCTTACTGCCCCCTGCTGCTATTATTGTGTGTTATAAATGAGGCCCAGGAAATTATAAAGTGATGCAAACTTCTAATAACCTAAGCGTCCTCTTTTCTCAATTGCCAGTGTCTCCTTTAATCCATAAAAGCCATATTGAAAGCATATAAAAAATTAACAGATGACCCTTGATAACCTATTCCCTATGATACAGCACCTGGAAAAAAATATATTTATTTTTTCTTCAACCTTTAAGTTTCAGGGTGTATGTGCAGGATGTGCAGGTTTGTTACCTAGGTAAATGTGCGCCATGGTCCTTTGCCACACAGATCAATCCATCACTTAGGTATTAAGCCCAGCATCCATTAGCTATTCTTCCTAATGCTCTCCCCCTACACAGGCTCCAGTGTGTGTTTTTCCCAATGTGTCCATGTGTTCTCATTGTTCAGCTCCCATTTATAAGTGAGGACATGTGGTGTTTGGTTTTCTGTTACTGTGTTAGTTTGCTGAGGATAACAACTTCCAGCTCCGTCCATGTCCCAGCAAAAGACATAGTCTCATTCCTTTTTATGGCTGCATGGTATTCCGTGATGTACATGTACTACATTTTCTTTATCTAGTCTACCACTGGTAGGCATTTAGGTTGATTACATCTTTGTTATTGTGAATAAGGCTGCAATGAACATACATGTGCATGTGTCTTTATAATAGAATGATTTATATTCCTCTGGATATATAATCAGTAATGGGATTGTTGGGTCAAATGTTATTTCTGCTTCTATATCTTTGAGGAATAGCCACGTTGTCTTTCACAATGGTTGAACTAATTTGCACTCTCCCCAACAGTGTAAACGTGTTCCTTTTTCTCTGCAACCTCACCAGCATCTGTTGTTTCTTTCTTTTTCTTTTTTGAAATGGAATCTCACTCAGTCACCCAGGCTGGAGTGCAGTGGTGCGATCTCGGCTCACTGCAAGCTCCACCTCCTGGGTTCACGCCATTCTCCTGCCTCAGCCTCCCGAGTAGCTGGGACTACAGGCACCCGCCACCTCGCCCGGCTAATTTTTTGTGTTTTTCGTAGAGACAGGGCTAATTTTTTGTGTTTTTAGTAGAGACGGGATTTTACCGTGTTAGCCAGGATGGTCTCAATCTCCTGACCTCGTGATACACCTGCCTCTGCCTCCCAAAGTGCTCGGATTACAGGCGTGAGCCACCGCACCCGGCCCAATCTCTGTTGTTTCTTGACTTTTTAATAATTGCCATTCTGATTGATGTGAAATGGTATCTCATTGTGATTTTTATTTGAATTTCTCTAATGATCAGTGACATTGAGCTTTTTTTCATTTGTTTCTTGGCCACATGAATGTCTTCTTTTGAGAAATATCTGTTCACATCCTTTGCCCACTTCTTAATGGAGTTGTTTGTTTTTTCTTGTGTATTTGTGTAAGTCCCTTGTAGACTCTGGACATTAAATCTTTGTCAGATTACAAAAATTTTCTCCCATTCTAGTAGGTTGTTCACTTGATGATAGTTTCTTTTGTGTTCAGAAGCTCTTTAGTTTAATTAGATACCATTTGTCAATATTGTTAAAATCGCTGTATCACCCAAAGTAACTTATAGATGCAATGCTATTCCCATTAAATTATCATTGATGTTTGTCACAGAATTAGAAAAAACTATTTTAAAATTCACAAGGAATGAAAAAAGAGCCCAAAGAGGCAAGACATCCTAAGCAAAAAGAGTGAAGCTGGAGGCAACATGCTATCTGATTTCAAACTATACCACAAGGCTACAGTAACCAAAATAGTACTAGTACAAAACAAGCACATAGATCAATGGAACAGAATAGAGAACTCAGAAATAAGACCACACATCTTCAATCATCTGATCTTCAACAAACCTTACAAAAATAAGCAATGGGGAAAGGATTCCTATTTCTTAAATGGTGCTGGGAGAACTGGGTAGCCATATGCAGAAAATTGAAACTGGACTCCCTTCCTTACACCTTATACAAAAATTAACTCAACATGAATTAAAGACTTACATGTAAAACCCAAAATTATAAAAACCCTAGAAGAAAATCCAGACAATACCATTCAGGGCATAGGCAAGGGCGAAGATTTCATGACACAAACGCCAAAAGCAAATGCAACAAAAGAAAAATTCGTTTCTTTTGTTTTACCCATAGTCAGAAGCTACTCTGAAGCCTGGAGTGAAAAGAAATAAGAACTAGTTCCTTTGTGTTATAATGTTACTTGACTTCACATCCTTGCAGGAGCAGTATTGTATAATGGTGGAATGCACAGGCTTGGGAGTCAAAGTCACCCACTCCGATCTTTTTTCAGCCTCTAGGACTTATTAGCTGTCTGACCCAGGGCAAGTCACTTATCTAAGGTGTAGTTATTTCAACTGGAAGAAAAATTATTAAATGAGAAGTTGTATGTAAAGCATATGATTGTTGTATAATAAACAGAAGCTCTTCTTATTTATGAAGAATTGTAAAGTGGTGATTAACAATTTCAGTCAGACTAATTGGCAGCATCACGTGGAAACGGAACATCACTAAAAGTATTCATCACTAAAGGCAACCCTAACTATTTGGGAATTAAGGTTTCTACAGGATACAAAAATTATACATTTATTTTTGGCTGCTCAGCCCTCAAAAACATTTGTATAATACATATTGCAGTTTTAATGGTTTTCCCTACTTTTACAAAGTTATAAGCACAGTATATTGAACCCAGAAATGTCTTTACCTCCAGTCTTTAATTAAAACCTAGCAGTGCCACATGTGGTGGGTCACAGCTGTGGTCACACCTGCACTCTCAGCTACTAAGGAGGCTGAGGCGGGAGGATCACTTGAGCTCAGGAGTTCAAGGTTACAGTGAGCTAGCTATCACCATGCTGGTGCATCCCAGCCTGAGTAACAGAGTCAAATGGCAAAATATCCTGTCTCTTAAACTAAAAATTTTTTACAAGTCAAAAATTTAAAACCTAGCAGAGAAAAATAAAATCATTTATAATGATATAGTCTAAAAATTACATAATTGTATATTTATCCAAACCCATCCTTGTCCTTGTATCTGTTATCTAGGATTAGCAAATTAGAATAAAAGAAGTGATATGCTTCAATAAAAATTATATATTCTACCTACTACTTTGAGGTTTATTGTTAAATATATCCTGTATTGAAATGATTAGAAAGCAAGTAAGTGAACAAAGTTGTATTAGCATAATGTTTTAAACGTTCATAGAGTCTAATTACAGATGTAACACATCAGTCATAAGATAAACACCTTCGGCCGGGCGCGGTGGCTCAAGCCTGTAATCCCAGCACTTTGGGAGGCCGAGACGGGCGGATCACGAGGTCAGGAGATCGAGACCATCCTGGCTAACACGGTGAAACCCCGTCTCTACTAAAATATACAAAAAATTAGCCGGGCGAGATGGCGGGCGCCTGTAGTCCCAGCTACTCGGGAGGCTGAGGCGAGAGAATGGCGTAAACCCGGGAGGCGAAGCTTGCAGTGAACTGAGATCCGGCCACTGCACTCCAGCCTGGGCGACAGAGCGAGACTCCGTCTCAAAAAAAAAAAAAAAAAAAAAGATAAACACCTTCACGGAGGTCCCAATATTTTTCTGATAATTGACATGCACGTGTAATATAGTACTTAAAAAATGGCACATAGTGCTTAAATGAGATAATTTGTAGTTTTCAATCAAATTAAAGATGTTATAAATAAATTTTACTTAATATACTACCTTACAAAGTAGAAATATTAAGTCAATTTTTTTTTCAGATGTAAACCTTAAATCATCTAATAGAGGAAAAATTTGGGAAGATAGATACATTCTTCAAATAAATAACCATTGCTATGTATTGAGCACCTACCATTCTTATAACAAGCACTGTACTAGCTAACTTTTGTTTACTTTTTCTAGTCTTCTAAACAATTGACCTAGTTGAGGAAAGAAACTCAGAGAAGTTAAGTTTCTCAAAGTCAGCGGCTTGCAAATTGCTAAACTGGGATTAGCTTGCTCTTTCCCCTATATCCTGCTGCCAAGAATTAGGCTTCCCATGAAAAACTAACAGCTCATGAACTTTTGAATTTTGTTTAAATGATATTTCTTATAAAAAAGTAATTTGCCAAAACTTTGTATAGCCCTATACCCTTATAAAAGCAATGAGAGTCAGTAGATAGATGAATTTGTAATTCCTTGTAACTGACGTACTTTAAAAATATAATGATGATTCTCATAGAGAAATGCCACATATAAAATAAAAAGGGATAAAAAATAAAGTGTTCTTTTTAATGCTAAACTTTGGTTTCTGTTTTCATACTATAATCTACGGTATCTAAAAAGCCGTATCTTAAATTTTAGAAATGGCAACAGTCTACTAAAATAGAATTTAAGTATAAATGAGAAAACAAAGTTTACTCTGAAAAGAAAAATAAAAGATATCCATAATAAACTATGAAAAAAAGTCAACATTACTGATTATAAACCAAGTTAAAACAAGATGTCATTTTCACCTATCAGGTGAACAATGACTGCAGAATTCTATAAAGGCCAGTGTTGTTCATCTCTATTAGTAAGATCATTAATTGGAACAAAAGTTTTTGAAAGATAATTTTGCAATATCTATCTAAATTAAAATGTATGTACCCTTCACATCAGCAATTCCATTTAATCCTGGCAAAAGTATGCCACGGTATATATGTACATGATATTAACTATAAAATTTTTGGCAGAGAAAAAAATTTCCACAAAATAAATATTCACCAACAAGAAATTTCCTTTAAAATTGTCATATAGTGGTATCACAGCATGATGTGGTCAGTACAAAATGTACTGATATGGACAGACACCCAAAATATATTGCTACATGGAAAAAGCAAGTTACCAAAAATTATGGCACCAGAGCCCAATTTGTTATTTGTGTATATATACGCACACATTTGCTTCCATATTATTAGCAAATTTCTGGAATTATATACAAAAAACTGAAACCAGGAGTTGCCACTCGTAGAAGGAAGAGAGAAGGAAACATTTAGTTTTCCACTTTGTATTGTTTCATAAAGAGCAGCAATGACTTTATAAGAATAAAAAAAATTACAACTCAAAATGGATTAAAGACTTAAATGTTAAGACCCAAAACTATAAAACTACTAGAAGAAAATACTGAGAAAACACTTTAGGACATTGGTTAAGGCAAAGATTTTATGGGTAAAACCATAAAAGTACAGGTGACAAAAACAAAAATAGTCAAATGGGACTATAGCAAACTGAAAAGCTTCTGCATGGCAAAGGAAAAACAATGAACAGAGTAAAGCAAAGATCTGTAGAATGGGAGAAAATATTTGTAAACTATGCATCTGACAATTGACTAATATATAAAATATACAAGGAACCCAAATAATTCAACAGCAAAAAACAACCTAATCAAAAAGTTGCTGAAGGATCTGGGTAGACATCTCTCAAAACATACAAGTGAACAAGAGGTCTGTGAAAAAAAATACTCATCTTTACTAATCACCAGGGAATGCAAATCAAAACCACAATAAGATAGCCTTCACCTCAGTTAGACTTGCTATTATCAAAAGACAAAAAATAGCAAGCACTGGCAAGGATGTGGGAAAAGGGAACTCTTGGTGAGAATGTAAATTAGACCAGCCATTATGAAAAACATTATGAAGATTTCTCAGAAAACTAAAAATACAACTACTATAGTGATAGGGTTTGGCTGTGAGCCCACCCAAATCTCATCTTGATTTGTAGCTCCCATAATTCCCACATGTTGTGGGAGGGATCCAGCAGGAGATAACCGAATCACAGTGAGAGATATCCCCTGTACTGTTCCTGTGGTAGTGAATAAGTCTCTCAAGATCTGATGATTTTATAAGAGGTTTCCCCTTTCCCTTGTCTCTCATAGTCTCTTGCTATTGCCATGTAAGAAATGGCTTTCACCTTTCACCATGATTGTGAGGCCTCCCCAGCCACGTGGAACTTAGAGTCCATTAAACTTTTTTTCCTTTATAAATTATCTAGTCTTGGGTATGTCTTTATCAGCAATGTGAAAATGGACTAATACGCATAGGATACAGCAATCCCACTATTTATCCAAAGGAAAAAAAATCAGTATATCAGAGAGATATCTGCATCCCGTGTTTATTGCAGCACTATTCACAATGGCCAAGGTATGGAGTCAATCTAAATGTCCATCAACAAATGAATGGATTTAAAAAAATGTGGTATATATACACAATAGAATATTACTCAGACATAAGAAAAATGGAGTCCTGTCATTTGTTGCAGCAATACAGATGGAACTAGAGACCATTATCTTATGTGAAATAAGTCAGGCATGGAAAGACAAGTATCTCATGTTGTCACTCATATGTGGGAGCTAAAAAAATTGAAATCATAGACAGCGGAATTATTGTTATGAGTATTAGAGGATAGGAAAGATGGGAGGAGAGAAGGATAGGGAGAGGCCAGATAATGGGTACAAAACAGCTAGAGGGGAGGAATAAATCCTAGTGTTCTATAGCACTGGAGAGTGACTATAATCAACAACAACATTGTGTATGTTCAAAAAGCCAGAAGAGAGAATCTTACATGTTCCCAACACAAAGAAATGTTTGAGGTGCTGGGTATCCTTATTACCATGATCATTACACATTGTATGCATTTATCAAAATATCACTCTCTATGTCATAAATATGTACAATTAGGACATGTCAACTAAAATTAAAAAAGAAAAAAGAATAAAAAAGATTTTAAGCTAATCTAATGTAAAAAATTGTACAAGTGGTTCAATTTTAAAAACTTCAAGTTTAAGAATGCATAATAATTTTTTTAATTTTTAAAAAATGCATAATCATTTGAATTATTTTCATTGCTTTTTAGAGCTCAGTCTCAATTCAGATATTAAACAAATCTTAAACATAAAGAAACGAGATCTGTAATAAGTAAAACATTCTCCTATTTTCTCATGAAAAATGTAATGCCTCAAAAAAATTAAGATCCTGAAAACTTGTGCCATCATTTGAGAGTATCTAGCCGACTGGATTTGGAATATGTGGTTTCATCTCTTTTTGTTTCTAGGGAGGCATGTGGAAAGGAAGGAGGTGGTAGTAATATTTGTACAGATCAGACTAGGCAAGAAATTCAAATACAACTGCTCTGCGCTTTAACAGAGTCAAAGGTTAATTGTATACACTGAAGATAGTCCTTTCACTCCTGTGCAAATTAGAGTCTTCAATGGCACCAGAGAAAGCAAAAAATACTAATTATTTTCCCTTATCTCTTCCCTCCTTTTGTTTTCTTCTTTTCCACCCATACTTTTTCCTTCTCCCTCTCTCTCTTGATTATGAGCAGAGGAGAAACATAAATATCCAAGCACTCTTAAGTCTTACTGATGGGTTGTATTGAAAGGCTTTTCACTTCCAAGTTCTTAAAACACTCTATATCAAGTTTTATTTATCAAAATGTCAGTGTCTTGTGCAGAATGATAGTGTTGAAACAATCCTGGCAGCTTTGCAAGTGAAACGCATAAGATGAGTTTCTGTACTCTAAACTGGAGTATTTACATAAGCTATTGATTCCTGGAATACAAATCCCTGAACTCATGGTTGAGAATTCATAAAATATAGCAGTGTTTGTCAAGTTCAAAGGAAATTATCATTTTCTTTTTTTTTTTTTTTTTTTTTTTTGAGACGGAGTCTCGCAGTCGCCCAGGCTGGAGTGCAGTGGCCGGATCTCAGCTCACTGCAAGCTCCGCCTCCCGGGTTTACGCCATTCTCCTGCCTCAGCCTCCCGAGTAGCTGGGACTACAGGCGCCCGCCAACTCGCCCGGCTAGTTTTTTCTATTTTTTTTTTTTTTTTTTTTTTGAGACGGAGTCTTGCTCTGCCGCCCAGGCTGGAGTGCAGTGGCCGGGACTCAGCTCACTGCAAGCTCCGCCTCCTGGGTTTACGCCATTCTCCTGCCTCAGCCTCCCAAGCAGCTGGGACTACAGGCGCCTGCCATGTCGCCCGGCTAGTTTTTTTGTATTTTTTAGTAGAGACGGGGTTTCACCATGTTAGCCAGGATGGTCTCGATCTCCTGACCTCGTGATCCGCCCGTCTCGGCCTCCCAAAGTGCTGGGATTATTAGTAGAGACGGGGTTTCGCCTTGTTAGCCAGGATGGTCTCGATCTCCTGACCTCGCGATCCACCCGTCTCGGCCTCCCAAAGTGCTGGGATTACAGGCTTGAGCCACCGCGCCCGGCCCAGGAAATTATCATTTTCAAAGTATAGTTATTCAGACAGAACTTTCCAAAAATGATCTTTCAACAAGAGCTGTTCTTTTCAGAGATTTAATTAGTTGAAAAAGCACCCTTTAAGATGGACATATTGTTCATTTCAGCTAACCCATGCAATTACAAACTCACTACAGATGAAATGATAAGAAACAAAATAGTAACAATGAACATTGTGGTAGATAGTGTGGAGGGTGAGGTATTGTAGAAAATTGGAGGAGATCCTTCTGTCTCCACGGGAGGCTTTAGAGAGGCATCTATACAGACACCATCAGCAATACATACATCAACAGCATCAGTGTCTTTTACATCAGCTTTCTCCTTACAACTCAAAGTGGTGTAACAGCTGCAATAAAATTTTTCGGAAAATTCCTCCAGGTCTTCAGGTGTTGGTTTTCCACGTACTGTGAACTTTCCACCTTTCTCCATTTGAATAGCAAAATTGTCTGGGTTGAGGTGAAGATAGTCACTTGAATTCCAGTCCTTCCTTATACACACTCCTTGCTCCTGGCAAAGCACTTGGCTACACATTTTGGCTGCTAGTGTGACATTGATTATGTAAGGATTCAGTATAGTCTCCATGTAATTGTCTAGGAGCAAGCAAGATTTCTGTAAAATTATAAGACAGAATATCAAAGGACAAGTTAGTTGATATGTGAATTAATTTAGTGTATTAAGCAATTTTTTACAGAAGAATGCAGAACCAGAGGTAGCAAGAAGTAGATAATTTCTTTTTTACCTTTACCAACAAGATTATTCCAACTGTTTTTTGTAAGACTTACAAGTTTCACATGCCACTTCATTCCACTGAATTATTGACTAATTGAGGCTTAATATTCCTTACTCTTGCTCTTCCTCCATAATTCATAACATTATCAGGGGATAGAATACTACAGCTGTTACAGTATGTTAGAGTATGGTCTCTAGGATCCATTTGCCCTGATTGGAGTCCCAGTTCCATTAGTGACTAGCTGTAGGAACTTGGGAATTTCTTAAGCCTTCTAAGTCTTAGTTTCCTATCTGGGTGACTTTGGGCAAGTTGATTAACTTGATTATGCTTCAGCTTTATCATCTGGAAAATAAGGATAATTATGATGCTTACCTCATAAAGTAGTTATGAAAATAGATTTTAAAAGAGCAATACCTATAAATGTGCTGAACACAGGGGCATACCATATCTTCAGTTGACCCTCAATAAATTATAAATAAATGTAAGAAACACTACATTTGTCAGACAATTTTTTTTCCTGAGACAAATTCTCACTCTGTCGCCCAGGCTGGAGTGCAGTGGTGCAGTCTTGGCTCACTACACCTTTGATCTCCTGGATGCAAGCAATCCTCCTGTCTCACCCCCTGAGTAGCTGGAACTATAGATATATGCCACCAAATCTGTCTAATTTTGGTTTTATTCTGTGGTAGAAGTGAGGTCTTACTATGTTGCCCAGGCTGGTCTCGAACTCTTGGGCTCAAGCAATCTTCCCACCCCATCCTTCCACAGTGTTGGGATTACAGGCATGATCCACCATGCCTCGCCTGCCAGACAAGTTTAAATAGCATGGAAAAGGCTTATAAGTTGGCTTATAAATTGCTGGCTCAAATACGTTAAACAGGTTCAATTGAGTATACTTTCTACTAAATGCTATATATAGTTAAGTTATGGGTGAATAATGACAACTCTTTTACAGATTTGGCAGAGTATGAGTGATGACTAACTAAAATGATTCATCTTGAAACTGGCGTGTTCTAAACCCTGGACACTATCCTCTGAGAAATATTGAAGTTGATCACTTTTTTTCATAATCAACAGTTCCATTGAATGAGGTAGTTGTGCTAGTCCTTTATCAGGCCAAAGGAAGTGGTGGTGGTAGATATGCAGGCATGTGAAGGAATCTTGGCAGCTTCCATCTGAATATTTTTCTTTTCATCTTCCTTGAGATGATGTCATCTATTGTTGGCAGAATAACTGATTGCCAAAAATGTCTGCATCCTAATTCCCTGGAACCTGTGACAATGTGAGCTTACGTGGCAAAAGAGACTTTGCAGATGTGATTAAGGAATGGATCTTGAGAAGGGGAGATTATCCTGAATTATCAAGATGGACTCAATGTAACTCATTAGTCTTTGAAAATGTAGAAACTTTTCAAGCTGGGTTAGAAACATGAAGTGAAGGAAGGAGAAATTCAAAGTGTAAGAGAGATTCAATGCGCCTTGGCTGACTTTCAAGATAGAAGAGGACCATGAGCTAAGGAATGTACTGGCCTCTAAAAGCTGGAAATAGCCATTTGCCAATAGCCAGCCAGATAATGGGGATCTCATTGCTACAAGCACCAGGAAGTGAATCTGCCAACAACCCAAATGAGCAAGTATCTTCTCCTAGAAAGGAATTCAGTCCTGCTGTCACCTTGATTTTAGTCCATTGAAACTCATATTGGACTTCTGATCTAAGACTACAAGATAACAAATTTCTTCTGTTTTTTTAACCCACTATGTTTGTTGTAATTTTTATGAAAGCAATAGAAAACTAATACACCATCCATCTTCTTAACAATCCAATAGTTTTGAATGGTATTTAGAATGAAATTCAACTTCTTCTCTTGACTTGTGCACAATGTGACATGGTATAACCCTTTCCTCCTCTTGTACAACCTCTCCACATCCATTCTACCTTAGACATAGTAGCTATTTCACTAGCATGGCAGGTTCATTTCAAACTGCACTTACTGTTCCCACTGCTTGGAATGGTCTTTCCTTTAATTTTTACCACAATTGACTTCATCTTGTCATTCAGATGGCAGCTTCAAATTAGACAACGCCCTTCTCTGATACCTTTCTTGTTAAATTCTCCACATCTCTGTTTTAATTCTCTGTGTAGCACTTACCATATCAAATATGTTTCTTAGTTGTGTACTTTTTAAGTACTCATAAGTTCCAAGAGTACATAGGCTTTGTCAATATTCTTCAACACTATGTTCCCAATATAAGGGAAATGAGAATTTATACCAAGTTCAAATAACTTTGCAGCTGCTTTCTCAACTCCACAGAGACAAGGGTTACACAAAGAGGAGTAAAAGGGTGAGAATGACTCGAGAATCATTAACCTGCATACTTTGTAGTCTATGGAAATACATTAAAAGTGGCTCTGTAACAGGTAAG
Source organism: Trachypithecus francoisi (assembly GCF_009764315.1). NCBI lineage: Eukaryota > Metazoa > Chordata > Mammalia > Primates > Cercopithecidae > Trachypithecus > Trachypithecus francoisi. The sequence continues at coordinate 35,172,197 of NW_022681469.1, forward strand.
ACCTGGTTCTTATCATTTGTGTGTATATATATACATATATAAATATAAATATAAATACATATATAAGTATATATATCTATATCTCCATGGTGCAAATCCTCCTGCCATGGCCAATTTCAAGCTACCTCCCAAACATTACTGAATGCAGATCTGGGAATCAAGTATACCACCATTATGGTAGCATGGCATGAAGTAGCACATTATTACATAGTATTTCCATTTATAAAGGTACAAAAGATGTAAATAATCTCAAGAGCATGGACCATGGTAAAATGAGGTAAAATAATTGATATATTGAAATGTGTCACCTGTTTTTAACATGATTTTTATTGTAAGTTTTTATCATTTAATTTTTAGTAATGGCAGTGATTAACAACTGGCTCACAAAACCCCTGAATATTTAACAATTAGGTCTCAGTTGGGACCGGTAGGGCTGACTCTGTCACACCGCCAGATCTAATAAAATGGAATGAAAAGAAATGGCTCATTTGCATTTGTTTTATGTCAATTCCAGTAACTGCAAGTAAACCTGCAATTATCGGTTTCTTAAGTTGTCAATGAATCAGAGAAAACATGACAAGTAATCCATGACTATTGATTGCAAATGACATAGAAAAAAGGGGAAGTAATGATAGATCTATTATTTAAAATGATCAGAAGTTGAGAAAGGTAGCAGAAATATATACAACAGAATCTATAGGGGACAATTTTGGGACAATGCCACTAAGGAGAAAATAATCATATAAAAGTTGAAGGACTGTCTCTGGTATGGATAATACTGAAGATGATTTGAGAGACATAGTAGTAGAATTTGAATCTAAGCTTAAAAGGCCACTAAAAAACAAGTGTGACACTTAAATAGTATGTCATGTCATCCTATTCATTGAGGAATGCCTGATTCACTCCTCCTCAGAGTAAGAGTGGAGTTTTCAGTTTTTAAAAAAAGAAAAGAAAATAGTATGGAGAATTTATAAATATGTGTAAGTTTTTAAATAATAGAACACTTGAGAAGGGAGTTTATGGATTTGGGGAAACAACTAATAAAAATTAAGAATTTACTTAAGAAAATTATCGGCCGGGTGCGGTGGCTCAAGCCTGTAATCCCAGCACTTTGGGAGGCCGAGACGGGCGGATCACGAGGTCAGGAGATCGAGACCATCCTGGCTAACACAGTGAAACCCCGTCTCTACTAAAAAATGCAAAAAAAAAAAAAAGAAAGAAAATTATCATTTTACAATGATTTTCTGACACATAAAATACTTTACCAAGGGCCATATACCTTTTTCTGAACTTACGTTTTCTGTTATTCCTTTATATTAGAGATCCAATTAGAGACAAGAGTTATACAAAATAGGCAGATGGGCTCAGATTACCTTAAAAAATTCTCATAAATGTAACTGCTGTTAAGTATTTTTAAATAAAGACTATGTCTATTCTATCCAAAGAATAAGAGATGAATACAATACTTCTCAAAGGCTTTCTTAGACTACTAGAGTATAGACTATTTGCTAAGGTCCTAAGATAGGACCCTTGGGCCATGAGCTTCATCTGGTATTCATGGCACGTTCATCATTGGTATTTCCACATCCACCGGAGAAGAAAAAATTCAGCTTTAACTCAGCAATGTCCATAGGACAGCTTTCCTCTGAGGTCAAGAAGGTTGATGAGGTGGGGGATAAAGATCTGATATACAGCATTAAACAAGAATGAAAATAAAGGAACAAGGACCTATCTTCTGATACCAAACACCATGCCAGAAAATTAAGATTGTAGTCTTGTTTTTGCTACTTAATAGTCATGTAGCCTAAAGAAAACAATTATTCACTGAATTTCTATTTCCCCACTGGGTATACTATTTTCTACCTTACAACCACCACACAAATATATTTTGATTCAGCCAGTATTACTTGAGCACCTATTACTGCCTGCTAAGCAGAGTACTACTTATTTTCTTGTTTAATACCAAAACAATCCCCAAAAACATTAAACATAGAAATATTTTCACCTATTTTCTACCAATTCAACTTACCATACTTCGCATTATACTGAGGCTTCCCCATATTACAATTCCAGAAGCACCCAGAGCAACAGTTTCGCCAAGCGTATACACAAGTTCATCCTGGAAAATGTGACAGAAGGAGTTAGCAGATAAAAACGAAATGAAAGTGCTATACATAGGACAGTAACACCGAAGCTAAGCATGCTGACCCAATAATAATAATTTTAATATTTCCCTACTATTTCTATCTCTTACCCAGCAATTGCCTTACTATAAAACAAATAAGATACTATTATTGTTTCAATCACTTCTATTGAAAAGACAGTAGCCCTAAGAAAGAAAAAGAAAAAAAGGAACTGAGTTCATACACTGTCTATACTACCTAATTCTCCCTGCTTACTAAGAGATAAAGACATTACATTAAAGATTAAGCATATTCTTATTTTGCATTCATAAAATAATGTAGAACTACTTGTGTACACATTCCTAATATTAAAAACTAGATTTCACTCCCTTCGAAAATAATATTAAATTTCAATAAAATATTTTGTGAATTTCATTTCATAGCCCTCATACCTTGATTTACTTACTCGAGAAAGGAATTTCAAAACTTGATCAGTAAAAACTAGGCGGGCATATACAAAAACCGGAAGTGGATTTTTTGCATCAGGTATTTTGGAAACCCTGATGGCTTCCTGAACTCGATTGCGCACATAGAGTGTAGCAGCTACAGGAGACTGCTGAGTGTTCAGATAAATGGACGGGTAAAGGGCAGTGCTTTCATTCCATAACCAGCTGAGATCATCATTTCTTTTTATTTCTACATCGAAGCAACTTCCATTGTAACCGGGTTTCTTATAGTGATGGTTGTAACAATCCGGAAAAAGATAATAACCCCACAAGTGATTTGGCCGAAGTGATTTTCCCAATTTTATAGTCTCTATCATGAAATCCTTCCCTGCCTTTTCAAATTCTTGTTTAGCTTTGTCAGTGGCCTCTGGGAGACTAAGTTGTACATTTTGTTGCTGAACCAATTCAATAGACCTATTCTTGTAAACATCTTTAGGTTTCCAGTTTCTTGCCCAAGTGGGTCTCCATTCTTCCCAGTCAATAACAGCCATTCCCAAATTGTCTACTGGCATATAAAAAATAATGTCTTGCTTAGCTTTGTCCAGATGGTCTTGCAAGGAAACCTTCTGGGGGATTCCTCCATGCACAGTTACTCCTGTGGTTATGTCTATATATGGATAGTAGCCAAGTCTATCAACATAAAATATTGTAACACCTTGCCCGGTGACGTTTATTCGGGGGCTTCCTATTAAAGAGAAGAGGCTCATATCTAGTGGCTCATCAAATTTTCCAAGGCAAAATTCACTTGGGGCATTCCAGGCCCAGAGGAAAGGCACATTTGGAATAATAGGGGGTGCTCTGAAATTCAGAGTCAAGCAACACGGAATCAGAAGGAAGGTGAAAACTATCTGGGATACTCCACTTGATTTAACAAAGCTTCTGAAAAAGATGTGCTTGAATTTTATCACTCCCATTGTAAAGAGTAATGACTATGAAAACATTTATTTCTTCCTACACACTTTGGTTTAACCAATATTTGATGCAAAGTATGAGCACAGATGAAAGGGAATGGAATGAATTCACTTTGATGGATAAAGAGGTATAATGATTAAGTTACATTTAAATATTATTATTCTTGTTTCATGTTTCAGGATTGTTTTGCAAGTTGCGTCACCTATAACTGAAAAAAGAAATACAGAATACATTGTTATGATGCATTTCATAATAAAGAATGTAAGCTTCACCAAGTTCTCAACTTTAAGTGCAGGGGGTTTAATTTCATCTTAAAAGATAGACGACCCACTCCTGTGTTTGAATCTATGAAATTATTTCCTCTCATGTATAATACAAACTCTACACTAGTTAACATTTTTCTCATCTTCCCAAATCAATACTGGGCCTACAGAAAGGAGACTGTAGCTATTTTCCTTTTGCCTTTCTGGCTGTACAGAATGCTGTACCAAGCAATGCCTTAGCAAAAGCCCATTGAAGGAAAATAAATTCCAAGTTGATCCTCTCATTCTGTTTATTGCTTCCTGAAAGACCACTTTCTAGCTGTCTTCCATATACTGGAAACAACCTTTCATAGAATTCTGAAATTTCATCTTTCTCTTTCTTTCTTCTTTTTTTCTCTTTTTTCACATTTTTTTTTTTTATCAAAGGGGAGCAAACTCACTTCTGCCAGAAGTAGTAAATCAACAGTTTGGCTGAATGTATTGAATCAACCAAAAACTTCTACCAAACAAGTTGAAAGGCTCCTTGGTACACTCCTCAATCACATCTTACAATAATGTACTCTCACCTCTAAAGTTAACAAAACATTTTACTACTTTCCATTTTCTACTAAAAGGATTGGTTCTAGCCTAACTTAAGAAAAGCAATATATAGATTTTGGTCTTTTTGTAGTGTTTGATAAGTAAGATTGTCTTGTCATTCTGATTGTGACAAAGCAAGGTGTTATAGCACATACTTTGGCTGTATTAAACCACAAAAGTGGTACAATAAAATGGTCTGGGCTCAAGAAATTAAACTATGTATATACTCAGGATTTAGGATTTGCAAAAATTACCTGCAAGAAGATATATTTAAATGTTCTGTGATTCTAGGAGGGAACTGGAAACTTTCTTTTTAATTAGATTAGTAGTATACTGCTTTATGAAAGTATAACAAGAATTATACTATTCTTCCCAGGAACATGTGTCCTTACCATAGCAAATTATCCAGTGATTTCCATTGCTGAAAAATATATGACTCTAAAGAGATCACCATATCAGAATAAAATAACATTATAAAGACTATTATAGTCTCATGTTTTGAAGATAATGAATTTTTCTCCTCATGTTTACAACATACAAAGTACCTAAAGATTTTTGTAGCTTAAATACTTATAAATTTCTTTATTCAGGACCTAGATAATCTTCACCTAAAATAATATTAGGGAGAAAAGCGAATTGCTTTTAAATACCAACTGTCAATACTAATGCCTGAATGGCAGGGACAGGGAAAAGGAAATGGAATAAAGGTTTAACTTTCCCTGTATCTTAGGGAAGGAGTAAGCTAACCCTACTGAAATTAGCATTTAAATCTGTTTACACGTGTTCATTTTATGTAAGAAAAAGATGGGGGACCGGGCGCAATGGCTCATGCCTGTAATTCCAGCACTTTGGGAGGCCAAGGTGGGCGGATCATCTGAAGTCAAGAGTTTGAGAGCAACCTGACCAACATGGTGAAACCTCATCTCCACTAAAAATACAAAAATTAGCCAAGTGTGGTGGTAGGCTACTGTAATCCCAGCTAGTCAGGAGGCTGAGGCAGAAGAACTGCTTGAACCCAGGAGGTGGAGGTTGCAGTGAGCCAAGATAGCACAACTGCACTTCAGCCTTGGTGACAGAATGAGACTCTGTCTCAAAAAAAAAAGGAAAAAAATAAATGAAAATCATGGGGCAGAGTGAGCCTATTGAGAACGTCTCTACCCATAGAAGTCTTCAAAAAAAATGGACACGTCTATGCTTAAAATTTTAATCAGTGAAATATCTTTTCCTCAGCATAAATCTAAGGCAAAGCCTTGGAACAGAGAATTGGCACAAAATTGAGGATAGACCTAGAAGTTAGCATCAAGAATAACATCTTTTTGTTTAAAGTATCTAATAGAGAACTTTACCTGTTTACAGAGAAAATCTGACATTGGCCTAGACAAAGAATTTATGACTAAGACCCCAAAAGCAAATGCAACAAAAACAAAAATGGAACAAACTGGACTTTATTAAACTAAAAAGCATCTTCACAGCAAAAGGGATAATCAACAGAGTAAACAGACAACCTACAGAATGGGACAAAATGTTTGCACATTATGTCACTGACAAAGGATTAATACCCAGAATCTATGAGGAACTCAAACAAAATTGAAGAAGAAAACAAACAACCCAATTAAAAAGTGGGCAAAGGACACTAACAGACATTTTTCAAAAGAAGACATGCAAGAGGCCAATAAATGTATGAAAAAATGCTCAACATCACTAACCACCAGAGAAATGCAAGTCAAAACTGCAATGAGATATCATCTTACACCAGTCAGAATGGCTATTATGAAAAAGTCACAAAAAAATGTTGTCATGGATGCAGAAAAAAGGACACACTTATACACTTCTGGTGCAAATGTAAATTAGTACAATCTCTATGGAAAACAGCGTGGAGATTTCTCAAAGGACTAAAAATAGAACTACCAATCATCCTAACAATGCTACTACTGGCTATCTACTCAAAGGAAAAGAAATCGTTATATCAAAAAGACAACTTCATTCAAATCTGCATTGTAACACTATTCACAAGAGCAAAGTCATGGAATCAACCTAAGTGTTCCTCATTGGTGGACTGGAAAAAGAAAATGAGGTATATATACACTATGGAATACTATTCAGCCATAAAAAAAATAAAATCATGTTCTTTGAAGCAACATGGATAGAGCTGGAAGTCATTATCCTAAATGAAATAACTCAGACACGGAACTGCATGTTCTCACTTTTAAGTGAGAGCTAAACAATGAGTACTCATGGACATAAAGATGGAAACAATAGACATTGGGGACTCTGAAAGGGAGCAGGTTGGGAGGGGGATGAGGATTGAAAAATTACCTGTTGGTTACATTGGTCACAATCTGGGTGATGGGTACACTAGAAGCTCAACCCTACCATTATGCAATACATTCATGTTACACACTTGAACATGTAACCCTTAATCTAAAATAAAATTAAATTTAAATATGTTTTAATGAAAAAAATACCATTAAAAAAATAAAAATACATAGATACCCTAATAGAGAACCTCATCTTCCTGGAAAATCTTAACTAATTTAACTCCAGGTAATAATGCCTGACCTTATCTCTCCACTAGTATTCCTAAGCTCTATATTCAATTTATACCTATTAAAATTGCATTTTTAAGTGTCTTCCTTGCTCATTGTGTAGATAATTGCTTCTTAAAGCACTTCTGTTAAGTCTTTGCTATCCCCCAAACCCAAACAATAGCACTTACCCAGAAGTCTGCTTTCAAAGTCCAGCCACCCAATGTCTCTTCAGTAGTATCAAGGCAAGAAGTTGGCTGGTCTCAATGTCTTCCTAGAGCATTGGTTAGTCATTAGCATCCCTTTGAAAAAAAAAAAAAAGATTATTTTCTCTCAAAATAGATTTAGAAACTTTAAATTCTGAATATATCTAAAATTCTACTTAAACTCTTATTCCTGTTGTAAAGGCATTTTATCACTGGAACACATGCTAGCTAAATCCTTTGAACTAGGAATCCCTTGTCTAAGGATAAGTTCAAAATGATTTTGTAATAAAAATTATGTAGCTACGTGTAGTTATTCACACATCTAGTATTCACCACTATGTATTGTAGCATCTATGAAATGAGGAAAAAAAACAAAATCAAGTTCAATACCCAATGATAAGAAATGATTTAATATGGTATTTCAACCTGAAAGAATGTATGCAGATATCAGAACTAGTTACAAAGATAATGATGCAACATGTAAATATGTTTGCCTAAAATGCGAAGTGAAAGAAAGTACAAAACTACACACTATTGAAGTATGCAAAAACATGTATGTGCATGCTTAAGGAATTAAAAATATTCAAAAATGTGAAAGAATATTTGTATTTTCTGAATGTCCATTATTTTCTTTCATCCAACTATCATACTGTTTCTCAAATAAAAAGTGGAAACGAATAAAATTTTAATGTTAGAAAATAGTTTGCCAGAACAAATTTGAATCTCAGCTTCCCTTCAGTGAGGAAAGACAAGTAACCATAAACCTCTCCACACATTATCTACCAGGATGCTTGTACAGGTGATTCTTGTTCTTGTAAGAGGAAGAGGAGTTGATGATTGCGAAATTTTTTTTCGAATAAATTTTACTGTGTATATTTAAGGTATACAACATGATGTTACGGGAAGATTAGGATTTTTGAGGTAAGAAGAGGAGAGTATCAGACAGGGGAAAAAAAAAAAAAGAGCCAAATTTCTTGGCTTAGTCCTCTGCTTTTCTTTTCCACAACAAACGCTTTACTTCTACGACAAATGCTTTCTCTCTAGAGAATCATAACGGATATAGAAGTCAGTGAAGACACTGCCTTCAGAATCTACCTTTTGGAGTTCCCATTTCCTGTGAGTTTATGTATACATTATCTCAATGGAATTAAGAATTGAATTTAGACACAATCCTCTTACTATTAAAATTGTTACAGATTTTGAATATAAATTATGATCATAAATATTTTTTAAAATTCAGAAATATGGACAAATATTGAAAAAGGCAAGACTATAACTTTGGCGAAAGCAAACCATAACATTACCAAAGGGGGAGGAGCAAAGAGAGTCCCAACTCTAAGTCATTCACAAGGCACCTCCTCAGTTTCCATTTCTCTACAGACCTCACTCAAAACTACCAAACTTAGTTACAATACTGAAAATGGCCTCCAGCCTCAGGAAGCCTGAGGATACTGAGATAACTTTAGTGTTCTAAATTACTTCTGTACATACTGTGGGAATCATTCTTTAACATGAAAAATGAAAAGCAAATTTCCACATGAGTGGTAGGTCCCAAGCTGATTGCCCTCGTATCCTCATCACATTTGGTAGGATGTGTGGCATTTCCAAGGTACATAGTTCATAAGTCCAACCCAAAGGCTCACTAATACCTCCAGTTACAAGTAACAGTGACTCCAAGCTAAGAGTTTTAAAGAAACTTTTAAGAGACCAGCATAATATCCCCGAAAGCGTATTTTTTCTCCTAAAGTAAAAATATTTACAAGTATTTTCACGAATGAAAGGAGCTTTTTTGTAAGATTATTTTCTAGGAAACTTCTTAAACTATTGTATTTTATAAATAAATTGACCAGAAATAGATTATCACAAACTTGATTCAACAAGAGAAGTTAATCCCATTGTAGGTGGCATTTCATCAACTCTTTTTTTCTTCCTCTTTATTATTGTTGTCATAATTATTCCTCTCCTTTGGTTCTTTCAGCCTCATCTGAACTTTCTCAGTGTCACCCAGATATGTTTTGAACAAGCCAGAGATTCTTGAGGTTAAAGAAACTGCTTAAAATGTGGCACATTACAGAACTTTGTATCTTTTTTTTACAAAACCATACCTGCTTTTTGCTACAAAGCTGTGCAGTAGAAAGAACAAAAGGCAACTTACTTTTAAAGTAAAAACTGAAAAGTTTTCCTTTAAGATGTGATTAGGTCAGAAGTCACTCCAATCTATTAGCTCTGCAGTATTTAACCTGTTGGGTGAGAAAAAACAGCCCTTTGCCCAGTCAATTAAAGGAAGATTTAATCTTTTGAAATGTTACTGTGTAATGTGGTAGGGAAACCTGTCTCTCTGTGTGTGTGTGTGCGTGTGTGTGTGTGTGTGTGGTGTTTTAATCTCAGCAAATTCAATCTTTGAGACACAATCTTGGTCTATTGCCAAGACTGGAGTGCAGTGGCACAATCTTAGCTCACTACAATCTCCAACTCCCAAGCTCAAGTGATCCTCCCACTTCAGCCTCCCAAGTAGTTGGGACTATAGGTGCGCACCACCAAACATGGCTAATTTTTAAAATTTTTTATAGAGATGGAATTTTGTCATGACGTCCAGGCTGGTCTGGAACTCCTGGGCTCAAGTGATCTCACCACGTCAGCCTCCCAAAGTTCTGGGATTACAGGTTTGAGCCATGCACCTGGACTTACTGCTCAGCTTTGGTTAAATTAATAATATATTTCTATAGTGTAATACAAATGAAGCATACACTTCATGGAACTGTTTTCAAGAAAATACAGCATTTATTATAAAAGAAAAAGTAATTTCTCCTTTAAAAATTAATAAAATAAATGAAAATTAACATTTTCAAAATGATAAAGCAGGTTTGACATTTTTTATGATAGAAAAATACTACTTTTATGAGTTTTGAAAGGAAAATAAATCTCGGAACCACAAAATCACTAAGCCAAGGGAAATGTCAACATAGGCACTATGTCAGGCAAAACTCCTTCCCATTTTATTCCTAAATAAGCTAGCTACAAAGTTTAAAAAGCTACACACCCACCTCACAATTTGCCCACAAGAAAATGCCTCCTGGACAAAGGACACACAGAATTCAGAGTCATCCCACTGAGGCTCACCTGAGCCTGAGACATGCATATCTGATTGCTTCCTCTACCTTATTGTTTATATAAAAATGCAGATTCACTGAACCAGACTAAATTTTGTATTTAGTGGAAGGCTGATCAAGGACTCAAAAGAATGCAACATTTTGTCTCTTATCTACTTACAATCTGGAAACCCCCCACCTCAAATTGTCCTGCCCTGCTGGACCAAACCCATGTACATCTTACACATATTGACTGATGTCTCATGTCTCTCTCTAAAATGCATAAAAGCAAGCTGTACCATAACCAACTTGGGGACATTTTTCAGGACCTCCTGAAGCTGTGTCACAGGCACGTCCTTAACCTTTGCAAAATAGACTTTCTAAATGCATTATGACATATCTCAGATACCTTTTGGTTTACAATTTGGTGATCAGTGGAAGGGACTCTACATGGAGGTGGCCCCTGACCTTTGACAAATCTCCAGCTGGCTTGGTACCAACTTGAACTTTTATGGCTCCAACCAACAGGACAATTTGCTGAGGCCTAGAAGCTTCCCTCCCTCCGGAGAATCCCCAATCACCCAAAATTTGGTTGAGATCTAAACTTTATTTTGCTGTACAACTCTTTTTCTGAGTTTTACTTTCTTCCAACAAGGAAGGCAAGTTTTTCTGCTTTCATGACAATGGAAGGCAGGTAACTCATCTCTGGAGTTTGAGCTCGCTTTCTAACAGGGAAGGCCAGTTTGAATTTTTTCCTACTTCTAGGATGGTATAGAGCTGTCTTCAGCCTGAGACCCACTCCTAGGTAAGTAGCTGAATTGGGATTTTGTCTTGGATAAAGTTATGATTAACAGTCAGCTGGTCTTAATTCTCCTTACCATTAGAGTGTTCAGTAATGATACTGTGGTTTTTTTTGTTGTTTGTTCTGGTCTTTCTCTCTGGTCTCAGAGTTGACCAACTCTACCTGACTTGGTCAAACCTGAATGAGAATTCCAAATTATGGGGAACAAGACCTGTCTGAATTGGCTAAAATTCCTCATAACTGCAAGAGAGGGGGGAAAAAAGTGCTTGGTTTCGATGTTTGTTTCCTTTCTTAAAAAAACAACCGTTCTTTCGTTTACTTTTCTTCACCCTATTCCTTCCTCTCCTTTCACCATCTTCAATATCACAAAAAATCTAAAGAGGATTCTAATGACTCAAACCCCCGAAGGAACTCAGAACATGGGCACCACTTGCCCCTTTTTGGGGTGTTCTGTTTTCTTTGTAGAGTTTCAAAAGTCATGGGCAGATTCTTCCTAGGTCTAAAGGCCTACTTTCCTGTATTTGCATTATCTGACCTCTTTGGCTTTGGAGGATACCAAAGATTACCTTGTACTGTGAAAGGATTTGACCTTGGCATGTGTAATGGTGGACAAAAGCTAACAAAGTTAAAGCTGGCTGAGGACAGTTACAGGAAGTGGTCTTCACCGATTTTTTTTTTCCTCCTAGGAAGTTGTTGTTTAGGATCCTAATTCTAATTCAGAGATGCATTCTGAAGAATCTTTTTCATTACCTTTACTCACAAAATTAGTCTAAATTGGCTTGACTGTGCTTTTCCGTGAGAACCTGAACTGTCATTGTCACTGGTAAATGAGAGACTGACTTTTCTCAGCTCTGAAGAGAAAGGGCATTTTGCTCTCTCAAGTTCCCAGCCAAAAAGCACCCCTGGGTACCAGGGGCCAAGTTGGAGTGTCTAGGGGTTAACCCCCTGTGACATGTAGTGGCCTTATAGGGAACCACCAACAAAATTAGTTTAAAAAGGCTCATCCAGTAAGTGCACATGGAAGCTGACCACTTCACACTTTGAGCTCTCGCATAGGTGCTAGACCTCTGGAGAGAGAAACTGCAACAATAAGAGGGCAGAAATGACTCAGTAGTGGTACAATGTGGAGTCCTGCCCACAATTAATGGATATTAAGTTTCCATTAATATCTCATGGCTAGATTTCTGAAGTAAAAGCTGTAGGATCTTTGTGTGTATGAGTGTGTATGTGTGTTTGTGTGTATGTACACATATTTTGTTACATTTTTGGCCACAAGTTACCAAATTGGGTTTAAAGTTAAGGAGTACTTATAAATGAAACAATAATTTCAAATGCTTTTCAAGTTCACATGACTTAAGTAAAACCTTTCATAAGCTAGTTTTAAAATTATTAGTAAGTAGTATTAGAAATGTCTTAAAAATTGTCAGTGTATATTTTTGTTTGCATTTATTGGTCAAGAGATTTCATACTTATCCCTTATCCCTTTCAGAAGGTGTCAACATTGGCATAAGGGTAATTAAACAATAAACTCAGCCCAAATTGGAATGATCTTTGCTTGTATAATTTTTTATAAATAAGATGCTAATACTAGTTTAATGAAAACAGCTAAATCTTGAATTAGTTAGTAAAATAACCACATATTTACTCTTAAGGTTCTTACTTAGGTAAACTCCTGAAATTCACATGCTGCAAAATGATGACAGGGAAATAACCTTAAATGATTACTATCACAGTTTTCATGAATAATCCAGGTAAACTATTAAAATAAAATAATTGGGTAGCTGTAATGGGATAAATACTTGTAGACAAATATCATAATTTAGAATCTAAAGTTATATTAAATTAAATAATAGATATTTTATTAAATGGGTATTTTCCAATTAAAAAGTATGTAGAGTAGGAAACATTCTTTCTAAAAAAAAAAAAAAGATGTGTTCTTGTTAAAAGATGAATGCTTTTTGTCTAATTCAAAGCTTTTTTAAAGGTTATATATAAAACAAGGTAAAACTAACCTGGAAATAAGACAGATGTAAAGAAAGTTAAAGAAATGAAGTAGTATTTTTGGTAAGAAAGCTTAAAGAAAAATAATTTTATATGCAAAACAATCTTGTATGCTAAATTTTTGTCCCAGAATAAAATGACTGGTTGTTAAAGAAAGAGGGATGTTCAGGACAACCATGTTCAAACATGTCATGAATGGTCTGTGTAAGTCATAATAAGAGGGTTTATGAAAAGAAAAAATTTTATATGATCAAGTTGTCTATACTTAATATTTTTAAAACCCCACTTATATGCTAAATAATTAGTTAGAATAATGAGATTTTCTTAAGGCACTGCTTTACTCAATAAAATTACAAGACTTTATAATTTTTTGTATGCAAAGTTCAACTTTTACTACATCTCGGTGTTTTCAGGTCTCTCTCCCCTTTTAAATGGACTGAAATAATAATTCTTTCCTTCAATTCATTTTCAGCTACTGTAAGTTTTTTCTTTGGGTCATAATTGTTCTGGCCTGATGCTAATAATGTTTTATCTTGAAGGTCTAAAGGAAATGTTTTCTTCCAACATAATATTCTGTGCTCTTGGCTTTAAACTGCTCAGGAAGCACCTCCTATGTCTAATTAATTCAAGTACCATTCTCATTAGGTCTGACGTGAAGATTGTCTAAATGAACAGCAGTCACATTGCAGAAGGTCTTTTTGTTGTTGTTGTTGTTGTTGTTGTTGTTGTTTTGAGACGGAATCTTGCTCTGTCGCCTAGGCTGGAGTGCAGTGGCCGGATCTCAGCTCACTGCAAGCTCCACCTCCCGGGTTTATGCCATTCTCCTGCCTCAGCCTCCCGAGTAGCTGGGACTACAGGCATCTGCCACCTCGCCCAGCTAGTTTTTTTTGTATTTTTTAGTAGAGACGGGGTTTCACCGTGTTAGCCAGGATGGTCTTGATCTCCTGACCTCCTGATCCGCCTGTCTTGGCCTCCCAAAGTGCTGGGATTACAGGCTTGAGCCACCACGCCCAGCATGCAGAAGGTCTTTTCTTTTGCCTTTTGGTAACTGGGCCTAACAAACAGATTTTACATTTTATCAAAAAAATTTCTCTGTCATTATTATTAAGTTTGGGTTTGCTTAGGAAAAAACTGAGATTAAATTTTTATTTAATTAAGGTTATTATAAGATTTGAGAGACATATTTAATTGACTTCCTTCTGTCTTCATTAAGGCTTACTGTTTGGGAAATTAAGTCTCCTCTCTCAAAGACAGAGGTTTCTGCTTTTGTTTTTTTAATCTTTGAGTTATCATTTTGTCTAAAAAAATGACTTACTTTATAATGACTGTGATCCTATTTTGTAATATCAAGTGTTCTAAACATTTTATATTTAAAAAACTTTCCAAAATCAAATTCTAATTTTGGTCCTCATAAAATTATTGATATTAGTTCCCTAAAGTTTATAAGAGATATTTGGTTTATTTGATATAATAAAATCATACAGGAAGCATTGTCAAATATGAAACAATGTCTAACCTTCTTTGAATTATATTTACATAAATGTGTTATTAGTGTGTGTTCTGGAGTTGTATGAAATTCCTGTGCTTCTAATACATCTTAGCATATGTTATCAGTAATAATTATGATTATTATGTGAAATTGTTGTATTTCACAGAAGTAACCAATTTTTTTGTAAACTGTGTATTTAACTATGACTGTTCTAAGACTTTTGTCATCCAGTTTTATTGTTATCCTTTTCAAAAGGTGGCATTATGACCAGCACAGGATTCTGACAGGTGCTCTTGAAGACAGGTTTCTGATAACTTTGGAGATTGTGACACTAGAATAGAGGAAAAACTTCCAAGATTCTTAAGGAGAGCTGAAATGTTCATGAATATCAAGCAGAACAGGAGTTAACTGCATAGACTAAACCCCATGGAAGACTGAAATAAATCCTTTTATTACTTTTTGCTTAAAATGTTGCTGATCCTTCATTTATCAGAGGTGAGAAAAATTTTTCTTTTGAAATATTTACAGCTTTTAGTAATTGAGTAAAGTACATGCCTATAAACAAAATTTGGAGCATATATCTCTCTACCTGATTTCTCCAAAATTTGGAAACTAGTTGCAAGTATGCTTAACTTATAGCAATATAGTTATTTGCATAAGTATAATAAGAATCTGTTTTCTTTTGTAACAGGACATAATTGTAGACACTAGTTAGTTTACCAAGGTTTTTTACTGGAATTGAATTCTTTTAGATACAGACTCCTTTAAGGAATCAAAGTTGAATTAAAGAGCAATAAAGCGCCTTTGGAAAGCTGGCCTTATATCTTGTCTACACAGTCCCTGTACAGGTTACTGACCTATGGCAAGTAAAGAATGTCACTTTCTGACAGTCCCAGGAGCCCCAAGATTCCTTGGGACCTAGAGGTGAGGAATTCACTCCATTAATACAGGTATTTGTAGGCATAGGCTGGGCTTAAGGCATTAAAGTCAAATCTGAGATTCCCTATGGAATAAAGTTTCAGCAAAGCCAATTTTTTAAAAAAAGAAACAATTATTCTTGCCGATTTTATGCATATATTGTCAGGCCTTTATGGCCAAGTATAATAAGACTAAAACTTATTTTGCAGCTGAATTTTTCTTATGACTTATCTTTAGTGAAAATAGGACTGGAGAAAGAAAAAAATGTGTTTCAAACTATCTCAGAGACCTTTGTTTTAAGCTACACTTTAGAAAAAAGGTCTCTCAGGCAGTAAATAAATAACTATAGTACACCTGTTGTTAGATTCTAGTCTTGCCAAATATTTTTCAATTTTTATTATTTGGACTGAACTTACAGTTTGGACTGAATTCTAAAATTTTTCCTGACTACTGGTCTACAAAATAATCTATTCTCTTTTTTCTTCTATTCCTTTTTTTCCCCATTTTTCCTGATTTGAAATCACTAAAAATTAAGCTGTGCTTTCTTAAAGTCCTGCAGACTGAAGCTAGACAACTTAAACTTTAGAAGAAAATGACAGGAACCTATTTACATATATAAACCCCTTTCATACCAGCCTACTGATTCACAAACTTCGGAGTAATAATATCTATATCAATTTTCCAGTATTGCTCACTTCTTTGTTTTTGTTGTTTTTTTCCCTTCCTCTCTCTATATTCTTTCTGCAAAATGTGAGATTTCACAACCTGCTAAAAATGAGCTTTCCTAATAATGTGGGACCTACCTGTCTAGGAATAAACTGTTGTAGCCACAAGGGATGAGACATAACCTTACACCAGGGGCCCATTTTCATCTAAAATGCTTTTTCTGAAAGACTTTTAAAAGAAAAGGGGAAAACGTGAGAGAAAAATAAACCTTGGGAGGCCCAAATCACGAAGCCAAGGAAAAAGTCAACCTGGAAACTATGTCAGGCAAACTGCTTCCCATTTTATTCCTAAATGAGCTAGCTACAAAGATAAAAAGCTACATACCTCCCTCACAATTTGCCCACAGGGGAATTCCTCATGAACAAAGGACAGACAGAATTCAAAGCCATCCCACTGAGGCTCACCTGAGACATGCATATCTGATTGCTTCCTCTGACCTATTGTTTATGTAAAAATGCAGATTCACTCAGTCAGATTAAATTGTATATTCAATGGAATCAAGTACTCAAAAGAATGCCACCTTTTGTCTCTTATCTACCTATGACCTGGTGGCTCCCACCTCGAGTTGTCCCGCCCTGCCAGACCAAACCAATGTACATCTTACACATACTGAGTAATGTCTCACTTGTCCTTAAAATGTGTAAAAGCAAGCTGTACCCGGACCAACTTGGGAACACGTCAGGACCTCCTGAGGCTGCATCACAGGTGTGTCCACAGCCTTAGAGAAATAAACTTGCTAAATGTTTTGAGACCTGTCTCAGATACCTTTTGGTTTACAGAATCCTGCTTCTTTTCCTTAAGATGGGAAGAAAGAGGGGAGAGACAAAAAGAAGAACCAAATAATTAAATCCTTCAAGAGCAGTTCCCAAAATAAAATTTTATTTAATTACTCTTTGGAAACATAGAGATACAATTCACATATGTCCAATTTGTACAGTAAACTTGTCCTATTGTAATGGTGTAATTAGGAATTAATATATCTAAGAGACTAGAAAAATCACAGTCTGATTAAACATGAATTAGAAATATTGAATCCTTAAGCACTGACTCAATATTTACATTGATGTGTTATAAGAAATATTAGTACTTTCACATTTTAAAAATGCATTATAGGTCCAAGCACCACCATGGCTCATGACTGTAATTCCAGAGATTTGAGATACCAAGGTGGAAGGATCACTTGAGGCCAGGAGTTTGAGGCCAGTCTAGGCAACATAGGAAGACCCCCATCTTTACAAAAAATAGAAAATAAAAAAGTTAGCTGGGCATGGTGGTGTGAACCTGTAGTACCAGCTACTGGGGAGGTTATGGTTGGAGAAACATTCGAAGCCAGGAATTTAAAGCTGCAGTGAGCTGGGATTGCACCACCACACCCCCACCTGGATGACAGAGCGAGGCCCTATCTCTTAAATTAAAAAAAAAAAAAAAATGATAAGTCAATACTATGTTGTATTAAAAATAAGAAAATAATTCATCTTATTCTTGGAAGATAATTCCTTTGGGAAAAAAATGTGAATAACATTTTATATCCAAAATACCTTTGTAGGTTTCAGAGCTTATTAAAGAATATATATGATACACCTTTAATTTTAGGATTAGTTTATTGTTAAACTTTCAGAGCCACTCATCAACTGGTATTTAATTGATGCATGCTAAGTGAGTTAGTAAATTATATAAATGAACTTGATATACTTTAAATTTCACTTGACTCAAAATTATGACCAATGGTGACACTTTAAAATGAAGATGTTCAAACACAAACTAAATCCACCAATCAGAAGCCACAGAGCAGTCAAAAAGAAAAAAACAAACAAACAAAAAAACAAAAAAACAAAGAGAACTAAGCAGTAATTACAGCAGTCAAAACAGATTTGATTCAGAAAAAAACAATCGCAATAAGGGAAACAAAATCTCAGTATAATACTGGGCTCAATTCCAAAAACAACAAGGAAAAGTGATAATTTGTAGCCAAAATGCAGGGTGGGGATCAGCAGGATAGAAAATTACTAAGAGGAAAGACCTCAGGTAAGGCAGGTTCTGGTGAAAACAACCTAACAGTATTGTTACTGAAGGCTGGCCGGGGTGATCAGACATCTCCTGGGGGATGATGGAGGATGAGGAACCCCCAAGAGTAAATCTGAAAGAGAAGATGGGGAATTCTTGCTAAACTGACTTGCAGGTTCTTGCTAGAACTGGACTCCAAAAGGAAGGACACCTAAGCCCAGAGTTTGAAACTTAGACAAAAATAATGCACAAATGAGCCTGATTAGAGTTTGATTAGCAGAAAATCTTTGTCTCTCCTCTTGTGCATGCTAAATTAGTTAATTAACTAAATGAATATGATGTCTTTTGAGTTTAAGTAAACTCAAAATTATGGCCGATGATGAAACTTAAAGTCAAAATATTCAAAGAAAAACCAAGTATGTCATCCAGAAGCCACAGAACACAAGCATTATTCAGAAGACTAGCATGTCTTTCATAGGCAAGCATAAGGCTGACGTACCCAAATATGACTGAAATGAAGTAATTGAATAAAGACTTGAGACCAGGCATGGTGGCTCATGCCTATAATCCCAGCACTTTGGGAGGCTGAGGCGGTGGATCATAACATCAGGAGATGGAGACCATCCTGGCTAACATGGTGAAATCCCGTCTCTACTAAAAATACAAAAAATTAGCCGGGCGAGGTGGTGGGCGCCTGTAGTCCCAGATACTCGGGAGGCTGAGGCAGGAGCATGGCAAGAACCCAGGAGGCGGAGCTTGCAGTGAGCCGAGATCTCGCCACTGCACTCCAGCCTGGGCGACAGAGCGAGACCCTGTCTCAAAAAAGACTTGAAGAGCATCTAAATGCAAGATGCTAATTAAAAACATAATAGCTTTGCTGAGGATGCTGTCTGTCAAATGACTCTTGTCAAACCCCAGGCTGAGATCAGTGATACTTGACTTTCAGTCAACCCAACATCCCACTATGAAAAAAAAAACCTAGGACCAATCCTGGTTCTGTGATTACAGTGGTTCAGCTGCCTAGCACTAAGGCAAAGGGCTCGGTCTCAAGTTAGGCTAAAGTTTAAGAAGAATGACAAACACCTTTATTACTACTGGTGCATTGCACAATGATGTTCACAAAAGTATAATAACCATAATGAGGGCTATGGGTTTGCAATTAACTGTCTATTAGCAATAACCAGTGTTTCTCTTCTCTTGACCAGTCAGATGACTTTTGGGTTTTATTTCTATGATTTGCCAAAGTCATACTTACTAAATCTTCTTCTACATATGGGATTGTATTAAAGATCCAAATAGCCACTATAGTCAGACACAAACAGAAAACACCTTTGTCCAAAGGTAATAGGGACCCAATCTCATCAATTGTAACTAAGCATATTAACCAATGCTGAAGGTAAATGCCAATAAATATATATTAGCTCATCTTCAAAAGATAATGCAACAAGTATTTTCCCTGTAATCTATTTAAGGTATCTGATGCCTACAGAGATATCAGGCCTCTAAATGGAGCACTTAGGATGCAGACTGAATTTTTCCTTGGGATAGGTGACTTGTTTAAAAATCTTGTCAGAGTGTTAAGTGGCTTTTTATTTATCTTCCTAAAAAGCTATGTCCTGAAGTCTACCTTAAGAATGCACATTTTGTACCACCAGGCATGGTGGTATGTGTCTGTAGTCCCAGCTGCTTGGAAAGCTGAGGCCAGAGAATCACCTAAGGCCAGGAGTTTGAGGCTGTACTGTGCCAACATCATGCCTGTGAACAGCCACTGCACTCTAGCCTGGGCAACACAGTGAGACTCCATCTCTTTAAGAAAAAAAAAAAAAAAAAGCACATTTTATGATAGCAAAACTATGACTAAAGTCTTACATAATCAAATATCTTCCCAGCACCAATTGCCACCATTCTTTCTAACTAATGTGATATAGTACAAGATTAGAATATACTTGTGCCACAAAACAACACTAGAAACATTTATTAATGTCTTTCTTGATAATGACTTTTTTTTCCTGTCTTCTCACATACTCTTTTTACCTTTTACTTTCTGTCTTTACTGTCCTCCACCTGCCTATGGGAGGTGGAAGCTGATGAAACACATGTCTAAAAAGACTAGGGAACTCAGATCCAGAAAAGAATTGAGGCTTTATTTCCATTTGTAGTTCTATTATGGAACAGCTGAAAGATCCAAATTATTCAATCTTTAAGCATCACTTAACTCTTCAAAAATACATCAGTAATTCCTAAATCTATCTAAATTCCAGGAATGCTGGGATAATGAGTAAAATGATACGTATGAAGTGTCTGGTGTTTTTTTGAGACGGAGTCTCACTCTGTTGCCCAGGCTGGAGTGCAGTGGCGTGATCTCGGCTCACTGCAAGCTCCGCCTCTCGGATTCTCACCATTCTCCTGCCTCAGCCTCCCGAGTAGCTGGGACTAGAGGCACCCACCACCACGCCTGGATAATTTTTTGTATTTTTAGTAGAGACAGGGTTTCATGGTGTTAGCCAGGATGCTCTCAATCTCCTGATCTCATGATCTGTCCACCTCGGCCTCCCAAAGTGCTAGGATTACAGGCGTGAGCCACCGCACCCGACCCGAAGTGTTTTTTTAATAAACTATGTAAATCTAAAGTGTAGTGTTATTTCCCCTGGACTACCAATATTATTAACTCTTGCTTATTAAGGTTCATTTGCATTTATTCCAAACTATGAGAAAGATAACTGTAATAGGTATGGAGAGGATTTTTTTTGACATTTTGGGAGCCATAAAAACCAATATATATAATTCGAATAGGGGTATCTCTATAAAAATTTACAGATTGTAAACTCTTACCCTAAGAACATTAAAGAAATATTTGCCATGGATACTGATTTAGACAATACAGAGATGCTTGGGGGTAATAACAATAATCTAAGTCTTCTGTAAAGAATGTGGTTAATAAGAAAGGTGAGGTGGGAGGAGGAAGAGTTATACATAGCAAAATTTATTTTGAATTGTAGAAACTCAGAGCAAGATGTATTTACAATTGTCCCTTTATCTCCCCCAATAAACTGAGACACTGCTGGTGTTTTGCCTCCACAGAGATCACATGCTTCTCATTAAAAGGGAAGTTGGAAAGGTAAAACAACACTTCCACAGCAGAATTCAGTCAGCCCCTCCACTCTGAGACCATCTGTAGCTAAAGTCTATTTAGAAAGAGCATTACAGAGTGAAACCATTCCCATAAAGTTTATAAAATTTATCAGGGAAGAAGGGAGGGGGAAAAATAAGATAAACCAAGCCTGCAGCACACTCAGCATTAAACATTAGGTTAGCTTGCTCTCTGACCCACTTCCCAACCATGTTTCCCTGTTGCTCCAGAATCACGTAGACTGTTAAAAGATTGTAGTTCCCCCTAACTGCTCTACATGACAACTTGAACATTATTAAATGTAAGTTTTCCCATTGAGATGTATTTTAAGTCCTGCATACCAGTGAAACTACTGATGTCAGCTGGTCTAGGGACTCCATGAGGAGCTAACTCGTCTCCTTTTCCCAAATAATACAGTTTTCACATCCTAATGACTTCATCCCTTTTACCCAGACCAATCAATAACCCCAATCTTCCAGCCCGTTGTCTCTACAATCCCCTTAAAAACCTCATCCCAGAAATCCTTGAAGAGATGGATTTGAGAGTCTCCTCCCATCTCCTCACCAGGCTGCCCTACAATCAATAAACTCTTTCTCTGCTGCAAACACTGCTGTCTCAGTGTATTGCACTGTTACTGTGCAGCAAGCATATGAACCCGTTGGTCTTACAACAAAGCCACAACTAAATTTCACTTAAGTAGTGCAATTCATTTTAAGCACAATAGAGAGTAATTGAGAACACAGTAATACAAGAAAGTGATATTAAGTAAGCCTATACCTAGCATTTTTTCTAGATTGAAGGTCACAACCTATTAGTGAGTCATGAAGTAAATTTGATTGCTTGTAATAAGACTTTTAAAAAGCCCATAAAATAGACTATAATAGTGTAGAATAGGATAGAATAAAATAGGTAGGATAGAATAAGAAATACCAGAGTGTCATTGCATGAATAAGGGTGAGTATTATTTTATGAACCTTTTCTATCAGTTATATATTTGTATGTGTATGTCTACTGAGTAACAGTATAAAATGTATTTTTAGCTGTGGAATGGATTAAATCACTTGAATACACAAAAACTTTGGAGGCTGATACACTTGGGTTTTAAATCCTAAGGGCAGCCACTTTCTAATTAATTAGCCTTAGCAAGTTACTTAATCTCTTTAATCTCTTCAGCAACAAGAAGAGAATTCTTATAGTCTGAGGATTCCTTAAATAATGTCTGTAAATACCTAAACTACTGGACTAAGTAATTTAATTTTCTAGATTAGGATCAACAGGCCTAGAATCTGGTTTCTCAATGTAGTAGCAATGTGATCTTGCCCAAACTATTTCACTTCACTGTGCTTTAGTTTTGTTTGTATTTTTAACTGTAAAATATGGGCAAT
Source organism: Trachypithecus francoisi (assembly GCF_009764315.1). Taxonomy (NCBI): domain Eukaryota; kingdom Metazoa; phylum Chordata; class Mammalia; order Primates; family Cercopithecidae; genus Trachypithecus; species Trachypithecus francoisi. The sequence continues at coordinate 35,194,855 of NW_022681469.1, forward strand.
AAAGCAATTATCTCATAGGTCCCTTGTGAAATTTTGGTGAAATAACACATATAAAACACTCAGCATAATGCTTATGAAAGGATTCAGGACATGCTACCCCAAAATATGCCACTTTGGCATATTAGTTATTTTGAGTTGAGAGTGATTGAAGATGCAAGAAGGGCACTCTGCTTTCTTCCTTTCTGCCAAAAAAAAGACATCAAATTTCCCATGTACAGGGAACCTCTCTGTATTAGGAAGAAGAGAACATTCTCTTTTTAAATCTTTAATTGACAAATAATAATTGTACCTATTTACAGGGTACAGTGTGTATTTCAATACACGTATACAATGCATAATAACCAAATAAGGGTAATTAGTGCATCTGTCATCTAATTCATCATTTATATTATGAACAATCAAAATCTTCTCTTCTAGCTATTTGAAAGCATACAACAAATTATTGTTAACTATAGTCACAATAAATTGTTAACTATAGTGCTATAAAACACTAGAACTTATTCCTCCTGCCATGCTGTAATTTTGTATCCATTTACCAACCTCTGCCTATTCCCCCTCCCTTCTCTTCCCAGCTTCTAGTAATCAGTATTCTACTCTCTGCTTCTATAAGATCAGCTTTTCCAGCTTCCACATATAAGTGAGAACATGCAGTATTTATCTTTCTTTGCTTAGTTTATTTCACTTAATGTCCTCCAGGCTCATCCATGTAGCAGCAAATGACAGGATTTCAATCTTTTTGTGGCTGGCTGAATTGTATTCCATTAGGTTTATATACCATATTTTCTCAGGTTGATTCCATATCTTAGCTGTTGTGAATAGTGTCACAATAAACATGCGAGTGAGGATACCTCTTTAACACACTGATTTCCTTTCCTTTGGATATATAGCCAGTAGTGGGAGTTCCGGGTAATATGAGAGTTCCAATTTTTAGTTTTTTGAGGAAACTCCTACTGTTTTCCATAATGGCTATACTAATTTACATTCCCACCAACAAGACGTGAGTCCTCTTTTCTCCATATCCCCACCAGCATTTGTTATTTTGTGTCTTTTTGATAATTGCCATTCTAACTGGAGTGAGATGATATCTAATTGTGATTTTGACTTGCAATTCCCTGATGATTAGTAATGTTGAGCATGTTTTATATACAGTTATGCATCTCTTAATAACAAGGATATGTTCTTTAAAATGCATTTGTAGGTAATTTCCTCATTGTGGGAACATCATAGAGTATACTTACACAAACCTAGATGACACAACCTATTACACACCTAAACCATGTGGTATAACCTGTTGTTCCCAGAGTATAAATCTGTATAACATATTACTGTACTGAATACTGTAAGGAATTGTAACACAATGGTAAGTATTCGTGTATCTAAACATACTTAAACATAGAAAAAAAGGAAGTCATTGCACTATGACAGTACAATGACTATAACATCATTAGATGACAGGAATTTTGCTATAATCTTATGGCACCACAATGGCATATACATATATATATCTATCATTGACCAAAACATTATTATACAGAGTATGACTATACTTCTTGGCCATTTGTATGTCTTCTTTTGAGAAATGTCTATTCAGATTATTTGCCTACTTTTTAATCAAATGATGTATGTATTTATTATTCATTGATGAGTTGTTTGAGTTCCTTGTATATTCCAGATGTTAATCCCTTGTTGGATGAATAGTTTGCAAAGTCTTTCTCATAAGAAGAGAACATTCTTATGAAGACTGGGAGTCAGTGCTCAAATGGATCTGTACAAACAATCCTATTAAAATAATTCTTCCATTAGTTCCCCAATATATTTCCTAGTCATTTTCTACAAATTACTACTCCTAGAAGGTTAAACCCCTTTCCCTTTTTGTCACTTCTCCACAATTTATCATTTTTGTTTTAAAAGTATGCAAGCTCTCTATTCTAATTGTTTCTTTGCATTTTCACTTTTTTCTATAAAGGCTTCAATGTGCATGTAAAAATAATAAATAAAAATTGTTTGCTATTCTCAACTAACACAGGAACAGAAAACCAAACACCCCATGTTCTCACTCATAAGTGGGAGTTGAACAATGAGAACACATGGACACAGGGAGGGGAACATCACACACCAGGGCCTGTCGGGGGTGGGGAACAAGGGGAGGGAGACCTTTAGGACAAATACCTAATGCATGCAAGGCTTAAAACCTAGATATCAAGCTGATAGGTGCAGCAAACCACCATGGCACATGTGTATCTATGTAACAAACCTACACATTCTGCACATGTATCCCGGAACTTAAAGTTAAATTTTAAAAAATATATAATAAATAATATTTTAAAAATTGTTTGCTATTCTCTTGTTAATCTGTGTTTTTGTCAGTTCAATTCATGAGCCTCAGCCACAGAATTTCAGGAGTAAAGTTACTTTTCTTTCCCTACAGTTCTGGCAATGAGAATGGGATATCATTGGCTGGGACACCCTGCACACTCCAGAGGTTACCACTGAGATCTTGGGAGCACCCAGCAAAGTTAGCAAAAGGTAAATAAACATTTTTACCACATCAACCTGGACATTTTCAACCTGGACTCCTTGTGATTTTTATTTGAAGTACTCTTGGTTTTAATTCATCCTTTCCCTCCCAGAGATGGTCATTGTTTTCCTATGTCTGTCTTTTGTGTAATTTTTCATATGGAAGGGAATCACAGGCGTATGTCCTATACGCATATTGTTAAAACTGGCTTTATAGACTGATGGGTTTACTGTCCTCATTGGGCAGGTGTTTGGACAAACTTTGCTGTGGGTCATCAATTTTTAAAAAAAGATGAAATTCTCCTTTCATCACTTTTTTTTTTTTCTGAGATCTTGGCTTCTAACCAGTGAGGATATGCTCTTTGGTTTCTGCCAGCTGATGGGTACAAGTTATCAGGGATGCATCAAGTGGCTAAGGCTTAGCATAAGGCTAAGAACCCTAGACATTGGAGGGTATGCTGAAAAATCAATTGGAGAAAAGCAGATTAATTGGGGAAAAAAGGCATGCAAATCTATTTAATGTGTACATACAGGAGCCTTCAGAATGAAGTCCCAAAGATGGAGAGGAAATTGTCTATTTTTACGCTTCAGTTCAGCAAAGTATGAACAGCCATATAGTAATATGACTGGACAAAAAGGGTAGGATCTAATGCTAATAGACTGAGGGAGAGAAATCCAGCCAGGCCTACCTGTCTAGATTTTTCCTGGCCTCTCTGTGCATGCATTCTTTCCTTCTAGGTAAGGGACAGGAATTTCTCTGGAATGGGGGTCTTATGACCTACAGTCAAACAAGGTAGGTCACATAATTTCTTTATGGCCAGTTTTTATATAGAAAGACAGAGGGAAAGTTAGAGTAATATTTTTAGGTTTTATGGCTGACTTGGGAAAAGGGGGTTCTGATATCTATGACCTGTTCAGGGGAAGAGAAATTCTAGTTTTTATGGCTAGCCTTGGAGGCAAATGGGACTGAGAGACAGGAGGGCAGAAGAAGGTCAGATAAAAACTTTTGCTTCTGAGGCCTTCATTATGGGGTATTACTTTCTGAGTCCCAACAAAATGAAGTGTGCAAGCAGCATTTTCATTGTCCAACCATGCCAGCTTTCAAGAGAGTTTGTTTTAATGAGAGGTCAGTATGGCAGATGCACTTGAGAGTAATGACTTAAGAACACCCTGACAATGACCCTGTGGTCTAAGAATCCAGGAGTAGCCAACCCAGAGTTTCACTCCTTAGCTAGGAAGGACATCTGAACCCCTGGCCCATCCCTTAGAATACAGGCCATACAGGGAATCAAGGCCCTTTGCTTTGGGTTAGATGGAGCTTGCTAGGTGGCAGGTGCTAAATAAAAATGTTATATAATCTGCATGCTTTTTACAAATGGGAGTGGTTCTCTTGTCCAGCTCTCCATGACCAGACCATCCTTGTATGTAAGTTCCCCCAGTAAATCCTATATCTCATTTGCTCTCAAGGTCCCACTCTATATGGAGTCTTTGTTGTCTCTACCCTTATTGCTTTGCCAGTGCGGGAAGTCCCATCCAGCATCACCTGTCCAATATCACAGATTAGAGAATCTGTAATTGGATGCATCTCACTTGTAGAGGACACCACAGACACTAATTTTCACAAACAGTATTCTTACTGCCTGTGACCATGAGGGTTTTTGCTTTCTTAAGCTATTTTGGGGAGTGTTTTTTGGATCATTGGAGCCGCATCTTCTGCACCTCTTTGGGGATACCTCTTGAATTCATGATAAAAATGTATTCTAAGCCTGGAAAGTTACCTCCAGTTTTTTCATGAAAAGATTTATTGGATTGAGTTGCTGTTAGAATGGATATATGCTTGGAGATCCTATTTGCAATGGCTACACGATGAATTCATGGATTTAGAAAAACTTTTAGAAAAGATTTTTAGAGAACTCTCATCCTAAACAAATGATTTTTTGGTACCTATGGGAAGTTGAAATTGGAAGTAGGACAAAAAAGAGCATTATGGCTAGGCTTAGAGATTCCCTCAAGATTAAGAACAGAAATCAGACTTAGAACAAAAGTTAAAAATCTACGTCTACTGTACATGTCCCTTTCCCCTGCAACTGTGCTCTTCTTTACTCTCAATTCCCTATCCCTAACCTTCCAGAAGGTATTTTGAATCTCCAGACCCTGACTTATGTTTCTCTTCCTCAAATCCAGCCCAGACTCCTAAGCAAATTCCTATAATCCCTGAAGCTCCTCTGACTTCTAAAAAAAAAAACAGTCCCTAAACACCCAGCTTCCTTCTTTAAATTCTTTTTCCCTGAAAGAATAGCAGAAAGCACTCTGGCCTAATCTCCAGGCCAGGGAATACAAGTTACTTATGTAAATGCTGATAGTCAGAAAATAACTTTGTCAGAGGCCTCAGGGATACACAGCAGGGCTCATTTCATTGTCCCTTATAATTCCATCTACTTTCTGGGTCGATATAATCAGATCCCATCAGCTGTAAGTCTTCCCATGAAATTCCTTTTGTGGATGTATCCTTAATGCCCATGGCAAAGAATTCATGTCCTCTGGACAGCAGCAGATCTTTTAAAATAAAAAGTCGTTTTATACCACACCCCACCCCACCCCCAAAATACACACCTTTCAGAAGATCCTATCAAACTTCGAGAGAAGTTAGAAAAGTTAGTGACAATATACAACTCCCCTCATAGGGATTTTGATTGGCTCTTCCTACCCAGGGTGATACTGTGGTTACCAGACAAGCCAGACAACCCCCTAGGGACAACTACCTCTCCCCAGCAGCAAACACACATAAAGAAAACAGGTAGCCAGAACTTCTCCCAGGCCTTCCTGCAAATGACCAGGAAATGACTCAGCTGGCAGCTGATATTTAGGGCCTCATAAAAGTGGTAGTAGAGACCTTTCCCACCAAAGTGAATTGGTCTAAGGTTGAAAAGTACACTCAGAAAGAAAAGGATGCCAAGGTTTTTGTAGAATGCTGTATACAGACTTTCCAAAGGCATGCTGCATTTAACCTCAAAGCCCCAGAACATAAAAATCTTATTTTTCCACCTTTATTGGAAATCCTCTGTCTGGAATAAGGAAGCAAATCCACAGTCACTTTTTTGTCTGGGCAGGACAGTCTCTTCAATATTATGATTGAAGCTTCTACCCCATTCATTGAAAAAAAGGCTTGCAGGAAAACAGGAGGGGGGAAAATTAACATCAACTGTCCTTGCCTTGCAAATTTAGTCTTTATAAAAACACACCTATGACTCTAGGGGCAATTCAAGTCCCACCCATTTTTCTTACCAGCCCCAGAGCCTCCCCTATTCATTTCAAGATGTTTGCAGGCACTATATACAAAGCCAGACATTGAAAAAAACAATTGTCCTGCACTTAAAAGAAAGGAACGCTTAAACAATCTCTCCAGACCCCAACTTCCTCAGAGGATCCATTTTTCTCTTTCTGAGAGAGGAAGCATATCCTCCATCCTTAAAATAGAAGATCAAGAACTGAATTTTTAAATTGACACTGATGTGACTTTCTCTCCTACTGGCTCAAAGTATTCATCTCTATCTATCATCTCTAATTCTATTCATCTGTTGGAACTCCAGGGAAGCCTGTTTCATTGCCTACATCTTAGGCCACCCAATATTTGTAGGTCCTCTTAACATCCATCATGCCTTTCTAGTTTCTGACTTCTTACTAGCAAACCTGTTAGGAAGAGGTTTGTTATGTAAATGTAATGCCACCATAGAGTATAATTATAAAGATGTTTTTTATTTTCCTACCTTCAGACCAAACCTCAAGCTTCCTACCTTCCCTAATGGAAACCCATATCAATTTAAAATCTTCTGAAGAGGATGCAGACCTAAAAGATATCCCACTTAGTAATTGGGCCTCACATATAAATGAGATTGGATAGCTACTGAGTGCACAGTCAATGGGCGTTACCTGGAAGAGTAATAAACCTTTCCTTTAAGTAGCCCAATACTCTCTCTTTCAAGATGAAAAATAAGGAATTGAACCTATAATCGACTATTTTATAGCAGGGTTTTCTTATACCTTCTTACCCTGCAATACCCTAATCTTGCCAATAATAAAAGTAAAATTTGATTTAGAGGGGAATCAAATCCATAGATTTGTACAAGATCTAAGAGTCATAAACTCTTATAATGCCCCATCACCCCATAATTCCTAATCCAGCCACTATTCTGACCTCAGTTCCTGCTGATGTAGTCTGGTTTATAGTAATTAACCTCTGGTCAGCTTTCTTTTTAATTCCATTACTCTGGGACTCAAAATTTATCTTTGCATTTATGTTTAGAGGAAGGCAATCTACATAGATGCATACCTCATAGATATTATGAGTTCCCCTCAATATTTTTCTAAGTCTGTAAAACCAATTTCAACCCTGTAGCTTTTACTCAAGGCTTCACTCTTTTTCAATACATTAATAACCTCTTTCTTTATAGCCAAACTAAACAGAGTGATCTTATAGACTCCCTCATTCTCCTAAAATAACTAGCTGAATGAGGCCTTAAATCCTTCATATCTCAACGTCAGTGGATGCAAACAACTGTTACCTGCTTAGGACATGAGATATCTCAGGGCACTAAAAACAGCACAAAATGCCTTGAATCAGCCTTGCCCATCTCTCTCCCAAAAACAGAAAGCAGCTGCATAAATTCCTAGGGGCAGCTAACTATTGTCACCAATGAATTCCTGCTTTTGCTGCCCATGCTAAACCTCTATAGATGCCCTCGTCCTGATGCTACTTCAGAGTTCATTTCCTGGCTCTTGGAGCCATTGAGCTGCAAAGCCTGAAAATGAGCACTTCTCACATAGCCAGCTTTTGGCTTACCCAACTTTGGCAAACCGTTTCACCTATACTACCATGAAAAGAATAGGATTGTTTGGGGTATTCAGAACAACCTCTTGCCTCTTGGATATGAGGACTAAGCTCTGATTTTTTTATCTTACCCAAATTTCTAACTAAGGGGTCTAGGGAGATATGCCCTACAAACTGTAAATTCTCATCAGATGGGTTTTATTGGACCCTATATATTGTGGCTTACTTTTCAATCTGACTCTGGCATAACATTATGAGACAAGGAAAAAAAATGTTTAACCCCAAGATATATTTCCTTGCCATACCTTAAAATTGCCCTGCAAAGTGTCTTGTGGGAAGAATCCACATTCTATAGAGAATCCCTTTCCCTTTTGTTTTCCTTTCTTTCTTCCCAGATCCAGGAGATAATCAACTAAGAGCCAGGCACACTTTTAAGTCCTATAAAAAAACTATTCACAACCTGGTCTCTCTAAAATCTGCTATCTAAGAGCTTCCCCTGCACAATAAAACTTGGCGTCCATAATCCTTTATCTTTAACCTGAACATTCCTCTCTGCCGATCCCAGGTCTTCAGACAACCTCAACGAATTGTCAGCCAGAAAATCTTTAAATTTACCTATAGGCTGGAAGCCCCCACTTTGAGTTTCCTGCTTTTCTAAACCAAACCAATGTATTTCTTAAATGTATTTGATTAATGTCTCATGCCTTCCTAAAATACATAAAACCAAGCTGTACAAATAAGGGAGGAGACCACCCCTCATATTGTCTTATGCCCAATTTCTGCCTCCAAAGAAAGAAAAAGTAAAAACTAAAAGGCAGAAATGAAATCCACAGGCAGACAGCCCGGCGTCACGCCCTGGGTCTGGTTAAAGATTGACCCCCTGACCTAACTGGTTATGTTATCTATAGATTCCAGCCATTGTGTGAAAAAGCACTGTGAAAATCCCTGTCCTGTTCTGTTTCAGCACCCAGTCACATACCCACTGCTTGCTCAATCAATCATGACCCCCTCACGCGGACCCCCTTAGAGTTGTAAGCCCTTAAAAGGAATAGGAATTACTCACTCGGGGAGCTCAGTTTTTGGAGACATGAGTCTTGCCAAAGCTCCTGGTTGAATAAAGCCCTTCCTTCTTTAACTCAGTATCTGAGGGGTTTTGTCTGTGGCTTGTCCTGCTACACCCCAACCACCTTGGACACACGTTCTCAGGACCTCCTGAGGACTGTGTCACTGGCCATGATCACTCATATTTGGCTCAGAATAAATCTCTTCAAATATTTTACAGTTTGACTCTTTTCATCAACGGATATCCTATACTATATTACTTGTAAAACAGAAAGTATCAGAGACAGGTCTCAATCAATTTAGAAGGTTATTTTGCCAAAGTTAAGCATATGCCCAGAAGAAATAAACATGGAATCACAGAAACAGTCTGTGGTCCATACCTTTTTCCAAAAATGAATTTGAGGGCCTCAGTATTTAAAGGGGAAAGGCAGGCCATTGTGGAAAGAAGGAAGGTATGATAATCCACATGTTGCAAGGAAAAGAAGTAGGTAGAGAATAGTTAATTATGTATTTATCCAGCGCTCAGTAAATCTGCACTTTACATAAGATAAGGTGAACACAGAGTAACTACCTGTGGAGTTATTTAACATTTGATCTCTAACTATCTGCTTAGGAACAAAAGAAAAGGCAGTTTCTTGCACAACTCACATTTCAGCTTAATTTTTTTTTCCTTTTGTCATGGTAAATTGGGGTCCTGAGTTTTTATTTTCCTTTCACATTCTCAAGTCAATTAGACTCTATGGCATCAGGCATGTCCCCATTCCTGCGTGAACTAGTCACAGCTGGTACCTTAGTTGGCAAATTCAGTGTTCTTACATTAGGTTCCCTTCTTTACCTCCACATTCCCCATTCCCCCATTCTGTGTCCATTCTCTTATGAATTAATAAGACACTACACCCCTCAACACAGTAGCAGACCAGCTATACACAGGCCCTATTAACAAATTCCTTCATTGTAACACTTTTTTTTTTTTTTTTTGAGACAGAGTCTCATTCTGTAACCAAGGCGGGAGTGCAGTGGCGCGATCTCGGTTCACTGCAACCTCTGTCTCCCAGGTTCAAGAGACACCATGACAGTGGTAAAGAAATTAACAACTGAGGTTATTCCTCATCTTGGCATTTCTTTATAGATCGAATCAGACCAAGAAGCTCATTTTTTAGTAGAAATAACTCCCTCCCAAAATCTCTGGATTACTCATTAAAATTTCTTACTTCATACCATCCTCAATCATCAGGGCAAGTAGAACATAAAAATCTAGATGTAAAAAGAACTTATAGGAGAAAATCCATCAAGCCATCTCTTTCAACCAGGAGATCAAGTATACATCAAGATTTTTAGAAAAAGTGTGTACTGTTACCTTGCTAGGAAGGACTTTATGAAGTACTGCTAACCACCTACACTGCTATCACACTGTCTGAATTCATGTGAGCCACATCAAGGTAGAGCCAGTCATCACTCTCAGGACAACTGAAAGACCATCCCTACAGGTGACCTCATAGTAAGGATTTCAGAGCCAAGGCTCTAGAAGCAAGATGACACCACAAAGCAAACAGCTTTCCTCAAGATCACAGATCAAAAAACTTTGCTTTCATCTCTTTTCCCCCTTTAACTTTCTCACCTTCCTGGTGTGTGGGGGGAGTAAAGGGAGGATCTTTTTCAACAAAACCTCCCATTTATTGAGAAGCTCACTGAAGACTACTTGTCTCAATCTATCCTATTCTCTCTCTGATCCTCCACTATGGGCTTTCTTTCAAATGCTGCCTCTTTCATATTAACCTCATTCTTTTCTTCATGGGTTTCACACAAACCTGACACCACCCTTGCACGAGTTTCTCAAACCTTGATCATGTCAACTAAACAATATAATTATTGCTTATGTCAACATCCGGATAGCATGAACAAACCTGAATTAGTTTTTATTCCTGTCCATGGGGTACCAGGTAGACCAACTATGGAAGATAAATTAATGAAAGAGTATGGTATCCATGGCCAGAAAAACAATGTCACTCTACCTTTACTTCTGGTGAGTTCATCGGGCAAGGAAAAACCTCTGTGCACACTCAAGAATTGTCCCTTGCTCAAGCAAAGATGTTGGAAAAAAAAAAAAAAACTTTTCCAATTAAAAACAAATATGGTACTGATCTCTTCCCAAGTAACCAGCCAAGACAATATTGCAATCAAACTCTGTAGTTTGACTCCATACACCACATCCTCAAACCCTTCATGGAGGTCATAATGAGGCAGGAGAATAGGGTCAGGAGACAAGAAGCCTGAGGACAAACTGTGGCTGACTTCTTGGAATTGGACCAAAAGGAAAACCCCACCTCTCCATGCCCAAGTGAAAAGGGGCCAGAGTTCCTGCCCTCTACAAAACCCTCCTCCCCTACCTCACAAATGAGAATTGCCTCTGATTGGTTGTGGACCAACCTCCACTTCAGCCTCTGATTGGTCTCAAACCAAGCCTCCACTTCAGTCTCTGATTGGTCACAGGCCAATCCTTCATTTGCATAGGGTATAAACAATTGGAGGCCTCTAAAGGGTACTTAGGGATGTTACCAAATTCTTTTAGTTTAATTTGAAACCCTGAAGAACATTGCAATGAGGCTCTTGAGCCACTTGCTCAAGCTTGCTCCTACTCTGTGGAGGCTACTTTCACTTCAATAAATCTGTGCTTTTGTTGCTTCGTTCTTTTGTTGCTTTGTTTGCGTGTTTTGTTCAATTCTTTGTTCAACACTCCAAGAACCTGGAAAACTCTCAGTCAAGACTTTCCATCCGATAACAATAAGTGATTCTAGAACTACCTTTTATAGCACAAAGTTTTGCCAAATCACCAAATGTGTTGGCTGGTTCATAGGCCACTCTTGCACAACCTGGGTGGGGTAGCTCAGCTGCTCTCCTGATTAGGCTCCTTAACACCGGAAATTGTATATAAATAGATCAAAAATCTGGATTAACTTGGTCAGGTGACAAAATCAAGACTTTTAGCTGCCAAAGCCAGATTGCAGGTCTCCTATGTCAAATATTTCACGACATTTTCTGCTTTTACACACTGACAGAGGCACATGAAAATGAAGGTGTGGAGACATCAATACGACCAATAACAACAGTTGTGGAACACACTAGATCTGGAGGATTACAGGTTCCACTTTTTGTTCATGAACAACACTGATCATTTTATCTTGTGTGGTTGATGAAAATGCTGCCTCTTTGTGAGTCAGTTGGTACAAATATTGCCTGATTTATACCTTTGAACAAAAAAGATTAACATTCTCCATAAGATAATGAAGCTCAACCATTTTATTAGACTGACCTATTCCCACAGTTGGGAGATTGGTTTAACGGGATATGGAGAAATGTGCTTAGGTTTGCACTTTTCTGGTTATTCATTCTCATTCTAAGCTGTATATTCTTCTTTTGAAGATCTATCACTCAGCTACTAAACTGATTCTTCTCTCCATAGCCATTAATTCAGATTTTATTATGAGAAACTTATGGTAAAGTTTCAGATGGGGAAATGAAGGAATTCAGAACATGCTACCCCAAAATATGCTACTTTGGTATGTGGATTATTTTTATTATTTTATTTTATTTTATTTTTTGAGACGGAGTATCACTTTGTTGCTCAGGCTGGAGTGCAGTCGTGTAATCTTGGCTCACCACAATCTCCGCATCCTGGATTCAAGCCATTCTCTTGCCTCAACTTCCCAGGTAGCTGGGATTGCAGGCACGCACCACTGCACCCAGCTAATTTTTGTATTTTTAGTAGAGAAGGGGTTTCGCCATGTTGGCCAGGCTTGTCTTGAACTCCTGACCTCAGATAATCCACCCTCCTTGGCATTCCAGAGTGCTGCTATTACAGGCATGAGTCACTGTGCCCAGCCCAGCATGTTGATTTTTTTGGGTTGAAGGTGATTGAGCAACAGCAGAGGCAAGAAGGTCTCTCTGACTTTCCTCTTTCTGCCTCAGGTACGACACAAAATTTTCCATGTGAAAGAGGCTCTTCCTGTTTCAGGAAGAGAACATTCTTATCACTGGAGACTGGGGGTCAATACTGAAATGGATCAGAACAAACAAAACTACTAAAATATTCCTTATCTTCCATTAGATTTTCCTGTGTATTTTCTGTCACTTTCCCACAAATTACCGCCTCTAGAAGCTTAAACTCTTTTCCTTTGTTTTATCATTTCCCCACAATTTAGCATTCTTTGTTTAAAAAGTATATAAGCTCTTGGCCTGAGTTGCTTTTTTGGCTCTTCATTTTTCTTATAAAGGCTTATGTGTGCAGTAAAAATATTAAATATAATGTATATGCTTTTATTTTCTTAATCTGTCTTTTGTCACCTCAATTCATGGGCCCCAGCCCCAGAACTTAGAGAGTAATTTTGTCTTTATACCTGGCAAAAAGAAGGTATTCCATAAATGTAAGTTGTTCCTGTTATTATTATTAATAATATTGTCCCCTGTGACCATCCACTCCTGTATGAAAGGCAGTAAAAAGTATCAAAAAAGAAGGGCCACACCCAGGACCATTTAATAATTCACAGAACTGCTAACATTAAAACTTTCCTGAGAAGTTAAGAGACAAAAAGTAACCAAAATATGTGAACTATGAAGGAATTGTTCTGGTGGAAATGAAGTACTCAACAAATTTATACTGCAGTGGAGCCAGATCTGATGATGGTGCTGTGCCTCAATGACGGTGAGTATCACTACATATGTGCTTCTGAGAAGGAACCTACTCAAGGAAGTCTTCATGGATCATGATTCTATCAGCATGTCAGATTAACCCAAGCCTTAGTGTACACTGCATTATTTTGACTACCTCTTTGCAACTTTGTAAGGGAGTCGACTAAAAATATTCTCTATTTAAACTCAGACTTCAAGCTTCCTTCCCTCAACCCAGTTGAAATATTTTTCTGACTTATAAAGTGTGATTTATCTGGAAAGTTTTCAGTCTTTTAAACTGAATTAATGGAATAAGTACATAACATTTAAGTAAGTGACATTTAAAACAAGTAGTGGCAAAGCACATTATTAATATAGAATCCAGATATTTTTGCAGTTTTTGGTAGTTACACATTAGTCTGACCAAACAGGCTGGTTGTACTTTCATTGCACAAAATGGGAGGCAGAACAGTTACCAAAAATCAAACAAGCAATAGTTAACAAGATTATTTCTCAGTACCAAACTCATACCAACTTACTTTAGCTATTAGCATGTTTGTTACATCTATAAGTTACGAGCAACATTAATAACAAGTATTGCTTTTATTGCTATTATTAAAAAATATCTAAACATCTAACATATAACATATATCATAAATGTATGGCGCATGCCCTCCAAAAAGAAAATTAACTGTAACTTCAGCTTTTTAATGACATTACAAAGATGTATTAATATTTGTAGTTCTCTCTGCCCCCCTACACCATCCCATGATAACCTAAGCATATTAACACTTATGAACGAGAAGACCAGGTAATTGTGTTTGCCTCCTTACCAAGAACAGAGGAAAATAGGAGTGCTCTATGATTCTCACCTGAGACAAGAGAAACAGGAACTCAATGCTAAAGCAACAGGCGACTGAGCATCTGAGTAGTTGATGACAAGGTAACAATGTCCCTGATACTCATCAACTAGCACAAGGCACAGAAAAAGAAGGAACTTTGAGGGAATCAGCTATAAACAATACCCAACAAGGCCAGGCCTGGTGGTGGCTCATGCTTGTAATCCCAGCACTTTGGGAGGCTAAGGCAGGAGGATCACTTGAGGTCAATAGTTCAAGACCAGTCTGGCCAACATGGTGAAACCCCATCTCCACTACAAATACAAAAATTAGACAGGCATGGTGGCACATGCCTGTAATCTCAGCTACTCAGGAAGCTGAGACAGGAGAATCTCTGGAACCCGGCAGGTGGAGGCTGCAGTGAGCGGAGATCACACCACTGCGCTCCAGCCCGGGCAAAAGTGCAAGACTCTGTCTTAAAAAACAAATGAACAAACAAAAATAACCCAAGAATATTTATTAGAATTGGGTGCTGTTCCACTTCAGAATTTTTGAAGAGTTTGGACCAAACATGAGGTTGGGAGATGGAGACAAGTTCTTTATAAAATCTACTCTTTTGCTTAAAAACAACACAAAAGAACCAGAGCAAATAGCAAAATAACTTTAGAGGGCTAAACAGAAGCTTCAAAAGGCACATGCTCAGTTGTAAAGATAATTACAGAGTAGTGAGTCTCCCAAGGTTGCATGTAATTAGTACTTTAGCCACTTAATGAATGTTTATGGTTGACAAAAAATATTGTTGTTATTCACTTGTGTGTGGCTTATTTGCTTTTAACATGCAATAGCTACAATTTCAAAAATCTAAGCTGCAAGTAACATTTATTGATGGACTAAACTGTTTTAATGAAACGTGATATTTGTTATAATTTTAAATGTTAAAATAAAAACAGCAACTCTTGCATTAAAATTTCATTGAGACAGGTTAATATTAAAGCAATTTCTACCAAATCTCTAAAATCAGCCAATCAACAACTGATTTTGAAGTCATCTACTAATTTTCCATAAAGTAATTAATTATTACATTTAAACATTGCAGCAACACTCTAGGGTAAGAATTATCATCCTCATTTGTGAAATGAGAAAATAAGCATTAGAAAAAATATGATAACTTGTCCACCAGTCCAAAGCTACAAAAACCAGTTCTAGCTAATTCTAAGATTGCTCTTTACCTTGTCCTCTAGTGGACAAATTACCATCTTATAAAGATAAAAATATTAAGCAAACACAGACATTTTCTAGAAAAGGGAGAAAATATTTTAATTGTCTGATACAGTATGTAGATAATGGAAATCTTTCTGCTTGTATAATTAGCCATCATATTTTGTTGATAGAATCAACCTCACTTTTTTAAAAAAGGAATTAGAACTCATAGTCTAAATGTCTTCAAAGTTAAACATTTAGTTAGATCCCAGTATAGTACTCTTTTCTCGAAACCAGTGATCGAGATAACTTTAACAAAATGGTCGCCTCATTTCTTAATTTTTTTCACTCAACCATTGTTTTTTGTTCATTTACTCCAAATAATTAGAAGTGTCAGTCTGGCAATTATGTTTCATGTTTTGACTTAATTAACTCAATTTTGATCAGGAAAATGGAAGTGCTGTACTCATATTTACCAACTTCTCATATCATGGGATGGAAGAACTTAGAAGTCCTTTAAACTAAGAAACAAACGTTTTACCTAAGTTAAAGATGAGTTTGAATTATTTATGAGATCTTTCATCATCTGATTATAGTACCTTCTAACCTGGCCAAGTGATTAACTGAAGGTCAGACTTATTACACAGCTTCCTCAGAAAAACACAATGAAGAGTGGGTGACGTCTGCCTCCACTCATACTGGCCTACAAATTGTTGTGATATAAAGCACAAATGAGTGGGCCGGGCGTGGTGGCTCACACCTGTAATTCCAGCACTTTGGGAGGCCAAGGCAGGTAGATCACAGGGTCAGGAGTTTGAGACCAGCCTGGCCAACATGGTGAAACCCTGTCTCTACTGAAAATACAAAAAATTAGCCAGGCATGGTGGTGCATGCCTGTAATCCCAGCTACTCAGGAAGTTGACGCAGGAGAATCACTTGTACCCTGGAGGCAGAGGTTGGGGAGATAGCACCATCGCACTCCAGCCTGAGCGACAGAGCAAGACTCCGTCTCAAAAAAAAAAAAAAAGCACAAATGAGGAACCAGGATAAAGAGCACCAGCTTTGATCTAGCTCAAGTCCTAAATCTAAAGAGAGAGTTTAATAGTCACCACCATTTTTACTTTTCTTTCTTTCCTTCCCTCTCTTATTTTTCTTTCTCTCACTCTACATATATCAACACATTTAATTCTAATACTACTCCATCAGGTAGGCACACTTATTATCCCCATTTAACCGATACCACTCAACTTTTTACCCCCAGACAAAGCAACTTTCAGTCTCATCCCTTGGATTCAGATATCAGAGCCATATCTACTCCATTGGCAAAGTCCTAGAGAGCCTTAGTTCAGCAGTTCGGGTGAGGAAAATAAACCAGTGGGGATGAGGCCATGTGAGTTCTTCAGTTCAAGACACGTGTTCCATCAAAATGCTGGCTTGAGAGATGTTTCTGGCCATCTTCAAAGATACGAAGTTTCAGAATCTGAGGGAGAGAAAATTCTAGAAAGCGCCACAAGGGGTGTGGCTGGAACCAAGGACCCATACCATAGGTTTGATTAAAACCAATCTGTGCCCAGGACCCTCAGTCTCCTGTGGCGTCACCGTCCACAGTCAAGGGCAGCCCTGGCCGCCCCTGAGAAATGGAAAACGGTGTTACCAGAAGGAACAGAGGTTGTTACCCACATCAACCCTGCCGCCTTCTATATTCCTAATGGCAACAATGGGTATATCCATTATTTTTGTCATATGCCCGTTTAAATCTGCTGCTACCTTCATTGCCTCCCTTCCTCATCCAGCAATAATGCCGTGAACTTCCCACCGTCCCTCATGCGCCTGCGCCGCGGGGTTTGCTGGTATCCTGGTTCCTGTTGCAACCTGCTGCTTCTCAGTGCTCGGACTGCTCTGATGCCTTCAGTTCTGCTCTGTGTTTTCACTTCTCTGCTTTTTCGCTTCTCTATACTACACTTGCAAGTACTCTGCCTGCTTTGATTTTGATTCTGGTTTCGCCTCTGTGCTTAAGAATCTTAATTTTAGGAATCCTCTAGACTATAATCTCTACAACCTACTTAAGGCTCTTCACTCTATAGCCAAGGTATAGCATCCATCCATTAAATTAAGTTGATTAATTAAATTACTTGTTAGCAATTAATTAAATTCTACCAAATTATTTGATCTTTCCTGGTCCAAAACCGCAGTTAAAATGTACTTCTCTTTTGCTCCATTTCCTTAGCTAATTTTCTTCTATGAGGATTGTCATGCTGTAATAGCTTATATTACATATTTATACTTATATAAGCATATAAATATATTTATGTTATATATTACCATGATCATGTTAGTGCATTTTAATAGACTGTCTCTGTTTTCATTGATTGCCTAAGTGAGAATGTCAGACATTTTTTAGGGTCATGGAGCATCTCAAATTATGCCATAGGTGCCAACTACTTAATTTATTGATGTGACAATTTAACAAATGTTAATGGAGCATTAATTCCATGCCAAGCCCTGGGCTTGAAGGATACTGTAATAAGCCACACAGAGCTAGTCCTGTTCTCATGGAGCCTGTGTTCTAGTGGGAGGACACAGACAAACAAGTAATATACAATTTCAGGGTGACAGCTGATATTGCAGAACTTGTTTTAATGACAGAGAAAGCAATTAGGGTGGAAAAGGTATATAATGTCCATTTTATAGAGTAATAGATGATGCTGACTCTTAAAGAGATTGCATCCAGTTAGCACTTCCTTCAAAAATTGAGTACTTACTTTCCTACACTCAAGCAAACACTGTGTTACAATACTTTGTAAAGTCTCTGTCAACCTGAGTAATGTAAAAATGGTATCTCATTGTCAACTTAATCATAATTTATTTTCAGAAAATTTGAGTCATTCATATTGTCTTTGCTGATTTTTGGTCATTTTGAATTGGTTGCTTAAGAGCTCTTTACGTAATAGAAGAAATTAGTACTTTGTTACAGGTTCCAAATGTGTTTTTCTAGTTTGTATTTTGATTTGCCCATGATATCATTTTCATGCAAAAGTCAACCTCCTTTATTTTTTATATACAATTTGTTTCTAAATATTTGGAGAGTAAATTGGACTTAGGTCAGTTTCCCCAAGAGCAGATCCTTCTATGAGATTTCATGTGCAAATGATTTATTATGAAAGTTTTCTCAGGAAAAAATTCAAGAGAATGAGAAAAATAGGACAGAGAAGGAGATGAAGACAAGAAAATGTGTAATTGTATGTAAAGGCCTTCAGAAGGCAGCTTTAACTTCATCATTCAGGGGATCCAATTAAGTGCTGCAGGAGGCAAAACCACACTGAATGGGAGGGAGGGAGAAAGGGAAGCACCCTGAACCTGGGGAAAGGAATTTACAACAAGCAATAAAAGGGGACTTCGGGGATCTGCCTGGGCACTAAAGTGTCCCTTAATGAGGGGTGGGACAAGCGTCAATGTAAGGAAAGAATAGGGAAGTTCAAACTTAGCAGCTGATTTTAATGTGGAAATCTCTTCCTATTTGTTTGGGCTTTATTATTAAACTAAGCAGAAGAAGGAATCCACCCAGTCAGGAAAATTTAGTCTACCCTCACCTGGTCACTTATGATTAGTCATGTATAATTGTTTTCTTCTCTCCCTCAACTCTTTCTGGATATTCCTAGTCAGGCCTGAGGGTACTAAAGTCATTGAGAAAGTCAGTTTTCAGTAAGTTGAAGGCCAAGTCAGTAACTGTAGATGTAGATCTTGGGGACCTATGAAAAGAGGTAACGGACTGAAAAGGGAACACTTGGTTTTGGTTAAGGAACACAGAATTTAGTCTTGCACTATTAACAATAAAGGCTATCCTTGCCCTATTTCTGGTGTAACTAGAAAAGAATACCTGATACTGACTTTTTAGCATTTCAGAGTATTATCTTCTTGGAGAATACACAGGTTCCACTAAATACATTTTTAATTTTATTTCTTTCTTAATCTTCTTGTGAAGTAAAATTTTTATCTAGTAAGATAAATATCAGGCTGAAAAAAATCGATTCAATACATGTTTGCTAACACTTGAAGAGACAGTTTGCACAGGCTGTGGGCTTCTAGAATCTTCCATGAAGGGTACATGGAGTTTATCTGGTCTGGTACTAGGGCAACTAGAAGCAGTAATTGCTATGGCACTGTGGCTTCTATCAGCAGCATAAACACGTCAGGTTACCAATGTCCAATGATGAAGGGTCATTTAGTATGAAAGGTAGCTTAGCTCAGTGACTTTTGGGTTGTTGCTTTTCTTAAGTGAAGTTTATGTATGTTCATGTGACTTTCATTGGGCCTTCTCATGGAGAAGTTTTAAGAAATGACTTGGTAAATGCCATTATCTTTCTAAGGTAGTGTAGTCACCTTGAAATTGTTGTCCCCTAGGTTTGAAAAACGTAAATCAAACATAAGGCATATGGCTGAACTATGTGTTCACATCAGTTGGAGATTACCACCAAATGTTCCCTGACATCATATTTGTCAGACACTTTTAAAAGTCCATGCCGGCCGGGTGCGGTGGCTCACGCCTGCAATCCCAGCACTTTGGGAGGCCGAGGCAGGTGGATCACCTGAGGTCGGGAGTACAAGATCAGCCTGGCCAACATGGAGAAACCCCGTCTCTACTAAAAATACAAAATTAGCCAGGGTGGTGGCGCATAGCTGTAATCCCAAATCTCAGCTACTTGGGAGGCTGAGGCAGGAGAATCGCTTGAACCCGGGAGGCAGAGGTTGCAGTGAGCCAAGATCGGGCCATTGCACTACAGCCTGGACAAAAAGAGCGAAACTCCGTCTCAAAAAGAAAAAAGGAAAAAAAAAAAGTCCATGCCAAGTCTATATTACTTTCTGATAAATCACAACTTAGTAAATAATATACTTGTGACTGGCACCAGAAAGCAAAAAAAATATTTTGTGGTCACTAGTTCTAGTTCACCAGTGCTTATCACTTCATTTGAATTCAACAAATATCTAGATGACACTGGATAGGAACATATTGGCAGAAGAATGGCATAATTGATTATATAATTATATGCAAAAATGTTGTTATAAAACAGACATTGGTAGACTGATGTTCTAACATTTGAATTGTCCGAAAGTAATATTCTAAAACTATATATTTCTATGTGTAATTGTCATGGGACTGTTCTATATTTTCTTTCAGGGATGTCAAATATATTAAAAAACCAAAATGAACTATCACATCGTATCTGATGATTTAACTTTAATAATAAAAATACAATCATGTAAAACTTTACATAAAAACAACATGACCTACCATGGATTTTCCCTTCCAATTCCTTTTTTTTTTTTTTTTTTTTTTTGAGGCAGAATTTTGCTCTGTCACCCAGGCTGTAGTACAGCGGCATGATCATCTCGGCTCACTACAACCTCTGCCTCCTGGGTTCAAGCAATTCTCCTGCCTCAGCCTCCTGAGTAGCTGGGATTACAGGTGCACACCACCATACCAGCTAATTTTTGTATTTTTAGTAGAGATGGGGTTTCACCATGTTGGTCAGGCTGGTCTCGAACTCCCGACCTTGTGATCCGCCCGCCTCAGCCTCCCAAAATGCTGAGATTACAGGCATGAGCCACTGTGTCCAGCTCATTCCCTTCCATTTCCTATAAATCAGTTCCTAAACTTACATTAAAAAAAAATTTAATCACCCTTTCACCTCTGCTCACGTAATATTTCATTCATACTTCTTTTATAGAACTTTTCATAATAATCTATTTTGAATTACCTGTCTTTTTACATGATGATAGAATCCTTTAGAGAAGAGATGAAATCTTATTAATCTTTTTAACCTTCACAATACTAAATATATTCCACATAGTCAATTCTTCACAATGTTTGTTGAATTAAACTGATTAGTCTTCTATTACATTAAACAAATATTTATTAGAGCATTGGTTAAGTGTAACTCTTTGGGCAGTGGGAGGCAAACAAGACGAATGACATTCTCCGCATATTTGAGTATTGTTGGGTTCTTAGAACACATATAAAAAATAGAGAACAAGACAAAATTTGATTTTTAAATAAAACTATAAAATAAAATTAAGCAATATGCTAAATAAATCCCCGATTGAAGAGATGGCATACAAATCAAACAGTAAATAAATGTTTGAAGGAAAAAAAATAGCAAGTTTGATTTCAACAGAGATGGAAGTGGTGTTGGGGATTAGGAAGGGGTAGTCCCGGGAAACATTTTATTGGAGTCCAGGAAAATAGTGTAGTATTTGAATAGTGAAACATAAGGCTGGAAAGATAGCTGGAATCAAATTATGGAGGCTTTGGACAATAAGATAAAGAGTTTTTCCTTTATCTAGCATGCAAGTGGCATTATAAACCAAAAAATCACACTGAATGAAATTAACCTTTAGGGAAACTAATTTGATATCAGTATGTAGTATCTTTGGTACAGTCAAGAGCCAACCCACTCCAACAACCTGGGATTCTTATCCCTCAAAGAGGAAGTGACAGGATTTTTAAAAACGACAACCGCAAATCATAGAGTAGAAACTCATTTTTATTTCATACATTAAGAGACATTCACTGTTACTGAAATCATAAGGAGAGTTTTGAATTATGAAAATCAAATGCTGATAAAGACAGTGACTAAAAATCAAAAACAGCAAAGAAATAATGGGATCTGAAACAGAGAGGAAAAAATAGAAAGCCTGCCTCACCTTTTTATAAAAAGAAGCCACATTGTACTTCTCAGAAGGTGGATCCTAATTTCATGAGTGAAATGCTAATGACAAGAAATCCTAAATGACATAAAAGGGACAGTCAAA
The DNA here is from genome assembly GCF_009764315.1 of Trachypithecus francoisi. Taxonomy (NCBI): domain Eukaryota; kingdom Metazoa; phylum Chordata; class Mammalia; order Primates; family Cercopithecidae; genus Trachypithecus; species Trachypithecus francoisi. The sequence continues at coordinate 35,216,776 of NW_022681469.1, forward strand.
TAGTAAAAGATCTATCTACAAAACAGTTTAAGTTGTAATCTATAATGACTCCAAGGAGCTACTAAATCTTACTGTTGTGTTGTTTATTTCTGTAAATGTCAAAATGTTTTGCATTAAGTGCATTTTTTCATACTATAATATTTGTGATGTGGTTAACTATGGGTAATATTCCAGCTAGGAGCAGGCTGTGAGGCAATTTATCAAACTAAATACCTAAACTCAATATTAGTGTTATCATGATTCTGGACTTCATTAATAAAGCCTATTTTTGGGGAATTGGGATCTCAGTCTAACAACTCCTCTAGTGCTCTGCCCACCCCCCACAAAAAGGTGTCTTTAGTCTGGCATTACATTTTCACTTGGATGGGCTTCAGGAGGATCTATTCATACCTTCACATTACATGCATAGATGTGCGTTTTTCTAGGAAGAGTGTGTCATATGTTACATATGTATGGCAGAAGAATAGTTAAGAATTCTTGACATAGAAGTAAGCTGGAAGATAGAGACATCTCACAGCCAACTCCAGTGTTAGATTACTTTAGGAAAAAATGATTTCCCTTGTATTCTTGCATTGCTTTTGAACTTCATTCCCGAACAGACTTGTTTTTCTGAAAAATAAAATACCCTGGGCTGGGCATGGTGGTTCATACCTGTAAATCCCAGCACTTTTTGAGGCTGAGGCAGGAGGATTTATTTAGCCCAGGAATTTGAGGCCAGCCTGGGTCACATGGCGAGACCTCATGTCTACTAAAAGTAAATAAAATTAGCTGGGGATGGATTGTGGCAGGCACCTGTGGTCCCAGCTACTTGGGAGGCTGAGATGGGAGGATGGCTTGAATTCAGGAGGTTGAAGCTGTAGTGAACTGTAATTGTGCCACTCTACTCCAGCCTGGGTGACAGAGGAGATTCTATCAAAGAGTGGGACATTGCTGTAAAGATACCTGAAAATGTGGGAGTGACTTTAGAACTGGGTAACAGGCAGAGGTTCGAACAGTGTGGAGGGCTCAGAAGAAGATAGGAAGATGAGGGGAAGTTTAGAACCTCCTAGAGATTTGCTGAATGGTTTTGACCAAAATGCTGATAGTGATATGAACAGTAAAGTCCAGGCTGAGGAATTCTCAGATGAAAATGAGGAACTTATTGGGAACTGGAGCAAAGATTACTTTTGTTATGTGTTAGCAGAGAACATGGTGGCATTGTGCCCCTGCTATAGGGATCTGTAAAACTTTGAACTTGACAGTGATGATTTAGGGAATCTGGTAGAAGAAATTTCTAAGCAGCAAAGCATTCAAGATGCTGTTTCTAACAACATATGCTCATATGTGTGAGCAAAGAAATAACCTGAAACTGGAAGTTATATTTAAAAGAGAAGCAGAGTGTAAAAGTTTGGAAAATTTGCAGCCTGGCCATGTGGTAGAAAAGAAAAGCCCATTTTCAGGAGAGGAAGTCAAGCAGGCCGTAGAAATCTGCATAACTAAAAGGAAGGCAAGTGCTAACTGCCAAGACAATGGGGAGAAGACCCAGAAGGCATCTCAGAGAATTTTGAGGTAGCCACTGCCATCACAGACCCAGAGGCCTAGGAGGGAAGAATGGTTTTATGGGCCAAGCCTAAGGCCCCACTACCTACCCTATGCAGGTTCAGGACACCACTCTGCATCCGGCTGCTCCAGTTCCAGCCATGGCTCAAAGGGGCTCAGGTACAGTTGGGCCACTGCTTCAGAGGGTGCAAGCCATAAACCTTGGCAGCTTCTACATGGTGTTAAGCCTGTGGGTACACAGTGCAAGAGTTAAGGCTTGGGAGCTTCTGCCTACATTTCAGAGGATGTATAAAAAAGCCTGGGTGTTCAGACAGAAGCCTGCTGCAGGGATGGGGCCCTTATGAAGAACGTCTACTAGGGTGTGTGGAGGGAAAATGAGTGGTTGGAGCTGTGAGAAGAGGGCCACCACAGCCTCGAGACCCCAGAATGTTAGATCCACTGGCAGCTTGCACCCTGTGCCCAGAAAAGCCACAGGTGCTCAACACTAGCCTTTGAGAGCAGCCATGGGGGCTGAACCCTGCAAAGCCACAGGGGCAGAGCTGCCCAAGACCTTGGAAGCCCACCCCTTGCATCTGTGTGCCCTGAATATGGGATGTGGAGTCAAAGGAAATTACTCTGAACCTTTAAAATTTAATGACTGCCCTGCTGAGTTGTGGACTTGCATGAGGCCTGTAGCCCCCTTTGTTTGGTCAATTTCTCCCTTTTGGAATGAGATTACTTACCCAATGCCTATACCCTCATTGTATCTTGGGAGTAACTAACTTGTTTTTTATTTTACTGGCTCATCAGCAGAAGGGACTAACCTTGTCTCAGATGAAACTTCGGACTTTTGAGTTAATGCCGAAATGAGTTATGACTTTGGGGGATGTTGGGACTGCATGATTGGATTTTACAAAATGAAAAAGACATGAGATTTGGGAGCAGCCAAAGTGGAAGGATATGGTTTGGATCTGTGTCTCCAACCAAATCTCATGTGAAATTGTAATCCCTAATGTTGGAGGTGGAACCTGGTGGGAGCTGATTAGATCATGGTGGTGCATCCTTCATGAATGGTTTAGCACCATCCCTTTGGTGCTATTCTCATGATGGAGTTCTCATGAAATCTGGTTGTTTAAAAGTGTGTGGCACCTCCCTATCTTTCCTTCCTCCTGCTCTGGCCATGTGAAGTGTGGCCTCCTTTTCACCTTTCACCATTATTGTAAGTTTGCTGAAGCCTCCTCAGAAGCCAAGCAGATGTCAGCATCATGTTTCCTGTATAGCCTGTGGAGCTGTGAGTCGATCAAACCTATTTTTCTTTATAAATTACCCAGTCTCAGGTATTTCCTTATAGCAATGCAAGAATGAACTAATAAAGCCTAACACAGAAAATTGATACTGAGGAGTGGGGAATTGTTACAAACATACCTAAAAATATGGAAGCATCTTTGAGACTGGATAATAAATGGTGGTTGGCAGAGTTTGGAGAGCTCAGAGAAGACAGGAACATGATGGGAAGTTTGGAACTTCTTAGAGACTGGTTAAATGGTTTTGACCAAAATGCTGATGTTGATATGGACAGTAAAGTCCAGGATGACAAGGTCTCAGATGAAAATGAGGGACTTACTGGGAACTGTAGCAAAGGTCAGCCATGTTACATCTTAGCAAAAAGTTTTGCTGCATTCTACTCATGCCTCGGGATCTGTAGAAGTTTGAACTTAAGAATGATGACTTAGGGTATCCAGTGGAAGAAATTTCCAAACAGAAAAGCATTCAAGATATGGCCTGGCTACTTCTAACAACATATGCTCAGATGCAGGAGCAAAGAAATGCCTAAAAGCTTGAATTGATATTTAAAGGGGAAGCAGAGTGTAAAAGTTTGGAAAATTTGCTGGCTGGCCATGTGGCAGAGTAAAACAAAAAGCATTATCAGGAGAGGAAATCGAGCAAGCTTTGGAGCAACCAGTTGCTAGAGATTTGCATGACTAAAGGAAGCCAAGTGTTAACAGACAAGACAATGGGGAAAGGCCTTGAAGGTATTTCAGAGCTCTTCTAGGCAGCCCCTCCCATCACAGTCTCAGAGGCTTAGGAGGACTGAATGGTTTTGTGGGCTGGGCCTGGGGTACTACCACCCTGCACCACCCCAGCAGGCTGCTTCTTGCATCCAGGCCCCTCCAGAAGCCTTGGTTCAAAGGGTCCCAGGTATAGCATGGACCACAGCTCTGGAAGGTACAAGCTGTCAGCCTTCACAGTTTTCACATGGTGTTAATAGAAACTCAGAATACAAGAGTGAAGGAGCATTGGCAGCCTCCACTTAGATTTCAGAGGGTGTAAAAAAACAAAACAAAAAAAAACACAAAAAAACAAAAACAAAAAACCCCTGGGTTTCCAGGAAGAAGCCTGTTGCAGGGGCATAGCCTCCATAGAAGTACTCTACAAGGGTGGTGCCAAGGGGAAAGATGGGGTTGCAGCCCCCACACAGAGTCCCCAGTGGGGCACTGGCTAGTGGAGCTATGGGAGGTGGGCTGTCATCTTCCAGACCCTAGAATAATACGTCCACCAGCAGCTTGCATCCTGAGCCTAGAAAAGCCAAGGGTTAGAGCTGCCCAAGGCATTGGGAGCCCACTTCTTGTACCACTGTGCACTGGATGTGAGACATGGAGTCATAGAAGGCAATTTTGGACCTTTAAGATTTAATGATTGCTCTGCTGGGTTTCAGACTTGTGTGGAGCCTGTAGCTCCTTTCTTTTGGCCAATTTCTTCCTTTTAGAATGGTAATGTTTACTCAAGGCCCATATCGCCATTGTATCTCGAAAGTAAAGTAGTCAATTTTTTTTTTTTTTTTTTTACAGATTCACAGGTGGAAGGAACATGCCTTGAGTCTCAGATGAGACTTTGGACTTTAGACTTTTGAGTTAATGCTGGGATGAGTTAAGACTCTGGGGGACTATTGAGAAGGAATGATTGTATTTTAAAATGTCATAAAGACATGAGGTTTGAGGCCCTAGGCAGAATGATATAGTTTGGATATTATCCTTTCTGAATCTCATATTGGATTATAATCACCAGTGTTGGAGGTAGAGCCTTTTGGAAAGTGATTGGATCACTGGGGCAGATTTCTCATTATTAGCTCAGCACCATCCACTTGGTTCTGTGCCTGCAGTACTGAGTGAGTTCTCATGAGATCTCGATGTTTAAAAGAGTGTGGCATCTTTTCCCTTACTCTCTTGTTCCTTCTCTTGCCCTGTGATGTGCCTGCTCCTGCTTCACCTTCTGCCATAAGTAAAAACTCCCTAAGCCTCCCCAGAAGCCAAGGAGATGCCAGTGCCTTGTACAACGTGCAACACTGTTAGCCAAATAAACCTATTTTCTTTATAAATTACCCAATCTCAGATATTCCTTTAAGCCAATGCAAAAACACCCTAGCACAAGGGAGACAATATAGAACCAGTTGAAAGAACAAATTGAAGTATATGATCTAAGATCTTGAATCAGTCTCTTAGTTCTAAGTTCTGAGAATAATTTTCTTAAACAGTTGTGTCTCATTTTAGATGATGATGTTATAGGTAGGTTTCTATTAAAGTAAGGCCTCTATATTGTCTAGGCAAACAAGTATTAAGTTCAGAGACATTTTTATAAATGCAAAAGATAAAGATAGGTGTCTGAGTGGTTTATAAGCTAGTTTTTTTTTTTTTTTTTTAATCTGAAGCATTTTTAGTTAAAGTTGCAATCTGGCAGAGTTATTTAAATTATAGTTTGAATCAGGTGTGTCAGTGAAACTCTTTAGTAGTCCATATTTTATAGGCATGAAGGCCTTCTGTCTATATAGGTTACTAGAGTGATTTCTCCCAAAGTTCATATCAAGTTGTCCAGCTTTAGTTTGTAGGGCTTTAACTAAAACACATTTTTAAATTTCTAGTGATTTTAGGTCAGAAAGGTGGAAGAAAAATTGGAAATGTAGGTCTGGAGAGTCACAACCAAATATAAGAAAGAACTAAAAATCTAGAATTTAGACCAGACTGTAGGTAAATAATAAAAACTTAGAAATGACAGACAGGGCTAGAAGCTAATAACAGATGTATGATAACAGATGTATGATAGTTTTATTTATTTATTTATTTTGAGATGGAGTTTCGCTCTTGTCACCCAGGCTGGAGTACAATGGCACGATCTTGGCTCACTGCAACCTCCACCTCCATGATTCAAGTGATTCTCTTGCCTCAGCCTCTCCAGTAGCTGGGATTATAGGCATCCACCACCACACCCAGCTAATTTTTGTATTTTTAGTAGAGACATAGTTTCACCATGTTTTCCAGGCTGGTCTCAAACTCCTGACCTCAGGTGATCCACTCACCTTGGCCTTGTAGTTTTATTTTGAAATATAATTTTTCTCACTCTAGTTTCCCATTTCTACAAAAGATAAACCATAGTAGAACCAATTTATTTGTAAAATAAATTTTAGTCTTATTACACTTGCCTTGATTATTTGCATAAAGTGTAGTAAGGATAATATTTGGCCAAATTGGCTCTTTGTACATTGGCTTTACTGAAACTTTCATAAAGAATCTCAGATTAGGCCAGGCGCGGTGGCTCAAGTCTGTAATCCCAGCACTTTGGGAGGCCGAGACGGGCGGATCACGAGGTCAGGAGATCGAGACCATCCTGGCTAACACGGTGAAACCCCGTCTCTACTAAAAAAATACAAAAAATTAGCCGGGCGAGATGGCGGGCGCCTGTAGTCCCAGCTACTCAGGAGGCTGAGGCGAGAGAATGGCGTAAACCCGGGAGGCGGAGCTTGCAGTGAGCTGAGATCCGGCCACTGCACTCCAGCCTGGGCAACAGAGCGAGACTCCGTCTCAAAAAAAAAAAAAAAAAAGAATTTCAGACTAGACTTTTAAAAGCCTCTCAAGGTTGTGAAGCTATGAAGCTAAGCCAAGAATTTACCATCAGACTATGCATATAATACCTGTATCAATTGAATGAATTCCTCTCTTCTTCCGGTCTCCGAAATAGCTTGGGTTTTCTGGGCCTGTCAGAAAACATTCTTTATTCAGCAAGGATAAGAACTCTATAAAGAAACTGTGTACACAAGCTACCCGCCCAGTATTTTTCTAAGTATATTGGCTTTATAAAGTCAACCTCAATCCCTAAAAGCATTCCGATCATATATAAAAATATGACCTTCCAGTCAAAGCCTCAGTAAAATAACTAGTGTATTCAATGTGTCCTGTTACAAAATAAAACAAATTCTTACTGAATTTTTGCCAATAACTATATTTCCACAAATAAGAGTACTAATGAATAGTCTCTGAATTCTAGAAAAATCAGATAAAAAGTTAAATATTTTAACATTTCTCATAAAAGTATACTTTATTTACCCAGTTGCTGTAAGGTATAAATAGCTTAAGAGAAAAAAAGTTTTCTTGACCCTGGAAAACAAAACAAAAAGAATCAGCATGTTTTAAATAAAAGGAAGTCATCAAAATTATTTTAGTCTATCATCAGTTCATTTTCATGTTCTCTATTATTGTTCTGCTTGATGTTGAGTTAGCAATCTTCATGAACCTTTCAATCAGTATTTTTTAAATTCAAGTTTTTAAGTAGTCCAATGGTATGATTTCCAATGTTATCAGAAACCTGTAAACAAAAATACTTGTCAGGGTTCTTTCCATAAATTCCCTTGAAGAAAAAGTAAGTAGTAAACTGTATCTATTTATAAACCACTTTTTTTAGAATAATCAAAGTAAGATAATAATTTCCTGTGGATTACAAAAGACCTAGTATAGCCATGGTTAAAGATACAATTGGCAAATAAATTTGATTACTTTTTCTGTGATCTACAGTAATTTAACATAGTAATCATGGTTATGACTGATAATATATAGCAAGACATATCAGACTTTTAGATATCTTATATAATTTTAGAGCACATATTAATAACACCCACTCAAAAACAAGTTAAACATCTTTTCTTGTTTGACAATGTCTCTCATATGCAACAAGTAAACCTAATATGTCTCTCTTGGACTTCCAGAGTATATTACTCCATTCTCACACTGCTATAAAGAAATACTAGAGACTGGGTAATTTGTAAAGGAAAAGATTTTAATTGACTTACAGTTCCACATTGCTGGGCAGACCTCAGGAAATTTATAATCATGGCAGAAGGGAAAGGAGAAGCAGGAAACTTCTTCACAGTGTGGCAGGATGGAGTGAGTGCAAGCAGGGGAAATGCCAGATCCTTATAAAACCATCAGATCTCATGAGACTCACTCCTTCCCACAACAACAGCATGCAGGAAGCTGCCCCCAGGATCCAATTACCTCCACCCTGTCCGGACCTTGAAACATGTGGATTATGGGGATTAAAATTCAAGGTGAGATTTAGGTGGAGACACAGAGCCAAACCATATCATGGGGTCACTTTTTGAAATGTTCGAAAGTTGGCTCAAGGTCAAAAAGACAATATAGAATTTGAAATTTGAGTTTGAGAAACTTGTCAAATATAAAAAGTTTAATAAACTTGATGAAAAATAGGATCGCAGGTCACTGTAAAATAAGTCATTTATTGAGCTAAAGTGATAATTAAAAATTTTCAAAAAAAAGAAAAAATAAAACAAAAAAAAAACACTTTACTCATTGATAGGGAGGTATATTAGTCCATTCTCATGCTGCTAATAAAGACATACTCAATACTGGCTAATTTATAAAGGAAAAAGGTTTAACTGACTCACAGTTCAGCATGGCTGGGGAGGCTTCTGGAAACTTACAATCATGGTGGAAAGGGAAGCAAACATGTCCTTTTTCACACGGCTGCAGGAAGGAGAAGTGCCGAGCAAAGGGGAGAAAAGACCCTTATAAAACCATCAGCTCTCATGAGAACTCATTTACTATCACTAGAATAGCATGGGGGTAACCCACCTCATGATTCGATTACTTACCACCGGTTCCCTCCCACGATATGTCAAGACGAGATTTGGGTGGGGACACAGAGAAACCGTATCAGGAGACTCAGTTTTCCAAACAACCAATCAAAAGAATAAAGACAACATGAGGCAAACTTTCCCCACTTATTGCCATTTTTGTCTTTATAATCAAAAGGCTTCCAAAAGTAATTACTATTTTTATTACTATTACATGACAATCTTATTTAAAAGAGAAAGCCAAATTTTACCTTTTCACTAGTACATTATTAATACTAAAGCTAATTTTAACAAAACCTTATAAACAGATGTATCCTATCTGAATCATCTTGGAATCTGCATGATTTTGTACACATTTTATAATTTTACAAATTTTAATTTTTTCTTTTATCAATTTATACACATATTCAGTTTTATCTATCACTTTTTATGTATTTGATTTAAAACAACCTTTAAATAACCTCTAAATGAAAGAAAATTATTTTTTAAAGAAAAATCACATTTTTATATCTTTTTATAACTTTTCTTATCAAAAACATCTTACATCTTTGTGTATTTTGTATACAGAATTGTTTTCTCTATATCTAGTAATTTTAATTACATATAGTAACTTCAATGTTAACTCTTAGTAAGGCTAATTTTTATTGAAAAACCAAAGAAGTAATTTTAATTTTTTATTTATTTTTTATTTTTATTTTATTTTATCTTTTTTGAGACAGAGTATTGCTCTTGTTGCTCAGCCTGGAGTGCAATGGTGCAATCTCAGCTCGCTGCAACCTCTGCCTCCTGGGTTCGAACAATTTTCCACCTCAGCCTCCCAAGTAGCTGGGATTATAGCCATGTTCCACCACACCCAGCTATTTTGTATTTCTAGTAGAGTCAGGGTTCCTGCATGTTGGTCAGGTTGGTCTCGAGCTTCCAACCTCAGGTGATCCACCTGCCTTGGCCTCCCAAAGTGCTGGGATTGCAAGTGTGAACAACTGTGCCTGGCTAGTAATTTTGATGTTTAAGTATCAAGTGCAGAGATTAGGACAGAGGACAGAGCTCTAAAGACAATGCCTGGAGGATCCAATCCCTCTGAAAGTGGTCAGAAGGCACAGCTGGATCAGGAAATACAGGGCCATATTAGAGTTGGCTATGCCCTGCAGCTAGTGACCCAGGCACTGTAGACACACATATATTTCCAAGTCTAACTATAGTCTCCTGTCTATACCCCAGAATCTAAAGACTTAAAACCAAAGACATAAGCTTATAGACAAATTAAGAAAGTATCAAAAATATCTCATAAACAATAGTTTTATGATGTTAAAAATCTAGCAGAGACAGAATAAATTAGTCTGACCAGTAGGCTCAGGCAAAAGTGTGTAAATTTTTAAAAACATTTTAATCTAAATAATTTGAAAACTAGCTTTATATATGAAAGATTACTAAAGTTACATGAACTTACAAAACATTTGGGTTTATTTACTTAATTTATGAGTACTGATTTATCTATGTCAATGTGGTACTATATATAGAAAGACAAATATATAAAGACAGACACGTAAACATGTATACATAGAAATAAAGACAGACAAATGTAAAAATGTTAGAGCTTCAATTTTAAATGTTTATCCATGAAACAAGTGAAACAGAGTAGGTTAAAAGGACAGTGGATTTAAACTGTACCTTTATAAATGGAACTGGTTAAAGTTGATCTGTCCTACAGGAATGAAGTCCTTACCAAGTACTGGAGAAAAAAGAGTGGTAAATTTATATCTCAAAGCACACAGAGAGAATTTAAGTTGTTTTTAAGAGGGAATTTGAGTGTGTTAGAGACAATTTAAAATGGATATCAAGGTAACAAAATCATAGGAATTTACTACAGTATTTTACAAATAAATATAGATTAACCTAGAGAAAGTTTAGAAACCTTTTCAAAATAACCAGTTGAGTGGCAGGAAAGTCATATTTTGGAGACCAATCTAGTTATATAGGTGGATTTTAAGATTAGCTTCCATTTACTAACTGAATCACTAAGCTCATGAAGTCCATTAACAAATAAGACCAACAAAGCATTTGCAGTTTTTAGGGTCTAACACTTATATATGTGAAAAGCAGGTACAGCTGGAAAGCAGAACATCCAGATCTCCAGAAATCAAGAATCTCATGTTTACACTGAATTCTGGGTCCCCACAAAAAGAAAACACCACGGAACTGGACTGTGTAATGCTTCCACAGTGCACCTCAACTGGAAGGACAACTTCATGCCATTCAGCACACTCTAATCAGCTCGTCCCTCATGGGAGTCTTATAGCTTAGTGGCAAGTGTTTCAACAGTCTTCAAGTGTACAAACCTCACTTTTCTCATCTAAATGTACAAAGAAATGAGTAGTCAGCTACAGTAATAACCACTCACTGCAGCCACTATCAGTCCACTCCAAAACTGCAGCTTTGCCAGGGACTTGCCAGCCACCACATGCCCAAAATTCAAGTGCTCTCACAATACATATTAGCCCCTGCTATGCTCAAAAGTGAAAGAGATGCTCAATGTGAGAGAGAGCACAGTTTTCAGACCTGAGAGAGACCTGCCCATAATGCTTGGAACTGCATGAAGAAGATAAAAGACCCTGAAAAGGGGATGTGTGGTGGCTTTTACTGTGTTCTTCAAGGATCTCAGGGTCACTAAATGTAACATAGATTTATGTAATATACATGGTGGCAAAAAAAGGAGGAGTAGAAATAAATGAGAGAACAAGTCTTAGAGGAGCCAATTTGAGAAGATGTTAAGCTTTCCAGAAGGCCAATGAAGCTTTACATTTTTTCTCAGTAAAAATTACATCAACAAGAAAAGAAATAAACAAGGATCAAACATAATTGAAAAGGGGTTTAGTTGACTGAAAAAAAAAAGTTCCCAGGGAAGAAACATAATCCAAAAGAGAAAGAGTAGAAAGGCATATCTAGCTAGCTGGCTATCTCCTGAATATCAGCTTTTGATTGTTTGTTTGTTTGTTTTTTCTGAGACGGAGTTTCATTCTTGTTGCCTAGGCTGGAGTGCAATGGTGTGGTGCCGGCTCACTGCAACTTCCACCTCCCGGGTTCAAGCAGTTGCCCTACCTCAGCCTTCTGAGTAGCTGGGATTACAGGCCTATGCTATCATGCCCAGCTAATTTTTTTGTATTTTTGGTAGAGACGGGGTTTCGCCATGTTGGCCAGGCTCGTCTCGAACTCCTGACCTCAGGGGATCTGCCCGCCAGGGCCTCCCAAATGCTAGGATTACAGATGTGAGCCACCACACCCGGCTGAATGTCAACATTCAGTTAAGCTGACTGACCACAGAGCTCTTAAAAAAATATTTTCAAATATCTTATCAGATTTTAGCCAGGAAAAACAGCCAATATTACCAGCTTTTGAACCTTTTTCTTTTAAACCATAGATAACTTTCCAAGTGACTCACCAAAACCAATAAGTCTTAACCAAAGTTTTAAATTAACCAAATAACCACACGGCATCTCCAAAGAGGTGCAGAACCATCCTCACAAGAGGCAGAACCACCCCAAAGACAGCTAAACAACCAAGGATATGTGAGGTGTGTCCAAGGAGGTGCAATGCCATTCTCAAAAGACCCAGACCCACCTCCAAAGACAGCTCAAATAAAGAAACTTTTTGCTAGTCACAAAGTGGGTACAAACCACATTTTTGTCCAGCCATATTCGCTAGGGTCCTAGCTTTTCATCTGATCTACACACAAAGGCCTGAAAGTCTTATGTGCCTCATAGAGACAGAAGACAGGAAATCAAAAACTATTAATGAAAGGGAAAAGGATTAATAATAAATGGGTACCCCAAAAGTCAAGAGTAACACAAACATTAAACCAATTTTTAAATAAATATTTCTTATCCCAAGTTAAAGCACTTACATTTCCAAGTGACAGATTCCTTTACAGGCAATCAAACCCAGGCCATTGTGGTAAAAACATAGCATTTTAACAACAAGAATACAAGATGGAATGTCCTTCACTGCAAACTTTTCAGGGAATTCAAGGAAGTCAGTTTGAGTGTGCAAAATATTTTAACTTTGTTTTAAATCTGATTTCTGCTTTGTTTCTCTTTTTTATCAACCCTGCCAAGGGAATTTTTTAGGCCATATTCCTTTTCTATCTTTTCATAGGTACCAACAGGATAACTGTTTAAGACAAGCGTTCTCTAAAATGTTTTCTCTTAAATATAGACAATTTACTTATTTCATAAGTGAGCTAGTTCTCATACTCCCTTCCCCAAACCCCACCTGTTAACCCAATTTTGGGAGAGAGAGAGACAAATACTCTTACCACCATTGTTTAATCTGGCACCACAGGTAGCTATGTGAGATAACTTACTTGGTTTTAAAAAAAAAAAATTCTTACCTTTCTTTTCTGGCTTTTTGTCAGTTGTTCCAAGATCCCATTCATAGCCTTCAGAATGAACAGAGTGATTTGTTACTCCGTGTACAGTACCAAACTGTAAGGATGAAAGGCACACTTCCCCTTTGCCCTCTGAAAGTTTACTGAAAACTACCTGACAAAAGACAGGAAGAGAAAAGGCATACACATTTTATTAACATGCAGCGGGTGGGAGGGGTGGTCAGAGTGATTACCCTAACCCCCAAACGGGGTACAGAATTTTATTTACCTTTTTCATAAGGGAGAAAGGAAGTGGGAAATGTAGACAATTCTTTTGAGGGGTAGTACATGATAATTAGGGAGAATGAATGAACTAGGGAGACAAATTAATTTCTAATGATTCTCTTTGGAATCTGAATGAGTCCAAGAGGCAGAAATTATCTTGTGAAAAAGTCCATTCAGTTGTGGTTGCATTCCTCAGTCTTCTTTTCTGCAATAGATAATGAGATTTCAGGGAGAGGATAGAAGGTAATTGTGTTTCTTTTGGTAATAAGCTTTCTTGGTCAGATAAGGAAATTTCAGTCAAGAATTCTTCCCTGTACTTGGGGTTGGGGGAGGAACAAGACAATGTTAGAAGGATCTTAATTCTGAGGCTTATTTCTGAGGCCTTTTAATTTGCAAAAGCATTTAATATGCCCAAACACCGTATTTTGAGGAATTGTTTTCTGCACCCCAATGGTAGCATGTTTCTATATGTGTCATTCCTTTTTGGGCAAACAATATTCCATTGTATGAAGATATTAGATTTTCTTTATCCATTCATCAGTTGATGAGCATTTGAGTTGTTCTCACCTTTTCATTATTATGAATAATGCTACTATAAGCATTTCTTCTTTTTTTTTTTTTTTTTTTTTGAGACGGAGTCTCGCTCAGTCGCCCAGGCTGGAGTGCAGTGGCGCGATCTCGGCTCACTGCAAGCTCTGCCTCCTGGGGTTTACGCCATTCTCCTGCCTCAGCCTCCCGAGTAGCTGGGACTACAGACGCCCGCCACCTCGCCCGGCTAGTTTTTTTTTGTATTTTTTAGTAGAGACGGGGTTTCACTGAGGTAGCCAGGATGGTCTTGATCTCCTGACCTCGTGATCCGCCCGTCTCGGCCTCCCAAAGTGCTGGGATTACAGGCTTGAGCTACCGCGCCCGGCCTACTATAAGCATTTATGTACAAGTTTCTGTATGGACATGTATTTTCATTTACCTTGGGTATATACCTAAGGGTGGAAAGGCTAGTGATGCAGGATTTTTTTGCTCCTCAGTTCAGGTAAAATCCAGGCTCGACTCACGACCAGGAAAAATTAGACATAAAGACACGTTGAAGGGTGAGGAGGGCAGATGTATTAAGCGAACAGAAAGCCCACAGCAAAGAAAGAAGGGGTCCTGCTAACAGGCTCCCAACTTACAGAGTGAATACTAGGCCACCACCCCATTTTTCCAGGGTGCATGCAGGCCCCTAGTCTGTTGCGGGCATGCCCAGGTAAGACCCTGTGTAGGTTCCTTTAACTGCCTCTTGCATCTATCACTAGGTTATATGGCAACTCTATGTTTAACTATTAAAGGAGCTACCAGGAAGTTCAACCAAGCAGCTGTGCCATTTTACATTCAACCAGCAGCGTATGAAGATTCTCATTTCTCCATATCTTTGTCAACACTTTTTATCTGACTTTTGAATTATAGCCAATCTAGTGGATATGAAATGGTGTGTCACTGTATAATAGAAGGTTTTTTAAATTGACACATAATAGAGGTACATATTTTTAGAGTACATGTGATATTTTCCTGCATATAATGTGTAAAAATCAAATCAAAGTAATTGGGGTATCCATCATCTTGAACATTTATCTTTTCTTTATGCTGGAAACATTCAAATTCTTCTCTTCTAGCTACTTTGAAATATACAATAGGTTATTGTTAACTGAAGTCTTTCTTTTTAATTCCCTAAGAACTAATGATATTTAGTATTTTTTAATGTATTTATTGGTAATTTATTTATTTTCTTTGGAAAAATGTTGATTCAACTCCTTGACCCATTTTTTAATTAGGTTTGTTTTATTGAGATTTAAGTATGCTTTATATTCTAGACACAACTCTCTTGTTAGATACAAGATTTTGCAAAAATTTTCTCCCATTCTGTGGATTGTCTTCACTTTCTTCATGGTGCCCTTTGAAGCACAAACGTTTTAAATTGATGAAGTTCAGTCTATCTATTTGTAGTTGTTGTTCTTCATGGTTTTGGTGTCATGTTTATGAATCCATTGCCAAATACAAGGTCATGGAGATTTATCCCAATGTTTTATTCTAAGAGTTTTATAATTTTGCTCTTACATTTAGGTCTTTGATCTGTTTTGAGTAACTTTTTATATAAGGTGTGAGGTAGGAGTTCAAATTCCTTCTTCTGCATGTGGCTATCCAGTTCTTCCAAGACCGTTTATAGAAAAGACTATGCTTTTCTTCACCTAATGGTCTTGATACTCAACAAAAATCAGTTAACCATAGACACATGGGTTTATTTCTGAACTCTCAATAGAAACTTCGTAATTCTATTCCATTGATTTATATATTTATCCTTAGGCTTCACTTACTTGATTGAAGTTTCTTGGTAGTAAGTTTTGAAATTCAGAAGTTTGAGACCTCAAACTTTATTCTTTTTTGTCAAGATTGTTTCAGCTATTCTGTATTCCTTGAAATTTCATCTGAATCTTAGAGTCACTTTGTCAATTTCTGCAGAAAATCCAGGGATGATTCTGAATAGGGATTCTGTTCAATCTCTAGGTCAATTTGAAAAGTATTGTGATCTTATCAATACTAAACCTTTAGATCCATGAACAGATGTTTTTCTATTTATTTATCTTTGTTAATTTTTTCAACAATGTTTTGTAGTTTTCACAATATAATTTTAGCATTCATTTTGTTAAATTTATTTCTAAATATTTTGTTTTGATGCTATTATAAATAAAATTGGCTTTTTAGTATTATTTCAGATGGCTCACAATTTATCTTTAAATATTGACCTTTATCCTGAAGCCCTACTATAATTGTTTATTAATTCTAATAGCTTCTAAATTCCTTAGGATTTTCTGTACATAAAATCATGTCATCTGCAAATAGAGATCGTTTTACTTCTTCCTTTTCAATCTGAATGTCTTTTACTTGTTTTCCTTGCCCTGGCTAGAACTCCCAATATCATGTCAAATACAAGGGCAAAAGCAGACATCTTGGTGGGTTTTTTTCCTCCTCTTAGTGGGATGGCAACCAGTCTTTCACCACTAATTATGACACTAGCTATGGGTTTTTGTTGGTGCCTTTTATCAGATTGAGGGAGTTCTATCCTTTTTCTTGTCTTTGAGTGTTCTTATCAGGAAAGGGAGTTGGATTTTGTTAAATGCCTTTTCTGCATCTATTGAAATTATCATATCGTTTTTGTCCTTTGTTCTATTGATATGATGTACTATATTAACAATTGATTTTTAAATGACAAACGACTTGCATTCCTGTGATAAACTCCACTTGATCATGTTGTGTAATTCTTTTTAAATGTTGCTAGGTGTAGTTGGCTAGTATTTTCTTGAGGAGTATTCCATGTATATTCATAAAATATATTGGTCTATAATTATTTTGTAATGCTTGTGTCTGGTTTTTGTATTAATGTTATATTGGTTTTACAGAATAAGTTGAAAAGTGGTCCTCCCTCATATATTTTAAAAGATTTTCTTTTTAAATGGTATTAATTTTTCTTTAAATGTTTGGTAGAATTCACCAGTGAAAACATCTGGACATGAGCTTTTCTTTCTACATAGTTTTGCTTGTTTGTTTTGCTTTATTTTGCTTTTACATATTCAATCTCTTACTTATTCCATGTCTATGGAGATTGCCTTATTAAGTGCATTTTATAATAATAGCTTGTGTCTTTCTAGGTATTTGTCCATTTCATCTAAGTTATCTAACTTATTGGCATACAAATATTCATAATATTCCTTCATAATTCTTTATTTTTCTGTAAGAGAAGTGGTAATATCTTCTCTTTCATTTATTTTCTTTTTCTTTCCTTCTCTTTCTTTCTTTTTTTTTTTTTTCTGAAACAGGGTCTCACTCTTTCACCCAGATGGGAGTGCAGTGATGTGATCATGATTCACTGCAGCCTCGACCTCCCAGGCTCAAGCAATCAATCCTCCCACCTCAACCTCCTAAGTAGTTCAGACTACAGATGTGCATACCATGCCTGGTTAATTTTTTTATTTTTTGTAGAGACGGGACCTCCCTATGTTACCCAGCTTCATCTTGAACTCCTGAGCTCAAGTGATCCTCACACCTCGGCCTTCCAAAATTCTGAAATTACAGGCATAAGTCACGTGCTGGCCCTTCTTTCATTTCTAATTCTTGTAATTTGAGTCTTCTTTTTCCCATGTCAATCTGGTTAAAGGTTTCTCTGTTTTAACGTTTCAAAGAACTAGCTTTTGTTTTCCTTGATTTTCTCTGTTTTTTTTAAATTCTCTATTTCATTAAGTTCCACTCTGATCTTTATTATTTTTTTCCTTTTATTAATACTTGCTTTAAGTTTAGCTTACTTTCCTTTTTCCGTTGTCTTATAGTGAAAAGTTAGATTATTCATTTGAGATCTTGTTTATAAAATATGAATATTTATAGCTATAAATTTTCCTCTCAGCACTACTTAAGCAGCATTGCACAAGTTTTCATATGTTGTGTCTTGATTTTTATTTGTCTTGAAGTATTTTCCAATTTCTCTTGGGATATATCTTTGACCCATTGATTATTTAGGAGTGTGTTGTTCGATTTTCACATATTTGTGAGTTTCCCAAATTAATTTATGCTATTTATTTCTAACATCATTCCATTGTGACTGAACATACTTTAGATTACTTCTATACTTTTAAATTTATTGAGATTTGTTTTACAGTCTAGTATCCGGTTTGTTTTTGAGAATGTTCTATGTGTACTTGAGAAGAATGAATATTCTTTTTTTATTTGGGTGGAATTTTCTATAGATGGCTGTTACATCAATATTGTTTATAATGTTGAAGTATTTTGTTTTCTAGTTATCTTCTGCCTAGCCATTCTGTTCATGATTTAAGTCTCCAACTATGATTGTTGAATTGTATATTTCTCCCTTCATTTCTGTGAGTATTGCTTCATATATTCTGGTTATCTGATGTTAGGTGTACATATGCTTATAATTGTCATATCTTTCTGATAGATTGACTATTTTTGAGGACTTTGGCCTATGAGGGTATAGCAAAATTTATAGTATTATCCTGTCTGCAGTGGTCTTATTCAACTTTTTCATTATCTAGTTCCTTAAGAGGAAGTAAACATCTATTTTCATTCAAACATGCAATCTCCTTTGAAACTGAAGCCATTATAAGGAATAAATTGGCATTTTGTTCCGCAAAGAAAACTAAAAAATAAGACAATGCTTTGATCTTGAATATAGAAAGCAATGAAGTCAATTATTTTGGTATACTGATTGCGATCGTTTTAGTAATAAATGAGTCTGGTTTTTCTGTGCAAATCTGTGATACATTAATATCTTATTAAATGGTAAAGTCAACTGAAAATGCTAGTTAACAATCATAACATTAGAAAAAAATAGAAGCAGAAAATCTCTGCTGATGTGGTACCATTAGACGAAGTTTTATATCTTAAAAAAAAAATGGTTGATCAGAACTATCTCTTACATCAAGAAACAAAGTAAATGCTTGATAATATGCTCAACTCAATTATCCAGTTTTTCTAATTCCTGCACATATTTCAATAATGAATGTCACATTTATAAATCATTTTGGAAAGTACATATTCTGAGTAATGAGAAGTTGATAGTTTAAGGTTATCTCCACATATTGTCTATTGTAAATAGTGCTTCAATGAACACAGGAAGACTTTTATCTCTTTGAGATCCTGATTTCAATTCTTTTAGGTAAATACTCAGAAGTAGTATTGCTAGATCATATGGTAGTTCTATTTTTAATTTTTTTAGGAACTTCCATACTGTTTACTCTAGTGGCTGCCCTGTTTTTCGTTCTCACCAACAATAAGCAAGGGCCCCAATTTCTCCACATTCTTGGCAACACTTGTTGTCTTTTCTGAATAGAAATAAATTTGACAGCAGAAAATTAATTTTCTTGATGGATTACTCTGCATTCTCCAGAGAAACAAAACCAATATGATGTGCGCATGTGTGTGTGTGTTTATCAGAGAGAAAGAAAGAGAGAGAGAGAAATTGACTCTAATAAATTGGTTCACAGTTATGGAGGCTGAGAAGTTCCAAGGTCTGTAGTTGGAAAGCTGGAGGTTCAGGAGACTCGATTATATAGTTCAAGTCTGACTCTACAGGACTGAGGATGAGGTGGGCTGATGGCATAATTTCAGTTTGTGTCTGAGTCTGAAAACAGGAAAAGACCAACGTCCCAGCTCAAACACAGAGCATAAGTCTCCCTTACACTGCCTTTATTTGGGCCTTGAACAGATTGGATGAGGCCCACCACACTGGGGAGGACAATCTGCTTTACTCAGTCTTCTGGTTCAAATGTTAACCTCATTCCAAAATGCCCTCATAGACACACTCAGAATAAACACAGTCTATGGCTCAATCAAGTTGACACATATAATTAACCACTATACTAGGTGTCTTAGTGGAACAGAATGCAGAATGCACTAAGTAGTCCCAATGGTAACCCAAGAACTTTTATTTTCCAGAAACAGAGAACAAAATCCCCCATTTTAAGTTTGTACAATTAAAGTGATACTAGAAATAAAAGATTGATAGCTCCTGGGCCCTCAGAAGGGAACAAAGTGTCCAGTTCATATTTCAGTAACATTCAAATTTTTCCAAGTTCTTAAGATCGGCATTAAATACAAAAGTGACAGTGTCTGTATGTATTTAGTTTTCTGGTAGGAACAAAAACCATAATACTAACATTCACTTTCATACAAAATTAATTTTTCCAGTTATTAATTCTTTATTATATAAGTTTATAATTATAATACTGTAACAGATCTGTTGTTCAAGGTTTAGAATAAGCAAAATCTCAAAAACAATGACAGCACCATATATTATTTTATATTTGTTGTGTGTGGCTTCAAATGGCATTTCCTGGTTTCCTTTACTTGATGAAATTATCATTTCCTTGAATCATTTATGGCTTTTTATCTGTAATAGAATTTCAAACTCAGTACATTCATAAGATCCTTAGAATTTCAGGCCCAGCACATGTTTCAGAAACTTTAGTTTAGCTATCTCCAGGAAGTCTTTCTAAATTGTGACCGAAAATACATTCCTAATATCTGAGATCATGAGTTTTTCTCAATATGATTAGAAGGCAGTCAAAATAAAGTCTAAACAAGATAATTTTTAGACATCTTTTGAGATCAGCATATAGATGTTATTCCTCATTTCTTTGTAAAATTGAATACTACCCCAATATGCAGATGTACTATAATTTAGCAAGCTTCATGTTGACATACATATGGATTCCTTCTCCATTTTTTTTTTCCTCTTTGTTGATAAATTCAAGTTGTTTGTCCTGTGGAGTTCCCTAGGATCTAAATTTTGATGATGTCATCTCTAACTTCTTGTTTAGCATTTTCCCTTATTCTTTATGTTTCTTGAGTTAGTAGATAGATTTTTTTTTCCCAAAGCATACTGAAAACGTTGGAAGTAGCTATATTTTAAAGGTCTGATCAAATTTCAGCTTGATTTCTGGAAGGATTATTCTTAGTTAATGTTTCATACTCAACTAGGTGGTATATAATTGTCTGGTTGACTCTTTTTTGTGATTTTAGCAACTATTGAGGATCAATGCCTCTATCCATTAATTAGAAGTTACAAAATTGTTCTATTCTAATTACATCATACTTTCCCCATTTATTGGCTTGAATAAAAAGAAACTTACTCTCCTTCACTATTTGGTTACGCTCAGGTATAGATTATGTAGGAAATGCAGAATAAATGATTGATTATCAGTTTTCAGAGTAATGAGTTGTTCAAAAGTGGACAATGAAAACTTTTGGTTTTCTTTTTTCTAGTATCATTTTTGACTTCATGGATGTAAATATATCTGATGTATTTCAACTCGTTGCAGTTAATATTTCTTCAGTGATTTTTCAAATTTCACATGTTTGACAGTGGGAGGCTGTTTAAGTTGACTCAAGGGTGCTTCTGATACAATCCTAGTAATCCTTGATAGCTTCTTTGTTTTATGCTATGACAAGAGATTCCAGACTCATCTTGAGCAATTCCTGTCTTAGATCGGCCTGGAATCAGACATTTTCCTAGGAGGCCCTGGTTTCTTTATGAATAAATAAAATTTAGACACTTAGAGTATGTCAGATGGGTGCATTGCTAGTAGACCAGTTAATTTAACAGTTTTTCTTCCACAGGGTCAAAAAAAGCACTGACTGCCTGATATCAGAATCACTATATTTGTGAATTATATTTCTCTGTAAATTGGTTTTTAAAAAGTACAAATAAGTCTTCTATAGTTTCTGCTGAGATGTGATGGAAAGAAAACTAGTTGAAGTTTCAAAAGTAAAGGTTTAAAGCCTGGGAACTTCTGTGTGATATTAAGTAAGTCATTTCACTATTCTGAGTCACACATAATTTCTTGTACTTCAAAATAGAAATGTTACCTATCACAGCTTTTATGAGAACCAGTATTGAAAGTACTTCATAATAACAGCTAACATTTCCTAGAATGTTTTACATGCCAGCTTTTGTGCTATGTTACCTAGTTTATATCATTAAATCTGTATAAAAGGACAAAAATTATTTTTATTATTATTATTAATTATCTCCCTTTTATAAGGGAGAGCACCAAAGATTACAGTGACTGGTATCTTGCTGTTTCTATAAAGGAAATTTACAATGATCCCAAGAAGCGGAGGTCATCAAGCAGAGTAGGAGGTAGATTTCCTATCCAGGAGCAGTGAGCCAAATTAAATACACAGGTAATCTACAGCTGCAAAATGTGATAAATGATTGAATATAACCAGTAGTAGCAGACTAAATTAAGAAAAATGTTTAAATGCATTAAATTTATGCTTAAAATTAGAACAAGTATATTTGGATTCAATTACAAGAAGAGGAAGACAAAGTTATGATAGAAAGAAAACTCAGCAACTGGGATAACAAACTGGGCTCTTTTACAAACTCGCCATTTGAATTTGTCAAGAGATTTATTCTCTCCAGGTCTCAATTCTTCACAGGGGAATGAGGATATATGATTGTACAAGCTAATCTGTTAGGATAAAAATAGAACAGTAATGCTTGCGGAGAACTTTGCAATAACTCACTTTTGATGTGCAGAGTTAAAAAAAAATTACAACGTATTTATAGGTTCCACCAATTCAGGTTTCTGAATCACTCGTTAATTCCTTCATTTAACGATACTTGTTGAAGACCTACTGAGGTCTGAGCAGAGACTCAGAGTTGAAAAGAACGCACCTGGATTTCAAATGTTTCACAGAAAAACAGAGGTGAAGAAGGAGGTTGAATCAACTATAATTCCTTCTACAGCAGCGTCATATTTATTTTGAGTTTACCTTTCAAGTAGATTGTCTCCAGAAGAAGGAAGTCCTATCAATTAAGCATGACTCTCAAGAGAACAACACAATGTGTATAAGTGATTTTAAACAGAACATAGCATCAAGAAGTGAAAATTGCCCAAGACCCTATTTTATCCTGCACTTTTCCGTTACTTTGGTAGTCAAGAGTTGGTTGAGGCTGGGTGCAGTGGTTCACACCTACAATCCCGGAACTTGGGAGGCTGAGCAAGAGGATCTCTTGAGCCTAGAAGTCTGAGACTGGCCTGAATAACAAAACAAGACCCCATCACTACAAAAAAATAAAATAAAATAAAATCAGTTGAGGATCAACAGCAGAGTCCAAGTACATAAGGGGTATGTTATTCCATTTACTCCTCAGAATAATTAATTGAGGTAGGAGTTATATTACTGAATTTCAGATAACAAAACAGGGACTGTAGGTAACTTTCCCAAGGTCACACAATCAGATACTTAGTGAAACCATGATTCAAATTAGATGCAAAATGACTCTGAATTCACTATTCAAAAGTCATATATGGGAAGGGAAAAGCAAAAATATCTAACATTTCGCATAGGCCTCCTTTTCAATAGCACTTCTGGGCACCTTAAATGTCACTTTTTCTACATAATGATTTTTGCTAATATGGCTCCAGGTTCCAGATCTACAGCAGTGTCAGCGTAGGTCAACATGAATATTATCACAAAGCCTTCACAGTATTCAGACTGCCACGGTCTGTGAAGGAAGGACTCAAAGTGCCATCTTAGAATTGGTGCTTTGCAAGTTGGGAGTGACTCCCCCTTACCTCAGTCTCTGGCCCCTCATGAGAAGCCATGCCAGGAATGGTTCTTCACTCAATGAGTCCAGGTGGGAAATAGAAACCTAGTGTGAACCCGAGGCTAGAATAGAAACTGCAGTTAGTCCTCTTCAGTGGACCAGTTGACCAGGTGACCCCTTCTGTTAAATCAGATGATTACTTAGTAATGTGTCCTTAAATAAATTGCCACCTTGAAAAAAAGTCTTTGAAATGAATAATTTAATATTTCATATATAATTTTATGTATGTACATTCATGTAAAGACTAAATTATACTAGTTTTAGTTTAAATGCAACTTAAATATTCCAATAAAGAGGAAGTGTACATTGACTTTACTCCAGATCTGATTTCCTAGCCAGATTGGAGGCAAATAAAATAATACGTTTCTGTTTATGTTAAGTGACATACATAATGTCTACTTACAACACCTCTCAATAGAATTCATAAGAGAAAAAAATTGTCGTAAATTACATCCTTCTTTAAATGACTACGCTAGAGACCACAAAATTTCCTTTAAACTCAATTGTCTCACAAATGAACGCTTCGATAACTTGCTAAAAGCAGTAGACAAAGTGTCATTAGTGAACCAGGAGAAGGGGAAACCCCAGAACAGCCATCAGCCATCTTTACTTCTCTGCAATCAGCTCCTTCATATCCCTGATAACAATGACAGGAAAATGTATCTGCCATCACTGCCAGGTCTGTATCAGATGCTCTTCCTTTCACAGTAAATTCCCCATCCTCAGAGGCCTCTATGTGGTAACTTGCGGGGTTCAAGTGAAGGTAAGTGGGTGAGTTCCACATCTTCCTTATGCACCTCCCATTGTTCCTGCAGAGGTGAAAGCTGCATACCTCAGCAGCTCTGGTCACATTGGCTATGTAGCTCCCTAAATCAGAACTCACAAACTGCTTCACCTTTGTACAGTTGGCCTAGAAATGTGGAAAGAAATTGATTTTAGTGTTTCTCCCTGATAGAAATGTAGAAAGAAATCGACTTCAGTGTTTCTCGCTGGTACTGATAGAATTAGAGCTTCTAAAACAGTTCTTTGGTCTTGATTAAAACATAATGGCTTGGTTCCAGTTGTTGAACTTGTAGGCTCCTGGGCACTATAACAAGGATCCCAAATCAGAAAGGGGAGAGGTCTGAGGGGTGGGAGATGTATACTATGTTACAGTCAGGTTAAGCAACTGAACTTGCAAATGGCCCCCAGAATCAGCACATGGGACCTTGCCTTTCTCCAATTTACATTCTTTTTTTCTTCCTTCTAGCTCCCAAGTTAATGGGTATAAAAGGAAAAGGAACAAACCCAAATTAGGAATGTATCAGAACTGCTGCCCTCAGGCTACCATTCAGGTATGTGGGGCCTTCCCTGGTTGTGTTACAGCCTGAATCACAGTCCATCATTTATTGTCAAATCATCTTATTCCACCATTCTACCGAGTATTATAGCCTTCTGGACTTTCCTGTTAATTTCCATCAACTCTCCTGGGTTCTGTACTTCTAATACAATTCAAACACAGAAAAGTCTATATGGTAACTTTTGTGTATATGGTTCCTATTACCTGTTCTAAACAGAGGCCACCTGTGTGCGCCCACCTTCCTGATGAAGCTCTTCTGATGAGCCACCAAGGGGCTGGGGTGGAGATATCACACCTGAGAAGTCAGGAATTAATCCTCTGGGTTTCTTTCTAATTCTCATATGTGGGCATAGGCATAAACAGTTTCATAAACATTATCTCAGTAGCAACAAACTGAGACTGTGAAATTCTAAGAATAATATCAGATCATCATGGACTTGCAAAAACCTCAATTTAGCAAAAAGTGTCAAGGGTACCAGTATTCAAGGTAAAATGCATTACACTATAGAAATATAAACAAACCACATCTGGAAATATGGAAGAAATTATAATTAATATGGATTGGGGAAAACTAAGAATCTTTCCTGAAGTAAAAAAATATCTCAGCTGAGAGAAATTTGAAGAGCCATATAAATCTTTTTCTTTT
The DNA here is from genome assembly GCF_009764315.1 of Trachypithecus francoisi. NCBI lineage: Eukaryota > Metazoa > Chordata > Mammalia > Primates > Cercopithecidae > Trachypithecus > Trachypithecus francoisi. Next base: position 35,242,002 of record NW_022681469.1, read on the forward strand.
TCTTTTTTTTTTGAAATGGAGTCTCACTCTTTCACCCAGGCTCAAGTGCGATGTCATCATCTTGGCTCACTGCAACCTCTGCCTCCCGGCGTCAAGCCATTCTCCTGCCTCAGCCTCCCAAGCAGCTGGGATTACAGGCATATGTCATCACACTCGCCTAATTTTTATATTTCTAGTAGAGCTTGGCTTTCTCCATGTCAGTCAGGCTGGTCTCGAACTCCTGGCCTGAAGTGATCCCACCTCCCAAAGTGCAGGAATTACAGGTCTGAGATACCGTGCCCAGCCATAAATGTTATTTTAAATGCTGTTAATTTTTAGCTCATTTCTCTGTAGAGAAAAAATAACTTCAATGTGGAGAATTAAAAAGTTACCACCTGTTTCTACCTCTCAAAATAGTACATAACACATTTTCTATAGTCGTTAAAATGCAAGGTGTCCATCATCAAACTGTGGCTAATGCCAACTTTACCACTAACTATCCTAAATAGCTGTTAACCTAGTTGGTTTCCTCTCTAGTTTCACCATCTGTAAATGAGGACGATGGTCACTACCTCATATGACCAGGAAGTGAGCAAATCCGACTCAAAAAATCTCTTAGCACAACCTTAGTGTATCATAAATATTCATCAAATGTCAGTGTTATTATTACTATCTTTATAAAAGTTAACTATTTTTTAGCCTTTTCTATGTATCAGGCACTGATTTGGAATATTTATTCTAAAGCTGGTTTGCTATGGAAGTCATGAGAGCTTTATTAGAGTAAGTTCTCCAAGAAAGCAGAGAAATACTTAAAAAAAACCATTAAATATACCTTCAAGATACTGACTTACCTTGGATGAAGTTAAATTCATGTCTCCCCAAATAACAATGCCTGCAGCTCCCAAGGCAGCACTTTCTCCTATGGTGCTGACTAGATCTTGCTAGATTGAAGAGAGTAGAGTTCATTATTAATTTGAATGTAAAACAACCCACCAGGGGCCAGGCGCAGTGGTGCACGCCTGTAATCCCAGCACTTTGGGAGGCCGAGGTGGGTGGATCACAAGGTCAAGAGTTTGAGACCAGCATGGTCAACATGTTGAAACCCCGTCTCTACTAAAAATCAAACAAAAAAATTAGCCAGGCGTGGTGGTGGATGCCTGTAATCCCAGCTGCTCAGAGGCTGAGGCAGGAGAATCGTTTGAACCCAGGAGGTGGAGGTTGCAGTGAGCCGAGATCACACCATTGCACTCCAGCCTGGATGACAGGGCGAGACTCTGCCTCAAAAACAAAAAACAAAAAACCCACCAGGGATTAGGATTAGAGTCTGAGTTCAGTATAACAGGTCTGGTACTGAGCTCATATACTCCTTAGATACTATTTTCTATTTTCTTAGAGTGACACAAACGCTGAATAAACCAATGCTCAAAAATCACACTCTGTAACCATATGCAAAAACATAAAAATATTTTTAAAGAAAAACATATTTTGCCATGCAGGATGTTATTTTGAAAACAATGAGTCTGTAAATGCTTATCAGAAACTATTTAATTGAAATAAATCAGGGCACATACCCACATACCAGGTCATATGTATGTGTTCCGGGAAAAGAATCCAGAAGTTTTCCTTCTCCAAATGGGATCCTCTTAACCAGGTTCCTTTTCCATTTTGCAACATGCCCCAGTAACACTTCATCCTCACAGTTATTTGGATGGGTTTATATCATTTCAATTCCAAGGCCAGGCAAAGAAGCAACGTTAAGGGCTTGCAGGCTCTGATTTGGTCCAGCTTTTATATTTGTCCCTGAAATTATGTGTGTTTAATTTCTAAGTATCTGGCCTAATGGGCTTTATTTATGATTCATCCAGTCATGGTAAAGTCGCTGGAATTTTCTGCAATATGGTTAAGATAGACAAAGGTAAGGTTTTAGCAGAGAAAATTTTGATTTTATAATCTTAAAGGGTTATTGTTTTAGTATTTAAAGATTAACATGGATCTAGGCCGTTTACTGGAGGAAATTAAGATTGGAATATACGTAGTTGATTTCCTAGTTTGTTAAATTATAACACATTCCCCCAATCTTTAGGATACTAAGCATTCACCTTTTACTCCAAGGGTGAATTTCTACCAATTAAATGCTAGAAAATGTTATTAGGTGATTTGGTGGAAAACAAAAGCAGAACTGTAAATGCTATTTTGCCATTGGGCACTTAATATTAATACTTGAGAGATAAATCTCTTTATCTGATACTTTTATTGTCTAACACTCAAATTAAAGGTTTTACAAGATCAGTTTTTAAAGTTTTTATTTGTTTGTTTGTTTCTGGGTAATTGTCTTGTGACTTTTAGCAAGGAAAGAGATTTTGGTTTAAACTAATTTCCCTTTCAGGTTAACATCCATTTTCATTTCGTACAATTATAATATCTGCTGAACAGGTCATAGCTGACATGACAGGAAGGAGAGGCTCAAATGAGATAATATAAATGAAAGAATTTTGAAAATTGTCAATGGCACGATGAACAGGGACAGAGAAGGGGCCATCCCTGCAGTACCAAGACTGAAGACTCTGCTGAGTCCATGTCCACTCCCTCTCTGGGCAAAGACTTAAGGGAGCAGAACTCCTCATTCCCCTCACTTTGAAACTTCCCTGAAAATGGTGTCATACAGTCACATGGTGTGATCAAGGCAGAAATCCCCAACAGCTCTCCTTTTGATTAAGGCATTGTCATCAAAGGAAAATAAAGACATAACATTTACATTTTATATTTATAGGTTATTGATCTATAGTAAGTATGTAAGTGGCAGATGTTTCTGGTGAAAAGCCACACACACCTTCTGAGGTTGCTGTCAGTTTCTTCCAAATTAGTTTTCAAATCAGTTTCTCACCAAATTAGTTCACTGTCACCTCACAGAGAGCAGGGTGTTGAATGAATCACAAAGTAGCTATGTTTTGGGGATCAGAAAAGCAAGGGCACTACCCAGCGAGGAAAGTCACAGATAAAAGTGCCTCTGGGTGCAGATTGGGACACCTGAAAGCTTGAGCCACAGGGGTGTTGTCACATTAAGGAGAAAGAAAGGAACAAAGAAGATGAACTGAAAAGGAGCCTCCCAGGACCCACTGTGGCACAGGGTGCTTTGCGCCTACACAGGATCCTCCGACCTGAATCATGGTTTCAGAAGCAGAGGGTAGGGCTACTCAGGGGATTCACTCAACACTTCCGTGTCAGTCCCTGACCAGAGTGCATGTAAGCAAGGTGCCCACTGTGGGGAGCTGGAGCATTACTAATGAGCTGCCTTTGTGCCGTACCAGAGACAGAATGAATTAATGACAAGGATAAACATCTTTAAATCTATAGGCAAGGAAACTCCTCTTGTTAATTTTTAAAAGCATATCTCACAGATGGAACAGGAGGTCATTATCTTAAGTGAAATAACTCAGAAACAGAAAGTAAAATATCACGTTTTTACTGGTAAGTAGGAGCTAAACGATGAGTAAATATGGACATACAGAGTACAATAATAGACATTGGAGACTCCAAAAGATAAAAGGGTGGAGGAGAGTGAGGGATAAGAAATGACCTGTCGGGTAAAATGTACACTTTTCAGGTGATGGGTACCCTAGAAGCCCAGACTTCACTACCACTCAATATATCCATGTAACAAAACTGCACTTGTACCCCCTAAATGTTTACAAATGGAAAACTAATAATAAATAATAAATGTTTTAAAAGCACAGCATCAGATTATATCTAGGTTGCATTCATATGTAAATAATATAGGCAATCTTCTGGGTGAAATGAGGTTTGACTGCCTCTGTATTCCCCAAGCTATAGCTACTGCCTGAGATTCCACTCTTAAATATCCCATGTGTAAGTTTAAGGCTTTGATGGCTGTTAAAAAAGTAATAGCCATACCACATAGGTTTCTGTAGAACTTCAGGTTTTCATATGCATGTTCTCATTTGATTTTCATCATACTTTTGCTAGGTCAGTAGGGCAGGTAATATTGTCTCATTTTGTACATGAAGACACCAAATCCAGGGAGGTTAAGAGATTTGCTACTTACTAGTGAATCTTCTTTGTAATCTTAACTGTATGTGTGTGCATTTTAAAATTCAGACATTGTTGGCAAAATCAGAAGTGGAAGCCATTAATGGTCATTAAGAGTGTGGTACAAATGAATATCAGGCTTTTTAAAAATTATAGGCAGGATTCTTCTAGGACTCGCCCTTTTCATTCAACTGTCTCTAAGATTCACACATACTGAGATATGTTGTTGTAATTCATTCATTTTTACTACTTTGTTTAATTGAATTAAATATGTAAAAGTTCAAAAAAGTTAAAAAATAAAAATAAATAAAAGTTAGATGTTGAACTTACCAAAAAAAAAAAAAAAATTATAGGCAGGGCCAGGCGCCGTGGCTCACGCCTGTAATCCTAGCACTTTGGAAGGCCAAGGCGGGTGGATCTCTTGAGATCAGGAGCTCGAAACCAGCCTGGCCAACACGGCAAAACCCCATCTCTACTAAAACCCCAAAAATTAGCTGGACATAGCAGTGCATGCATGTGATCCCAGCTACTTGGAGGCTGAGGCAGGAGAATCACTTGAACCCAGGAGGCAGAGGTCATAGTGAGCCGAGATCATGCCAGTGCACTCCAACCTGTACGACAGAGGGAAACTCAACTAAAAATAAATAAATAAATAAAAATAAAAATTATGGGCAGATTTTTAAAGTCAATAGGGTACAATGGTGGGTACACTTATAGTTTAAAACACTTGGAAATAGCTTGTCACTTGGAAAAAATAGAGTGCAGGATGAGATGAAACCCAAACTGTTGCTCCTTTTTTCCTGAGAGGGAAAAGAGCATTTCCAAGGCTACAGCTACTAGAAAAAGAAGCTTATCCCAGGTTCACAGAATGTGCAGAATGTCCCAGTAGTCTAAATTCATCTTTTGAAATGAACATTTTGTCCCATAGAGTTTATTGTTTCTTCTAAAAGTCAATTTATTATCACTAAAGAAAGGAACTTGGTTGAGTCAAATATAGAAAAGATGTTTTATAAAAGAAGCTGGTATTTAGATTTTGATTCAATTCCAGAGTCAACATTATTTTGTAAAGATTTAGATTACTTGCTTTCTTTTTTTTTTTTTTTTTTTTTTGAGATTGAGTTTCCCTCTGTTGCTCAGGCTGGAGTGCAGTGGCGCAATCTCGGCTCACTACAACCTTTGCCTCCCAGATTCAAGCAATTCTGTGTCTCAGGCTCCCCAGTAGCTGGGATTACAGGCACCTGCCACCACACCTGGCTAATTTTTCTATTTTTAGTAGAGATGGGGTTTCAATATCTTGGTCAGGCTGGTCTTGAACTCCTGACCTCATGATCCACCTGCCTCAGCCTCCCAAAGTGCTGGGATTACAGGCATGAGCCACTGCACCCAGCCTAGGTAACTTTTTAAAACCTTTCAGACTGTACTGACTTCCTATTCTTCTTCATAAATTATTTATCACTGATTTTTCTAGGTGGTATGAAGAGAAGTTCACAGTAGAGACTTTATTTCCTTCCTCCTTCACCTCATGAATGACCTCGGAGGAATGGCACTTAGCATATTTCATACATATGCATCATTTCTCCCTCTGATGAATACACTCCATTTATGTTCCAAAGATACCTGGTCACTGTAAAATACCTCACCTGGGTATTTTCTATGCCTCCTCGTTAGGATGCCTAGAAGTCAGTATCAGGCCTCTGAGCCCCAAGCTAAGCCATGTATCCCCTGTGACCTGCACATATAGGTCCAGATGGCCCAAAGCAAGTGAAGAATCACAAAAGAAGTGAAAATGGCTGGTTCTTGCCTTAACTGATGACATTCCACCACAAAAGAAGTGAAAATGGCTGGTCTCTGCCTTAACTGGTGACATTACCTTGTGGAATTCCTTCTCCTGGCTCATCCTGGCTCCAAAGCTCCCCCACTGAGCACCTTGTGATCCCCACCCCTGCCCGCCAGAGAACAAACCCCTTTGACTATAATTTTCCACTACCCACCCAAATCTTATAAAATGGCCCACCCTTATCTCCCTTTGCTGACTATCTTTTCAGACTCAGCCCACCTGCACCCAGGTGATTAAAAAGCTTTATTGCTCACATAAAGCCTATTTGGTGGTCTCTTCACACAGACATGCATGAAGTTTGGTGCCATGACTCGAATCAGGGGACCTCCCTTGGGAGATCAATCCCATCCTCCTGCTCTTTGCTCCATGAGAAATATCCACCTACGACCTCGGGTCCTCAGACTGACCAGCCCAAGGAACATCTCACCAATTTTAAATTGGGTAAGCGGCCTCTTTTTACTCTCTTATCCAGCCTCTCTCACTATCCCTCAAACTCTTTCTCCTTTCACTCCTGGCACCATCTTTCAATCCCTCCCTTCTCTTAATTTCAGTTCCTTTCCTTTTCTTGTAGAGACAGAGGAGACACGTTTTATCTGTGAACCCAAAACTCTGGCACCAGTCATGGACTTGGGAAGACAGTCTTCCCTTGGTGTTTAATCACTGCGGGGACCCCTGCTTGATTATTCACCCACGTTTCAGAGGTGTCCGATCACCATGGGGACACCTGCCTTGGTCCTTCACCCTTAGTGGCAAGCACCACTTTTTTGGGGGTCAAGTACCCCCTTCCCCTTCTCTCCATGTCTCTATCCTTTCTTTTCTCTCCACTTTTCTGGGGGACAAGCACCCCCCACCCCTTCTCTCTGTGTCTCTACCCTCTCATTTCTCTGGGCTTACCTCCTTAACTATGAGCAACCTTCCACTCTCTATTCCTCCCTCTTCTCCCTTAGCCTGTGTTCTCAAAAATTTAAAACCTCTTCAACTCATACCTGACCTAATACGCGAATGCCTTATTTTCTTCTGCAATGTCGCTTGACCCCAGTGCAAATTGGATAATGGCTCTAAATGGCCAGAAAATGGCACTTTCAATTTCTCCATCCTACAAGATCTAGATAATTTTTGTCAAAAAGTGGGCAAATGGTCTGAGGTGCCCTACATCCAGGCATTTTTCACACTTCATTCCCTCCCTAGTCTCTGTTCCCAATGTGATTCCTCCTAAATCCTTTTTCTTTCCCTCGCACCTGTACCCTCAGTTCCAACTCCAAGCGCCGTTGAGTCTTTCCAATCTTCCTTTTCTACAGACCCATCTGACCTCTCCCCTCCTCCCCAGTCTGCTCGTCACCAGGCTGAGCTAGGTCCCAATTCTTCCTCAGCCTCTGCTCCTCCACCCTATAATCCTTCTATCACCTCCCTTCCTGACACCCGGTCCTGCTTACAGTTTAGTTCCATGACTAGCTCTCCCCCACCTGCCCAACAATTTCCTCTTAGAGAGGTGGCTGGAGCTGAAGGCATAGTCAGGGTACATGTGCCTTTTTCTCATCAGACCTCTTTCAGATGTGTCAGCATTTAGGTTCTTTCTCATCAGACCCCACTAAATATATACAAGAATTCCAATATCTAACTCTGTCCTACAATTTAACCGGGAGTGACTTAAATGTCATCCTAACTTCTACCCTCTCCCCAGATGAATAGGAAAGCGTTTTTTCTCTGGCCCAATCTCACACTGACAACCATTGGCTCCACGAGCCAGACCTCCAGGAAGGCATTAGAGCAGTTCCCTGAGAGGATCCCCAGTGGAACTATCAGTCAGATTCCCCAGGTATAGCTAGGAGAGATTGCACGATTTCCTGCCTAGTTGAAGGGCTTAAAAGGGCAGCTTACAAAGCTGTTAATTATGACAAGCTTAAAGAAACTACCCAAGGTAAAGATGAAAACCCAGCCCAGTTCATGGCTTGTTTGGCAGCAACCCTGAGCTTTACAGCCCTAGATCCTGAAGGGTCAGAATCCCATCTCATTCTAAATATGCATTTTATCACCCAGTCAGCTCCTGACATTAGAAAAAAGCTTCAAAAATTAGAATCCAGCCCTCAAACCCCACAACAGGAATTAATTAACCTAGCCTTCAAGGTGTACAATAATAGAGAGAAGGCAGCCAGATGGCAACGCATTTCTGAGTTACAATTACCTGCCTCTGCTGTGAGACAAAACCCATTCACACCTCCAGCACACGGGAACTTCTATTGCCTAAGCTGCACATCCCTAAGCCGCAGCAGTCAAGCATTCCTACAGGACTTCCTCCATCAGGATCTTGCTTCAAGTGCCAGAAATCTGGCCACTGGGCCAAGGAATGCCCACAGCCCAGGATTCCTCCCAAGCCATGTCCCATCTGTGGAGGGACCCACTGGAAATCAGACTGCCTAGCTCGCCCAGCAGCCACTCCTAGAGCTCCTAAAGCTCTAGTACAAGGCTCTCTGACTGACCCTTTCCCAGATCTGCTCAGTTTGGCGGCTGAAGACTGACGCCGCCCGATCGCCTCTTAAGCCCCCTGGACCATCACAGACGCCAAGCCTCGGGTAACTCTCACAGTGGAGGGTACGTCCATCCCCTGTGTAATCAATACAGGGGCTACCCTCTCCACATTATCTTCTTTTCAAGGGCCTGTTTCCCTTGCCCCCATAACTGTTGTGGGTATTGACGGCCAAGCTTCAAAACCCCTTAAAACTCCCCTACTCTGGTGCCAACTTGGACAACATTCTTTTATGCACTCTTTTTTAGCTATCCCCACCTGCCCAGTTCCCTTATTAGGCTGAGACATTGTAACCAAATTATCTGCTTCCCTGACTATTCCTGGACTACCACCACATCTCATTGCCCCCCTTCTTCCCAATCCAAAGCTTCCTTTGCATCTTCCTCTCGTATTCCCCCATCTTAACCCACAAGTATGGGGCACCTCTACTCCCTCCCTGGCAACCAATCACATGCCCATTACTATCCCATTAAAACCTAATCACCCTTACCCTGCTCAACACCAATATCCCATCCCGCAGCATGCTTTAAAAGGATTAAAACCTGTTATCACTCGCCCGCTACAGCATGGGCTTCTAAAACCTATAAATTCTCCTTACAATTCCCCCATTTACCTGTCTGAAAATTGGACAAGTCTTATAGGTTAGTTCAGGATGTGCACCTTATCAACCAAATTGTTTTGCCTTTCCACCCTGTACTGTCCAACCCGTACACTCTTTTGTCCTCAATATCTTCCTCCACAACTCACTATTCCATTCTTGATCTTAAAGATGTTTTTTTCACTATTTTCCTGCACCCCTCATTCCAGCCTCTCTTTGCTTTTACCTGGACTGACCCTGACACCCATCAGTCCCAGCAGTGACTACCTGTGCTGTGCTGCCACAAGGTTTCAGGGACAGCCCTCATTACTTCAGCCAAGCTCTTTCTCATGATTTACTTTCTTTCTACCCCTCTGCTTCTCACCTTATTCAATATATTGATGATCTTCTACTTTGTAGCTCCTCCTTTGAATCTTCTCAACAAGACACCCCCCTGCTCCTTCAACATTTATTCCCCAAAGGATATCAGGTATTCCCCTCCAAAGCTCAAATTTCTTCTCCATCCGTTTCCTACCTCAGCATAATTCTTCATAAAAACACACATGCTCTCCCTGCCGATCGTCTCCAACTGATCTCTCAAACCCCAACACCTTCTACAAAACAATAACTCCTTTCCTTCCTAGACATGGTTCGATACTTTTTCCTTCAGATACCTGGTTTTGCCATCCTAACAAAACCATTATATAAACTCACAAAAGGAAACCTAGCTGACCCCATAGATCCTAAATCCTCTTCCCATTCCTTGAAGACAGCTTTAGAGACTGCTCCCACACTAGCTCTCCCTGACTCATCCCAACCCTTTTCATTACACACAGCTGAAGTGCAGGGCTATGCAGTTGGAATTCTTACACAAGGACTGGGACCGTGTCCTGTAGCCTTTTTGTCCAAACAACTTAACCTTACTGTTTTAGGCTGGCCATCATGCCTCCTTGCAGTGGCTGCTGCCACCCTAATACTTTTAGAGGCCCTCAAAATCACAAACTATGCTCTCATAACTTCCAAAATCTATTTTCTTCCCCACACCTGATGCATATACTTTCTGCTCCCTGGCTTCTTCAGCTATAGTCACCCTTTGTTGAGTCTCCTACAATTACCATTATTCCTGGCCCTGACTTCAATGCAGCCTCCCACATTATTCCAGATACCACACCTAACACCCATGACTGTATCTCTCTGATCCACCTGACATTCACCCCATTTTCCCATATTTCCTTCTTTCCTGTTCCTCACCCTGATCACATTTGGTTTATTGATGGCAGTTCCACCAGGCCTAATCGCCACTCACCAGCAGAGGCAGGCTATGCTATAGTATCTTCCACATCTATCATTGAGGCTACCACTCTGCCCCTCTCCACTACCTCTCAGCAAGCCGAACTCATTGCCTTAACTTGGGCCCTCACTCTTGCAAAGGGACTACGCATCAATATTTATACTGACTCTAAATATGCCTTTCATACCCTGCACCACCATGCTGTTATATGGGCAGAAAGAGGTTTCCTCACTACACAAGGGTCCTCCATCATTAATGCCTCTTTGATAAAAACTCTTGTCAGGGCCACTTTACTTCCAAAGGAAGCTGTAGTCATTCACTGCAAAGGCCATCAAAAGGTGTCAGATCCCATTGCTCTAGGCAATGCCTATGCTGATAAGGTAGCTAAAGAAGCAGCTAGCATTCCAGCTTCTGTCCCTCATGGTCAGTTTTTTCTCCTTCTCATTGGTCACTCCCATGTATTCCCCCACTGAAACTTCCACCTATCAATCTCTTCCCACATAAGGCAAATGGTTCTTAGACCAAGGAAAATATCTCCTTCCAGACTCACAGGCCCACTCTATTCTGTCATCATTTCATAACCTCTTCCATGTAGGTTATAAGCCACTAGCCAGTCTCTTAGAACCTCTCATTTCCTTTCCATCGTGGAAATCTATCCTCAAGGAAATCACTTCTCAGTGTTCTGTCTGCTATTCTACTCCCCCTCAGGGATTGTTCAGGCCTCCTCCCTTCCCTGCACATCAAGCTCGAGAATTTGCCCCTGCCCAGGACTGGCAAATTGACTTTACTCACCTGCCCTGAGTCAGGAAACTAAAATACCTCTTGGTCTGGGTAGACACTTTCACTGGATGGGTAGAGGCCTTTCCCACAGAGTCTGAGAAGGCCACTGTGGTCATTTCTTCCGTTCTGTTAGAGATAATTCCTCAGTTTGGCCTTCCCACCTCTATACAGTCTGATAACGGACCGGCTTTTACTAGTCAAATCACTCAAGCAGTTTCTCAGGCTCTTGGTATTCAGTGGAAACTTCATATCCCTTACCATTCTCAATCTTCAGGAAAGGTAGAACAGACTAATCGTCTTTTAAAGACACACCTCACCAAGCTCAGCCTCCAACTTAAAAAGGACTGGACAGTACTTTTACCTCTTTCCCTTCTCAGAATTAGAGCCTGTCCTCAAGATGTTATAGGGTACAGTCCATTTGAAATTTTATATGGATGCACTTTCTTGCTCAGCCCCAACCTTGTCCCAGACACCAGCCCTCTAGGCAACTATCTTCTCGTCCTCCAGCAGGCTAGACAGGAAATTAGCCAGGCTGCTAATCTTCTCTTGCCTACTCCAGATTCCCAGCCATATGAAGACACCCTAGCTGGACGATCAGTTCTTATTAAGAATCTGACCCCTCAAACTCTACAACCTTGATGGACCAGACCTTACTTAGTCATCTATAGTACCCCAACTGCCGTTTGTCTGCAGGATCCTGCCCACTGGGCTCATTATTCCAGAATAAAGCTGTGTTCATCAGACAACCAGCCTAATACCTCCTCTTTCTCCTGGAAGTTGCAAGTACTCTCCCCTACTTGCCTTAAACTCACTCGCATTTCTGAAGAACAGTAATAACCCTTATGAGCCTAATACATCCCTTCATTCTATTAGGTCTGTTCATCCTTACCCTACTTTTTCCAACAGGGCTTTACGCAGTCACCCCCACTACTTGGACTGAGCCCCAAAAACTAGTCATCCCTGCTATCTTCTGTCTAGTCATACTCCTATTTATCGTTCTCAACTACTCATAAATGCCCTACTCTTGTTTACACTGCTGGTTTACACTGTTTCTCCAAGACATCACAGCTGATATCTCCTGGTGCTATCCCTAAATGGCCACTCTTAACTCCCTCTTAGAGTGGATAGATGATCTTTGCTGGCAGGGCACCCTCCAATACTTTCACCCTGATGAAGTTCTATTCTTTACTTTTATACTCACTCTTATTCTCATTCCCATCCTTATGCCACCCTCTACCTCTCCCCAGCTATCTCCACCACACTATCAACGTTACTCACTCTCTCCTAGCTGTTTCTAATCCCTCCTTAGCCAACAATTGCTGGCTTTGCATTTCCCTTTCTTCCAGCACCTACACAGCTGTCCCTGCCTTACATACAGACTGGGCACCTGTCTCCCTACACCTCCGAACTTCCTTTAACAGCCCTCACCTTTATCCTCCTGAAGAACTTCTTTACTTTCTAGACAGGTCCAGCAAGATCTCCCCAGACATTTCACATCAGCAAGCTGCCACCCTCCTCTGCACTTAGTCAAAAAACCTTTCTCTTTATATCAACTCTACTCCCCCCATATTTAGACCCCTCACAACACAAACTACTATTCCTGTGGCTGCTCCTTTATGTATCTCTCGGCAAAGACCCACTGGAATTCCCCTGGGTAGCCTTTCACCTTTTCGTTCATCTCCACAGCCCAACTACACACATCACTGAAACAATTGGAGCCTTCCAGCTCCATATTACAGACAAGCCCTCAATCAATACCGGCAAACTTAAAAACATTAGCAGTAATTATTGCTTAGGAAGACACTTACCCTGTATTTCACTCCATCCTTGTCTACCTTCCCCTTTGTCATCAGACTCTCCTCCCAGCCCCTCTTCTTGTTTACTCATACCAAGCCCCATAAATAACAGTGAAAGTTTGCTCATAGACACTCAATGTTTTCTCATACACCATGAAAATCAAATCTCCCCCTCTACACAGTTACCCCATCAGTCCCCTTTACAACCTCTGACAGCTGCCGCCCTAGCTGGATCCCTAGGAGTCTGGGTAGAAGACACCACTTTCAGTACTCCTTTTCATCTTTTTACTTTGCATTTCCAGCTTTGCCTCATACAAGTCTCTTCTTCCTCTGTGGCGTTCTATCTACATGTGTCTACCCACTAATTGGACAGGTACATGCACACTAGTTTCCCTTACTCCAAAAATTCAATTTGCAAATGGGACTGAAGAGCTCCCTGTTCCCCTCATGACACCAACACAACAAAAAAGAGTTATTTCACTAATTCCTTTGCTTGTCAGTTTAGGACTTTCTGCCTCCACTATTGCTCTTGGTACTGGAACAGCAGGCATTTCAACCTCTGTCACTACATTCCATAGCCTCTCTAATGACTTCTCTGCTAGCAACACAGACATATTACAAGCTTTATCAGTCATCCAGGCCCAAGTTGACTCTTTAGCTGCAGTTGTCCTCCAGAACCGCCAAGACCTTGACTTGCTCACTGCTGAAAAAGGAGGACTCTGTATATTTTTAAATGAATAGTGTTGTTTTTACCTAAATCAATCTGGCCTGGTGTATGACAACATAAAAAAACTCAAGGATAGAACCCAAAAACCCACCAATCAAGCAACTAATTACGCTGAACCCCCTTGGGCACTCTTTAATTGGATGTCCTGGGTCCTCCCAATTATTAGTCCTTTAATACCTGTTTTCTCCTTCTTTTATTTGGACCTTGTATCTTCCATTTAGTTTCTCAATTCATCCAAAATCGTATCCAGGCCATCACCAATCATTCTACATGAAAAATGCTCCTTCTAACAACCCCACAGTATCACCCCTTACCACAAAATCCTCCTTCAACTTGACCTCTCCTACTCTAGGTTCCCACATGACCCCTAATCCTGCTCAAAGCAGCCCTGAGAAACATTGCCCATTATCTCTCCATGCCACCCCCCAAAACTTTTCACTGCCCCAACACTTCAATACTATTTTATGGTATTTTTCTTATTAATATAAGAAGGCAGGAATGTCAGGCCTCTGAGCCCAAGCTAAGCCATCGTATCCCCTGTGACCTGCATGTATATATACATCCAGATGGCCTGAAACAAGTAAAGAATCACAAAAGAAGTGAAAATGGCTAATTCCTGCCTTAACTGATGACATTCCACCACAAAAGAAGTGAAAATGGCTGGTCCCTGCCTTAACTGATGACATTATCTTGTGAAATTCCTTCTCCTGGCTCATCCTGGCTCAAAAGCTTCCCCACTGATCACCTTGTGACCCCCATCCCTGCCCACCAGAGAACAACCCCCTTTGACTGTAATTTTCCACTACCCACCCAAATGCTATAAAATGGCCCCACCCCATCTCCCTTTGCTGACTCTCTTTTTCGACTCAGCCCGCCTGCACCCAGGTGATTAAAATGCTTTATTGCTCACACAAAGCATGTTTGGTGGTCTCTTCACACAGATGCATGTGAAACTCAGAACATCTTTAACAGATATTGGTGAGTTGAAATTTGCAATGGTGCAGAAAGGAAAAATGCCTCTGTTAAAATATATTAAACCACTGGTGTCCAGTAATACCTGAAAACATCACTGCATCACATGTGAAGCCCTCCACAAGTCCCAAGGCTTCTCAATGTAGAAAAGTTACACAAAATTATCCAAATCCAAAGATTAGGCTGGGCACGGTGGCTCATGCCTGTAATCCCAGCACTTTGGGAGGCCAAGGCTGGTGGATCACCTGAAATCAGGAGTTCAAGATCAACCTGTCCAACGTGGTGAAACCCCATCTTTACTAAAAGGACAAAAATTAGCTGGGCATGGTGGTGGGTGCCTGTAAACCCGGCTACTTGGGAGACTGAGGCAGAAGAATCACTTGAACCCCGGAGGTGGAGGTTGCAGTGAGCCAAGACTGCATCATTGCACTCCAGCCTGGGTGACAAGAGCAAAAAACTCCGTCTTGAAGAAAAAAAAAAATTAGGATACCCACTACTTTCCCCAGAATTTTTCGTTTAAGTGGCTAGACAATTCTGCTTCCACATGTATGAGCAAACACTCCATTTCAAAACATCCTTTTTGATTATCTACCTGCTCACTGTTGATCATTTTGATAACCTTCCAGAATGCCCAATTGTGAATATAGTTAAAGTTGGTGTGCAGGAAATGTAATAGTTGCTGGTATCTACTTTAACCCTTTCTCACCTTACTTTGTTCCTTAAGAGAATAATAATGAATAAGATAATCAAAATTCAGTTGTCATAAATGAAGAGTCTAAACGCATGACTAGTCAAGGAAGAATTATGCTCCTACATAACAGACCATTAATTGAAATCAGTTCTTCAAAGAACATAATTAACAAAGAAATGTCCTTTTAGAGATAAGGAGGAAATCCCCCACCATTGGACAAGAAGTTTCTTACCTTAGAAAGAAAAAATAAAGGTTCATCTCTGTACCCTAGCCTTGTGTAGACAAATACAGGCAGAGCATAATCGTGAGATGTCATGGTAGAGATCCTCATGGATTCATGCACCCGAAATTGGGAGAAGCGCAAAATGTTTTCACTGTCTCCAAGGGATTTCCAGACACCGATAGAAGGATATAAAGCAGCACTGCTGTTCCAGAGCCAAGAGAGCTCATTGTTCCTCAAGACTTCCTCTTCCGGGCATGACCCAGTATAGTTTGGGGCATAAACATTGTAATTGTGACAATCAGGATATAAATAATAACCCCAAAGACCTTTGGGTCGACTCTTAATTCCCAATTTGATGGTTTCCTTCATGAAAGCTTTTGCGCTTTCTTCAAAGGTCACTTTAGCTAAATATTCAATATCCATAGCTGATACATTCTTTCCCATATCAGAAATAAGCTTTCTTGACTTCTTTCTGTAGACATCTTTTGCATTCCAGTTCCGGGCCCACTGTGGTCGCCAATATTCCCAATCTATAACGGCAAGTCCACTGAAATCTTCAGCAGGGATGTAATAATTAATATCTTGGTCAGCTTTTTCCAGATGTACTTGTAAACTTATGTTCTGTGGGAGACCTCCATTAATGGGGACCCCTTGTGATGTATACCACGGATAGTATCCCAATCTGTTGACATAAAATATAGTGACATTTTGCCCCCTGGCCTTGGCCAGTGGGCTTCCAATCACTGGAAACATTTTCAAATTTAGTCTTAAATTATATTTTATCAAACACTGATCTGTTGGAGCATTCCAAGCAGCTATAAAAGGTTTTCTTTGATAAATTGGAAGTCGAGCAGGTTTTAGACAAGAGATAGACTTTAGAATAAAAAATATAAGGAGCCATGAAGTGAGATGTACTGGTTGAACAACACAAAGCCTTAGCTGTCCTTCAGATAACACTTTCATGGTAAGATAAAAATCTTATGTTATCTTCTGCTTTAGTGCACTCTGGAAGACCTGTGGAGAGATTTAATTTCCTGTTAGGCATAGTTTTGAGGAACAAGACTCAAATAGGCCTATAAATAAATGGCGATATAGAAGCAGATGTAGAGACCTAGCTTCTATTCAGGGGCAGGAAATGCAATTCAACAGACATTCATGGAGCACCAGAACCTATGTCCACAAAATAAAATAAATAAGATGTGGTCCTTGCCTTTAAGGAGTTCAAGATCAGATAAAGATGTGAAATAATATTCACTATCATTTTGGAAAACTCATCAAATCCCAGGCATTGTGCTTAAGTGCTTTGTAAATATTTTAAAAACTTGTAATAACTATGTCAGGCTTATAATTACATTTCCATTTTACAAATGGGGAAACTGAGGCTTAGAGAGATGAAAAGGCTTGCCTGATGTCACATTATATGGAAGGCAAGGTGATGTAAAATTTAAATAATAAAAATGCATAATAAGTACTACATGATAATTTATTGGAGCGATTACTTCTGGGAGTAAGCAGTAGGTAGGAATGGAGAGGAAAGTGATTGAGTGGCAAGAAATTAAAACCAGCCCAACTGTTCTAAAGAATAGATGTTTTGGGTTTCTTTTGACTAAACTTAGAAATTGACCCTCCCAGGGTAAAACTTAAGAAAGTTACATTTGTCTTATCAGTGTTCCTTTCTTGGTAAACCAACCATCAAGCCTCCCAGAAAGCTTCAAGGAACTGAAACTTACCGGATTATCACATCTAAACAATGAGACACCAGACACCTCACTGACCTAACTGACCACTTGCTTGTTGACCAACTCCTCTTTCTTACCCCTCCTTAATTCCTGTTTTCCCACACATAGTTACTTTTCTTCCCTACTTTATAGACCCCAGATTTTAGTAGCTTGAGGAGATGAATTCGAGACTGATCCTTTATTCTGCTTAGCCGCAGCACCCAAATAAGGCCTTCTTTCCCAGCGATATTCCGTGACTCAGTGATTGGCTTTCTGTGCAGCAAGCAACAGGACCTAGACCAAACCCCTGGTGTAACAGAATGTCTCAGGGAAGACACTGGGAAAGAGAAGATAGGGCCAGGCAGGGTGGCTCACACCTATAATCCCAGCACTTTGGGAGGCTGAGGTGGGTGGATCACAAGGTCAAGAGATCAAGACCATCCTGGCTAACATGGTGAAACTCCATCTCTACTAAAAATACAAAAATTAGCTTGGTGTGGTGGCACGCGCCTGTAGTCCCAGCTACTCAGGAGGCTGAGGCAGGAGAATCACTTCAACCTGGGAGGTGGAAGTTGCAGTGAACTGAGATCACACCACTGCCCTCCAGCCTGGCAACAGAGCGAGACTCAATCTAAAAAAAAAAAAAGAAAAGAGAGAGAGAAAGAGAAAGATAGGTAGATGTTTGGATAGTACGAGAGGGAATACGATAGTGGCTACTTTGTCAAGTTATTTTTTAGTCATCTCTTTGTAAAACTACTACAAAATTATTTTTGTAAAAGCTCATCAAAGGGTTTGATGGCATAAAACATTTGCAGTCTTGTGTGTCATTAAAAGGGAAGTGCATTGTGGTTATGCCTGATGCCTAATGAGATTAAGGTGTCTAGTAGACATTTGTCCTTTGGCTGTGTGCTCAGGATACAGACCCCTTTCCTTAGTAGTTAATTCTGTACCATTAATACCTTGGAAGGCAAAGTCCATATTTCATTAAATAAGCCAAAATGTCCCAGCATTCCTTGCAGGTTTGGTATTCGTCTATGACTGTGGTCAGCCCAGTTAGATGCATCCTAATCTAGGCTTTGAATTGGGATATTGAGATTCAAGGAGGCTGAGGTGACATTGACAGTGGTGACATAAATTCCAGTGTCAAGGAGCAGCAAGCTGGGGCATCCAGAACCTGAACCTGATGCCCATAATGTTACTGTTAAGTGGAGACATTGTCCTCATGAGACACCGCCTTTCTGCTCAAGTAAGCAAGGTTTGTTTTGGTTACTTACAACCAGGAACTCTGATTGATGGAGAAGTAATATGGTTTGGCTGTGTCTCCACCAAAATCTCATCTTGAATTGCAGCTCCCATAATCTCCCTGTCATAGGAGGGACGTGGTGGGAGGTAATTGAATCATGGGGGCAGATTTCCCTTGCTGTTCTTGTGATAATGAATAAGTCTCACGAGATCTGATGGTTTTATAAAGGGTCGTTTCCTGCGCATGCTCTCTTGCCTGCCTCCATGTAAGACGTGACTTTGCTCCTCCTTCGCCTACTGCCATGATTGTGAGGGATCCCCAACCATGTGAAACTGTGAGTCCATTAACTCTCTTTTTCTTTATAAATTACCCAGTCTCGGGTATGTTTTCATTAGCAGTGTGAGAACGGATCAATACAAGGCGCTTCTGTGCCTGGTAGTAAAGCCTGTGCTACATGTTGTGTGTAATTATCATGTTTAACCACCAGGTGTCACCAGCCAAACTTTATAGTATTTCTCAGGCCTCAGACACTGCTGTAAAAAAATGGTTAAGTAGGCCGGGCGCGGTGGCTCAAGCCTGTAATCCCAGCACTTTGGGAGGCCGAGACGGGTGGATCACGAGGTCAGGAGATCGAGACCATCCTGGCTAACACCGTGAAACCCCGTCTCTACTGAAAAATACAAAAAACTAGCCGGGCGAGGTGGCGGGCGCCTGTAGTCCCAGCTACTCAGGAGGCTGAGGCAGGAGAATGGTGTAAACCCGGGAGGCGGAGCTTGCAGTGAGCTGAGATCCGGCCACTGCACTCCAGCCTGGGCGATAGAGCGAGACTCCGTCTCAAAAAAAAAAAAAAAAAAAAGTTTAAGTAATTCACAAAACTTCCTCCAAAGACATTTAAGAAGTCCTAAGTAATGGATAAACACAAAACACCAGTTTTTAAGAGCTATAGAGGTAGATATTTTCATTTATTGAATAAATATACTCCTCCATGCACAAAGCTGAATAAAATTACCCCACTTAGCATGAAATATATCCTACTGCAGCTCTAAATTATGATTTGAAGAGAATAATATTTTCAAGGGAATCTAGTTTTATGAGTAAGAAAAATTGTGGTACTCAAAACTTCTCCTTTTCTTTGGTTTTTTTAAATTATATTTTGCCTCCAGGTAAGAAAAATAGATTTGCATATGCAGTCATTAATAGAAGGGGGAAGAAGCTTTCCTTTAAAATTAAAATTCATTTCTATTAGAAAGGACTGTATTTGTGTACCAAAAAAAGAAAAAATCTACTCTGCCAGACACTTCCTGCTTTGGTCTCATACAAAACATGGTTTTCCACTGACTATTGTTTCTCCTTTGGTCGGCTCCCTCATCACCACTATAGAACATCCTGGTTCATTTATGACAAAGTTACCAAGTGATTCTCTTCTCCTATCCTGGGATGTTATTATTCTCTTTGTTCTGGTGAACTGGAGGTGCACCTTACATGGCAGATGGTAGACATAGCTCCTGATAAAATGTGTGGGTACACGACCAAAGAAGGAAAATAAATAAGTAAAATCCTGTGCCCGTGTCTTCTGCTTGCTATATGTCAGGTTTCTGCTTCCTTTGCAGCCAGGTCAGGGCACCGGTGTGCCCTCCTCGTTAAATATGGCTTGTTGGGAGGAGATCCCCTCACGTGATCCCTCTCAGACACTGTTTTCCCTTCCCTGTCCCACCATGCAATCTCTGTTTCTCCTGTCCTTCCTTCACCAAGGAAACTCCCCGAACCTGCCCTTCCAAAAGCGCCCTTTGCTTCAGAGCTTCTCTAGACCTTATTCCCTCACCCCACCTATGCCATTAAAATCCCTACCGCTGAGCTCTGCCTTATCTTGACTAGTTCGTGTAGCATAGCAACCTGTGTAATTATCCACAGTTAACCGTGTGTCACCAGCGATAGCAACCTTCCTTTTCTTTCTCCCTTCCCCCTTCCATAATCTGCCTAGGAAAACGTGCTCCTGTAAACAAACCTCTAAATGACAGAATGTTTAGAAAGCGTTAGCAAGATACTGGAGGTAGAGGTGAATGAGGAATTTAACCTGGACTTGGCCGTTAAATTGTGTCGCCCAGTTTTCTCTTCTTAGAAGTAAGGTCTGTTCCGGGAACATATATGAAGGACTAATTCCCTTCCTTCAACAAGGAAATTTCTGTGAAGACATTTTAAAGGCCCCTGGACAAATGATTTTCAATGAAAATGACATACTCATTAAAGCCATAAGTAAAGGGAAGTAGCTTTCTCCTGACTCCTCCTCTGGTGAAAGAAAGTGAGAAAGGTTAAGCTGCTACTAGGTTGACCTTGGCTTCATAGTTCTAATCTTCTTGCCCTGACCAGAGACAAATGTGGCAAAAGCAGCAAACAGACAGGGCGTCTTTCAAGTCGGCTCAAGGACCTCACCTCATCACTGCCCCTTCCTCCTGACAGTGAATGAGACAGTGAAGAAGGTAGCAGGAGTGGTGTTCTTGTGGGAAGACAGGACCACCACGCACAGCTACAAGAGTCTGTGAAAAAGCCTCTAACCCCTGTCCCCTGCTTATTCCTAAGTCCCTTCTCACTCCTTCCCCAAAGAAGCTTACTTGCTTGTGATAAATTAAAAGAAAAAAAAGAGCAAACCCTGGCATTCAGAAACTGTGAGTACTACACTCACAGCTAGGCTGCATAATGCTTCTCTTAAACACTGTCACAGAATACCAGTCTGGACACGTTTACTCTCAGACCACAACAAAATGAGACAAAGCCAGGCCACTTGTAAATTTTGTCTAAGATCAGAAAAGAAGGTCACTGTGCAACCCACAAAATACCAAACATCCCTCTCTCTTGCTGAATGAATGACTGCTATTCTTTACCCAGTCACAGGAACGCCTCTGCTTTCTGACAACATCTAATCTAGAGAAAATCCCTGCCTTCTTAGACTCTCCCCCAAATCACCCATCCAAAACCTAAATAATATGATAGTTTCCTCCTAATACCCTCTTACTGAGACACCCCGTGGTTTCCCATGGTGTGCACCCTTTCTTCCCACAATAAGTAAGAAAGCCAACTAATTTAACTGCAGGTGTGTTCCTGGTGGTCTTTGGAGCACTGATACTGTATGAAGGCAGAGGCACTTAGAGTTTATTCTTATAAGAATTCAGAAAATTTTTATTGAGCATTTTCTATGTACCAGGCTTCCGTCTAAGTACCAACAATAAAATAGTGAGCAAAACAAACAAAAGCCTCTGCCCTCACTGAGTTTAAATTCTTGTAGAGGAGGGAGATAATAAATAAGAAGAGGAAATAAAATATTCAGTATGTTGCATAGTGATGATAACAAAGAAAAATAAATAAGGCAGGGATCTGTTTCTAGATGGTAACAAGCCTCACTGATCCCAAGGATAAGAGGAGTCAACCTGGAGGATGTCGGGGGAAGGATGAGGGGAAGCAGGTGCAAAGGCCCTGTGGCAGAGCATGCCTGCTATCTCCAAAGACCTTTGAAGAGGTCAGCGACTAGGTAAAAGGAGCCAGAGAGGAATGAGTGAGGGTCTTGTGGGGGCTTATAGGCACTCAGGCTTTTACTCTAAATGAGATGGGAAAGATGTGGTAGACTTTGAAAGAAGAATGATATTATCTGCCTTGGGCTTAACTGGATTCCTCTGGCTGCTGTGTTGAGGCAAGCCTGAAAGGGAAAAGACACGAGAGAGAAGCAGGAAGAGTGTAAGAAGCTCTTGCAATAATCTAAGACAGAAATGAGAGCAGTTCAGACCAGTTATTTATGAGACCATAATATTTTAAACAATCACCGCAAAGGAAAAGGATGTTATAAATCAATAAATTAATTGCACTAATTTGTTTTCATTTTGATTGCAACTCTAAGTGCTTGTTCTCAAACACCCAGTGCAACGTTTTTTAACTTCACACAGCGTGATGATCCGTACTGATCTTTACAATCAGAGTGAATGCTCTGGAAAAGTTTTTCAAAGCATATACTCCTTTCTTAATATTCATGTATTAGTGAAACGAATTGATTTTCCGAATCTACAAGTCTTCTATTTCTTTTTTCATGATATTGGGGTTCTGTTTTAAAAACCTTTAAGATGCCAAGTGTCTGCTCCTAAAACCATGAGAGTTTGAAGAGATATCCTGAAGGTCATGGTCCCTAAGGAATTTAATAAATGCACTGTTTTATTTCCAAGCCCTTAAGGAAAGTACTGACCAAAGTGATATTTTGTTGCCAATGAGGAAAAAATATATACTCATATACATTTATCAGCCTGAGAGACAGAGCAGAACTATCAAGTTCAAAGCTATGTGCTCAATTTTGCAGAATTAATTGCTAACCTATTTTCTAATAAAAGCTTATTAGAGCAGCAGCCAATAATAGGCTTCTATTTTTTTCTCTGATGAAGTTTTTCTCTTTTGAAACATCAATGCTCTGCAAGCTGACTCTTTTGTATTCCAGCAGAAAAAGCAAAATATTTTAATGTTAGAGGTTTCTCAAGTATTTTTCATACATTTTTCTTAAAAACTTGTTGCCTATGGGTTTACAATATAATCAACTTTATAACAGTATTTCTTAAGGCCCACAATTCATCATTAGACACTGAGTTTTATGATAACTCTATTTTATGTTATTATCAAAGAACACAGTGTCCCTCCATCTGAACAAATTTTAGAACTCCTATACTATCTTGATTGTATAAAATTGTTTCCTTTCCAGTCTTCTTAAATATAGGCTTAAGTTTTGTAAATATGTGAAAATGACTATTTCAGTGTCACTTTTGCTAATGGCAAATTCACTATATTATTCAATCTCAAAGGCCTTGTTTTTTATGAAGCAAGCAAATTTTGCAGTTTTAAGAAATACAACCCGAAAGAGATTAAAATTGTCTTTGTATACAAGTACACACTTAGTCTTTGTCTAAAAGTATTACTTCTCTTTTAGGACTTGAAATTTCTTACAGCCAAGATCAACAGATTTCTCGGAAAAGCACACTGAGTCTTAGATCACATTTTGAATAAAATGTTCCCTCTGTCAACCTGTTTTTAACCAAGTTCCTTAAGATAACATTAAGTTGATTTATGTCTTCAGGTTTTTAATTAAAGTTGTTGAACTAAAAAGTCATCCAGTGGTCTGTGAAATGTTATTTAAGTCTTTCCAATGTCCATAGTCAAGATTACAACTTAAAATACTTCCCTCCCCATAAAAATGACCCAAGTCATTGATTAGGAGTGCTGAGATATGAGTCAGGGTTATCAGACAGAAACTAGGGATGGGGAGCTGAGGCCCCAACCTCAGGCCTGAGGACCAGAACAATATTTAAACAGGAGAGTGTTGGATCCCAGTTCCTCAGATCCTAGCTCTCAGTGTTAGAGTACAAGACTGGAGAGGAAAAGCAAACATTTGAGAGGTGAAAAACTATAGCCATATCACATTGTCGTGTCTCTGGTAAACATGGCTTAATTTCTAATTTTGCCTCAGTCCTGACTGGAGTGGCTTGAAAACTAGGGTTCCCCTGGCTTTACAAATGGCAACCCATCATCTATCTCTCTGTACAAGCATACATATTTCAGCAGGATAAGAAATTTGAGCAAGGTGAAATGTGCAGAGATTGACTCCAACCTGAATGAAGAAAGAGTACATTCCTAGTGGAAACAGAAGACTGGAAATTTCTATCTGAATTATCAATGAATAAAATCTTTCACCAAGAAATTCTGCTTCTATGTAATTCATTGTAGCACTTCTTATAATTAGGAAGACAAAATTAATGTCTTCCTAATTCTTATAATTAGGACAACAAAATAAATGTCTACCATAAGGCAAAGGCCACATAAGGCATGGCCTTGTATACAGTGGAATGCTATGCACCTACAACAAAGAATGAGGTTTCTTCTATATATTGATAAGGACATTCACTAGATATTAAAATGTTCTTTAAAATATATATTGTTTTACACGTGTGTCTGTACACAAGCTACACATTCTAATAAAGTGTGTATAGACTATTGCCATTTTTCAAAGAAAGGAATGTATACATATATAATATATACACACATACACATACACCACAAATTATATATGTACACAGTATAATAATTTGTGTACTGAGGAATATCTCTGGAGCTGTATTTGTCCATTCTCACACTGCTATAAAGAAATACCTGAGACTGGGTAATTTATAAAGGAAAGAGGTTTAATTTACTCACAGTTCCCTATGGCAGGGGAAGCCTCAGGAAACTTACAATCATGGCAGAAGGCAAAGGGGAAGTAAGTGCCTTCTTCACAAGGTGGCAGGAAAGGAAAGTGCTATGAAGGAGGAAGTTCCAAACACTTAAAAAGCCATCAGATCTCATGAGAACTCACGCACTATCAGGAGAGCAGCATGGGGGAAACCACCTGCATAATCCGATCACTTCCCTCCCTCCACACATGGGGATTACGGGTCCCTCCCGCAACATATGGAATGATAATTTGAGATGAGATTTGGGTGGGGATATAGAGCCAAACGATATCAGGAGGGATACTCATGAAAGGTTACGTTGTTTGCTTCCAGGGAGGAAAACAGTGTGGCTAAGTGAGAGAAGTGAGCAGGGGCGAGATTTATTTGAGAAGGAAGTTCTGTTGGGATTTTGTACTACGTTTTTGTAACAGCTAATTCAAAACCATCAATCTGATTTTAAAAACTCAAAGTTCTTTGGATATATAAGAGAAGATTCAAATCGATTCTGACTATAGTATAAGGAATCCAGTTTTCCTAAAGAAAGTTACATCTCACTTGGATTTTGTTATGAAGATGATTTTTATAATTTTATTTGAGAAATTGTATGCTTATCTGCAATCTGACAAGAACATCCCTTTTCAGGAAATAATAATGATTTTTTTTAACTGAAGTGAACACTATCAGCCAAAGCTTTAAGTTAAGGCTCTATTCTGACATTTGATTATTAAAAGCTAATTGTTGATTGGTTACTATCTATGGTAAAAGAAAACTAACAGTGGTTAGTTTTGGTTTAGGAAATGGTTTAGGAGGTGTTTGGTGGGAACACTGATTATAAGCTTGAAGAAACTGATTAGTATTATTATTCTCCACAAAATGTAATGCACAATACCAGTGAATTATTTAATACTAGTGGAAAATATACTTTAGAGTAATAGGCCTTCTCTGATTGTAAACAAGGCAAAACTCTGGTTACAACAGATAAACGTATGCGGAGAAACTGGGTATGAAAAAATGATTGTTCTTTCTTATTTCTTTGACTATATATTAGTTTTGGCGATTTATTCATCATAATGTTAAATAACTCAGGAAGCTAGATTGTTTGTTACTTCTTCAGCATCAGATAACTTTTTTCCTTGGAGTTTCTTAAAGACTTCAATTCAATTTTATTTCATCACCCATACCTTTTTGATGAAGACTAACTTCTGATATTATTTTTTATTCTTCAATGTCTATGGCATTATTCTTATTTCTTTTTATTCTTCCCCACACTTTTCTTTTCTAAATCCTTCTCAAATCTGATTGCTTTATTTGAATTATGTCCAGCTACCCTGGTGTGTTTACAACACAAAATATCTCAGTGCAATTTAACAGAAGCCAGTAAAGAGTGCAGGTTAAAATCTTACACTCTGGAGCCAGTTACCATAAACAGCACACTAGAAAAGGTTTCATTGTTTTTCCTATTCAATTTTTATTTCTATTGTTTTAACTTGCCTTCCCAGCATATCACAATACTGTCTTTTTGGGCAGAGAAGTGCAATGATAATAGTAATGGCCTTTTATTTATCTAAATATAATTTTGATGTCTATTCTCTTCTTATAAACTAAAGTCTCAACTTTTGAAAATTATATTTATGAACTAGAACTTAAATTCTAATTTATAAATATGGGACAGGATCTTGCACACTCCCTTTTCCCCATGCGTCTCTGCACCCTTGCCTTTCTCTGGTTGACATTTTCACATAAGACAGATCTTCTAACCTAGACAGCAATCCCACTATACGGCTCAATGGACGTAAGATGTCCATATGTGGCGCTGACTGCCACATAGTTGATTAAGTCATGCCTGAGTTTGCAATGTCTTTTGGCATTGCACCTAATGTTTTCTACCTAAAATATCTCTGTCAATCTTCATTAAACTTGACTATGAGATTTCAAGCCCATCAAATTAAGCAATCTGAGAAGATTTTGGCTTATAAAGAGCTGGTTGGATTATGTCTGTATATAATTTTCTTCACTTTTTGGTTTACATCTTACATGATTAGCTACATATACATTTCTTTTCTTTTCTTTTCTTTTCTTTTGAGACAGAAATAGGCTGAAGTATAGTGGCACAATATCAGCTCACTACAGCCTCTACCTCCTGGGCTCAAGCAATTCTCCCACCTCAGCCTCCTGAGTAGCTGGGACTACAGGTCTGTGCCACCATGCCAAAGCTAACTTTTATATTTTTGCAGAGACAGGATTTCACCATGTTGCCCAGGCTGGTCTCGAACTCCTGAGTTCAAGTGATTCACCTGCCTCAGCCTCCCAAAGTGCTGGGATTACAGGAGTGAGCCACCACACTTGATCTATATAGACATTCCATATCTCCATTTAAGAGCCTAGTCTTCCACTTCAGGTACACCCTCTGGATAAATGATGATGTTCTTGATGTTGCAACTGAATGTGCCAATCAGCCTGATCATTACCAAGTTTTAATAACAAATAGTATATGTTATCATGTGACCAACTGAATTATGTTTTGTTTCTATGAAAGAAAGAAAGAAAGAAAGAAAGAAAGAAAGAAAGGCAGCTGGCAAGATGGCCCAATAGGAATAGCTCCGGTCTGCGGCTCCCAGTGAGATCAATGCAGAAGGAGGGTGATTTCTGCATTTCCAACTGAGGTACCTGGCTCATCTCATTGGGACTTGTTAGACAGGGGTTCAGCCCATAGAGGGCAAGCAGAAGCAGGGTAGGGCATCACCTCACTCAGGAAGCACAACGGGTTAGGGAATCCCCTCCCCTAGCCAGGAGAAGCCATGAGGGACTATGTGGTGAGAGACAGTGCTATCCGGCCCAGATACTATACTTTTCCCATGGTCTTCACAACCTGCAGACCAGGAGATTCCCTCAGGTGCCTACACCACCAGGGCCCTGGGTTTCAAGCACAAAACTGGGCAGCCATTTCAGCAGACACCAAGCTAGCTCCAGGATATTTTTTTTGGTACCCCAGTGGCACGTGGAACACCAACGAGACAGAACCATTCACTCCCCTGGAAAGAGGGCTGAAGCCAGGGAGCCAAGTGTTCTAACTCAATGGATCCCACCTCCATGGAGCCCAGCAAGCTAAGATCCACTGGCTTGAAATTCTTGCTGCCAGCACAGCAATCTGAAGTCAACCTGGAATGCCCGAGCTTGGTAGGGGAAAGGGTGTCTACCATTACCCAGGCTTGAGTAGGCGGTTTTCCCCTCAAAGTGTAAACAAAGCCACTGGGAAGTTCCAACTGGGTGGAACCCACCACAGCTCGGCAAAGCCACTATAGCCAGACTGCCTCTCTAGATTCCTCCTCTCTGGGCAGGGCATCACTGAAAGAAAGGCAGCAGTCCCAGTCAGGGGCTTATAGATAAAACTCCCATTGCCCTAGGACAGAGCAACTGAGGGAAGGGGTGGCTGTGGGTGCAGCTTCAGCAGATTTAAATGTTCCTGCCTGCTGGCTCTGAAGAGAGCAATGGATCTCCCAGCACAGTGCTCAAGCTCTGCTAAGGGACTGACTGTCTCCTCAAATGGGTCCCTGACCCCTGTGCCTCCTAACAGGGACACCTCCCAGCAAGGTTCAGCAGACATCTCATACAGGAGAGCTCTGGCTGGCATCTGGCAGGTGCCCTCTGGATGAAACTTCCAGAGGAAGGAGCAGGCAGCAATCTTTGCTGTTATGCAGCCTCCTGGTGATACAAGGCTAACAGGGTCTGGAGTGGACCTCCAGGAAGCTCCAGCAGACCTGCAGAAGAGAGGCCTGACTGTTAGAAGGAAAACTAAAAAACAGAAAACAATAACATCAACATCAACAAAAAGGATGCCCATGCAAAAACCCCATCCAAAGGTCACCAACATCAAAGATGAAAGGTAGATAAATCCATTAAGATGAGGAAAAAACAGCGCAAAAGTGCTGAAAATTACAAAAAACAAAATGCCTCTTCTACCCCAAAGTATAACAACTCCACACCAGCAAGGGAACAAAACTGGAAGGAGAGGGAGTCTGATGAATTGACAGAAGTAGGCTTCAGAAGGTGGGTAATAACTAACTCCTCTGAGCTAAAGGAGCATGTTCTAATCTAATGCAAGGAACCTAAGAACCTTAATAAAAGGTTAAGGAACTGCTAAATAGAATAGCGAGTTTACAGAAGAACATAAATGACTTGATGGAGCTGAAAAACACAGCACGAGAACTTCATGAAGCATACACGAGTATCAATAGTCAAATCAATCAAGTGAAAGAAAGGATATCAGAGATTAAAGATCAACTTAATGAAATAAAGTGTGAAGACAAGATTAGAGAAAAAAGAATGAAAAGAAACAAACAAAGCCTCCAACAAATATGGGACTATGTGAAAAGACCAAACCTATGTTTGATTGGTATACCTGAAAGTGATGGACAGAAGGGAACCAAGCTGGAAAACATACTTCAGGATATTATCCAGGAGAAATTCCCCAACCTAGCAAGGCAGGCCAACATTCAAATTCAGGAAATATGGAGAACGCCACAAAGATACTTCTCGAGAAGAGCAATCCCAAGACACATAATTGTCAGGTTACCCAAGGTTAAAATGAAGGAAAAAATGTTAAGGGCAGCCAGAGAGAAAGGTCAGGTTACCTACATGGGGAAGCCCATCAGACTAACAGCAGATCTCTCTGCAGAAACTCTGCAAGCCAGAAGACAGTGGGGGCAATATCAACATTCTTAAGAAAAGAATTTTCAACCCAGAATTTTATATCCAGCCAAACTAAGCTTCATAGAGAAGGAGAAATAAAATCCTTTAAAGACAGGCAAATGCTGAGGGATTTTGTTACCATCAGGCCTGCCTTACAAGAGCTCCTGAAGGAAGCAAAACACATGGAAATGAACAATGGTACTAGCCATTGCAAAAACATACCAAAATGTAAAGACCATCAACACTATGAAGAAACCACATTGATCAACAGGCAAAATAACCAGCTAGCATCATAATAATGGAATCAAATTCACACATAACAATATTAACCTTAAATGTAAATGGGCTAAATGCCCCAATTAAAAAACACAGTCTGGCAAATTGGATAAAGAGTCAAGACCCATCGGTGTGCTGTGCTGTATTCAGGAGACACATCACACATGCAAAGACACACATAAGTTCAAAATAAAGGGATGGAGGAATAAACAAAAAAGGCAGGGGTTGCATTCCTAGTCTCTGATAAAACAGACTCTGATAAAACCAACAAAAATCAAAAGAGACAAAGAAGGCCATTACATAATGGTAAAGGGATCAATTCAACAAGAAGAGCTAACTGTCCTAAATATATATGCACCCAATACTGGAGCACCTAGATTCATAAAGCAAGTTCTTAGAGACTTACAAAGAGACATAGACTCCCACACAATAATAGTGGGATACTTTAACACCCCAATGTCAATATTAGACAGATCAGCGAGATAGAAAATTAACAAGGATATTCAGGACTTAAATGCAGCTCTGGACCAAGTAGACCTAATAGACATCTACAAAACTCTCCACCCAAAATCAACAGAATATACATTCTTCTCAGTACCACATAGCACTTATTCTTAAATTGACCACATAATTGGAAGTAAAACACTCCTCAGCAAATGCAAAAGAACATAAATCATAAGAAACAGTCTCTCAGACCACAGTTCAATCAAATTAGAACTCAGGATTAAGAAACTCATTCAAGGCCGGGCGCGGTGGCTCAAGCCTGTAATCCCAGCACTTTGGGAGGCAGAGATGGGCGGATCACGAGGTCAGGAGATCGAGACCATCCTGGCTAACACGGTGAAACCCCGTCTCTACTAAAAAAAATACAAAAAGCTAGCCGGGCGAGGTGGCAGGCGTCTGTAGTCCCAGCTACTCGGGAGGCTGAGGCAGGAGAATGGCGTAAACCCGGGAGGCGGAGCGTGCAGTGAGCTGAGATCCGGCCACTGCACTCCAGCCCGGGCGACAGAGCGAGACTCCATCTCAAAAAAAAAAAAAAGAAACTCATTCAAAACCACACAACTACGCGAGAACTGAACAACCTCCCCCTGAATGAATACTGGGTAAATAACGAAATTAAGGCAGAAATAAATAAGTTCTTTGAAACCAATGAGAACAAAGATACAATGTACCAGATCTCTGGGACACAGAGAAAGCAGTGTTTGGAGGGAAATTTATAGCACTAAATGTCCACATCAGAAAGCAGTAAGGATCTAAAATCAACTCCCTAACATCACAATTAAAAGAACTAGAGAAACAAGAACAAACAAATTCAAAAGCTAGAAGAAGACAAGAAATAATTAAGATTAGAACAGAACCGATGGAAATAGAGATATGAAAAACCTTTCAAAAACCCAATGAATCCAGGAGTTGGTTTTTTGAAAAAGTTAGCAAAATAGACCACTAGCCAGACTAATAAAGAAGAAAAGAGAGAAGAATCAAATAGACACAATAAAAAATGATAAAGGGGATATCACCACTGATCCCACAGAAATACAAACTACCATCAGAAAATACTATAAACACTTCTACGCAAATAAAATAGAAAATCTAGAAGAAACAGCTACATTCCTGGACACATACACCCTCCCAAGACTAAACCTGGAAGAAGTCAAATCCCTGAATAGACCAATAACAAGGTCTGAAATTGAGGCAGAAATTACTAGCCTACCAACCAAAAAAAGCCTAGGACCAAAAGGATTCACAGTCGAATTCTACCAGAGGTACAAAGAGGAGCTGGTACCATTCCTTCAGAAATTATTCCAAACAATAGAAAAGGAGGGAATCCTCCCTAACTCATTTTATGAGGCCAGCATCATCCTGATACGAAAACCTGGCAGAGACACAGCAACAACAACAAATTTCAGGCCAATATCCCTGATGAGCATTAATGCAAAAACTCTCAGTAAAATATTTGCAAACCGAATCCAGCAGCACATCAAAAAACCTATCTACCACAATCAAGTTGGCTTCATCCCTGAGATGCAAGAGTGGTTCAACATATGCAAATCAATAAATGTAATCCAGCATATAAACAGAACCAAAGACAAGAACCACATGATTATCTCAATAGATGCAGAAAAGGCCTTTGACAAACTTCAAAAGCCTTTCATGTTAAAATTCTCAATAAACTAGGTATTGATGGAATGTATCTCAAAATAATAAAAGCTATTTATGACAAACCCACAGCCAGTATCTTACTAAATGGGCAAAAACTGGAAGCATTCCCTTTGAAAACTGCCACAAGACAATGATGACCTCTCTCACCACTTCTATTCAACATAGTATTGGAAGTTCTGGACAGGGAAATCAGGCAAGAGAAAGAAATAAAGGATATTCAATTAGGAAAAGAGGAAGTCAAATTGTCCCTGTTTGTAGATGACATGATTGTATATTTAGAAAACCCCATTGTCTCATCCCCAAATATCCTTAAGTTGATAAGTAACTTCAGCAAAGTCTCAGGATACAAAATCAGTGTGCAAAAATCACAAGCATTCCTATACACCAATAATAGACCAACGGAGAGCCAAATCATGAATGAGCTCCTATTCACAATTGCTACAAAGAGAATAAAATACCTAGGAATCCAACTTACCAAATCATGAATGAGCTCCTATTCACAATTGCTACAAAGAGAATAAAATACCTAGGAATCCAACTTACAAGAGATGTGAAGGACCTCTTCAAGGAGAGCTACAAACCACTGCTCAACGAAATAATGGAGGACACAAACTAATGGAAAAATATTCCATGCTCGTGGATAAGAAGAATCAATATCGTGAAAATGGCCATACTGCCCGAGGTAATTGATAGATTCAAGGCCATCCCCATCAAGCTACCATTGACTTTCTTCACAGAATTAGAAAAAACTACTTTAAATTTTTTATGGAACCAAAAAAGAGCCTGTATAGCCAAGACAATCCTAAGCAAAAAGAACAAAGCTGGAAGCATCACACTACCTGACTTCAAACTATACTACAAGGCTACAGTAACCAAAACAGCATGGTACTGGTACCAAAACAAATATATAGACCAATGGAACAGAACAGAGGCCTCAGAAATAACACCACATGTACAACCATCTGATCTTTGACAACCCTGACAAAAACAATCAATGAGGAAAGGATTCCCTATTTAATGAATGGTACTGGGAAAACTGGCTAGCCATACACAGAAAACTGAAACTAGACCCCTTCCTTACACCTTATACAAAAAAACACTCAAGATGAATTAAAAACTTAAACCTAAGACCTAAAACCATAAAAACCCTAGAAGAAACCCTAGGCAATACCATTCAGGACATAGGCATGAGCAAAGACTTCATGGCTAAAACACCAAAAGCAATGGCAACAAAAACCAAAATTGACAAATGAGACCTAACTAAACTAAAGAGCTTCTGCACAGCAAAAGAAACTACCATCAGAGTGAACAGGCAACCTACAGAATGAGAGAAAATTTTTGCAATCTATCCATCTGACAAAGGGCTAATATCCAGAATCTACAAAGAACTCAAACAAATGTATAAGATAAAAACAAACAACCCCATCAAAAAGTGGACAAAGGATATAAACAGAAATTTCTCAAAAGGTGACATTTATGCGGTCAACAAACATGAAAAAAACCTCATCATCACCGGTCATTAGAGAAATGCAAATCAAAATCACAATGAATTACCATCTCACACCAGTTAGAATTGCAATCATTAAAAAGTCAGCAAACAACAGATGCTGCATAGAATGTGGGGAAATAGGAACACTTTTACACTGTTGGTGGGAGTGTAAATTAGTTTAACCATTGTGGAAGACAGTGTGGAGATTCCTCAAGGATCTAGAACCAGAAATACCAATTGACCCAGCAATCCCATTACTGGGTATATACCCAAAGGATTATAAATCATTCTACTATAAAGACACATCAACATGTATTTATTGCAGCATTATTCACAACCGCGAAGACTTGGAACCAACCCAAATGCCCATCAATGATAGACTGGATAAAGAAAATGTGGCACATATACACCATGGAATACTATGCAGCCATAAAAAGGAATGAGTTCATGTCCTTTGCAGGGACATGAATGAAGTTGGAAACCATCATTCTCAGCAAACTAACACAGGAAGAGAAAACCAAACACTGCATGTTCTCACTCCCAAGTGGGAGTCAAACAATGAGAACACATAGACACAGGGAGGGGAACATCACACACCAGGGCCTGTAAGGGGGCAGAGGGCTGGGGGAGGGACAGCATTGGGAGAAATACCTAATGTAGATGATGGGTTGATTGGTGCAGCATACCACCATGACACATGTACACCTACGTAACAAATCCGCACATTCTGCAGACATATCTGCAGAACTTAAAATATAATTTTAAAAAACTTTGTTGAAACATCAAATGTAGTATTTAACTAATCATTAATTTGCATGTATTTTTTAAAAGATCATTAGATAATTTGTTGTCTGCTTTGTTTTTCTATTCAGATGGTTTGAGAACTGTGTTGCACTTGGATCTTAGTAAAGTAAGTTGAGTTCCTGCATTAATTCATAGCAACATATATTAACCATAAATGTGAAGAAATACTTTTTCATACAAATACTTTTTAATTCTTTAAAAATAAGTTTATTTGTCCAAGACTGCTAATTGCATGCAGTCTAATTACACAAACCTTGTAACTTCAAAATGTTTCACAGTAGGTCTTAATTTCCAGATGTAATCTTGAGAGAATTTCCTAATACAATAAGGAAATTTGGAAATGTTCCAATCATAGATTTTGGGTTAGACTAAGGATGCAATAAGGTCGTTCTGGAATTCTCTTGACAAAGGCAGAGGAACTCCAGCCTAGGATTGTAGCCAGTTCTTGAACCACCCAGTATATTGTATCAGAGAAATATTGCTCCTTGGAGAATGAGATTTAGATTTTTCACATACTCATGAAAAGACAGAGCACGGGATTCATGCATTTGGGCCTACTATGAACATTAGGCCCATGCTTAGTACTTAGGTAAAGAGAATTCAGTCCATGAACAAGACAACTAGAGGTTGTTCTTGTTAGAAATTCACAGTATCTGTAATTCTATTATAAGTAGAGTGGCACGGTGGCTCACGCCTGTAATCCCAGTACTTTGGAAGGCCGAGGCCGAGGACTGCTTGATTCCAGGAGTTAGAGACCAGCTTGAGCAACATGGCAAAAACCTGTCTTTACAAAAAAATTAGCCAGTGGGTGGTGCGTTCCTGTGGTTCCAGATACTTGGGAGGCTGAAGTGGGAGGATCATCTGAGCCCACAAGTTCAAGGCTGCATTGAGCAGTGATCGTGCCACTGCACTCCATCCTGAGTGACAGAGTGAGACCCTGTCTCAACAACAACAACAAAAATCTAAGTATTCATATTTCAACAAGAGTTCTTCTTTCCATCATCAAACTAATTCTGATTTACAAGCAAGGCTGAAATAAATCATGTGACTAAGCTCTCTTAGATATTACTACAATTGTATTGCATTTATCAGTACAATAAGTATCTCAAGTAACAATGATTCTAACATGTGTCACATCCGTTGGAAGAATTCCCAAAGCTTTGAAACAAACGGGTAAATCCAGTGTCACTCTAATTCTACCTGACTGGTATGTAAGAGGGTTGCATGCTACTATGTAAGATAAAACGTATGAGAAATATAGAAAGGAAAGTTTTGTATAAACAGGTGAAATAGAGAATCAAGTTTTTTGTCTGTTTGTTTATTTGTGATAGAGTCTGGCTCCATCGCCCAGATTGGAATGCAGTAGCAAGATCTCAGTCCACTGCAGTCTCCGCCTCCTGTGTTCAAGTA
Organism: Trachypithecus francoisi; assembly: GCF_009764315.1. Taxonomy (NCBI): domain Eukaryota; kingdom Metazoa; phylum Chordata; class Mammalia; order Primates; family Cercopithecidae; genus Trachypithecus; species Trachypithecus francoisi. Next base: position 35,277,465 of record NW_022681469.1, read on the forward strand.
ATTTTCCTGCCTCAGCCTCCTGAGTAGCTGGGACTACAAGAACGTTCCACCACACCCTGCAGCAAACCAAGTATTATGAAGATGATTCAAGTCAGCATGTCTATGAAGGAACAAAAGTTTTGTCTTAAAAGGTTTCCCTTTTGTTTTGTTTATGTACATTGTTTTAAAAAAGAAAGCCTGGACCAGTTGCCATGGCTCACACCTGTAATCCCAGCAATTTGGAAGGCCAAAACGGGCCAATCACTTGAGGCCAGGAGTTCAAGACCAGCCTGGCCAACATGGTGAAACCCTGTTTGTACCAAAAAATACAAAAATTAGCCTGGCGTGGTAGTGGGTGCCTGTAATCCCAGCTACTTAGGAGCTGAGACAGGAGAATCACTTGAACCCGGGAGGCAGAAGTTGCAGTGAGCCAAGATCATGCCACTGCACTCCAGCTTGGGTGACAGAGAGACCCTGTCTCAAAGAGAGAAAGAAAGAGAGAGAAAGAGAGACTGTACATTAGTTATTCAGGTACTCAGGATCTAGAGATAACAAGTTTTATTAGCTTATAATTTTTCAAATTTTCACTTTATATACCTACATACAGTCATATACATAGTCACTAAACAGCATTTTCCGCATCATTATTACATTTCTCAACTTTAAGATTTCTCTTTAATAGGTTGAATGATTTAAGATTTACCTTTCTTGTACTGTTTTGGTACTTGTTCTTTCTTTTCTGGAAAATCTAAATCTATCCATATGTACATATATGTATATGTTTATTTATCTTCTATTACTAAGATCTTTTTCAAAATGCCAGATGATTGTTATCTCTAAATATTCAGTCACTTTAACAATATTTGGAAAGAAAATGTACAACCCAGTTTTACAATCAAAAATCATCCACTTTTTGAGCCCTTTTAAATGTTGCATGCTTCCTAAAATCTGCAATACTTATTCCAACAAATAGTCCTCTTGTATTGGCCATCATGGTACATATAACTATAAAATTAGGTATGAAAAACATGCTTCATTAAAGATGTTGTGAAAGTAAAATCTTTGTCAAAATATGCACTTATACTTTAATGGACAACATTTATGTTTATAAAGTTAGCTTGAGGAATGCTTCACATCTATTGATTCAAAAAAATATTAAAGTTGTGGCTCTCTCATAAAGTCATGTGTTCTTATGGCTTATTTGTAGTTAATTGACTAACCTGCTTCATGGAATACATTTTGATGTGATCACAAGTTCAGGTTAGTAATGCAATCACAGAAACTATGCACACACAAAAAAATGAAGAAAGCCTTGAGTAGTCATTAAAGTGGGAATTATCTTCAAAGGTAGATTTATAATAAATAAAAAGTTAACTGAAATTTAGCTCATAACTATCAGTGACAAATGTGTATTTTAGGCTGCTTGGTTCATAAAAACAAACTCACATTTCAAAAGGTACTGCATTTGAAAATTAAGTAAAGTTAGGCTACAAAAGAAATTGAGCATTCCAAGAAATTAATATTGGCTTTTTTCTAACTCTTCAAATTTCTAAAAACAATTTAAAACATTTTTACCAACAGGAAAAAACGTCTATTTTACCTTTGCTTGTGTTTGTTGCTGGTCCTTTAGTCACCTTGTGCAAATCAGAGGCTGAATGGCAAAGGATGTCCTGTCCGCGGTTCAAACGTGTTATTACAGGGGTGACTCAGTCTTCCAAGTTAAACTGGAGGCTTGCATTAAATCTCTTTATAACCAAAGTCAGTTCTCTTAAAAGCATCTTGGTATACATGCCCATTGCTTTCTGCAAATACCCAGTTTAAATTCACTAACTTACGACGGAAGAAAAAAACTTTGACTCTTTAGTTCGAAAATAAGGAAGAAAACTGTATACGTAAGACTTCCAGAATAAAGAGAAAAAAGGGAGCCAAGTGCTTTGTGTACTAAAGCATGTATTATCATGATCATTATTATTTTTTAGACGGAGTCTCACTCTGTCGCCTAGGTGGAGTGGAGTTGTGCAATCTCAGCTCACTGCAACCTCCATCTGCCAGGTTCAAGCGATTCTCCTGCCTCAGCCTCCCGAGTGGGATTACAGGCGCATGCCACCATACCCGGCTAATTTTTTTGTATTTTTAATAGAGACAGGGTTTCACCATGTTATCCAGGATGGTCTTGATCTCCTGATCTTGTGATCTGCCTGCCTTGGCCTCCCAAAGTGCGGGGATTACATGCATGATGATAATGGAATCATTGACTCTTATTAGAGTATTAGGTATCATCCTGAGTAAATACAACATGAATTTACTAGACCTAATGGCTCAAGATGGTGAACTGAACATGTGCATTTATTTACTGTGTCATTTTCAGCACCTATGATTAGAAAAAAGTACACTATAAAGCTGAAAATGAAAAGGGGTAACATGACTCAAAGACTGAAAACAACTAGAAGTATACCTCAGAAATTTTTTTAAAAGTAGAAAGACAAAAACAAACAAAACTCATAGTAGAAATTTATTCTAGGAGATCATGGCAGACAAGAGGCAGGACTAGACTGCAGCTCTCACGTGGACAGATAGAGCAGTGTGTGGAGACTTGCATCGTGAACCTTTGCTCCAGAACAACTGCAGAAATTAACCAGGAAAGCTGAGAGAACCCACAGACCCTCTGAAGGAAGCAGATTGCTCCTGGAGGACCCAGGAGACACCCCAAATACAGCCCAAGCTGTGGAAGTAGGAAATGGAGATTGTCCGCCCCCAAACACACACCCTCAGTGGGGAACCTTAAGGTCTAGATCACGGGAGAAGATTCTGACCTTACCTGGAGCTGGGTCAATTTAGAGAGCTGAGTGAAATACAGGGGTAGAGGAAGCAGCAGGAAAAGTCCTATGGGCTCTCTGAGTCCCCTGGAAAGCTATTTCTGCCTTGTCTCATAGGGGTCCTTAGGGAGAGCTGCCAGAGGTATTTGGAACAGACTACAGGGAAAAGTAAACTTCCAGCTGAACTTTGTAACAATTCCAACGGAATGTGAAGTCTTCTGTCCAGACCTAGGGAGAGAGTGTGAATCTGGTGTGCAGACTCCACAGACAGGGAGGCACGAAAGTCCGGTTTGCTTTCACAGCTACGAGGCTGGTAGTCTGGGGCAAGTTCTCAGCCCTGCTTGCCCACTGCTTGGAAACAGACTCGGTGCTGTTTGAGAGGGCAAGGTGGGTGTGAGACTGGCCTTTTGGGTTATGTGAGAGCTGGGTGAGGCCTATGACTGCCAGTTTTCCCCCACTCCCCTGACAACCTGCATGACACAGCAGAGGCAACCCTAATCCTCCTGGGACTATAACACCATTGGCCTGGGAACCATAACCCCATCCCCCACAGCAGCTGCCATAAGACCCACCCAAGGAGAGTCTGAGCTCACACACGCCTAGCCCTGCCCCCACCTGATGGTCCTTCCCTACCCACCCTGGCAGCTGAAGACAAAGGGCATATACTCTTGGGAGTTCTAGGGCCCTGCCCACTGCCTGATGCCCCTATGCTACTACAGCTGATGCTCTCTTCAAAGTGCCACCTCCCGGCAGGAGGCCAATACAAAAATAGTGCATTAAGCAACCAAAACTAAGAACCCTCACAGAGTCCATTTCACCCCTCTGCCACCTCCACCAGAGCAGGTGCTGGTATCCACGGCTCAGAGACCTGCAGATGGTTTACATCACAGGACTCTGTGCAGACAACCCTCAGTGCCAGCCTGAAGCCTGGTAGACCACCTAGGTGGCTATATCCAGAAGAGAGATAACAATCACTACTATAACAATCACTACTAGCTCTCTGGAAACCACATCCACAGGAAAAGGGGGAGAATACTACAGCAAGAGAACATCCCGTGCATCAAAAAAATCTGAACAGCATCCTTGAGCCTTATACCATCCCTCTGACATAGCCAGCCCAAGTGAGAAGGAACCAGAAAAACAATTCTGCTAATATGACAAAACAACTTTCTTTAACAACCCCCCCCCTCAAAAAAAATTACACTAGCTCACCAGCAATGGCTCCAAACCAAGAAGAAATTCCTGATTTTCCTGAAAAAGAATTCAGAAGGTCAGCTAATCAAGGAGGCATCAGAGAAAGGTGAAGTCCAATGTAAGGAAATTTTAAAAAATGATACAAGAAATGAGGGGAGAAATCTTCAGTGAAATAGATGGCATAAATAGCCAGGCACGGTGGCTCACCCCTGTAATCCCAACACTTTGGGAGACTGAGGCAGGCGGATCACTTGAGGTCAGGAATGCAAAACCAGTCTGGCCAATATGGTGAAATCCCATCTCTACTAAAAATATAAAAATTAGCTGGGCGTGATGGCATGCTCCTATAGTCCCAGCTTCACAGGAAGTTGAGGCAGGAGAATCACTTGAACCCAGGAGGTAGAGGTTGCAGTGAGCTGAGATCACACCACTATACTCTAGCCTGGGCAACAGAGCAAGACTTCATCTCAAAAAAACAAAACAAAACAAAGCAAAACAAAAAAGAGGGGGGGAAGAAATAGATAGCATAAATAAAATAAAAAACTATCGAAACTGGAAGATGGCCAAATAGGAACAGCTCCAGTCTGCAGCTCCCAGCGTGATTGACACAGAAGACGGGTGATTTCTGCATTTCCAACTGAGGTACCTGGTTCATCTCACTGGGACTGGTTGGACAGTGGGTGCAGTCCACAAAGGGTGAGCTGAAGCAGGGTAAGGCATTGCCTCACCAGGAAAGCACAAAGGATTGGGGGATTTCCCTTTCCTAGCCAAGGGAAGCTGTGACAACTATCTGGAAAAACAGGCCACTCCTGCCCAAATACTGTGCTTTTCCCAAGGTCTTAGCTGTCAGGCCTCTGAGCCCAAGCTAAGCCATCATATCCCCCATATCCCCTGTGACCTGCATGTATACATCTAGATGGCCTGAAGCAATTGAAGATCCACAAAGGAAGTGAAAATAGCCTTAACTGATGACATTCCACCATTGTGATTTGTTTCTGCCCCAGGTTAACTGATAAATGTACTTTGTAATCTCCCCCATCCTTAAGAAGCTTTTTGAAATTCTCCCCACCCTTGAGAATGTACTTTGTGAGATCCACCCCCTGCCCACAAAACATTGCTCCTAACTCCACCGCCTATCCCAAAACCTGTAAGAACTAATGATAATCCCACCACCCTTTGCAGACTCTCTTTTCGGACTCAGCCTGCCTGCACCCTGGTGAAACAAACAGCCTTGTTGCTCACACAAAGCCTGTTTGGTGGTCTCTTCACATGGACGCATGAGACATTAGCAACCTGCAGACAAGGTGATTCTCTCCCATGCCTGGCTCAGTGGGTCCAACGTCCACAGAGCCTTGCTCACTGCTAGTGCAGCAGTCTGAGATTGACCTGTGAGAAGGCAGCCTGGCTGGGGGAGGGGCATCTGCCACTGCTGAGGCTTGAGTAGGTAAACAAAGTAGCCAGGAAACATGAACTGGGTGGAGCCCACTGCAGCGCAACAAGGCCTGCTGCCTCTAGACTCCGCCTCTGTGGGCAGGACATAGCTCAAAAAAAGGCAGCAGACAACTTCCGCAGACTTAAATGTCCCTATCTGACAGCTCTGAAGAGAGCAGTGGTTCTCCCAGCACTGTGTTTGAGCTCTGAACACAGACAGATTGCCTCCTCAAGTGGGTCCCTGACCCCCATGTAGCCTATCTGGGAGACACCTCCCAGTAGAAGTGGACAGACACCTCATATAGGCAGCTGCCCCTCTGGGACGAAGCTTCCAGAGAAAGGATCAGGCAGCAATATTTGCTGTTCTGCAGCCCCCACTGGTAATATCCAGGCAAACAAGGTCTGGAGTGAAACTTCAGCAAACTCCAACAGACCTGCAGCTGAGGGACCTGACTGTTAGAAGGAAAACAAACAGAAAGGAATAACATCAACATCAAGAAAAAGGTCATCTACACCAAAACCCCATCTGTAGGTCACCAACATCAAAGACCAAAGGTAGATAAAACCACAAAGATGGGGAGAAACCAGAGCAGAAAAGCTGAAAATTCTAAAAATCAGAGCACCTCTTCTCCTCTAAAGGATCGCAGCTCCTCGCCAGCAACGGAACAAAGCTGTATGGAGAATAACTTTGGCGAGTTGACAAAAGTAGGCGTCAGAAGGTCAGTAAAAACAAACGTCTCCGAGCTAAAGGAGGGTGTTCAAACCCATCGCAAGGAAGCTAAAAACCTTGAAAAAAGACTAGATGAATGGCTAACTAGAATAAACAGTGTGGAGAAGACCTTAAATGACCTGATGGAGCTGAAAACCATGGCACGAGAACTTTGCAACACATGCACAAGCTTCGATAGCCAATTTGATCAAGTGAAAGAAAGGGTATCAGTAATTGAAGATCGAATTAGTGAAATAAAGTGAGAAGACAAGGTTAGAGAAAAAAGAATAAAAAGAAATGAACAAAGCCTCCAATAAATATGGGACTATGTGAAAAAAAAACAAACCTACGTTTGTTTGGTGTACCTGAAAGTGATGGGGAGAATGGAACCAAGCTGGAAAACAGTCTTCAGGATATTATCCAGGAGAACTTACCCAACCTAGCAAGGCAGGTCAATATTCAAATTCAGGAAATACAGAGAACAGCACAAAGATACTCCTCGAGAAGAGCAATCCCAAGACACATAATTGTCAGATTCACCAAGGTTGAAATGAAGGAAAAAGTGTTAAGGGCAGCCAGAGAGAAAGGTCGAGTTTCCAACAAAGGGAAGCCCATCAGACTAACAGTGGATCTCTCAGCAGAAACACTACAAGCCAGAAGAGAGTGGGGGCCAATAGTCAACATTCTTAAAGAAAAGAATTTTCAACCCAGAATTTCATATCCAGCCAAACTAAGCTTCATAAGTGAAGGAGAAATAAAATCCTTTACAGACAAGCAAATGTTAAAAGATTTAGTCACAACCAGCCTGCCTTACAAGAGCTCCTGAAGGAAGCACTAAACATGAAAAGAAATAACGAGTACCAGCTACTGCAAAAACATGCCAAATTGTAAAGACCATTGATGGTATGAAGAAACTGCATCAATCAATGGGCAAAATAACCAGCTAACATCTTAATGACAGGCTCAAATTCACTCATAACAATATTAACCTTAAATGTAAATGGGCTAAATGGTCCAATTAAAAGACACAGACTGGCAAATTTGATAAAGAGTCAAAACCCATCAGTATGCTGTATTCAGGAGATCCATCTCACGTGCAAAGATGCACATAAGCTCAAAATAAAGGGATGGAGGAAGATCTACCAAACAAATGAAAAGCAAAAAAAAAAAAAAAGTAGGGGTTTCAATCCTAGTCTCTGATAAAACAGACTTTAAACCAACAAAGATCAAAAGAGACAAAGAATGCCATTACATAGTAGTAAAGGGATCAATTCAACAATAAGAGCTAACTATCCTAAATATATATGCATCCGATAAAGGAGAACCCAGATTCATAAAGCAAGTCCTTAGAGACCTACAAAGAGACTTAGACTCCCACACAATAATAATGGTATGATTGCATGCCTAGAAAACCCTAAAGAATCCTCCAAAAAGCTCCTAGAGCTGTTAAAATAATTCAGCAAAGTTTCTGGATACAAAATTAATGTACACAAATCAGTAGCTCTCCTATAAACCAACAGCACCCAAGCTGAGAATCAAATCAAGAACTTAACCCCTTTTACAATAGCTGCAAAAAAAAAAAAAAATTAAAATACTTAGAAATATACCTAAGGAGGTGAAAGACCTCTACAAGGCAAATTACAAAACACTGCTGAAAGAAATCATAGATGCCACAAACAAAAAGAAACGCATTCCGTGCTCATGGATGGGTAGAATCAATATTGTGGAAATGACCATACTGCCAAAAGCAATCTACAAATTCAATGCAATTCCCATCAAAATACCACCATCATTCTTCATAGAACTATAAAAAAGAATCCTAAAATTCATACGGAACCAAAAAAGAGCCCACATAGCCAAAGAAAGACTAAGCCAAAAGAACGAACCTGGAGCATTACATTACCTGATTTCAAACTATACTATAAGGCCATAGTCACCAAAACAGCATAATACTGATATAAAAATAGGCACATAGACCGATGAAACAGAATAGAGAACTCAGAAATAAACCCAAATACTTATAGTCAGTTTATATTTGACAAAGCAAACAAAAACATGAAGTGGGGAAAGGACACCCTTTTCAACAAATGATGCTGGGATAATTGGCAAGTCACAAGTAGGAAAATAAAACTGTATCCTCATCTCTCACTTTATACAAAAATCAACTCAAGATGAATCAAGGACTTAAATCTAAGATGTGAAACTATCAAAATTCCAGAAGATAACATTGGAAAAATCCTCCTAGACATTGACTTAAGCAAGGATTTCATGACCAAGAACCCAAAAGCAAATGTATGAAAAAAACAAAGATAAATAGGTGGAACTTAATTAAACTAAAGATCTTTTGCGTGGCAAAAGGAACAGTCAGCAGAGTAAACAGATAACCCACAGAGTGGGAGAAAATCTTAAAAATCTATACATCAGAGAAAGGACTAATATCCAGAATCTACAACAAACTCAAAAAAATTAGCAAGAAAAAAAATCTCATCAAGAAGTGGGCTAACGACATGAATAAACAATTATCAAATGAAGATATACACGGGCCATCAAACATATGAAAAAATGTTCAATATCACTAATGATGAGGGAAATGCAAATCAAAACCACTATGTGATACCACCTTACTCCTGCAAGAATGGCCAAAATCAAAAAATAATGGAGGTCCGTGTGAATGTGGTGAAAGGGAACACTTCTACACTGCTGATGGGAATGTAACCTAGTATAACCACTATGGAAAGCAGTGTGGAGATTCCTTAAAGAACAAAAGTAGAACTACCATTTGATCCAGCAACCCCAACACTGGGGATCTACCCAGAGGAAAAGAAGTCATTGCACGTGTATACTTACAGGAGCACAATTCACAGTTGCAAATATGTGGAACCAACCCAAAAGCCCATCAATCAACAAGTGGATAAAGAAATTGTGGTATTTATATATGATGGAATACTCAGTCTTGAAAAGGAATGAACTAATGGCATTCGCAACAACCTGGATGGGATTAGAGACTATTACTCTAAGTGAAATAACCCAGGAATGGAAAGACAAACATGTATGTTCTCATTCATAAGTGGGAACTGAGCTATGAGTATGCAAAGGTATAAGAATGACATAATAGGCTTGGCGCGGTGGCTCACACCTGTAATCCCAGCACTTTGGCAGGCCGAGGCAGGCAGATCATTAGGTCAGTAGATTGAGACCATCTTGGCTAACACGATGAAACCCCATCTCTACTAAAACTACAAAAAAATTAGCTGGGCACTGTGGCGGGCGCCCGTAGTCCCAGCTACTCAGGAGGCTGAGGCAAGAGAATGATGTGATCCCGGGAGGTGAGCTTGCAGTGAGCCTAGATGGCGCCACTGCACTCCAGCCTGAGAGACACAGCCAGACTCCGTCTCAAAAAAAAAGAAAAAGAAAAAGAAAAAAAGAAAAAAAAAAAGAATACAAATTGGGTTCAGTGATTACAGCTCGGGTGATGGGAGCACCAAAATCTCACAAATCACCACTAAAGAACTTAACTCATGTAACCAAATACCACCTGTTCCTCAAAAACATATGGAAATTTAAAAAAAATAAGAAAGAAAAAGAAAGTTACTTTAGATGTATGAGCTGCTCCCTCCATTAGAAAGAGAAACTCTAATATTCAAAAAATGGAAATGGGTGGAGGCCAAATTATCAGGTCAAGGAAAATATGTATTTCAACATAGCAGAACCAGTTCGACCATTTAACTTACCAGAACATGTAGAGTGGCAAGCAGTAGAGACATTTGACCCCAAGACATTTAAGTAAAGAGAAAGCTCTTCCTATACAGGTTCAGAGTTTGTATGTTGAACCAAATATAAAAGCAGACCTAAAATGAATATATCTGGATCTTTCCAGTGGGCATGGAAGGGAAAAAAAAAAAAAAAAGGATAGGCTGCTCAACCCAGGAAAGAATTACACTCCTTGTCCATGATAATTTTCTACTTATTTTGATCATAATTACGGGGGGTTCTACTAACCTGCCTGGTTTCAACTTATCTGCTACAGATGCACTCTTACTTGTCAGTATGTCCCAACCACTTTCAGAATCTACAGTCCATCCTTTCATTCAATGAAATAATCTGTTGAGTAAATATGCCCAACAAATGTATGGGTGGTGGGGGTTGCAAAAATCCTTATGACAGATTTTTCAATTACTCTGGTCCTTTATAAATATAAATGGATGACCAAAGATCACAAAACATTTGATACAGACCAAAAGTATAAAGGAAATTAACAAAGGGAACATTCTATTCTCAAAGGAAATGGAATAGAATAAAATGTAAAACAATAGAAACAATTTTCAAAAATCTAATTAATAGCCTCAGAGAGATTTAAGAAGCTGTTGAACCAAACCAAAATAAGAGTACTGTAACAAAGGAGCAATCATATTACACACACAAAAAAAGGGTTCTTTGAAATTAAAACAAATATCAAAATATGGTGGTGTCTCAGTTCATTTAGCATTGCTACAGTCAAATACCCGAGGCTGGGTAATTTATAAAGAAAAGATGCAGGCTGGGAAGTTCAAGATCATGGCCCTGGTTTCTGGTGAGGGCTTTCATGCTGCATTATAACATGGCAGAGAAGGTCAAAGGGGAAGCAGACATGTATGAAGAGGCAAAACTCAAGGGGTAGCCTGGCTTTAAGACAACCCATAGTCAAGGGAACTCATTCACTCCCATGAGAACTAATCCAGTCTTGCCAGAGCAAGAACTCAGTACCACAACAATGCCACTAAGCCCTTTATGAGGGATCCATTTCCATGATCCAAACACCTCCCATTAGGCATCACCTCCCAATACCACCACATTTGGGATCAAATTTCAATGTGAGTTTTGGTGGGGACTAATAAACCATAGCCAAACCATTGCAAGTGCAGAACAAACTAGTATTCTAGAAAAAGAGGTGAGCAAATCCATACTACAAGGCAGAAAAGACAAAGACTTAGAAATGTGAGAGGAAAGCAACACAGGGTTCAGATGTAGAAAATCCAAGATCTATCTAATAGTAATCTTATAACTGAACAGTGAAAATTAGCTAACTAGTTGAAAAAAAATTGAAAGCAAACTATCTTGAGACAAAGATGAGAGTCTAAATTGGAGGATACAGTCAAAAGACTTTGTAAAGAATGTCTCCAATATAAAAATAGCCATGACATGAATCTACTAAAGACCAGAAAGACTGATTATAACATACTGCTTGTGAAATGAAGACATAAGTTCCTTCTGATTCAAAAAATTGTGGGTCGTATGGAACAGTAAGAGACTGGGAAAAATTAGTGTCCCACGAAAAAGTTTACGTCCAGATAAAGAGTGCTGTGTTTTTTTGTTTTTTGTTTTTTAACAATAAAGGGAGATAAGAAACAATACTGCCCTAAAGAACAGTCAAAAGTGCCATTTTTCAGGTAATTCGGGACAGAAATAAGCCCTCTTTGGGTTTGTAACAGATATTACCTATCATCTTAGAAGATAAGTTTTATTTGCTAAAGCGAGTTGTGGTATTTATAAGATGATATTTTGCTTACAGGTGTACCTTTTACTAATTTCTCTTGAAAAATTATCATAGGCATAGGAAGAGTTTAAATTTTGATTTTTATTTTAGAAAAAAATATTTGTCTTAGCATAAGACATAATTGATGACACTCATTTTTATGAGACCATTGGCAAAGTATTATAGTCTGGAAATCCAAAATTATTCAAGTTAAAATAAGCTACAACAAAACCTGAATGCTTTTCATGATCCGTTTTTAACTTGAGAAGATTTTTTTTTTTTTTACAAATTAAAATTTTGAAGACTCCATTACAATAAGTGTGGCAGTTTCTTTGGTTTTAGTTTCTTTCACTTGCTATTAAAATTCAGTGAAATAAAATTCAATAATCTTTTCTTATTTAGAAAAAGTTAAATGATTATCTATGGGTAATAGGATTGCAATGTTTCCTAATTTTTTCTATGTATTTATGTATATTTTCTCTTTTTCTTTCATCTACCTTGAATCTTCTTATGCCCTGATTATTTTGAAGGCACTGTAAGGTTAAACAGTGGCCTGATATGTATCCTGTCTTTGAGGTATTCGTTGACTGTTGGACAAAATTGGCCATGCCTCTCATTCTTTTCATATTTTCTTCATCTTCAAGATGTTAATAATATTATTAATATTGCCCACTTTATTTAGAGTTCATTGAATATCAAAACCCTGACATAATAATTGTTGAAGAACTTATCATCACTGTAAGGATAAAAGCAACCATTTTTTTTTTTTCTCTTATAGATTCTTAATACCAACTTTACTCATTGTAAAAACATGTCATGCCTGGGCACAATAATCTAATTACTCAAAGTACAGCCTTACTGGAGCAGGACACCAATAAAATAGGAAAACTTATCAAATAGCCCACAATTTAGTTTACTATATTTCACTGCCCCTTAAACTTTAACTTCTCCCCAAAAATGAATGAATAATGAATTAATGCACCAGCAAATGAATCAAAATAGGAGTTGAAGTGTGATCTGCCTATCAAAGCTCTATATGTATGCCAGCATGAAATATATGTGGATGTGCAATATTTGGAAGGCCTCCGACTGGGAAATATCTTCCCTAAACCAAGGGGAGAAATAGCATTGAGGACATTATAGTATCTTTTGAGTCTTTATGATAGAAGATGATCTAGATTACAACCAGATCAGTTAAGTGACCACGTGAACTACATGCATTGAAAACTGATGAACTACTTAGATACAGTACTTAGATACAGACCAACAAGTATCACATAAAAGGATTTCTCATATAAACTCTATTTTATGGGAGTCTAATACAATTTATCTTCTGATATTGATGATTGCTAAATGAATTCCCAAGGGTGCTGGTGATACCTGGGTAAAGTTGAACCCCCACAGCATTCATATAGATTCGCTTTCACCCACATAACTTAGCATCCTGTGATCACTTATAATATTTAGGGATCCCCAATTACTGGAGCGTAAACAGCGATTTGCTTTTGCATTTGCTATTCCCTATTCCGAGAATGTATTTCCTAGGACATATTTGTGACTGCTCCTGCCTTCAAGACATCTCATCAGAGAGGCTTTGACTCTCTTATATTTCCAGTGTTCCCTCAAACTCCCTAATCCTTTTACCCCTCATTATTATTCTCCAGAGCACTTGCAACCACCAAATATATGTGTGTTTGTTAGTGTATTGGGTTAAAAAAAATTTTTTTTTGAGACAGAGTCTCACTTTGTCACTCAGACTAGAGTGCAGTCACACAATCGTAGTTCCCCACAGCTTTGAACTCCTGGGCTCAATGATCCTCCCACTTCAGCCTGCAAAGTAGCTGGGACTACAGTCTACACCACCACACTCAGCTATTTTTTATATTTTTTGTAGAAATGGGATATTGCTATGTTGTCCAGACTTGTTTATTGCTTATTTATCATTGTTCATTTTCCCACAAGTATTTAAGCTCCCCAAGAGCAGGTATATTCACTTTCTTTTCCCTATTGCCTTGCATGAGGTGAACACCCAGTAAATAATTGCTGTATCAATGAATGGCATCAATGACTACCTTTTTTATTTTTATTTTTTACTTTAAAGTCAATACATATTTTGGGAGAGGCTTGAGGTTGAAAAAAATCAACACTTGCTACTGTTTAGTATTTCAAGGAAAAGTTGGCATTGTAGTAAGGGCTAAAAAATTTTTTAGCAGAATCACCGGAAAAGTCATACTGAGAAAAACTAACAAATTGAAGTTAACAGTAGGAGCCTTATTCATCTCTCTTAGGAGATCTGAAGAGTGACCCTGACAAGATGGTCCATGCCAGCCATAATAGCAGTGACACACAAATCCATTCTTCATGTCTGTTATTGTCTTCTGTTTATTGTGTTCAGAAATGATGAATCTGAAACTCTTGTTTAGAACATATTTCTTACCACTGCTTTCAGGCATATGCAGATAGAAGGAGGACTCAGGTGTTTTTCGAATACATCTTCCATGATTGTTACATAGACTCTGACTGCAGAGCTTGGCTGCAGAGGTCACATTCACAGCATAATGGCCCAAAGGCCCTCGGATAGATTGTTGCATAGATAAGCAGTTCTCCTGTAGGAAAAACAGAAATCTACTTAAAGCACTCTCAAAGTGTGATTCCATTATCCAGGCAGTATTAATGCCTGAAGTTTTGTATTTGGTAAGGCTGAGGAGGAAGAGCATTTCTGTGGATTAACTATTTAAAGGAGGGACTAAGCCTTTATAGGGTCATTTGAGTATGAGCCATGCCTTTAATTGGGAAGACTATGAACCAACCAAATTCATATCATTTCCAGGTGAAGATGATCTCACAGTGTCCCAGTAGAGACTAGGCCTTGATGTAAAGATATATTTGTAGTAATACTTTTAAAAGATATCATTAATATGGGAATGGCTTGCTAAAATTTAACTTTACTTGTGAAACATTTTCAATGCTGATACTCAATATATTTTAACATTAGGTCAGATTTTTCAAAAACTACCAAGTCATCCTATTCTTCTCTCTACCTCTGATGAGATAACAATTCTCCTAAAGTTGATGAGTTCTCATCCACATTTTTATAATTTTACTAGGGGTGTGTGTGTGTGTGTGTGTGTGTGTGTGTGTAATTATGAACAAGAGGGGGTATTATTTTGTGCTTTTTAATCATTTACATACATATATCATGTAGGATATTTTTGCAATTCACTTTTTGAACTTAACATTTTCCATTTTTTATGTTGATACATGTAGCATTTTTTCATTTTAATTGCTGTTCAGTATTTCATAATATAAATATAACATACTTTACTTGTCCATCAGTCAGTTTTTAGGAGGTAGAATATAAAAGATCATTATTTACACGAAATGCTAGTGTTACTTGTACATTGTATATAGGGTCCAATGATAGTAGGTAAGAATGTCTTCCCACAAGTCTACCATTGGGTATTTCATTGATGTGTCCATAGCATT
The DNA here is from genome assembly GCF_009764315.1 of Trachypithecus francoisi. NCBI lineage: Eukaryota > Metazoa > Chordata > Mammalia > Primates > Cercopithecidae > Trachypithecus > Trachypithecus francoisi. The sequence goes on from NW_022681469.1 coordinate 35,292,592, forward strand.
GGGCTTTAACTTTAGGACACATTTCTGTACATTAATGATCATATTGTGCAGTTAGGATGGGCAAACCTAATTGAAATGATATTATCAGCTAACCCAGAAGAGCCTGGCTGGAATCTTGATAAATGCCTGCCTTGATCCACCCAGGTAGGACCATGGAAAAATTCTAGTAAATTAATTAGTAACATAAATTGAGTTTTCTACTAGCATTTAATTATTTATTTTATCAATATTTAAACTAATGCATAATTAAAAACCAATTAAGCTTAGAACAGTGGGATATTTTCTCAGTGACAGGAGGCCCCAGAACTGTGACTCCATCTGGTAAAGATTTGGGAGATTCAAATTGAAAGTCATAAGGCAGAATAAAGCTCTTAATTGACAGGCAGTTGAACAAGGCCAGCACTTTGGCAATAGTAAATTCTGAAGATCATGTAAGCAATATTATTTGTTACAGACACATTCAATCTGGGGCAGTCTCATACTATATTTAGAAACACACGCTGTTTTTAGTCAGGACAAGACTCCTTGTCTGAGGCATCTGAGGAGGTTTCTAAGAAAGACACAGTAAAATAAAACAGGCAAACAATTGAAGCAAAGGAAAGAAGAGAAAAGGATGGCTGGGAAGGAAAAAAGAGGAAGGACGAAAAAGCAACCAAGAAAGACAAAGGTTGGGAGGAGTCAAATGAAGACGACATAGAACACTGGCAAATAAAATCAACTTCAACTTGGGCATTCCCTGTTCTGTCACAGCCGTCCTCCTTGAAATACCTTCTTCACTTAGCTTCCAGAACATCACATCCCTGTTTTGTCCCCAACCTCACTAGATGTTCCTTCTCAGTCTTCTTTACTGACTCCTGTTCATCTTTCCTACATTTAACACTGGAGTGCCCCGGCTTAAATCTTAGACCTCTTCTCTTCTATAGCTGTACTATTTCACTGAATAAACTCATCCCATCTCATTACTTTAAATACAATCCCCAAATGTGTATCACCCAGACCTTATCCCTGAATTGATAATATACCCACCTATTTACTTGACATCTCTACCTGGATGTCTTACAAGCATTTCAAACTTAACATACTCCAACATAATCTACTGACCCTCTTCCCAGAGTTCCCCATCTCAGCATAAGCCAACTTCCTCTTTCCAGTGCCTTAGGAGCAAAACCTTGGAGTTATTCATCACTCCTTTCCCCCCTTACAGTTAATCCATCAGCAAGTCCTTTTCAGTCTACCTTCAAAATGTATCCAGAATTCAACCCTTGCTACCATTCTGTTTCAGGTCACTAATAGCTCTCACCTGGATGATTGCCTCCCAACTAGTCTCACACAATCTGTTCTAAATACAGTAAGCATACATATGTTTCTCTCTATAATTAAGTAAAATAGGAATCAATAGTAAAAGTAGACACAAAAATCCTAGTTTTTTACAGATTAAAAATACCCTCCCAAGTAGCAATTTGGTCCAAAAGGAAATTTTTTAAATTACAATTTCAAATTAATTAGAAAAATAAAAACAACTGGAATACTACATGTTAAAACGTGTTAATACATCCAAAGTAATTTTCAATGTCAATGTCTAGTCATAAGTGCTTTTGTTTACTGGGCGATCCAATTATCAAAGCAGAAACAAGGCATTTTGGCATTGGCTTTCACCTGGACTCCCATTCAGCTATACAGCAGTGTGCACTAGTAGCTGATGGGGTGCTGAGTGGCATGCTTTCCACTTAAGCTTTTTTCTATACTTCCTGTTCCCCCAACTCTCTGCATCTTCTCAGTCACTTTTCCACTCTTAGAAGCTCTACCTTAGTGGCTACCTGCTTCATTGAATCAGTGCATTTCCTATCTCTGTCTCATTATCAGAAGCTGGTCACCAATTTCGTAGAACCCAGCAAGTGATATTCTACCTATTATGGCAAACTTTCTTGACTTTCAGTGTATCTGGAGCATTCACTAAATTTCTAAAATTAACTTCTAATTTTAAATCTTTATCCAAAAAAATGTGCACCTTTTTGTGGAAGTTTATCTTCTACTCTGTCTTTGGATCTGAATGAAATCTCCTAACATTTTAAAGCATGCTAATACTAGATGCAAAAATAACACTTTTTATTGCAACAGCTTTGATTATTTAACATAGAGGAATAAAATAATAAATTAAACAACCATTCAATTCAAGAAGTTAGAAAAATAATTTTTTAGAAAGCAATCTCATGAAAAGAAATAATAAAGTTAAAAGTATAAATTTATGAATTAGAAAATTGAATTGATAAAGAGTAGGTCTTCAAAAAAAGAAAACCATCAAACATTCATATCTGACAAGCCTAACTAATCAAAAAAGGAAGAGTCATGATTGATTGATTGATTAAGTGGTTGAACTCAGTATCCAATTCATTGATAATGCATAGCTTGAAGCATCTACCCATTGTTTCACCCTTTGTGAAATGGTTGGTTCTTGAGGCATAGTCAGCCCTCATCATAAAACTATTACGTGTGACTATATCCACCCTAAACAAAGATACTCCCAGATTACCACCCAGAAACCAAGGACAAAGGACAGATCTCTCTTTGGGAAAAGCCAGATTCTTTATAACCCATTAGCTCTCCATCTCACTACCTCCTCTTCTATTTTACTATGAAAGTTTTGATTATATCAGCCTTAATTATTGCTTCTAGAGTTGGATTTATCAGCCTTTTGGATGTGATTCCATGACTATTTCAGCTGCTCTAAGGAAAGATGATCTGTATTTAAAGATTTATATCAGTAATCTAAAAGAAAATTTTGTCTATGTGACAGCTTGGATTTAATCACACCATCCCAAATACATGTTTTGATCAGGGGAAACTTGTTAAACCATTTATATGTAATGTGGTCAAAAAAAGACAGGAACTTTACATACAACTTATAAAAATGTGATATACCACATAAACAGAATAAAAAATAAAAATCATGTGATCATCTTACTAGATGCAGAAAAAGCATTTTTTAAAAATTTAACACCCCTTCACAGTAAAAACTCTTACAACAATAGGTATAGAAAGAATGTATCACAACATATAAAGGCCATATATGACAAGCCCATAGCTAACATCAAAGTCAATGATGAAAAGTTGAAAGCTTTTTCTCTAAGATCAGAAATACCACAAGGATACTCACTCTAATCATTTCTCTTTTATTCATTTTAGTTTAATTATTTTTCTTAAGAGATGGAGTCTGTCACCCAGGCTGAAGTGCAGTAGAACAATCATAGTCCATTACAGCTTTGAAATCCTGGGTTCAAGTCATTCTCCTCCTGTAGCCTCCTGAGAAGCTAGGACTACAAGCACACACCAACACACCTGGCTAGCTTTTTCTTTTTTACTTTTTGTAGAGATGGGGTCTCATTATGTTGCCCAGGCTGTGTTTGAACTCATGGCCTCAAGCAACCCTCCTGCCTCAGCTTCCCAAAGTACTGGGATTATAGGCATGAGCCATCTCATCCAGCCAACTCTGACCACTTCTATTCAACATAATACTAGAAGTCCCAGCTAGAGCAATTAGCAAGAAATAAAAATGAATCTGAATTCAAAATTATCCCTGTTGCAGGTGATATAATTCTATATATAGAAAACCCTAAAAACTACAAAAAGAGAGGGGCGGAGCAAGATGGCCGAATAGGAACAGCTCCAGTCTCCAACTCCCAGCACGAGCGACACAGAAGTCCGGTGATTTCTGCATTTTCCACTGAGGTACTGGGGTCATCTCACTGGGGAGTGCCGGACAATTGGTGCTGGTCAGCTGCTGCAGCCCGACCAGCTAGAGCTGAAGCAGGGCGAGGCATTGCCTCACCTGCGAAGAGCAAGGGGGAAGAGAATCCCTTTTCCTAGCCAGGGGAACTGAGACACACAACACCTGGAAAATCGGGTAATTCCCACCCCAATACTGTGCTTTAAGCAAACGGGCACATCAGGAGAATATATCCCACACCTGGCCGGGAGGGTCCCACGGCCATGGAGCCTCCCTCTTTGCTAGCACAGCAGTCTGCGATCTAACCGCAAGGCAGCACCGAGGTGGGGGGAGGGGCGCCCGCCATTGCTGAGGCTTAAGTAGGTAAACAAAGCCGCTGGGAAGCTCGAACTGGGTGGAGCTCACAACAGCTCAAGGAAACCTGCCTGTCTCTGTAGACTCCACCTCTGGGGACAGGGCACAGCTAAAAAACAACAGGGGAAGCAACAGAGGCCTGTGCAGACCTGAACGACTCTGTCTGACAGCTTTGAAGAGAGCAGTGGATCTCCCAACATGGAGGTTGAGATCTGAGAAGGGACAGACTGCCTGCTCAAGTGGGTCCCTGACCCCTGAGTAGCCTAACTGGGAGACATACCCCACTAGGGGCAGTCTGACACCCCACACCTCACAGGGTGGAGTACACCCCTGAGAGAAAGCTTCCAAAGTAAGAATCAGACAGGTACACTCGCTGTTCAGCAATATTCTATCTTCTGCAACCTCTGATGCTGATACCCAGGCAAACAGGGTCTGGAGTGGACCTCAAGCAATCTCCAACAGACCTACAGCTGAGGGTCCTATTAGAAGGAAAACTATCAAACAGGAAGAACACCTATACCAAAACCCCATCAGTACGTCACCATCATCAAAGACCAGAGGCAGATAAAACCACGAAGATGGGGAAGAAGCAGGGCAGAAAAGCTGGAAATTCAAAAAATAAGAGCGCATCTCCCCCTGCAAAGGAGCGCAGCTCATCACCAGCAACGGATCAAAGCTTGTCAGAGAATGACTTTGACAAGATGAGAGAAGAAGGCTTCAGTCCATCAAACTTCTCAGAGCTAAAGGAGGAATTACACACACAGTGCAAAGAAACTAAAAATCTTGAAAAAAGAGTGGAAGAATTGATAGCTAGAATAATTAATGCAGAGAAGGTCATGAATGAAATGACAGAGATGAAAACCATGACACAAGAAATACGTGACAAATCCACAAGCTTCAGTAACCAACTCGATCAACTGGAAGAAAGAGTATCAGCGATTGAGGATCAAATGAATGAAATGAAGCAAGAAGAGAAACCAAAAGAAAAAAGAAGAAAAAGAAATGAACAAAGCCTGCGAGAAGTATGGGATTATGTAAAAGGACCAAATCTACGTCTGATTGGGGTGCCTGAAAGTGAAGGGGAAAATGGAACCAAGTTGGAAAACACTCTTCAGGATATCATCCAGGAGAACTTCCCCAACCTAGTAGGGCAGGCCAACATTCAAATTCAGGAAATACAGAGAACGCCACAAAGATACTCCTCCAGAAGAGCAACTCCAAGACACATAATTGCCAGATTCACCAAAGTTGAAATGAAGGAAAAAATCTTAAGGGCAGCCAGAGAGAAAGGTCGGGTTACCCACAAAGGGAAGCCCATCAGACTAACAGCAGATCTCTTGGCAGAAACTCTACAAGCCAGAAGAGAGTGGGGGCCAATATACAACATTCTTAAAGAAAAGAATTTTCAACCCAGAATTTCATATCCAGCCAAACTAAGTTTCATCAGTGAAGGAGAAAGAAAATCCTTTACAGATAAGCAAATGCTTAGAGATTTTGTCACCACCAGGCCTGCCTTACAAGAGACCCTGAAGGAAGCCCTAAACATGGAAAGGAACAACCGGTACCAGCCATTGCAAAAACATGCCAAAATGTAAAGACCATCGAGGCTAGGAAGAAACTGCATCAACTAATGAGCAAAATAACCAGTTAATATCATAATGACAGGATCAAGTTCACACATAACAATATTAACCTTAAATGTAAATGGACTAAATGCTCCAATTAAAAGACACAGACTGGCAAACTGGATAAAGAGTCAAGACCCATCAGTCTGCTGTATTCAGGAGACCCATCTCACATGCAGAGACATACATAGGCTCAAAATAAAGGGATGGAGAAAGATCTACCAAGCAAATGGAGACAAAAAAAAAGCAGGGGTTGCAATCCTAGTCTCTGATAAAACAGACTTTAAACCATCAAAGATCAAAAGAGACAAAGAAGGCCATTACATAATGGTAAAGGGATCAATTCAACAGGAAGAGCTAACTCTCCTAAATATATATGCACCCAATACAGGAGCACCCAGATTCATAAAGCAAGTCCTTAGAGACCTACAAAGAGACTTAGACTCCCATACAATAATAATGGGAGACTTCAACACTCCACTGTCAACATTAGACAGATCAATGAGACAGAAAGTTAACAAGGATATCCAGGAATTGAACTCATCTCTGCACCAAGCGGACCTAATAGACATCTATAGAACTCTCCACCCCAAATCAACAGAATATACATTCTTCTCAGCACCACATCACACTTATTCCAAAATGACCACATAATTGGAAGTAAAGCACTCCTCAGCAAATGTAAAAGAACAGAAATTATAACAAATTGTCTCTCAGACCACAGTGCAATCAAACTAGAACTCAGGACTAAGAAACTCATTCAAAACCACTCAACTACATGGAAACTGAACAACCTGCTCCTGAATGACTACTGGGTACATAACGAAATGAAGGCAGAAATAAAGATGTTCTTGGAAACCAATGAGAACAAAGATACAACATACCAGAATCTCTGGGACACATTTAAAGCAGTGTGTAGACGGAAATTTATAGCACTAAATGCCCACAAGAGAAAGCAGGAAAGATCTAAAATTGACACTCTAACATCACAATTAAAAGAACTGGAGAAGCAAGAGCAAACACATTCAAAAGCTAGCAGAAGGCAAGAAATAACTAAGATCAGAGCAGAACTGAAGGAGATAGAGACACAAAAAACCCTCCAAAAAATCAATGAATCCAGGAGTTGGTTTTTTGAAAAGATCAACAAAATTGACAGACCGCTAGCAAGACTAATAAAGAAGAAAAGAGAGAAGAATCAAATAGATGCAATAAAAAATGATAAAGGGGATATCACCACGGACCCCACAGAAATACAAACTACCATCAGAGAATACTATAAACACCTCTACGCAAATCAACTAGAAAATCTAGAAGAAATGGATAATTTCCTGGACACTTACACTCTTCCAAGACTAAACCAGGAAGAAGTTGAATCCCTGAATAGACCAATAGCAGGCTCTGAAATTGAGGCAATAATTAATAGCCTACCAACCAAAAAAAGTCCAGGACCAGATGGATTCACAGCTGAATTCTACCAGAGGTACAAGAGGAGCTGGTACCATTCCTTCTGAAACTATTCCAATCAATAGAAAAAGAGGGAATCCTCCCTAACTCATTTTATGAGGCCAACATCATCCTGATACCAAAGCCTGGCAGAGACACAACAAAAAAAGAAAATTTTAGACCAATATCCCTGATGAACATCGATGCAAAAGTCCTCAATAAAATACTGGCAAACCGGATTCAGCAGCACATCAAAAAGCTTATCCACCATGATCAAGTGGGCTTCATCCCTGGGATGCAAGGCTGGTTCAACATTCGCAAATCAATAAACGTAATCCAGCATATAAACAGAACCAAAGACAAGAACCACATGATTATCTCAATAGATGCAGAAAAGGCTTTTGACAAAATTCAACAGCCCTTCATGCTAAAAACGCTCAATAAATTGGTATTGATGGAACGTACCTCAAAATAATAAGAGCTATTTATGACAAACCCACAGCTAATATCATACTGAATGGGCAAAAACTGGAAAAATTCCCTTTGAAAACTGGCACAAGACAGGGATGTCCTCTCTCACCACTCCTATTCAACATAGTGTTGGAAGTTCTGGCTAGGGCAATCAGGCAAGAGAAAGAAATCAAGGGTATCCAGTTAGGAAAAGAAGAAGTCAAATTGTCCCTGTTTGCAGATGACATGATTGTATATTTAGAAAACCCCACTGTCTCAGCCCAAAATCTCCTTAAGCTGATAAGCAACTTCAGCAAAGTCTCAGGATACAAAATTAATGTGCAAAAATCACAAGCATTCTTATACACCAGTAACAGACAACAGAGAGCCAAATCATGAATGAACTTCCATTCACAATTGCTTCAAAGAGAATAAAATACCTAGGAATCCAACTTACAAGGGATGTAAAGGACCTCTTCAAGAACTACAAACCACTGCTCAGTGAAATCAAAGAGGACACAAACAAATGGAAGAACATACCATGCTCATGGATAGGAAGAATCAATATCGTGAAAATGGCCATACTGCCCAAGGTTATTTATAGATTCAATGCCATCCCCATCAAGCTACCAATGAGTTTCTTCACAGAATTGGAAAAAACTGCTTTAAAGTTCATATGGAACCAAAAAAGAGCCCGCATTGCCAAGACAATCCTAAGTCAAAAGAACAAAGCTGGAGGCGTCACGCTACCTGACTTCAAACTATACTACAAGGCTACAGTAACCAAAACAGCATGGTACTGGTACCAAAACAGAGATATAGACCAATGGAACAGAACAGAGTCCTCAGAAATAATACCACACATCTACAGCCATCTGATCTTTGACAAACCTGAGAAAACAAGAAATGGGGAAAGGACTCCCTATTTAATAAATGGTGCTGGGAAAATTGGCTAGCCATAAGTAGAAAGCTGAAACTGGATCCTTTCCTTACTCCTTATACGAAAATTAATTCAAGATGGATTAGAGACTTAAATGTTAGGCCTAATACCATAAAAACCCTAGAAGAAAACCTAGGTAGTACCATTCAGGACATAGGCATGGGCAAGGATTTCATGTCTAAAACACCAAAAGCAATGGCAGCAAAAGCCAAAATTGACAAATGGGATCTAATTAAACTAAAGAGCTTCTGCATAGCAATAGAAACTACCATCAGAGTGAACAGGCAACCTACAGAATGGGAGAAAATTTTTGCAATCTACTCATCTGACAAAGGGCTAATATCCAGAATCTACAAAGAACTCAAACACATTTACAAGAAAAAAACAAACAACCCCATCAAAAAGTGGGCAAAGGATATGAACAGACATTTCTCAAAAGAAGACATTCATACAGCCAACAGACACATGAAAAAATGCTCATCATCACTGGCCATCAGAGAAATGCAAATCAAAACCACAATGAGATACCATCTCACACCAGTTAGAAGGGCAATCATTAAAAAGTCAGGAAACAACAGGTGCTGGAGAGGATGTGGAGAAATAGGAACACTTTTACACTGTTGGTGGGATTGTAAACTAGTTCAACCATTATGGAAAACAGTATGGCGATTCCTCAAGGATCTAGAACTAGATGTACCATATGACCCAGCCATCCCACTACTGGGTATATACCCAAAGGATTATAAATTATGCTGCTATAAAGACACATGCACATGTATGTTTATTGCGGCACTATTCACAATAGCAAAGACTTGGAATCAACCCAAATGTCCATCTGTGACAGACTGGATTAAGAAAATGTGGCACATATACACCATGGAATATTATGCAGCCATAAAAAAGGATGAGTTTGCATCCTTTGTAGGGACATGGATGCAGCTGGAAACCATCGTTCTTAGCAAACTATCACAAGAAGAGAAAACCAAACACCGCATGTTCTCACTCATAGGTGGGAACTAAACAATGAGATCACTTGGACTCGGGAAGGGGAACATCACACATCGGGGCCTATCATGGGGAGAGGGGAGGGGGGAGGGATTGCATTGGGAGTTATACCTGATATAAATGACGAATTGATGGGTGCTGACGAGTGGATGGGTGCAGCACACCAACATGGCACAAGTATACATATGTAACAAACCTGCACGTTATGCACATGTACCCTAGAACTTAAAGTATAATAAAAAAAAATTTAAAAAAAAAGAAAAGTTAAAAAAAAAACTACAAAAAATGTCGTAATAAAGAAATTCAGTAAGGTTGCAGTATACAAAATCAACCTATACAAATTAATTGAATTTCTATTCATTAATAGTGAGCCATCTGAAAAGGAAACTAAGAAAACAATTCCATTTACAATACCATTAAAAATAATAAAATCCTTAGGAATAAACTTAACCAAAAAACTGAAAGACTTATACATCGAAAACTACATAATATTGATAAAAGGCGTTAAAGTAGACATAAATAAAAGATAACCTACATTTATGGACAGAAAAACTTAATATTGTTAAAATGTCCACACTGCCCAAAGTGATCTGCAGGTTCAATGCTATCCCCATCAAAATCCCAATGGCAATTTTTACAGAAATAGAAAACAAAAAACTAAACTTTATATGGAACCACAAAAGACCCAGAAGAGCCAAAGTAACTTTCAGAAAGAACAAAAGTGGAGGCTTCACATTTCCTCATTTAAAAATACATTACAATTCTACAATAAATAAAACACTACGTTACTGGTATAAAGGTAGATATACAAGTCACAGGAACAGAATAGAGAGGCCAGAAGTAAACCCACACATATATGATCAACTGATGTTTGACAAGAGTGCCAAGGACACAACAGAGAAAGGATAGTCTCTTCAACAGATGGAGCTGGGAAAACTAGATATCTGTATGCCCAGAAACGAAATTAGATCCCTATCTTACACCACACACAACAGTCAATTCAAACTGGACTAAAGACTTACTTAACATCAGACCAAATACTCTAAAATGCCTAAAAGAAGACACACGGGGAATGCTTCTTGACACTGGTCTTGGCAATTATTTCTTAGACATGACAACAAAAGGACAGGCAACAAAAACAAACATGGACAAATGGGACGCATCAAACTGAAAAGCTTTTGCACAGCAAAAGAAACAGCAGTGTGAAGAGATAATCTATAGAATAGTAGAAATATTTCCAAACCATATATCTGATAGAGGTCAATATCCAAAATATATAAGGAACTTCTATGACTCAGCAAAAAATCCAAATAACCCAATCAAAAATTAAGCAAAGGACCTGAACAAACATTTCTCCAAAGAAGACATACAAAGGGCGAATATGTATATGAAAAGATGCTCAAAATCATTAATTATTGGGGAAATGTAAATCAAAACAATGAGCTGTCACCTCACACCTGTTAGGATGGGTATAATTTAAAAAATAAAAGATAACAAGTGTTGAATTTGTAGAGAAACGGGAACCCCCAAATCCTGTTGATGGGAATGTTAAATGGTACAACAGCTATGGAAAACAGTATGGAAATTCCTCAAAACATTCTAACTGTAACTACTATGTGATTCAGTATATATGCATATACATTTCTGGATATATAAAAGAAGTGAAATTGCAATCTCAAAGAGATGTCTGCATTCCCATGTATATTGCAGCACTATTCACCATAGCCAAGAAATGGAAACAATCGAAGTGTCTGTTGACAGATAAATGAATAAAGATAATTCACTATATACATACGATGAAATATTAGTCAGCCTTTTAAAAGAAGGAAATAATGTCATTTATAACAACCAGATGAACCTGGGGGGGCATTATTCTATGTGAACTAAGGCAGTCACAGGCCAAATGCTACATGATTGTACTTACGAGGTATCTAAAATAGTAAACTCGTAGAAGCAGAGAATACAGTAATAGTTGTAAGGGGCTGAGGGTGGGAGAAATAGGAAGTTGTTATTTAAAAGTTGCAACATTTCAGTTATCCTAGATAAATAAGTTAGGGATATGCTAGTTCAGTTACGCTAGATAAATAAGTTTGAGAGATCTCCTGTACAACATAGTGTCTATAGTTAATAAAGTATTAAGCAATCCAAAATTTAAGAGGGTAGATTTCATATTAAGTGTTCTTATAAGAAAAGAACAGAATAGATTGTTAATTTTTTTTTTTTTTTTTTTGACATGGAGTTTCACTCTTGTTGCCCAAGCTGGGGATGCAATGGCGTGATCTCGGCTCACGGCAACCTCTGCCTCCCGGGTTCAAGCGATTCTCCTGCCTCAGCCTCCTGAGTAGCTGGGATTACAGGCATGCCCCACTACACCCAGCTAATTTTGTATATTTAGTAGAGACGGGGTTTCTCCATGTTAGTCAGGCTAGTTTCAAACTCCCTACCTCAGGTGATCCACCCTCCTCGGCCTCCCAAAGTGCTGGGATTACAGGTGTGAGCCACCGCACCCAGCCAGAACAGAGTAGATTGTTAATAAACCTTTATATACAAATAGATTTTTCTCCCACATGCATTTCTATAATAGGTAATCAGCAAAGTAAATAATCATTTTGGGGCTAGGTACAGTGGCTCACGCCTGTAATCCCAAGACTTTAGGAGGCCGAGGTGGGCTGATAGCTTGAGGCCAGGAGTTTGAGACCAGCCTGGCCAACATAACGAAACCCTGTCTCTACAAAAAATACAAAAAATAAGCCAGGCATGGTGGCACATGCCTGTAGTCCCAGCTAGTCAAGAGGCTGAGTCACGAGAATCCCTTGTACCTGGGAGACAGGGGCTGCAGTGAGCCGAGATTGCGCGACTGCACTCCAGCCTGGGTGACAGAGTGAGACTGCCTCACCAAAAAAAAAAAAAAAAAAAGGAAGAAATAATTATTTATCATTTTTGGAGCATCTGCCCTCCTTAGTGCAAATGAAATAATTTTTCATTTTTAAAATTTTTATTTTTTGTTTGTCACATATGTATTATGCCATGTAATCTACCAAAATCCTGCAGAGGAGGTTTTATTTTAGTCTAGTTTTTTAGTTGGAGAAGCTGAGACTCAGAAATGTTCATTAACATGCTCAAAATTACACCCCTAGGACATAAACATCAGTTTCTCACTTAGCTGTCTGATTAGAATGATTGCGCTCTTTCTACCCTTCTACTAACAACAATGGCTGGTATGGAGTAGGTGCTCAATGTTAGACCCTGTACTTTTTGAATTTCACTAAGGTCAAGCAAGCAGATAATCGCAACCATTTGACTCTGATGCGAAAAAAAAATTTTTTTTAAACCAATCTCAAAAGTGTATTCAAGTTGCTGACAGAGAAATCATTGCTTACCTTTGAGGCAGAATATTCATATCCTCCCCACAATATTACTCCCGCTGCCCCCAGTGCAGCACTTTCGCCAATGGTATGCACTAAGTCCTCCTAGAAAAGAGAGGTATCAGGAGTAGTTTCCACCAAGTCAAATTTTGTCACTGATAATGCAATAATAAGACTCAACCCCTCAACTGTGGTAAGGAACACATTAATAACGATATCTTTGTTTCTAAAACAAAGGACTATACCACAGGGTAAATACTGCATGATCTCAGACAGAATCTGAAAAAGTTGATCTCACGGACGTAGAGAGTAGAATGGTGATTACCCGAGGCAGAGGTGGTTAGGAGGGAGAGGGGATTGAGGAGATGTTGGTTAAATAACATATAATTACAATTGGATAGGAGGAATAAGTTCAAGAAATCTATTCTATAGCATGGTGTCTATAGGTAATGACTATATTGTATTCTCGAAAAATGCTAAGAGAGTGGATATTAAGTGTTCTTAAAAATAGCTGTGAGGTCATGAATTTGTTAATTAGCTAGATTTAACCATTCTACAATGTATATGTACCTCAAAACATTATGTTGTATATGATAAATACACACTACAATTGTATATGTTGATTAAAATATAAATTTTAATACACAGAAAAAAAGCATTTCTTTTAAATAAAGCTATCATACAAAAAATAAAACAAAAGACTATAGCAGAACTGGAAAAGGTGATACTGCCTTGGATTCTTACATTTACTTGAGAAATATTTGCAATGTTCCAGGCAATATTCTAAACACTAAGAATATAAAAATGAAATAGATTTCAATTCCTGTTCTTGAAGGAATGCTTTTTAGTCTAATGGTTGAGACAGACATATAAACAAGTGACTATAATATAATAAGATAATTTTTATATTAGTAGTACTCACAAGGTATATATAAATTAGAAGTGCTTAATACTTCATGGAAGAGTCTGGGAAGGCTTCCTTGAACAGGTTAAATTTCAGATGACTCTTGGGAATGAGAATCAGTTGACTCTTGAGAATGAGTATGAATTCACAAGACAGTCTAGAGAGAGCAGAGTTTTATATCCACAAGGAAGAATAAGAGCAGAGACTCAGATCCAGGCAAAATCACAGTTCATCCGGAGAACTCCCAGCACTTCCTTGTGGTAAAGCGTACAGAATTTCGTAAGAACATATGAATTTCTATGTATAAACAGAATCCAAATACAAACATAAAAAAGCTGTTTTAAAGTGTTAAGACAACTGGCCAGGTGCAGTGGCTCACGCCTGTAATCTCAGCACTTTGGAAGCTCAAGGCAGACAGATCACTTGAGGTGAGTAGTTCGAGACCAGGCTGGCCAACATGGTGAAACCCTATCACTACTAAAAACAAAAAAATAGCCAGTCATGGTGGTGCCTGCCTGTAATCCCAGCTACTTGGGAGGCTGAGGCAGGAGAGTCTCTTGAATTCAGGAGGCAGAGGCTGCAGTGAGCCAAGATCCTGCCACTGAACTCCAGCCTGGGTGACAGGGTGAGACTCCATCTCAAATAAATAAATAAATGCAAAAATTTAGTGCTGGAAAGACATAAATTTGCAACTTTGATTCTTTTTTCTTTTTGCGTATAAAGAATGCATTGGAGGCCAGGCATGGTGGGTAATCCCAACACTTTGGGAGGCTGAGGTGGGTGGATCACCTGAGGTCAGGAGTTCAAGACCAGCCTGATCAACATCGTGAAACCCCATCTCTACTAAAAATACAAAAATTAGCCAGCATGGTGGCACATGCCTATAATCCCATCTACTTGGGAGGCTGAGGCAGGAGAATCACTTGAACCAGGGAGGTGGAGTTTGCAGTGAGCCGAGATCGCACCATTGCACTCCAGCCTGAGCAACAGAGCGAGACTCCATCTCAAAAAAAAAGAAAGGAATGCATTGGAGGGGAAAGTCAAGATAGTACAGGCAGGAACACCAATTAGGAGGTGATAGAAATTGTTTGGTGAGAAATGATGATGCCTCAACAAAGGCAGTGTCAGTCCTTGTAAAGCAGAGGGAAGAGATTGAAGAGTTATTTGGAAATAAAGATGGGTAAGTTTTAGTTACCTATTGGATAATGGAAAGAGGAGAAGGGAGGCAGCCAAGTGACTTTCAAATTGGGTGACTAGGTAGATTACAGTTCACCAAGATAAGAAACTGAGGATGTTATGCTAATGAATATAGGCCAAGAGCAAAGAAGTAGGAAATAGGGAGAGATGGGAGATAAAGGGGATGACAGATGGAGCAATCTGCATTCTTTTCTCCCCTGCAAGGTATGGAGAGTCAGAGATCCAGTGCAAAGGTGGAGTGCTCACAGACTGCAGTGAGTAAATTGTCACGCCACTGTAAGCTTTCCTGCACGGTAGGAAGGTTTCAGCAATACTGGTATGTATGTTCTGCAATTTGTCTAAGTAATACAACAAGAAATGAAATCATTCTTCCATTATACTGACTAGTATCACATTCCTTAAACCTAAATGTAGTCATTTATTTTAATTGAGACACTCCTGAAGGCAAATACCAACCAGAACTGGTTTTTAAAAAATGCATTGGAAAGTTATGTTACTTAGACCAAAGGTGAGAAAAACCCGTACTGTTTTTTGATATGTGATACATGGAAGGCAATAGGAAAGCATTAAAACAATTCAATATAATGCTCAGGTGATTCTATATATTTTGGTGAGTAAAGAATGCAGTCTATTGATTTCCAAAGTAGAGCTCAGAGGTGATACATAACCTATAATTTACTTTAAAAGTCTAGTGTACCCACAAAAATTAAAAACAAAAAAGATTAAAAAGCCTAATAGCACAAAAAATAGGAAAGCAATGAAAAGCTTTTATGAAAATGTGGCTCATCTCATTCTCCCATTTTCTCTCAAGGTGAACTCTTTGACTGCATGAATTATTATTATTTTCTACTGTTATTACTGATAACATGTAATTCCTGACACAATGTAGGCACTCAAGAATTTCTGAATGAATAAATGTAACTCAGGTTTTTTTCTGAAAAGGATTTAAGAAAGTAAAACGATTTGAGAAAGCTGGCATCACTTGAGGAATATCTTAGCAAGAAGACTTTGGTAGGCATGACTGATATCCTAAAATACCTGGACAACTGGCTTTTGAAAGAAGGATTTGATATATTCTATGTTGCACCAGAAGGTAGAATTAGAATTAGTGGTATGAAGTTAGTAGGAGGCAAAGTAGATTAAATATACTCAAAAACTTTCTAGGAATTAATATTTCCCCCAGACGGCAGTTTTCCTTCTAATGTAAGAAGTGCCCCATCAAAAAGTGTTAAAGTAGAGGCAGGATGAGAAAGGGTTTTTATTTGGGTAGGAGATGGGTTAAGTGCCCATGAGATTCTTCCAAATTTTTGTCATAATGCTATGATTCTTTTCCTTCTAAACTTATTGAATGATACTGAGTAATCCTGCAAGGTCAAGTCTAATTAATAATATTTGGATTTTATTCTGAAATATTTAGGAAGAATTGCTACTGCTTTTCAATGGTTTTAAATGGCCTTATCTCAAACCTAAATGGTCTACGTGAGCTGTGTATTGTCTATACAACAGCTTTGCTTCTGTGTTGGGTACTGCCATAAAGAATTGTTGGCTGTCAGGTGTGGATGGAGATATGAGGGTTTTCTTATCTAGCCACCCATCCAATGATTGAATGCTTAGGATAATGTCCTATGTGACAATCTAGTTAAAGTTTGAACACTTGCCACGTCTTCAAACTTATTATCTTCTAAACAAGCTCATCCCCACATCTATAGGCTTCCGGCTTTGTGTTCAGTCTAAAGACAGTATCTGTCTCCTTATATAAACCAGTTTTAATGCCTTGACAATAACCACTAGATTGCACTGTAGACTCTTAAAGACAAAATCAAGAGAATCTATGTAATTTTTTCAGTTAGCCTAGCTAATTAAAACATACAAATACAATATAATGAGAAATGTAGCTGGTTAATAATTCACCCCAAGCTCTATCTTGTACGTTTTTGATTTGGAAAATGGCCTTTTCATATTAAGAAGTTCATTCTAGGTCGGCTCTGGTGGCTCACGCCTGTAATCTCCACACTTTGGGAGGCCTAGGCCGGCAGATCACGGGATCAGGAGATGGAGACCGTCCTGGCTAATATGGTGAAACCCCGTCTCTACTAAAAATACAAAAAAAAATTAGCCAGGCGTGGTGGCGGGCGCCTGAAGTCCCAGCTACTCGGGAGGCTGAGGCAGGAGAATGGCTGAACCCAGGAGGTGGAGCTTGCAGCAAGCCGAGATCGCACCACTGCACTCCAGGCTGGGCGACAGAGCGAGACTCCTTCTCAAAAACAAAATAAAAAATAAGTTAGCTCTAAAATTTCTCTCTGGTTAAAATTACTCTATCTGTTACATTATTTAAATCAAGTTTAACATCTGTTCTGTAGGAAACTCTTGTGAATGCTAAGCTGGTAAGAACCATTATCCAAAAGTGTTAAGTGCACATCTAATTGTCAGTGACATTTTTCAGCGCCGAGTTGACATTTGAATAAATATACATGCTTAATAAAAGAATAGCATTGTATTGCTAAGGGAAAATAAATATCCTAAAACACTTGTGTGGAGGTTTTATATAGTTACTCTACAAAATTTCCATTTAAAAAAAAAAATGTGCGTGACTGCTTTTCCTTACCTGTGACAGAGCTTCAGTACTACGCAAATAAAATGGTCTGGAAAAAATAAAAACTGGCAAAACATAGTCATGTCTAGCCATTTCAGCAATCCTCATGGCTTCTCTCACCCGATAGTGAACAAATTTCAAAGCATTTAAGCTTGACTTCAGTATTTTATCCAAATATATTGAAGGATAAAGGGCCGCGCTTTTTTCCCACAGCCACAAGAGTTGGTCATTGCGGAGAATTTCATCATTCGGACAATTACCTGTGTACATCTCTGGATTTATTCTGTAATCATAATTGTAGCAGTCTGGGTAGAGATAAAAGCCCCATAAACATTTTGGTCTCATTTCTAAAGCCAGTGTGAGAGTAATGTTCATGACATTTTTTCCAGCATTTTCAAATTCCTCTCGGGCAACTGTTTCCACTTTCATTTCCGACCAATAAGGATGATGGTTTCTAGTGAAGGCTAAAGAGTGGTTTTTATATATTATTCTGCTGCCCCGATTTCTATCCCATTGGGGTTTCCAACTTTCCCAGTCAATAACAACAAGTCCTTCTGATCTCCACCAAGGGACAGCTTCTCCAATGTCATCAGCAGCTTTCCTAAGATGTTCAGAAAGGCTCACGTTCTGCGGTATTCCTCCATTAAAGGATTTTCCATCTTGAGAGAAGTAAGGGTAATACCCTAATTCATTTGGATAAATTATGGCAATTTTTGACCCACTCTGAGTCTCTAAAGGATTTGATATAATGTTAAATACTTGAAGATTTATATTCACGTTGAAGAAAGGCATACAGTACATTGTCGGGGCTGCCCAGAAAATGCTGAAAGGCTGGCTCTGGATCACCGGAGGCATTGCTGGTTTGAGGGCTGCCTGAGTTAACAGGATAAAGAATGGCAGCACTCCTAACCATGCCACCCATGGGTTACACATGGCTTGAGGTTTTCAGCACTACAGCAGTCTCCTTAAAAATAATAAGCAAAATATCATACATAATGGAGTCAAATGTCCCTTAAGTTTTGTGGTATATAGTGAATAGACCAAATATTTTAAAATACCTTTCAGGTTTATTAATATGTAGGCCAATATAGATATTATAGTCTATATATGGATATTATAGGCCAATGTAGTTTCATCTGAACAAGGGAGGATGAGTGAAGCTTTTTTTTTTCACTTGAAATGTGAAAAAAAAAATCTAGTCAATAAAAACTATAAAAAGTTTCACACTTTCGTCAGCTACGCAAACTCTAGCTGCTAGCCATTCTGGTTTTAATTTCCTACGATTCTGAATACGCTAACCCAAACCTTCTTGTACTGACAAACCTTCGCTGGCTGTAAGAGGAACTAGAAAAGAAAGTCTGAATGGATTGTCATATCTCCTTATTGATTACTCGCAAAGTGACTCCAAGAACATGTCCACTTGAAAATTAACAAATATTGGAATTTTAACTAATATTAAATAGAACAAAAAGAAATAACTAACTGTATTAACAGTAATACTTTACATGCAATTTAAAATGCACTGGCCTCAAATGTTTGTTTTTAAAACAGAGAGCAGTTACCCTTGGAACCAGCATAGGCTGAAATAAAAAAAAACAAGTAGAAATTTAATTACCCTTTGTTGATTATGGATTTTGGTGCCATCATCTTCTCTTAGGTATATAAACAAGCCTAAAATCCTATTAGTTCTTGAACTCCAGTGGTTTTCCTATAAAGAAACTGGATTGTATATTCAGCAGTTAAACCCTAAATAAACCTTGTCTCTTTAGGCCCCTCTAACTAGTCCGTTGGGACAAAAACTGCCAAAGAATCTTCCCAGAATATAAGGACTATCTAATAGTTGATGCATTCCAGCCAACAAGATCTCATCCTGAAAGCAATATGGTTGCAGTTACATATCAAAATTATCTTATCATATGGATTTTTTTAAATAAAGGAATTTATTTTAAACAGATGTTTCTCTGATATAATTAAACTCAGTTTCTTTTTAAGAGTCATACATTGTTTCTCATGTAGTTTTTGGTGTCTTCATTTAATGTACTAAATTCAGGAAAGACACCAACTAAAATTGTATGCTAACTCTCACAACATAGCACCCCAAATTTGTAAAGAAACTTGAGTAAGTCGTAGGCTTTCTGTACACTGAATTTTTAAGTTAACAAATGTGAATGATAATTTACTTTTTTAAATAAACTGGATATTACTGAGACAATCACCTTCATGTGGAGTGTGTATTATAGCACCAGATGAATCTCCAAGCTATCAGAGATGGTTTCTCTCCCATCACTCTTCTCCAATCATGGGATCTTAATTTGACTCCCATTCACACAAAAATATAAAAGCAAATCTTCTTCATTCTTTATTTGTTGTTCAGGGAAAATGTAAGAATATCTACTCTCCATAAATATTATTCTTTACCTCCCTCTGGTCATGACTGCACATTGGGTATATATGCCTAATAAACTGACATCCTTGGGGAAAAAACACCTTTTTAAAGCATTTTTTAAACACCTATTTTTGTAGCTAGCCTATGGAAAAATTATTTTGGCATTATTTTGGTCCCTAGTCTACATTTTATAACAAACTTCTACTACAGTAACAAACATATACATTATAATTATATGCATTTTTAAATATAATGAATTCTTCCTACATGCTACTTACTGAGATTTTATGTTTTTCTAGTCATTTCTATTATTCAAGGTATAAAACTAGATCTACATTTTTCCACTTATAAAATATACATACTAATACATACATATACATATATACATACATACACTTGAATGTTTATTCAACAAATCTGATATGTTTCAGGCAAGTAGCCAGGTCTAGCGAAGCAGTGGGGAAAGCAACATAATTTTACACATTGTAAAAAGGTATAGATACCAGCCAGATGCAGTGGCTCATGCGTGTATTCTCAGCACTTAGGGAGGCCGAGGCAGGCAGATCATGAGGTCAGGAGTTTGAGACCAGCCTGGCCAACATGGTGAAACCCCGTCTCTTCTAAAAATACAAAAATTAGCCACTTGTGGTGGTGTGCGCCTGTAATCACAGCTACTCAGGAGGTTGAGGCAGGAGAATCGCTTGAACCTGGCAGGCAGAGGTTGCAGTGAGCTGAAATTGTGCCACTGCACTCCAGCCTGGGTGACAGAATGAGACTCTTTGTCTCCAACTATACATGACATTCTGGAAAAGAAAAAATATGGAGACAATAAAAAAAATTAGTGGTTGCCAAGGGTTAGGGAGAAGGACAGATGAATAAGTGGAACACAGTGGATTTGGAGAGCAGTGAAACTATTTTGTGTAATACTTTAAAGGTAGATACATGCCATTATACATTTGTCAAAAGCCATAGAATGCACAACACGAAGAGTGAACCCTAATGTAAACTATAGATATTGGATAATAAGAACATGTCCATGTATCAGTTATAACAAATGTCCATGTTATCAGCTATAACAAATGTACCACTCTGGTGGGGATGTCAATAGCAGGGAAGGTTGTGATGTCAGGGAGAAGGGCATATATGACAAGTGTCTCTGCTTTCTGCACAATTTTGCTAGGAACCTAAAAGTGCTCTAAAAAGTAAAGTCTATTTGAATGAAAAACGTTATAGATTCAATTGCATTCACTGCTACTATGTTTGTAATAGAAAATCCTAGAAACAACATCTATGTGACCAACAAGGAGTTTCTTAAATATACTGTGAACTACATTATGATAATTCCAGCAGATACTATAATATGAAGTAACGTGTTTTTTTTCCCAGTTTCTTGTTGTCTTTCAACTTTTTCATTCATTTTGCTATGAAACCCCTCACAAGAAGAAAGTCAGCTTTAAAGAGCCAATTTCAGATTGACACCTGTCAAGTAAACATTTGCTGCTTCTCTTGCAGCCACTGATACCCACACTTCAACCATGCAGGAACCAGAAGCAACCTAGTATTTGGGAAAAAGTACTTGGCAAGGGATAGAGAGGTGAAACACACCTTGTCTTTTCTCCTGGCAGATTTTCTTCCATCAGATTTAATCCAGAAGAATGAAAAAAGAGTTAACTTTTACTAAACTTTGAATTTAACTTTATAAACTTAATTAGTGACCAAAGTGCTAAAATCTGGTTGTTGAGACTAAGGATCTGTAGATGACATAACTTTGAGGGGTTTGGTCTGCTGTTCAGTTTGATCTGATGACATATGCTTCAATAAACTGGGGTTGTTCAATAACTTGTTAACGGGAGGGACACTTGCTCCCTCCCTGTCCAGTGGGATGTGACAGGTGAAAGAGAACACAACTAGCAGGTAAGAGAGATGCAGAAGAAAAGGTCCTAGAGATGGATGGTGGTGATGGCTGCAATGGTATGAATGTACTTAATGCAAGAAAGAATGTTGCAAATGCTGGGTGCAGTGGCTCACACATGTAATACCAGCACTTTAGGAGGCCGAAGGGGGCAGATTGCTGGAGGCCAGGAATTCTAAACCAATCTGGGCAATAAAGAAAACCTTGTCTCTACAAAAAAAAATACAAAAATTAGCCAGGCATGATGGTGCGTGCCTGTAGTCCCAGCTACTCGGGAGGCTGAGGTAGGAAGATCACTTGAGCCCAGGAGGTGGAGGTTGCAGTGAGCCGAGATCATGCCACAGTACTACAGCCTGGAAAATGGAGTGAGACCCTGTCTCAAAAAAAAAAGAAAGAAAGAAAGAAAGAATACTGCAAGGGAAGCAGTGCACTTGGAGGACAGCCAGTTTTCTATTATAGCGAGGAAATACAGAGATAACTCAGAGAAGATGTATTTGATCTAGGGGATTCTCTTGACAGGAGATTTTAAGTTACAAAGAATATAATGAACAGGTTTTCAGGGTCAGGGGGTGGCATGATCTTGGCTCCATTAGAGGGTGTAAAGAAGAGCACACAAAAGACAAATAATAACCTGGGAATTTGGGCTTCATGTGTAAAAGGCATGATGGAATGAGTTCTGATGGATTCCTCAAGGGAGATGAATAATCGGTTCCAATTATATCCTCCTTCTTGTCAGTGGTACTATGGTCTTAATGTTGGTGTACCCTCAAAATCATATGTTGAACCTAATCACCAATGTGATTATATTAACAAGTGGGCCTTTGGGAGATGATTTGGAAGGCTCTGCCCTCATGAATAGGATTAGTTCCCTTATTACAAAGGCCCCAGAGAATGGCCTTACCCCTTCCACCATGTAAGGAAACAGTGAAAAGGTGCCATTTATGAACCGAGGAGCAGGCCCTCACCAGATACCAAACCTATTGGGACCTTGACTGTGGACTTCCTAGCCTTCTGAACTGTGAGAAATACATTTCTGTTGTTTAAGCCACCCAGTTTAAGATATTTTTGTTATAGCAGCCTGAACAGACTATGATCATGGGTATCTTAGACATTCTGTAGTAGGAAGATCTAGAGAGAAAGGGCATCAACTTTCTAGATCTGTCAGAGCTCTATGATGTCTCTTTTCAGTTCTGCCAAGGACAGCGTCCAAAATGAGCCTGAGGTTTTATCATGCTTTCTTTTCTTTATACATTTTCTGCAACTGAAATGTGAACCTATTGAGATGGTCTAAACCAGAAAATACACACACACACACACACACACACACACACACACACGTGATAATATATATAAAATATGTGTGCTTGCATGCATGTGTGTGTGTGTGTGTCCATATTCCTATGCAATTGGGAACTTCATTCTTTCCACTCAAGAATAGGAAGTTTTATCAGGGAAATATATTCTTACGCACTATGAAATCATCAATCACTAAGTTCATTATGATAAAGCAGTGTTAAACCTAGGACCCAATAAAAAAAAATCACATTGGAGTTTGCAACAACTTTTAATCAACAAAAGTATATATATATATACACACACATATGTATACACACACATATATACACACACACATATATACACACACACATATATATATATGTATACCATAAAACCCTTTGTAATGTATTATGGGGCATTCCAGGCAAAGACGAGAATTTCTTTCATGGAGGGTCTTGTTTGCGTGAAAGCTTGAGCCCTGGCCGGGCATAATAGCTCATGCCTGTAATCACACCAACCACTTTAGGGGGCCGAGGTGGGAGGATTGCTTGAGCCCAAGAGGTTGAGACCATCTTGGGAAACACAGTGGGAGCCTGTCTCTACAAAAAAAATTAATAATAATAATAACAATTAGCTGGATATGGTGGCATGCACTTGTAGTCTCAGCTACTCAGAAGGCTAAGGCAGGAGGATCACTTGAGTCTGGGAGTTTGAGGCTACAGTGAACTATGATTATGTCATAGCATTCCAGCCTGGATGACAGAATGAGACCCTGTCTTTAAAAATATATAAAAAATAAGCCAGGCGCAGTGGCTCACGCCTATAATCCCCGCACCTTGAAAAGCCGAGGCAGGTGGATCACCTAAGGTCAGGAGTTCAAGACCAGCCTGACCAACATGGTGAAAACCCGTCTCTACTAAAATACAAAAATTAACTGGGTGTGGGGGCACACACCTGTAATCCCAGCTACTCAGGAGGCTGAGGCAGGAGAATCGCTTGAACCAGGGAGGCAGAGGTTGCAGTAAGTTGAGACTGTGCCACTGCACTCTAGCCTGGGCAACAGAGTGAGACTCCATCTCAAAAAAAAAAAAAAAAGTAAAAATAAAATTAAGTTAAATTTTTTTTAAAAAAGGAATGTTGAGCTCTAATGATGATATCCAGCATCAATCAATTTTTTTCAAACCTGCAGATTATTTATGATTTTAGTTTTCTCAAAGAATAGTAGTAGCTTTCATGAAAAGAAAAAGAAGAGAATTATTGGTTAAAGCAGACTTGATACAAAAAAGCATTTTGCTCAAATTTGCCTGTATTTTAAATTTCTGATGAGGTGACAAGCCAGGTCAATTCAGATTATTTATATTCTTTTCGAAGAAATAAATTATTCTCTAAAAAGCCTATGAGGTTTATAACTCCTTCAGAAATAAGCATGGAATTTGCCATATAACATATAAGCTTTAAATCTGGGGGAAAGGAATTGTATGCAGTAATGTGATTTTCCTCCAAAATATCCAGGAGCTGGGGTAACTGTAGGACATCCATAAGGATCAACTGAAGGACTTCCTGTGGAATAACTAGGCCAATCTGTCCCTTCCCATTCCCTAAGTACTAGGAGTACCTGGCTGAGTGAAGCTTTTTCACTAGCCTGAAGACTTGAGCACTGTGTTCTAAAAAGTGGTATGTCCATCTGGAGACAGCTAGTAGCCTGGCCACTGAGGTGAAAGGGAGAGAGAGGAGACGGAAGGAGTACAAGAGAAAGGGAAAGCAAGGGCCAGGCGTGGTGGCTCACGTCTGTAATTCCAGCACTTTGGGAGGCAGAGGCAGGCGGATCACCTGAGGTTGGGAGTTTGAGACCAGTCTGACCAACATGGAGAAATCTCGTTCTACTAAAAAAAAATACAAAATTCGCTGGGTGTGGTGGCGCATGCTTGTAATCCCAGCTACTTGGGAGGCTGAGGCAGGAGAATCGCTTGAACCCGGGAGGTGGACGGTGTGGTAAGCCGAGATCATGCCAAAGCAAGATTATGGTTACATCAGACTGCCACACTAAGGAGTAAGGGGGAAACTGGCAGTATTTCCCAAGAATGAGATACACTAAATACACTAAAGCATCCACCGGAAAGGAAAACCTTCATTACTTTGGCAAGGTTGGGGCCTCCTTCCTGCCTACCTGAAGCCCACCTATGGAACTTACTTTGGTTTCAGCACCCTCCTTTCCCCCTCCATGTTCCCAGGCCAACTGCTCCCAGTGCAACACTCTCATCTTATCAATAATTTGATTGATCTCTGTATGTACTATTATGCCCGCCTCGTCTTCATTATTTCAGTTTTGTTGATGAGTCTTGAAATCAGATGGTATAAATCTTTCAACTTAATGTTTCTTTTGCAAAATTGTTTTGGATACTCTAGATCCTTTGCATTTCCATACACATTTTATTTATTTATTTATTTATTTATTTATTTATTTTTTCGGATTGAGTCTCACTCTTGTCACCCAGGCTGGAGTGCAACGGTGCAATCTTGCCTCACTGCAACCTTCACCTCCCAGGTTCAAGTGATTCTCCTGCCTCACTCTCCCAAGTAGCTGGGATTACAGGTGCCTGCCACCACGCCCGGCCTATATTTTAAAATAGACTAGTCATTTCTACCAAAAAGCCTGCTGATTATTTTACTGCAATATCTGTCTTTTAACTGGTGTGTTTATGTAATATAATAATTCTATTACATAATGTAACAGTACAGTGGATTTTGAGTCTATGATCTTACTACTTATTTCCATTTTGTGTCTTCTCTTTTTTATAAAAAATCATGCCTTTCTTGCTCTTTCATTTTGTCTACTGCCTCCATCGTTCTATTTCTTTTTTATTATGCTGTTAGTAGTTGTTCTGGGACTGATAATGTAACTGAAATCATCAATGTCTACCTAGCTTCAGTATTACTGTTATTCACACTTTACATTACATACCTATCACTTTCCACTTCCCACTTTTCAATTCTCATTTCCCCCTTCACATTTTACACTCCACATTTCAAAAATGTAATAACTTTACATTAATATAATTCCATTTATACCTTCCTTCATTTAAAGACATAAGAATTGGAAAGGAAAAGAATAAAATTCATATCCAACAACATTATTGCTTATGCAAAAATTCAAAAGAATCTACAAATCATATGAAATAATAGGAGAGGTGAACAGATTGTTGGATATAAGAGTAATATATGAAAGTCAGAAGTATTTCTACTCACCAGAATAATTGAAGAGAAGAAAAAAGAAGATTCAAAACTTGTGCAAGACCTCTACAGGGGAAAGTTATTCATCTTTATTGAGATTATATTATAGGAGACCTAAATAAATGGACTTACAACTTTTTCACCCTTACCCTTCACTACATAGCATAATCTCTTGATTTACACTAATTTAACCTTTCCAAATCCCCTGGGGAAGACAAACTAGTAATTGAGGAAGGGCTTATCTCTGAGATCCTGCTTAGGAGACCCCACCTCCACATCTGGAAGTGAGAATAGGTTACATTTACAACCTGTGGAATCATTGTGCTTAAGATGAAACATTTAAAATGTTCAATAAGAATTCATTGATATAAAGAGATCTACTGAAGGACTTCCTGTGAAATAACTGTGGAATAATGTCTAATCTATAGCCAAGGTTTGTAGAGAACCTAACATTCAGATTCAACTCAGTAAGTATCAGCAAAGTTCACCACCACATTCGTGGCACAGTGTTTGATGCTAAAGATGGACACAAAATCCTGCCCAAGAAGTTCACGGTCTAATGTGTGGGGGCCATGTGTGTGTGCACACATGGAATGTATGTGTGGGAATGTATGTGATGGGAACGGAAAGGAAGGAAACATATACGTCCTATTTAGAGTACCAAGGAGAATAGCATGAGTGCTAACTTTTTCTTTTTTAAAATTAGCTGTTACAAAATTAATGATCATTGCACAAAATACTGAAAAATATAGACAAAATTAAGATTAATTTTATTCTTATTACTCAAAAAGTGATATTTTTCCTGTATACCCTAAAGTGCTGATTAAATGAGAATCTTTTCCCTCCCTTCCTCTAGGACTCTTCAAGATGAAAACTGAAGAGGACAATCAGGGCAAAAGGCCAGACTTCCATATGAGGGGTCTCAGAGCACTGGAATTTGTAGTATTGTTACACCTGTGAATCAGTAATCCCCAATGGTGGGTAAAGTCAAGAAATATATGTGCATAACCACACTCACCATATACTTCATTACAAAAACAGTGTCACACTATATATGCCATTTGCTACTGTGTTTATTCACATAGGTTGGGTGGTGGCTTGTGAGAATAATCAGCTTTGTTAGAGAGGGGAGAAAAGCTACATTTTCTTAGCATATATAGTATTGGAGTAAATTGCGAACTCTAGTATGAGGATAAGACAATTATATAGATAACTTATATATTATGTGGAGTAAAATCCATTCCATAAGCTAGACATACCCAGAATGCCATATGAGTTCAAAACGTGGAGCTATCAAATGTGTTTTAAAAGATCT
This sequence comes from Trachypithecus francoisi, assembly GCF_009764315.1. Taxonomy (NCBI): domain Eukaryota; kingdom Metazoa; phylum Chordata; class Mammalia; order Primates; family Cercopithecidae; genus Trachypithecus; species Trachypithecus francoisi. Next base: position 35,320,314 of record NW_022681469.1, read on the forward strand.
GGACAAACTTCAAGCTGGAGGTGGTATTTAAGGTTTGAAACACAAGCAGAATTTCAACAAGCTGAAATTGCAAAGGGACTACAGATGGAGGAAATGGCAAGAGGAAAGATGCAGAAGAAGAAAGACAAAGGGCATGTACAAATGATAACAGACACTGATTTGCGGGTATACATATCTTCACATGGAGATCTGCTGCAGGCAGTTAGGAATTTTTCTAGAAGTATAAAATTGGGCATCTTCTGTGTTGAAGTGATGGTTGATGCAAAGGAGGAAAATATCTACAGAGCAGAGATGAGATAGAATTTTGAGAATCACCTACATTTAAATTGAAAAAGGAAAATTTCCAATAATAAAAGGAAAAACAGTCTTGAGAGAATTGGAAGGACAGTACAGTGTACCTAAAGATAAGGAACACAAACATTTAAGGAAGACAAGCTATGGAAAATGAAAACCAAGAAAAGGCAACTTTGCTGAAGCAATTAGATGCTAATTAAAGATATCAGTATGCAAGTATTAAAACATTGAAGGGGTTTATGAGTAAATCAGTCTAGTGAAGGTGGCATTCTTTTTTACACTCAAATGATATCCCTGTGGCCCCCTTTTTAAAAATTTTTTTAAATTTTATTTTACTTTTTAGAGACATTGCCCAAGCTGGCCTCAAACTCCTGGACTAAAACAATCCTCCTATCGCAGCCTTCCAAGTAGCTAGGACTAGAGATGCATGCCACCATGCCCATGGAGTCTGTGGCCTCTTTATCTCTCCCTAGAGATCCTTCAGCTAGAGGAGAGAGAGGATTATTTCTCAAGAAGGGAATGCTTGGATGGTACAGCCTCTCAACTTTGTGGTACTTAACTGAATTTACTCCTGAAAGGCTAAGGGAACAGAACAACACCAGATTTAGAGTTGTAGTAAATAATCAGGTGTATGGAGCCTAGCGTCTTTCAGTCCTGAGACACCAGCAAGGTCAGTCATGACAGATTTTAAGACATAAGGTTGACCTTACACAGTAGTGTAATATAGTAGTATACAATTGCATATATTTCATAATCTTAAAATATGTATCCTATTTGAAATGGTACTATACCTCTTAAAAATTATTTATTAAGCTATCTTATTTTTACAGGCAGTTGAAAGTATTTGTTAATACTTAGCTTTTCCTTTAGTATCTTTTGTTTCTGTCTTGAAAATTAAAGATTCAGTGCCATAAAAAGATGTATAGGGTGTTAAAAAGTAACATATATCCAAGCTGTATTCTTTTGTAGGGAAATCTTCAAAAGAAAAAAACAAAAAACAAAAATTTCCCAACTTGGGATCTACAATGTGGGTTAGATATTTAAATTCATATTAATAATAAATGTAGCCAAAGAATACACAAGACAAAGTAAATGGAACTTCATTTGTTGTCTAATACAAGCACTGGTGATGTGTGCCAAAAGGCATAAGTTCCATTTAAATCAAATTATCTTGATTTGTTAAAAGCTGAACAGAGGATTGTCAGGAACAGAGAAGTCATCCTTGATATGGAAAAATGAGATGAAAGCTCTCCTTTAAAAAGATCATTCTATCTGAAGATTATTAAAAGATTTACAGTAGAGGGGACTATGGTGAGGAAAGGGGTACGTTTAAATTTAATTTTCCAAAAGTCCAAATGGACATTTAAATTAGAATATGAAGCAAAAAAAAAAAAAACCCTTTTTATATAATATCAGAAACTTCTGCAACAAGTATCTGGGGAAATCTTTCTTTTTGGAAGCATCAGGCATTACACTGGTTACTTTGGCAATAGTTGTACTTGGAGATTATAAGCTCAGTTTCTTCTCATAAACTCATCAATCAGAAAAGTCACTCCTCCTCCCCTGGAGAGGAATAAGAGAAAAGACAAGAAAAGATAAAAGTGTTTTCCATACTATTCTAGAAATTCTTTACCCTCTAGGACCAAAAATCATGGGGGAAAAAAATGCACTCCCCTCACACCTGTTTATAGGTGACCAGGCCGTCTAGTTTGCTGGGGAGAATCACAATTTACACCTGTTGCCCTCGTGTGATAATTAGTAGTGCACATTTCAATCCCCAAACTGTCCCAATTTAGACAAAAAACTATATGAGCAGCCTAAATATGTAGCAACTGTAGACTCAAGAGATGTATAATACTGAAAATAGAAGTTTCATAATAACTCCTACTTAGCCTACAAAATGGAGGATGAGGATACTGAAAAAAGATTATAAAATCAAACATGAAATAAAATTGATGAAATCAAATAAATAAGATACATTTACTTACCTTATTTTTTGTAGAGAACATTTTAACTGCTTAGAAATAAGAGTAGGTTTTTGTATTTTTAAATTTAACTTTAGAATTTAAGTCATCTTCAATAAGTCAATTTTCACTTTTTCATCCGTTCTCCTCATGAGAGAAAAAGCCTCAGGCAATTTACGGTTTAAGCTAATGGGTACCTTAAAATAGTTTACCTATTTTTGAGTGAATATTAAAGCACATGGATAGAAAACAGATCAGTATTCCTTTTCTGGATTAATAACTCAATGCTATTCCCACTCCCACTCAATTCTACATAAATTTAAAAGACAATCATTTTTAGTAGATTTAACAAGATTTATTTAAGTGACTCAATAAGAAAACCAAAAGTGAATGAGAATAATATCAATAATGCCTAAATTGGCCATATTCTCATTGGCTAATTCTTTGTATTTTTAGTAGAGACAGGGTTTCACCATGTTGCCCAGGTGGTTCTCGAACTCCTCCGCTCAAGCAATCAGCCCACCTCGGTCTCCAAAAGTGCTGGGATTATAGACATGAGCCACCAAGGCTGGGCAAAACTTCCATTTTTAATTAATAGTGATTTCATGTACCAAATAAAATAAATTTTATTTTGAAATTATATTGAGGCTGGGCACAGTGATTCATGCCTGTAATCCCAGCACTTTGGGAGGCCAAGGCAGGTGGCTTTCCCGAGGTCAGAAGCTCAAGACCAACTTGGGCAACACAGTAAAACCCTATCTCTGCTAAAAATACAAAAAAAATTAGCCAGCTTGGGGATGCGCGCCTGTAATCCCAGCTACTCGGGAGACTGAGGCACGAGAATCGCTTGAACCCGGGAGGCAGAGGTTGCAGTGAGCCGAGATCAGACCACTGCACTCCAGACTGGGTGACAGAGCTAGACTGCTTCTAAAAACAAAACCGAAAAACAAAAAACAAAAACAAAAACAAAAGAGAGAGAGAGAAATAAATTACATTGAGATTTTAAATGGCTATTACACTAGATAGAATTGTTAAAGATGCAAGAAAATGAAGTGATTGCATTCCAATTAAATCATAGATGATATACTTATTTGATATTTTAGCTACCAAAAGAAAAACTTCTATTTTTTTATTTTTATTTATTTTTTTAAATTTTAAGACAGAGTCTCTGTTGCCCAAGCTGGAGTGCAGTGGCGCGATCTCGGCTCACTGCAACCTCTACTTACCCAGTTAAAGTGATCCTTCCACCTCAGCCCCACCTCCAATAGCTGAAACTGCAGGCGCGTCACTATGCCTGATTGATTCTTTGTATTTTTAGTAGAGACGGGGTTTCACCATGTTGCCCAGGTGGGTCTCAAACTCCTGCGCTCCAGTAATCGGCCCACCTCAGCAAACGTGCTGGAATTATAGGTGTGAGTCACCAAGCCCAGGCAAGACTTCCATTTTTAATTAATAGTGATTTCATGTACCAAATAATGCATTAAAACAAAAATTCATATTGGAATTGAAGTAAATAAGAGACCTTGTTTAAAATGCAGTCATTCCTTGGTAGAAAAACATGTGTGATAAAAAGAACAAAAGAACAAAAAACATGGACTCAAAATGAGTAAATGAAAAATTATTAACAAAAATGTTAGCAAAATGTTGCTAACATTTAAATTTATATTTTTTTATGTTTAGTAGAGAGATGGGGTTTTACCATGTTGCCCAGGCTGGTCTTGAACTCCTGACCTCAGGCGATTCACACGCCTCAGCCTTCCAAAGTGCTGGGAATACAGGTATGTGCCACTGTGCCCAGCCTCAATATAATATAAATTATTTATATATAATATAAATTATGTATATATAATATATAAATTAATATATATATAAATTTAGAAATAAGAATAGGTTTTTGTATTTTTAAATTTTAATTTAATTTATATAAATTTATACACAATATAAATTCTTATAAATTTATAAACAATATAAATTCTTATAAATTTATAATTTATATAATTTTAATTTATAATTTTATAAATTTATAAATTACTTTTATAAAATACCGTCCGTAGTATTATATTTTCAAAAAGGTTAGAAAAATGAGCCTACGGATAAAAGAGTAGGGAACTGAAAATATTGGCTTAAGAGGAGCTATGAAATTAATTTTTTTCTGATTGCCTTTTAACCAGAAAATTAAAGGGAAATCTACAATGAAGAAATAATAATGTCTTTACATAAGGCTATGAGGAGAAGAAAGACAGGAAAATATATTGAATGTGAATCAGAGAGAAATGACATTACTTTATCAATACTAAAAGAGTTTGTAATGATCTACTGATATATACAGTTAACTCTGATAAATGTGGATGCCCTGAATTATTTAATAACCTCTTACAAGTTTCCCTGCTTGTATGATTGCCCCCTTCAGTCTAGTTGCAAGCGTAGTGTTCTCTTAAAAACTTAAGTCAGATCATGGCACTCCTTTGCTCAAAGCTCTTCAATGGCTCTCCATTTCCTTCAAGGTCCTATCTAATCTGGTCACAGTTACTTCTCTGACTTCCTTTCCTGTTTCCCTCCCCTAGACCATACTCTAGAGTAATAGAATTTTCTGTTCCACACAGTCACTCAGAGACTCAGGCTGCTGGAGCTGCCACCATCTTGTAGCTGCTTAATCCTAAACATGCTGCTTCCTTGGGAAGAGAAACTTGAGAAATCTGCATGGACTTTTCACTACTTCAGTCTGGAAAGGACACACTGACATCCACAAACATTCTATTAGTCAGAACTTGCCCTATCCACTCATTTAATTGCAAGAGTGCCAGGAAGGGAGCAAATGGCATGTTTGATCTGTTTCTGTCAGCCCTTTGAATGTGATTCACACACCCAACTACCTGTCCCACTCCTAGTTTCAGCTTTGTCTTTCCTAAGGTTGCTTTTAAGTTCGTGATAATATGATTATCCCTTTTTAGAGATAGCTTTACATTTTGTGGTTTGAAAAGGATAGTGCAAGATCTTTATAAGTCTTTATTTAGGACTAAATTATGGTTCTAAGATCATTGTAGGTAATCTCTCTCTCTCTTTAAATGAAGCAGTGTTTATGGGATGAAGGAACACACCTACTCTTTCCCTTATTAAGAATAAAGCACTAAGCAAGTAGAAGGGTGGAGGCTCTGATAATTGCATAGTTTCTATAACCACAACTGACCTGTAATCACTTGACCTTACTTCTGGCTTAAATACACAAGAGTGACTTAAAAGTTAAACATCTGACTGTGTTGCAACTAGCTCAATAACTACCACTGAAAGGTGTCCAATTACAAGATTCCTATTGCATTACAGAGTCTTGAATAACAGAAACTTGCCAATTTGAATATCAACACAGGATACTTAAAACAATTTTAAAATTTCCTTCAGAAGCCAGGCCACATCTTTAGGAAATGTAAGGAAGTAGCACCCTCTGGTGGGTAAAATAAAAGGAAAATTTGTGGAATTGCTTATTGAGTAATGTGTACTTGTGGGCACTTTTTAAAATTATTATTATTGCCATAGGTGTAATTAAGTTTTCAAATATAAGCTTTTTGAGAATTTGGAATTGAGACCTGGGGAACAAACTGCTTTTCTTAGAAAACATTGATAAATAGAAAGTGTATGACTTTGCAAATTGCCATTTTTGATTGATAGCTACTCATATGAATTCCAGGTGAGTTAAAGCAGAGTCTGGTAACGATGAGAAGGTTATTTATAACCTGAGACTATTATCATCAAGGAGCCACGTGCCTTAGTAATTTTAAAAAGTTTACATATGCTAGGCCCCAGCCTTAGTGTGGGACTCCAGTCTCCAATTTACTTAGTACTTATGATAAGCAGAGGCCAACAGGGGGCCCTTTTCATATCTACTTGATCTATTTGTTAGCCAGTTTCAGAAATAATAGTCTTTATTTTTGTTTTGTTTTTGCAAAGGCAAGAAAAGTAAGTTTTTGGCTTTTCAGTTTTCAAGTATCTGGGCCCCATTTACTTAGCTGACATTTTTCTCACAACTTTAATATTGCTTCCCTGAGCAATTAAGTTTGGAGTTTTATTTGACTAAAAGGTTACTTAGTTCAACAGAGCAGCAGTGTGATGGACCTGTTCTGGAATTTTACCCTGACACTTTATTATAGCTTTTTCTGTGACGTTCAGTAGCAATGAGAGAACAGAAGACCTTTTCCATAAAAAGAGAAGGGTACACGAATAGTCATAGCAAATACATGCTAAAACTTCATAGAACCTGTTACTCATCCATTTATAATTGAGTCCCATTAAGCCAGGCTTCTTTTTAACCTTTTACCTTAAGGATACTTTTTACCTGACTTTGCCCCCATATGAATACCAAAACCATGTGTATTTTATGGTATGTGAATATATACAGCAAGAAGTCGTAGTCAGTAGGCTTCTGTGATCAAGAAAGATGAGAATAGCCCAGAGATTGAGAGCACAGACTCTTGATCCAGATCCTGACTTTTTTTTTGAGATCTTGTTGCCCCCTTAGTTATCACCTCCCCACTTCCAAGAAACCACTGATCTATATTCTGTCTTTATAGATTTGCCTATCTTGGACATCATATATGAATGGAATCATACAATATGTGGTCTTTTCTGACTGGCTTCTTTCACTTGATATAATATTTTCAAGGTTCATCCATGCTGTAGTATGTAGTATGTATTGGCACTTCATTCTTTTTCATGGCTGAGTAATATTCCATTGCATGTATATACTACATTCTGTTTATCCATTCATCTGTTGGTAGACATTTGGGTTCTTTCTACCTTTTGGCTATTATGAATAGTACTGCTATAAACATTAGTGTACAAGTTTTTATGTGGACACATGTTTTCACTTATCTTGGACATATACCTAGAAGTGGAATTACTAGGTCATATGGTAATTCTATGTTTAAACAGACTACCTGATTTTTAGGCCTGGTTCTGTTGGTGTTTGCTCTGTTGTCTTGGGCAAATTATGTCTCAGTTTTTTAATCTATAAATGGAATTGACAGCATCTCACATAGTTGATTTAAAGATTAAATAATTATAATGTGAAAGGTTCATAGTATACTTATAAATACCATATAAGTGTTTCTTTTAAAAAATATTTTTTTACAGATTCTCTTCTTTAAAGATTTTGTGAGAATCCCTAAATCCAAGTGACAGAAGGAATTGTCTCAGGTTTGGCCAGGTCTGGATGACTCTTCTTGTGAGGCTCCACAGTTTTCTGTTCCCATGATGTCTAATCCACGCTGTTCTGTGTTTGAATTGTTGCTTGCTGCCTTCAGTGCCTTCTGGGGATTTGCAAATAGTGCTTATTCTTTGCATTGGCGAAAGTTCAAAGTTCACCTAAATACAAGCTCTACAGAGGCTTCATTTCCTGCAATATAGTTTGCAAACAATTGGCTTCCTGCTTTCTCATAAAACCTGAGGAAGGTTTTTATTTATTTGGTTGACCCTATACTCTTAAACCAAGCATCCTATCCTATGTGTCTCTGTCAAACAGTGCTCAAGGAACCAGTTTTATTCTGCCCCATTGGGGTAAGAATCTTTCACATGTTGGGCCCAAGCTATATGGATCCCACCATGATGCAGTACTGTGACTATTCCTTGGTAACTAAACACTCCACTAATAGCATTTCTGATCAACTCAGTCATACTTACAACTGCATAGGTTTCACTGATAGTGTATCAGTCTGTTTTCATGCTGCTACTAAAGACATACCCAAGACTGGGTAATTTATAAAGGAAAGAGGTTCAATTGACTTAAGTTCAGCATGGCTGCGGAGGCCTCAGGAAACTTACAATCATGGCAGAAGGGAAAGCAAACACATCCTTCTTCACAGGGCGGCAACAAGAAGTGTCGAGCAAAAGGGAGGAAAGCCCCTTATAAAACCATCAGATCTCATAAGAACTCACTATCGGAGCAAGATGGCCGAATAGGAACAGCTCCAGTCTCCAACTCCCAGCGCGAGTAACACAGAAGACCGGTGATTTCTGCATTTTCAACTGAGGTACTGGGGTCATCTCTCTAGGGAGTGCCGGACAATCGGTGCTGGTCAGCTGCTGCAGCCTGACCAGCGTGAGCTGAAGCAGGGCGAGGCATCGCCTCACCTAGAAGCGCAAGGGGGAAGGAAATCCGTTTTCCTAGCCAGGGGAACTGAGACACATAACACCTGGAAAATCGCCTAACTCCCACCCCAATACTGCGCTTTAAGGAAACAGGCACACCAGGAGAATATATCCCACACCTGGCCGGGAGGGTCCCACGCCCACGGAGCCTCCCTCACTGCTAACACAGCAGTCTGCGGCGATCTATCCGCAAGGTAGCAGCGAGGCTGGGGGAGGGGTGCCCGCCATTGCTGAGGCTTAAGTAGGTAAACAAAGCCGCTGAGAAGCTGGAACTGGGTGGAGCTCACAGCAGTTCAAGGAAACCTGCCTGTCTCTGTAGATTCCACCTCTGGGGACAGCCCACAGCTGAGGTCAAATAGGGAAAGCAGCGGGGGCGGTGCAGAGGCGAACGACTCTGTCTGACAACTTTGGGGAGAGCCGTGGATCTCCCAACACGGAGGTTGAGATCTGAGAACGGACAGACTGCCTGCTCAGGTGGGTCCCTGACCCCTGAGTAGCCTAGCTGGGAGACATCCCCCACTAGGGGCAGTCTGACACCCCACACCTCACAGGGTGGAGTCATCCCTGAGAGGAAACTTCCAAAGGAAGAATCAGACAGGTACACTCGCTGCTCAGCAATATTCTATCTTTGGCAACCTCTGCTGCTGATACCCAGGCAAACAGGGTCTGGAGTGGACCTCAAGCAATCTCCAACAGACCAACAGACAGTCCTTCTGACTGTCAGACGGAAAACTATCAAACAGGAAGGACACCTATACCAAAACCCCATCAGTACGTCACCATCATCAAAGACCAGAGACAGATAAAACCACAAAGATGGGGAAAAAGCAGGGCAGAAAAGCTGGAAATTCAAAAAATAAGAGCACATCTCCCCCTGCAAACGAGCGCAGCCCATCGCCAGCAACGGATCAAAGCTGGTCAGAAAATGACTTTGACGAGATGAGAGAAGAAGGCTTCAGTCCATCAAACTTCTCAGAGCTAAAGGAGGAATTACGTACCCAGCGCAAAGAAACTAAAAATCTTGAAAAAAAAGTGGAAGAATTGACAGCTAGACTAATTAATGCAGAGAAGATCATAAACGAAATGACAGAGATGAAAACCATGACACGAGAAATACGTGACAAATGCACAAGCTTCAGTAACCGACTCGATCAACTGGAAGAAAGAGTATCAGCGATTGAGGATCAAATGAATGAAATGAAGCGAGAAGAGAAACCAAAAGAAAAAAGAAGAAAAAGAAATGAACAAAGCCTGCAAGAAGTATGGGATTATGTAAAAAGACCAATCGACGTCTGATTGGGGTGCCTGAAAGTGAGGGTGAAAATGGAACCAAGTTGGAAAACACTCTTCAGGATATCATCCAGGAGAACTTCCCCAACCTAGTAGGGCAGGCCAACATTCAAATTCAGGAAATACAGAGAACGCCACAAAGATACTCCTCCAGAAGAGCAACTCCAAGACACATAATAATTGCCAGATTCACCAAAGTTGAAATGAAGGAAAAAATCTTAAGGGCAGCCAGAGAGAAAGGTCGGGTTACCCACAAAGGGAAGCCCATCAGACTGACAGCAGATCTCTCGGCAGAAACTCTACAAGCCAGAAGAGAGTGGGGGCCAATATTCAACGTTCTTAAAGAAAAGAATTTTCAACCCAGAATTTCATATCCAGCCAAACTAAGTTTCATCAGTGAAGGAGAAAGAAAATCCTTTACAGATAAGCAAATGCTTAGAGATTTTGTCACCACCAGGCCTGCCTTACAAGAGACCCTGAAGGAAGCCCTAAACATGGAAAGGAACAACCGGTACCAGCCATTGCAAAAACATGCCAAAATGTAAAGACCATCGAGGCTAGGAAGAAACTGCATCAACTAATGAGCAAAATAACCAGTTAATATCATAATGACAGGATCAAGTTCACACATAACAATATTAACCTTAAATGTCAATGGACTAAATGCTCCAATTAAAAGACACAGACTGGCAAACTGGATAAAGAGTCAAGACCCATCAGTCTGCTGTATTCAGGAGACCCATCTCACATGCAGAGACATACATAGGCTCAAAATAAAGGGATGGAGAAAGATCTACCAAGCAAATGGAGAACAAAAAAAAGCAGGGGTTGCAATCCTAGTCTCTGATAAAACAGACTTTAAACCATCAAAGATCAAAAGAGACAAAGAAGGCCATTACATAATGGTAAAGGGATCAATTCAACAGGAAGAGCTAACTCTCCTAAATATATATGCACCCAATACAGGAGCACCCAGATTCATAAAGCAAGTCCTTAGAGACCTACAAAGAGACTTAGACTCCCATACAATAATAATGGGAGATTTCAACACTCCACTGTCAACATTAGACAGATCAACGAGACAGAAAGTCAACAAGGATATCCAGGAATTGAACTCATCTCTGCACCAAGCGGACCTAATAGACATCTATAGAACTCTCCACCCCAAATCAACAGAATATACATTCTTCTCAGCACCACATCGCACTTATTCCAAAATTGACCACATAATTGGAAGTAAAGCACTCCTCAGCAAATGTACAAAAACAGAAATTATAACAAACTGTCTCTCAGACCACAGTGCAATCAAACTAGAACTCAGGACTAAGAAACTCAATCAAAACCCCTCAACTACATGGAAACTGAATAACCTGCTCCTGAATGACTACTGCGTACATAACGAAATGAAAGCAGAAATAAAGATGTTCTTTGAAACCAATGAGAACAAAGATACAACATACCAGAATCTCTGGGACACATTTAAAGCAGTGTGTAGAGGGAAATTTATAGCACTAAATGCCCACAAGAGAAAGCAGGAAAGATCTAAAATTGACACTTAACATCACAATTAAAAGAACTAGAGAGGCAAGAGCAAACACATTCAAAAGCTAGCAGAAGGCAAGAAATAACTAAGATCAGAGCAGAACTGAAGGAGATAGAGACACAAAAAACCCTCCAAAAAATCAATGAATCCAGGAGTTGGTTTTTTGAAAAGATCAACAAAATTGACAGACCGCTAGCAAGACTAATAAAGAAGAAAAGAGAGAAGAATCAAATAGACGCAATAAAAAAAGATAAAGGGGATATCACCACCGACCCCACAGAAATACAAACTACCATCAGAGAATACTATAAACACCTCTACGCAAATCAACTAGAAAATCTAGAAGAAACGGATAATTTCCTGGACACTTACACTCTTCCAAGACTGCACCAGGAAGAAGTTGAATCCCTGAATAGACCAATAACAGGCTCTGAAATTGAGGCAACAATTAATAGCCTACCCACGAAAAAAAGTCCAGGACCAGATGGATTCACAGCTGAATTCTACCAGAGGTACAAGGAGGAGCTGGTACCATTCCTTCTGAAACTATTCCAATCAATAGAAGAAGAGGGAATCCTCCCTAACTCATTTTATGAGGCCAACATCATCCTGATACCAAAGCCTGGCAGAGACACAACAAAAAAGAGAATTTTAGACCAATATCCCTGATGAACATCGATGCAAAAATTCTCAATAAAATACTGGCAAACCGGATTCAGCAGCACATCAAAAAGCTTATCCACCATGATCAAGTGGGCTTCATCCCTGGGATGCAAGGCTGGTTCAACATTCGCAAATCAATAAACGTAATCCAGCATATAAACAGAACCAAAGACAAGAACCACATGATTCTCTCATTGATGCAGAAAAGGCTTTTGACAAAATTCAACAGCCCTTTATGCTAAAAACGCTCAATAAATTCGGTATTGATGGAACGTACCTCAAAATAATAAGAGCTATTTACGACAAACCCACAGCTAATATCATACTGAATGGGCAAAAACTGGAAAAATTCCCTTTGAAAACTGGCACAAGACAGGGATGCCCTCTCTCACCACTCCTATTCAACATAGTGTTGGAAGTTCTGGCTAGGGCAATCAGGCAAGAGAAAGAAATCAAGGGTATCCAGTTAGGAAAAGAAGAAGTCAAATTGTCCCTGTTTGCAGATGACATGATTGTATATTTAGAAAACCCCATGTTCGCAGTCCAAAATCTCCTTAAGCTGATAAGCAACTTCAGCAAAGTCTCAGGATACAAAATTAATGTGCAAAAATCACAAGCATTCTTATACACCAGTAACAGACAAGCAGAGAGCCAAATCAGAAATGAACTTCCATTCACAATTGCTTCAAAGAGAATAAAATACCTAGGAATCCAGCTTACAAGGGATGTAAAGGACCTCTTCAAGGAGAACTACAAACCACTGCTCAGTGAAATCAAAGAGGACACAAACAAATGGAAGAACATACCATGCTCATGGATAGGAAGAATCAATATCGTGAAAATGGCCATACTGCCAAGGTGATTTATAGATTCAATGCCATCGCCATCAAGCTACCAATGACTTTCTTCACAGAATTGGAAAAAACTGCTTTAAAGTTCATATGGAACCAAAAAAGAGCCCGCATTGCCAAGACAATCCTAGGTCAAAAGGACAAAGCTGGAGGCATCACGCTACCTGACTTCAAACTATACTACAAGGCTACAGTAACCAAAACAGCATGGTACTGGTACCACAACAGAGAAATAGACCAGTGGAACAGAACAGAGTCCTCAGAAATAATACCACACATCTACAGCCATCTGATCTTTGACAAACCTGACAAAACAAGAAATGGGGAAAGGATTCCCTATTTAATAAATGGTGCTGGGAAAATTGGCTAGCCATAAGTAGAAAGCTGAAACTGGATCCTTTCCTTACCCCTTATACGAAAATTAATTCAAGATGGATTAGAGACTTAAATGTTAGACCTAATACCATAAAAACCCTAGAAGAAAATCTAGGTAGTACCATTCAGGACATAGGCATGGGCAAGGACTTCATGTCTAAAACACCAAAAGCAACAGCAGCAAAAGCCAAAATTGACAAATGGGATCTCATTAAACTAAAGAGCTTTTGCACAGCAAAAGAAACTACCATCAGAGTGAACAGGCAACCTACAGAATGGGAGAAAATTTTTGCAACCTACTCATCTGACAAAGGGCTAATATCCAGAATCTACAAAGAACTCAAACAAATATACAAGAAAAAAACAAACAACCCCATCAAAAAGTGGGCAAAGGATATGAACAGACATTTCTCAAAAGAAGACATCCATACAGCCAACAGACACATGAAAAAATGCTCGTCATCACTGGCCATCAGAGAAATGCAAATCAAAACCACAATGAGATACCATCTCACACCAGTTAGAATGGCAATCATTAAGAAGTCAGGAAACAACAGGTGTTGGAGAGGATGTGGAGAAATAGGAACACTTTTACACTGTTGGTGGGATTGTAAACTAGTTCAACCATTATGGAAAACAGTATGGCGATTCCTCAAGGATCTAGAACTAGATGTACCATATGACCCAGCCATCCCACTACTGGGTATATACCCAAAGGATTATAAATTACTCTACTACAAAGACACATGCACACGTATGTTTATTGCAGCACTATTCACAATAGCAAAGACTTGGAATCAACCCAAATGTCCATCTGTGACAGACTGGATTAAGAAAATGTGGCACATATACACCATGGAATACTATGCAGCCATAAAAAAGGATGAGTTTGCGTCCTTTGTAGGGACATGGATGCAGCTGGAAACCATCATTCTTAGCAAACTATCACAAGAAGAGAAAACCAAACACCGCATGTTCTCACTCATAGGTGGGAACTGAACAATGAGATCACTTGGACTCAGGAAGGGGAACATCACACACTGGGGCCTATCATGGGGAGGGGGGAGGAGGGAGGGATTGCATTGGGGAGTTATACATGATATAAACGTTATGCACATGTACCCTAGAACTTAAAGTATAATAAAAATTTAAAAAAAATTTTAAAAAATTAAAAAAAAATAAAAAAAAAGAAAAATCTTCAGTGAAAAAAAAAAAAAAAAAAAGAACTCACTATCATGAGAAGAACTGAGGGTAACTGCCCCATGACTAAATTATCTCCCAACAGGCCCCTCCCATGACACATGGGGATTATGGGAACTACAATTCAACATGAGATTTGGATGGGGACACAGCCAAACCATATTATTCCACCCCGGCCCCTCCCAAATCTCATGCCCTTGCATTTTAAAACACAATCATGCCCTTCCAACAGTCCCCCAAAGTCTTAACTCATTCTAGCAATAACTCAAAAGTCCAAGTCCAAAGTCTCATCTGAGACAAACAAGTCCCTTCTGCTTAAGAGCCTGTAAAATCAAAAGTAAGTTAGTTACTTCCTAGATACAATGGGGGTACAGGTATTGGGTAAATACACCCATTCCAAATGGAAGAAATTGGTGAAAACAAAGGGGTACAGGCTGCGTGCAAGTCCAAAATTCAGTAGGGCAGTTATTAAACCTTAAAGTTCCAAAATGATCTCCTTTGACTCCATGTCTCACATCCAGGGCATGCTGATGCAACAGGTGGGTTCCCACTGCCTTGGGCAGTTCAGCCCCTGTGGCTTTGCAGGGTACAGCTTCACTCTTGAGTGCCTTCAGGGCTGGCATTGAGTCTCTGTGGCCTTTCCAGGCACACAGTGCAAGCTATCAGTGGGTTTATCATTCTGGGGTCAGGAGGACAGTGGCCCTCTTCTCACAGCTCCACCAGGCAGAACCCCAGTAGGGACTATGTGTGGGAGCTCTGACCCCACATTTCCCTTTTGCACCGCCCTAGCAGAGGTTCTGCATGAGGGCTTCATCCCTGCAGCAAACTTCTGCCTGGACATACAGGTGTTTCCATACATCATCTGACATCTAGGCAGAGGTTTCCAAATCTCAGTTCTTGGCTTCTTTGCACCCACAAGCTCAAAACCACATGTAAGCTGCCAAGGCTTGGGGCTTACGTCCTCTGAAGCAACAGCCTGAGCTGTACATTGGCCCCTCTTAGACACAACTGGAGCTGAAGCAGCTGGGACTCAGGGCACCATGTCTCAAGGCTGTATAGAGCAGAATGGACCTGGTCCAGGAGACCATTTTTCCCTCCTAGGCCTCCAGTCCTGTGATGGGAGGGGCTGCTACAAAGGTCTCCAACATGCCCTGAAGACATTTTCCCCATTTTCTTGGTGATTATCATTCACCTCCTGTTACTTATGCCAATTTCTACAGCTGGCTTGAATTTCTCCCCAGAAAATAGGTTTTTCTTTTCTATCACATTGTCAGGCTGCAAATTTTTCAAACTTTTATGCTCTGCTTTCTCTTGAACACTTTGCCACTTAGATGGTCCTTCCACCAGATACCCTAAATCATCTCTCTCAAGTTCAAAGATCCACAGATCTCTAGGGCAGGGGTAAAGTGCCACCAGTCTCTTTGCTAAAGTCACCTTTGCTCCAGTTCCCAGAAGGTTCCTCATCTCCATCTGAGACCACCTCAGCCTGGACTTTGTTGTCCACATCACTATCAGCAGTTTGGTCAAAGCTATTCAATAAGTCTGTAGGAAATTCCAAACCTTCTCACATTTTCCTGCCTTCTGAGCCCTCCAAGTCTCTAGGAAGTTCCAAACTTTTCCAAATTTTCCTGTCTTCTTCTGAGTCCTCCAAATGGTTCCAACCTCTGCCTGTTACCCAGTTCCAAAGTTGCTTCCACATTTTGGGGTATCTTTACAGCAGCACCCCACTCTCTGTGGTGCTAATTTACTGTATTAGTCCATTCTTGTGTTGCTAATAAAGACATATCAGAGACTGGGTAATTTATAAAGAAAAGAGGTTTAATTGATTCACAGTTCAGCATGGCTGGGGAAGCCTCAGGAAACTTACAATCATGGGGGAAGGGGAAATAAACACATCCTTCTTCACAGGGTAGCAACAAGAAGTGCTGAGCAAAAGGGGGAAAAGCCCCTTATAAAACCATCAGATCTCATGAGCACTCACTATCATGAGAAGAGCATAAGGGTAACGCCCCCCATGATTAAATTGTTTTCCACCAGTTCCCTCCCATGATACCTAGGGATTATGGAAATTACAATTCAAGATAAGATTTGGGTGGGAACACAACCAAACCATATCAGATAGTAATCACCCAAGTCCTGAGATGTTCTATGTAATAACATGACCCAAACAACTTTGGGTCTCAGATTTTATCACTGTAAAAACAGTTAGGCATAAGGGCAAAATATTTAGAGACACCTTTCTAGCAAATACTTCAAACAGTTCTTAAGCAAAGAAGGCAAAATGGGTAGCTTATTGTGTGGCAAGCACTAGTTGCTTTAAGGAATATTTTGGACCAGGTCAAGTTTGGAGCATGGCATGAGGCCCTCTGTATATCCTGGATAGGACAGCTTACTGTTATACAAAGTTCCAGAGCTTCTTGACCATCATAGAATGCTTTGAAACACCACAACAAATGCCCAGACACATACCTTGTTTTGCATGGTCTTAGGATAGCTGTAGAAGAGAGGTCAGTCTAGGTCCACCAACTGTGTTAAGGCATCCACACACCAGTCTAGGGGACTGGGATCCTTTGAAAAAGGCTGGCCTGAAGGGACCTCAGAGCCTATGAGAGGAGGTCTGGAAGAGCAGGCCTGAGCTGATAGCCTGCTCAAATGTCAGAGGAGCAGTGGACCATGGTAGGAGGAAGCTTGACCTTACCTGATATTACTCCCTTCTCCCTGAGCATCAGTGTGTTATGACAGTAGAAGGCTAGGATGTCAGTTACATCTGTTTCTAGGGCCCTAACCGTTCTTCTATGAGAAACGTCTCTGAGCATGAGACTCTAAGGGAGTTTTCCTACTAGCCAGAGAGGGAGAAAAGCAAGAGATCAGCAGTCTCAGGATGAGACAGGACATGAAAATAAAGTAACTTGTGGGCAAACCTCACTCATGGGACCTCCCAGACAGAATAAATTAACAGGAGGGGCTTCTACCAAAAGTCCAACAGGAGGGGCTTCTACCAAAAGTCCAAGTCAAGCAGGTGTGAGCTCCAAGCCTTGAGATTTGGACTATTATTATATATGTGACTATTTGTATGCCCTGGCAGGTAAGGCCTACAGCTATCTGTGTTCGGTGCATTTAACCTTCACAATTAATTTTACAGAGAAAAAGGTGAGGCTCAGCAAGGTAATTTACCTAAGTGCAAAGAGATTTGAGGCAAATCCAGGAATCAAAACCAGAGCTGTCTGACTCCAAAAGCCAGGCTCTTACTTCCACACCTTAAAGCACCTCAAGAGGTGGAAGATTAGTGGAGCATAACCAATAAACAGGTACAGGGTTCTAAATAATGATAAAAAGCAACCTAAAGTGAGCAATTTCTATATGCTATGTGATCTGCCTGCAAAAGTGTGACTTCCTGAGGAATTTGTTGGTATCTTGATTTTTGCCCCCTATTTTCTTCTCATTCGTGAAACAATGAGGTGAGGGCTCTACGCCCTTGAGGTTTAGAGTTCCCTTGTCCTCAGAGTGAGAATTCATAGGACTCATTTCAAAACTCTCAGCCAATGAAGAAATTAAACTGGACTGTCCCAAAGAAGATGAGATAGAGGCTTTGGGAGAGTGGCCCAACCCTGCAGTTGATTTCACAGATGGAAACATTGGGAGAATTGTGAATTTCTTCATGTGCTTGGACTTGGCATTCTGGAAGTTACAAGTCCTTGTATGGGAACAGGTATTTGGAATAGATGAGAATTGGCCATTAAATTCTATGTCTTGAGCATCTTTTTAAGACATTTGTGACTAAGCAGTCAGCAGAGAGGAATTTTGAGGAAGTTTTGGGTCAGCTCACCCAAGGAGGCCGTCACCAGTGCATGGCAAAGAAACCATGCTCAACTACTGTTGAACACTTGGAAGATTGAGCTGCCATCCATGTCTGTGAAGGTTGTATACAAAATGTCCCTGTGCATAGCACCCATAAGCCAAGGGGTAAATGGCTGTCCCTGTGGACCAAGAACCAGGCCCTTGCCCATTTTCCTGGGAACATGTAAGCCCCAGGGGTTTTGTAAGTTCTAGTGAGGATAACTCCAGTTAATCACTGATAGTGGGCTTATCATTGACCCTGATAAGTTATGATTTAGAGATGGCTTTATCTTGTATCTGGAGTGTCAAGAAGCTATTCATAACTTTACAGACAATAAATCATTTTCTATTTACATGATGCATTACTGAAGTTCTATTATCATCCTCTTTTTACAGATAAAGAAATTAGACCTTAAAGTTGAACAACTTGCCCATGTTGACATGACTCATAAGCCCTTTTAAATATAAGGAATTCAGGCCTTTCAGACTTCCCAGCTTTATGAAAAACACTGTGGCACTGCTCCACATGCTGTGAAAACTACTTCAAGGAGCCTGTCACCACAAGCTGCATAAACAAATTGTTATCAGCATAAACAGAACATATAGCAGAATTTATTCTTTGAAAAAAATACTGACTGATATTCTGGTCAGGTGCAGTGGCTCATGTCTGTAATCCTAGCACTTTGGGAGGCCGAGGCAGGTGGATCACCTGAGGTCAAGAGTTCCAGACTGGCCAACATGGCGAAACCCTGTCTCTACTAAAAATACAAAAGTCAGCCAGGTGTGGTGGCGGGTGCCTATAACCCCAGCTACTTGGGAGGCTGAGGCAGGAGAATGGCTTGAACTCGGGGAGCAGAGGTTGCAGTGAACCAAGGTCATGCCACTTCACTCCAGCCTGGGTGAAAGAGCAAAACTGCATCTCAAAAAAAAAAAAAAATTACTGATATTGAATTATATGTAGTATATAATATGGTTGGCCATAAACAGGCATGTCTTTGAATTTAGTTGGATAGACAGAATATATGTCAATAAAGGTACTTTGCACTAAGTTTCAAGAGAGGGTTACAGAAAATGAATGCTATGGAAATTTGGGTTGGAATTAGTAGATGGTGCAACAGAAAGATCACCAAATAATGAATCTGAAGACATCAGTTCTAACTCTGATGTCAGCTGTGCCACTTCTAGTGCCCTAAACTTCCAGATAATTAATTTCTCTGTGCCTCAGATTTGTCATTTAGAAACTGTTTATAATAATATACTCCCTTCTTTTTTCATGGGATTTTTAATGATTATATATGCAAAAACATTTACAAAACATAATGAGCTGTGTAAGCAAAGGAGACTGTACTGCTTCCCTGTTTTCATTACTGCCATGTCTTCATGATTCATGACAGCTCTGATGGTCAATTTCATGTGTCAACTTGAATTGGCTAATGTGGGTAGGCTTCAACCCATCAGTAGAAGGCCTTAAGGGAAAAGACTGAGGTTTCCCCCACCTCAAAGAATTTCTGCCTCCAAACTGCATCAGACTCAAGACTGTGAGATAAATGCCTGCCAGAATTTTCAGCCTACCTAACAGCCCTTCAAATTTCAGACTTGCCAGCCCCCATAATCGTGTGATTAAATTCCTTAAAATCTCTCTCTCTGGCTCACTCATTCTTGCTCTGGCTCTGGCTCTGGCTCTGGCTCTCAATCTGTCTGTGCAACCAATAGGATATATATATACACACACAGACACACACACATATGTGTTTGTACTTATGTGTATATGGATATATACACATACATATATGTATTCATGTATACGTCCTATTGGTTCTACTTCTCAGGAGAACCCTGACTAATCCAGTAGCTGAGCTAATAGCTTACTTTGACAAGAAAAATGTGAAAAGCAATTAAAAGGACTTCAGAAAGTACTATTTTACTCTCAATATATTTTTGTTGGTCATTTTTGAGTATTTCTGAGGTAGCAAATAACAGAACATATGTTCCATAATTATACCTTTCATTATTTTTTCAATAAAATATGCCAATTTTATATACCCAAGCAGGAAATACAATGACATATGACTATTCACTATTTTTGGAGCAGATGATTTGCCGGTCCTGGTCGGAGTGTATGTCATTGTTCAAGGTGTTCCTTGTATCATGTTAACTCCCTCCCCAGTTACCCCTTGTCCAAATGGATTATAGTCCATTCTCTAAGGCATAGTTCAATGACCCTTCTAAACTGAAATGCTTAATTCCTCTAGCTGAAAGTGGTCACTACCTCTCCTAAACTCCATTTCTCTTATACTATTTATCACTTCAGGTTCTAAATTATAGTTATTTGTGTGTTTGTGTTGTTTCCACCTCTAGAAATAATAATCTTCTTGAGAGTAGCATTTCCTGATAAATCATAGCTTTTATCAGAGCCCACTATGGCTCCTGGTGAAGATGTCTTCATAAATATGTGCTGAATAAATACACCTTCATGAGTCATTTCAGTCTCCAGAATTCAATCTCTTCTCTCTAACTTGTGCCATAAAAAGTCCTATAAGTAATTTCTATCAGAGTGACTGTAATCTTTAATGTATGGTGGTGGTTGGGTGGTACATATTTATTAGTTAGTGAAAGGATGAAAAGCAGTAGCATGAGGCTTTAGCTATCTAAAGAACAAGCTTGAAAATTGGCTTAAAATTACATTTTTAATGAAGAAATTTTTTTGAACAGAGGTAGTAAAATAGCACAGACTTTGAAGTATGCACTGATAACTGCACAGTAACCAAGGTACTTCCTTGTTCTCACATGAAATGTTCTTGATATTTGTCAGTGATATAAACTAGCTGCTAAATATGTAACAAAAGCAAAGTACAAGTGTCTGTGTACCCATCAAATATTTTACTTTCACAATATTCCTGTACCCTCCATGAACAGTGTGTACTTTTCATCTAAACTCAGAACACTTTAGTAACTTCACAATATGTGAAGAGACACAGTGACACAAAGAGATAGAATGACTTCTCAGGGGTTAAAAACAGAGCTGAGATCTATTTTAGATCTCAGAATTTTAAAATTTTAATTTAGCATGTTTGATAACCAATACTCCTTGTTCATTTGGGAGCAAATTTATCAAAATGTTATGGTTGGAGAACAGAGGTTTGTTCTTGAGTTCTATTCAACTAATTTCATATTTTAATGCATCTAAAAGTTTCTAAGATTAGAATTATTCTAGAAGACACAAATAATACATTCAGTCCATTGAGCATTTGTTTTTGAGACAAGATCTCACTATGTTGTCCGAGCTGGGCTCAACCTTTCCTCCCAGCTCAGCCTCCCAAGTAGCTCAGACTATAGGTGTATGCCACCATGCCCAGCTTAATTTTTACAATTTTATTTTAGTAGAGATGAGGTCTCACTGTGTTGTCAGGGCTAGTCTCGAACTCCAGGGCTCAAGTGATCCTCCTGCCTTGGCTGCACAAAGTGCTGGGATTACAGACATGAGTCACGTCTCCTGGCCATTGAGCCACTATTTATTGGCTGATAACATGTACTATGTTGAGTGCTGAAGACCCATTTATAAAGAAACAAAGCTCTTACCCTTCACACCCGTGTCTGTTGAGAGGGGGTGGACACACACACCAAACCAACTGGAAAGTTGTATTTGTTGCTTAATGGTATTTTTGGATTTCCCTGCTGTTGACTCACCATGGTTAAAAAAATTATCTCTTTTTCTATCTTTCATCCAAAGAGGCAAAGTTTGCTGTCATTGCAATTGCCCCTCCTCCACTCAATAAACATACACTGAACTCTTTAGAGACAGTTAAACTGTTTGGGATTCAGGTCCCTTGAGAAAGATTATGCTTCCTCAATCCACTCCTCAGAAGGGGAAGTTATTGTTTGAAATTGATGATGGGGTTGACTGGGCCATAGAGAGGATTTCCTAAGGTGGGTAGGGACTTGGGCTTATTCCCACTCAGAATCCCAATAGGTGGTAGGACTGCTGATAAGAAATGCTTATAAATGGCTGGTGACCCAATATTGCCATGGTCTTGCAAGCTTTGGAGAAGGCTGCTAGGGCTGAGTTGGGCATGGAGGAGGGCAGCCTACCTTCAAACAGGCCACACGGGCTTGAGCAATGGGCATGACATTATGCAACTAGAATGAACTCAAGAATCCTTTCCTCTCCTCAGTCGACCTGTCACAGAAAAAAAAAAAAAATTAAAGAATCTTTTCTTCCATGATAACATGGAATGAACTATGTAATGCTGCAGGGAATCTTAAGCAATGCTAAGGAAGGGTCCTCTAGCAAATCATAGGCATATTGACAAGGAAGTTCAGAGTGAGATACATTTTGATTTTTCAAAATAAAACAATGTAGCTTTTTTTTTTTTTTTTTTTTTTTTGAGACGGAGTTTTGCTCCTGTTGCCCAGGCTGGAGAGCAATGGTGCAATCTCGGCTCACTACAACCTCCACCTCCTGGGTTCAAGCGATTCTCCTGCCTCAGCCTCCCAAGTAGTGGGGATTACAGGTGCCCTCCACCATGCCCAGCTAATTTTTGTATTTTTAGTAGAGACGGGTTTTTGCCACATAGGCCAGGCTGGTCTTGAACTCCTTACCTCAGGTTATCTGCCCACCTCAGCCTCTCAAAGTGCTGGGAATACAGGCATGAGCCACAGCGCCCAGCCAATAATGTAGCCTTTATTCACTCAAGTCTCATGAACCAAATTCATACCCCTTACAGTTTAGATAGATAGATGAAAGATAGATACATAGAGTGTGATACACACCCAAATAGAGAATGTATTATGTGCTAGCGTTGCAACACAACCATTGTGGCAGACAAAGCAACTACCCCATTTACTAGATTTTAAAACTTGTTTGATTACTTTAGTGTTTCCCCATTGGAACATGTCTTAAAACTGATGCATACTTTTAATATTCTATTTGTTTTGCTTTGATTTTCAAAAAAAAATAAAGCTGATGTTTTGGAATCAAGGAGTCATTGTAATTCCCTATAGGGAAATAACAGAGAAAAGAAGGTATCATAGATGAATTGATTTTTTAAATGGCTCAAAAGATAAGTAGTGAACAAAGTGGAGTAAGGATAGTGTGTGTGGAGGTGGAAATATGTAGAAAAATCATAGTGAGTGCAAGAAAACCTCAGCATCATTGGCAACCAAGTGATTTGACACCTCTTTCACCCATAGAGTATGAAAAATTATATTAATAAAAAGTTGTATACATATGTAACAAACCTGCACGTTATGCACATGTACCCTAGAACTTAAAATATAATAATAATAATAAAAGAAGAAGAAAAAAAAAGTTTTACATAGAAACAAATTTCTTTGCTGATTGACTTCTGCTTAAAGCGCAGTCTGTATTTTGAAAAAATATGACTACTTAGTTGGAAGAATATTCAGAGATCAAAATTTTAAATTAAAAGGTGAATCATGTCCCTATTAAGCAGTATTATGGCCTGCATTTTGGACCTTGGGATTTTGGCTATTTGTAACTGCTTGTGTGCAAGAAAGCTCAAAAAGAGAGGTGATTCTAGCAAGGAGTTGTTGTTTTTTGTTTGTTTGTTTGTTTTGTTTCCTTATTTCTACTGAAGGGCTTGCTTCTTTTGCCAGGAAAGGAACTGTACATTTACATTTTGCCTAGGATAGCAAATCAAAGCCTGCATTATCTGGCAACATATTTTCAATGGAATCCAGGGCTGGGTAGCATTTTTCTAGGTTGGCACTCAGCTGAGGCTGTCCATGTGTCCCATGCCTTAATCCAGCTCGGAGTTCAAAGAACTTAAAGAAGCAAAGGGAAGTAAAAATGTGTTTGTGGAAGGGTTGGGAGATGAAGGAGTACAGCAGAATGCAGCACATTACTATTTTCATGAAATACGTGGCACATACAATCTCTTTTGATAACTTCTTTACGTTATAAGTATCATCATCCCCATTCTTAAAGATGGTGAAACTGGGACTAAGAAGTTAACTTGCCTTAGACAAGGTTAATCAAGTAGTAAATAAGTAGAACATTGAGTGCAGCCCTTCTGAATCTCAACTCATGGACTGCCCACTGCCTCATATAACAGGCGGAGTGGCTAGCTAGCCACGTGAGACCTGTTTTATTTGCTTAAAGAAATCCATATACTTAGGCCCAGCACAGTGGCTCATGCCTGTAATCCCAGCACTTTAGGAAGCCAAAGTGGGAGAATCACTTGAGCCCAAAAGTTTGAGACCAACCTGGGCAACATAGGGAGACATTTTCTCTACAGATAATCAAAAAAATTAGCCAGGCATGGTGGCGTGCACCTGTAGTCCCAGCTACTTGGGACGCTGAGGCCAGAGGATCATTTAAAGACAGGATGTAGAGGCTGCAGCCTGGAAAGTGGAGGCTGCAGTGAACCGTGATCATGCCACTGCACTCTAGCCCCAGTGACAGAGCAAGACCCTGTCTCAAAAAATATATATGTACTTAATTTTTCAATAATTGTTTACGGTACAAGTATTAAGGCAAATGGAAGAATGAAAATAAATTATTCTACTGGTTTCGATCAGAAAAACACCACTTCTCCCTTTGTTACACTCAGCATACGAATCCCCAATGCAGTAGCAGGATTCTAGTTGCTAGTTCTAGAGGTCACACAACTTGATATCTGACCTACTCTAAGATATGTACAGTAACAAAAGCAACAACCACATAATCCAACTTGTGACTGCCAAGGTCCTTCCCACATCCTGGAAGGCTCCTTGTTTTCAGTGGAATTGGTAGTGGTGGTGAAAACTAGCAAATTCAAATAAAAGCAAATGTGGTTTGTAGAGTTCTTTATAGAGTTAAGGTAAGCAAAGTTATTTGTAGCAAAACACATGCAATGAAAGTCCTTTGAGATAAACATTGCTAAATAAAGTTACTGAAACACTGTGGATTTTTAACCACAAAGTAATTCCCTGGTAATCAGTTTTGAATGCTGACAAGCTTGTTTTCTTCCTGGTTTCCTATTTCTGACCTTCTAATTCCTTTCTTTAGCAACAGTAAGAATATTCCAAAATAATTCTTTCCAAGGACTCTGTGTCAGCAGCTGTGAAGCGTCTAAACTTCTGTTTTCCTTTTGCTGGTCATTAAGTGAGGTCAGTGTGAGGCTTATGTCACATTTTCTAGTTGGATTAAGCAACTTCTCAACTGGAGAAAAATGTAAAGTTCTAGATTATCAATATCTCAAGAGTTTTGAAAACGAATTATATTGCTATTATGTAGTATACAAAAAGTCTGTGCTAAATTTCTGACTAATATGTTTGTTAGACATAGTTTGAACTTACTTATCTAACATCTTATTTTAACAAATATACTGAAATTAAGGAGTTTCTTTTTAAATCAAGACTAGATGTACTTTAAAACACCAGGAAAAATATTTACTATACAGATGGGAAACTAAAGCATATTCAAACAACAGGATGAAACTCTCTTTTACAAATATACTCTGTTGCTATTACATGAACACACACACACACATGTACACAGTGACTAAGTACTTTCTGGAGGAAGTTCTTGCTGAAATAGTAAGATTAGATTACAAACACATTTTATGACAATTATTTTATTGAAAGGGAGTGGCCAAAAGCTATTTTATGTGGTGGTAACTTAGCATACTTTTTATTTCTTTGGTAGACATTTAAACACGCCTATGAAAGTTTCTCATCAGGCTCTTAAAGAGTTGGCTGTCCAATATTGAAGGGTATTCACCAGAGTCATAAAGTCTAGTCATTAAAATCATAGGTCATTTCTTCATTCTCCTTAAATCATATTTAAAGAGACTTTACATTTGGTTCCCAATTTTTTTTTAAACTTATATTTGCCCCCCAGCCATCACCCTAACCTATTCCCAGCAGCACGGAACATGGGCTTACATGGTCTCTAATGGAATTGTTTTGAATTATGCAAAAAACTCTCTTGGCCTGGAAATATTTATACTCTCTCTGTGTCTGTCAGCATTTTAATTTTTTTCAAGGCTCTACTCACATAGGACTTCCTCAGTGAAATTCTTTTCAGTGATTCTGGGGAGAACTGAGTAATTCCTTCTCTATGTTTTAATATTACTTCATTTATGTCTTGTTATATCACTTAACTATTCATTCTTAACACAATCATGTGTGTTCTACCACTAGATTAATTCTACTAACCTTCATAGACTGTTGGTAATATGATGAGAAGTAGAAATGCAATTATGAAAACAACCAATCAACACAAAATAGGGAAAAAAGTCCCAACATAGAGAAGGCAAACTAATCCATATTTTCTATGCAAATTAATCCATAAAGGATCATGTCTGATTCATCTTTGCATTATCAGTACTAGCCCAGGGCTTGATGTGTAGGAAGCATGGGATGAATATTTATTGAAATTAACTGAAATTAGCTGAAACTCGGATTTCCTGATCATGAATTAAAGGAAAAAATTTCCTTAAGCAGATACCTGCTCATATCAATGCTACACTTTAGAAAAAGTCAAAGGCTTATTATACAAAAATTATATATTTATTTACATAATGATAAAAAATTGTTATTCCTCCTATGGTAGAAACCTGTTAGTTAAAAACCTGGCATTGAAAAATTCTGAATATGGTTAAACTAATTTTAAGTGTGTTCCATGGGATGTTATATGTGTCACAGGAAAAAAAGGAGTTTCATAATGAAATAAATTTAGGAAACATTGAGTTACACTAAGTTAAAAACATTTATTATATGACTTCTCAGAAGCTAGTATGTGTTGTAAATTTCTAAGAGGGAGGTGGAATATGATTTATTTTCCAAGTTTATTGAACCAAGAAATCCTACCATCAATGAGGATGTTATGAAAGGTGAACCATTTCTGAACACTGAAACACTTTTGAAAGTGAAAGGGAAGCTAGTTAATAATTATGCCAGGACAACAGGTACAAACTGGGATCCTGCCAGGCAAATCAGGATGTATGGTCACCCTACTTTTACAGGATTTTTTTAATACACTTTGAAAAAAAACTAAATTATTATGGCCGAGAGATAAAACTATTTTATGTCAATACATGTCTGCTATTAGTATATGTGTTAATGATACCAAGAGGAAGATCACTTGCATTTTAAAAATAATGATATGTTTTTATTTTTTCTAGCTCAAGGATTCTCACCACTCTTACAGCTTTTTTTCCTGAAACTATAATTTGAATGATAAGGTTGTATGGTTGGGGAAGAATAATACACAGTGGAATTTCTCACTTAGCAGTTAGGAAGATAATTGAAGAATGCTGGCTTCCTGCCTAGAGTCCACCCCACCAAAAATACTAGGATCATATATGTCAACAACCTCTTTTTTCTTTTGTATTATTGATATTGACCACATTGTAAATGATTTCAGCTATGGAAAGGCAGCAGTATCTCAGGCTTTAATGTAAGGGGGGAAAAAAGCGTCATATTAGCCCAGGGTGGTGGCGTGCCTTAGTCTTAGCTACTCAGGAGGTTGAGGTGGTAGGATTTCTTGAACCTCAGGAGTCCAAGACTACAGTGAGCCAGGAACGTGCCACTGCACTCCAGCCTGGGATACCGAGTGAAACCCTACCCCAAAGAAAAAGCTTCATAAAGGAATTACCATTTATTAAGTAACCCAGGTTCTAGACTAGCACTGTCCATAGAAACATGACAGTCACAATTTGATTTTACAGGTTCTAACAGCCACTTAAAATTTTTTTAATAACAGGTAGAATTAATTTTAATAGTATTTTAACTCAAAATATCCATAGTATTATTATTTCAACATACATGCAATATAAAAATATTAAAGAGATACTTTTCTTTTTCATACTAAATATTTGAAGTCTGGTGTGTATTTTATACATACAGCCCATCATAATTCTGACTAGCCACATTTCAAGTGCATATGTGACCAGTGGCAACCACATTAGAGGGAGAGTTCTAAAACTCCTCTTAGATACTTTGTATTTGGCTGTGCAGATGATTTCATATATTCTTAGGT
The DNA here is from genome assembly GCF_009764315.1 of Trachypithecus francoisi. Taxonomy (NCBI): domain Eukaryota; kingdom Metazoa; phylum Chordata; class Mammalia; order Primates; family Cercopithecidae; genus Trachypithecus; species Trachypithecus francoisi. Next base: position 35,348,454 of record NW_022681469.1, read on the forward strand.
GATGATTCTAAGGGAGCTATACTACTTGGTAAAGAAAAATGAATAATAAAAATAATCTTAACTGTCATTCCTTATATTCTTATGGGCCAGCCAATGTGTCAAGTCTTGTCTGTACATTATCTGAGGTAATCCTTGTGCCTATGAAGTGGATACTTTTTTTATCCCTATTTTATTAAATAGGGAATTAAGGCTGATAAAGATTAAATAACTTAGGCAAAGCACTTAGCTGATAAAGCAATGTAATGCAGTGGGTAAGAGCAAGGATGATGATCTGGCACCCTGGTTTTGAAATCCTGATGAAATTCTTAGCGAATATATGATTTTAGGCAACTTATTTACTCACCAAAAGTAACTTACAGTATGACTTAGCACAAAACCTGTCACATTTCCACATCAACAAATACTGGATTTGTTAGTATTTCTATTATTATTACTGTTATTACAGGTGTTATAAAGTAGGAGAGCCAGAAATCAAACTCAAATTTAACTGATTTTAGGGCCTACAGTCTTAATGAGAATTACACGATTTGCATCCAAGCAACATATACTGTATTACAGCTAATTCCAAAAATGCAATAATTTTACTTGTCATTGTATGATAGCTTTTTTATGTGTATTTGATGTGTTGATTTTTTTCCTTTGCAAACTTCCCTAAGATGTTTCAAAAGACCAAATAAATAGATGAGTACTCATGTTTTAAAAGTCAGCCAAGATGAATCAGTTTGAACTCTACAGAAGAATGGTATATGTAAATCCAAGAACCCATAATTAACAAAATTTTTAAATAATTATAACATTTGGGAAAAGTAAGCTTGAGCTCTCCTAAATTTATACTATTAAAAAGTTTACCTAGAGATGAAACCTTTAAAAAAATTTTTAATTTGAAAATGTTCAAACATACTCAAAATTGAGAGAATTTTATAATGAATCCCCATGAACCAATCATGTAGCTTCAATAATTAACAGCACAATCTTATTCCATCTATACCCTTGCCACCACCATCGCCATTATTTTCATTATACTATTTTAAAACAAATTTCAGGCATCATATTTTTTCACCTCTAAATATTACATTATGTACATTATTAAAGATGTTCTATGGAAAATCTCAGGCCTTTGCTAAAGATGCTTTTGTCCAAAGGACAAGCACTCTGGAAATCTCAGTTTCAATTCTCCTTTATTGTCACTGTCCCGAGAAATGTCTAGGTTGTAGCACTCATACCAGCATTTCATTTGGTCTTGGACAGTAGTTTTCAACCTTTTCCTTCTCAAGCCTCTTTTTATTCTCAAACTTGTTGAGGACTTTAGAGAGCTTTGGTTTATGTGGGCTATATCTATTGATGTTTACCATATTAGAAATGAATACTAAGAAATTTTTTAAAATCTTTATTAATTCATTTTAAAATAACAAAGTTTAGTTGAAATGTGGAATCTGGAATCTTATATAAGTTTCTTACATATTAACATGGGTAACATTTGTATGTAAATAGATTTATTTTTCCAAAACAAACAAACAAAAAAGCTAGTGAGAAGAGTGGCACTGTTTTACATTTTTACAAATCTCTTCAATGTTTGCTTAATAGAATTCATTTGGATTCTCATATCTACCTTGGCATTTAAACTGTTGCATTATATTGCTTTGGCTAAAGAGTATGAGGAAGTATAATCAATTCACGCAGGATACATCATCTGGGCTAAAAATATAGGTAAAAATTTGAAGAGGAATATTTAGATATTTAGATTGTCAAAGTATCTCTCCACTGACTATTTATGAATTATAAAGGGAAAACCTGAAATTTTGCAGTACAAAAAAATCTGTGGACACCATCTTAATCAAGCTGGCATCATCAAAATGGGAAGCTAACATCATGTGCTCCTGATATGGCGCCTGAGATCACAGCTTCACTTATGTTGTGCTCCTGCCAAAAGATTCATAACCTGCATCTCGTCACTAGGGAACTCACATCAAAAGACATTGTACAAAACAAATGAAAAATTATTTAAATTTAAGAGGTCCGCACTCTTAAAAATATTACTGTCATGAAAGACAAAAGAGGGAAAAAAAAGGCTGGAAACTGTTCTTGATTAAAGGAAACTAAAAAAGACATGGCAATTACATGCAAGACATGATCTTGAATTAAACCCCTGTCAAACGGCAAAATTTAGATATGTATTGTATAATGGATACTTGCATTGAATTAGCGTTAAATGTCATGAAATCGATTGTTTTATTACAATTTTATAAAAGAATACACTTAGTCTTAGGAAATGTTCATTGATATATTTTGGAGTAAAGAAGAATAATGCCTGCAACTGTCTCTCAAATGACTCATGAAATAATACGAATAGGTAATAAGTAGATAGGTAGGTAGATGGATAGATAGATAGATAGATAGATAGATAGATAGATAGATGAATATGGAATGATAAAGCAAATGTGGCAAAAAAAATGATAAATCTGCTTGAAAGGTATACAGGAGTTGTCTTGTGCTGTTCTTACAAGTCTTCTATGAGAAAATTATTTCAAAATAAGTAGTTAAAAAGAATAATTTAGAATTTTAGAACTTCAGTTAATATTTCTCTCAACTATAAATTAATAAAACCTTATAGAAATAAGCAAAAAAAAACTAACGAAGAAATTTGCCCTGACTTCTTTCTTAAATATCTTATTTTAGAAGTACAAAACAAGGAGATGGAAAAATAAGTTCATAGTGGAATTAAAATAATTCTGTTATTCATTAGTACATTTTCTGAATTGAATGCTTTTTATAACAATACAAAATTCTGTTTATAATCAAAATACACTTATCTAGGACACCATCTAAAAGTGGTTCACAGTTTTATGGAAATAAAAAAATCTTTTTAAATTAATTCAAATCAACGAGTACATAGTGAAATCAGGTGCTAACAGTGCTCAAGCATCTGGAATAATGAAAACTAGAAACACAGAACCTATCCTCAAGGAGTTTGTAATTTCATCAAGCCAAAACTTTTTGCACATGTGAATTAAACAGTAAAATAAGCAGTAAATGATTTAGCGCTTAAATGTTAAATATCAGTCATCTCTGTCTAACAAAACTATAATGCAAGCCACATGTATAATTTTTAATTTTCTATTAGCTACATTAAAATGAAGTAAAAAAAACCATATGAATAATTTGTTATATGTTTTATTTAACCAAAGATATCCAAGACATTGTTATTTCAATATGTAATCAATACAAAAATGAATATTTTACATTCTTTTTTATACTGTTTCAGAAATCCAGTATATATTTTACATTTATAGCATATCTCAATTCAAATCAGCCACATTTCCAGCAGTCAACAGACACATGTGGCTAGTGGCTATCATTCAGCACAGTGCAAGAATAAATAATGCTAAGAGAATTTCTTCCATAAAAATGGCACAATGGTGGTGGTGTATGGCTTCAAAATGGTCTCATTATCTGGGAGTGCCAAGGAGTTTTATTAACTGTAATTACTTAAATCTGGTGAGCTTCTTATTCTCCTATGTTATTTCCCAGGATAATGGTCTGTTGCAAAATTCCCCTTCACCATAATTATTTTTTGAGAGTTTTCAGGGGTATTTTGCCTGTAGTCACAATCAATCAATCCTTTCACCAACCTTGGTTGAGAAGCCACTTGAAGGGAAGCATCATCACTGTCAAAAGACATGTTTCCTAATATATCCCAAATCTGCAGTGTAAAGATGAAAAGAGCACCTCACAACTCTTTGTGCCAGTGCTGTAGTGTGTGCTGTCCCAAAATGTAGGACATGTCCCTCTCCAAAACTTCATCTTCCCTCATGAAAATGGTGCCTTCAGCCAGGCACGGTGGTTCACACCTACAATCACAGCACTTTGGGAGGCCAACGTGGGAGGACAGCTTGAGGCCAGGAGTTCGCGAGCAGCCTACTGCAACATAGCAAAACAACATCTCTACAAAATATAAAAATAAAAATTAGCCAGGTATGGTGATGCCCACCTGTAGTCCCAACTACTTGGGAAACTGAGGCAGAAAGATCACTTGAGTCCAGAAGTTTGAGGTTACAGTGAGCTATGATCACACCACTGCACTCCAGCTTGTGCAGTGATTCCCCATCTCAAAAAACAAAAAAAAACAAAAAAAACACACACCTACAGCTTTCACCTAACAAGCCTCTCCCCAAAGGGCCTTGATTTAATACAAGATCAAGAAAGAGACAGCATGTCGCCCTTTATTGCATTGATTTCTAGCTTCCAGGCTCCAATGCATAAAGCCTCCTCAGATTTCATGCAGCCAGAAAGTCTTCATCTCAATCAATCCATAGAAATCATGCTCTTCTTAGGCTTGTCCTACCAGTTCTCAAATGCCACCCAGTCATGCTGAGTCCCAGCAGTAGGCACCGTACAATTTAAAGCTGAGATCTTTGCTGTATAAGCAGAAGCATACAGAAAGATATCTTACTTTATGTAGTAGACATTTTCTTGAAACTTTTATATAAATTGAAACTATCTAAATTAATTCCTATTTAAAATGGATTATAGATGGCAAGTGTTGGGTGTGCCTGAGAAAATCTTCTCTAATCCAATTCCTCTGATTTTCCAGATGGCTAAAGTGTCCAGGCGAGTTTGAGCTTGCAAACTTGAAATACACATGGTCTGCTCTATATTTCCGGATAGCTGCAGGTCTTCCAACTTCTGGTTTAGGGGGCTTCCTGTTACACCAGCTGCCAAGGGTAGTGTGTCATTTTAAAGATTCATTTAGAGAATGATTAAAAAAAAAAGTAGGGAACTCTTTAGGTGTGTCATTTAATGCAGAGGACAAAAAAAAAGATAAAACCAAATTCAGAGATCAGAATGAAGAAAGCTACATCAAGTCCATCAAGTCCTTGTCATAAATGGACTGCACTTAGCATTTTATACATGGCACAAAGCAGAGTGACTTTGCTGTAGTTTTTGTCTTATTCCAGATGTGGTTGAAATCGTTTCTGATTTTAAATGTATATAGCTTTAGTATGGAATATAAAATAGGAACTCTCATGGCATTTTTTAATTTTAATTTTTATCTTTATTTTATTTTTTTAAGAGACAGGATCTGGCTCTGTCTCCCAGTATGAAGTGCCATGGCGTAATCACAGCTCATTGCAGCCTCAAACTCCTAGGCTTAAGCAATCCTGTTGCCTCAGCCTCTTGAGTAGCTAGTACTATAAGCATGTGCCACCATGCCTAATTTTTAATTTTTTTTTGTAGAGATGAGGTCTTGCGATGTTGCCCAGGCTGGTCTCAAACTTCTGGCCTCAAGCAATCCTCCTGCTTTGACCACCCAAAGTGCTGGGATTACAGGCGTGAGCCACCATGCCTGACCTCTCCAGGCATTTTTAAAAGACATACAAGTATTCTCTTAAAACATTTCATGAGTGGTCTCATTCAATCAAGTGCTTATTTAGCACCTACGATGCAACAAACTAGACTCCAGGTATCCAGAGTGGAAAGGATATATTCCCTGCTCTCAAGTTTCTTGTGGAGGGACGTAGAACAAGAAAAGAAGAAATTTTAGTACTGTCTGTGGTAAAGGAACACATAGAAGAAATACCTAACCCAGAGAAAGCATCCTGGAAGTAGTGAGCGCAAAACTGAGACTTAAATTTGGTTGGAATTAGCTAGGAAAACATGGCAAAGAAGGTGAGAGATAAAGTATATCGACATGAAGAGCCAGAAGGGAAAGCGCCTCCAAAGACCCAGAGGTGAGAGAACACATGTTCAAGGAACTGAACAGGCAGATGAGATCTTCGTGAGCCAGATCAGAAAAAGCCTTGAAGAACGTTAGTAATCTGGACTTTATAGTTATGGAAATGAAAAAATACTGAAGGGTTTTTGAGTGGTTTGAGACAAAGTCTGCTTTGCATTTCAAGGAGATCCTATGACTGCAGCTTTGACCATGAATTAGGGGAAAAAAAGAGATCCATTAATTAGCAGTTGCCGCTATCCCAATTATAGTAGATATCTGATCTAGGATGGTAAGAGGCTGCTAAGAACAGCAAGGGACAGATTTCACAGGAAAAAAAGGAACAGGTTTCACAGGAAAGAAAGGGAAAGGTTTCACAGGGAAAAAAGGGACAAGTTTCACAGGAAAAAAAAAAAGCAGAATTGACAAGATTTTGTGAGAAATTGAAGGTCAAGGCAAGGGAGCATACCACATCCAGTGAGCAAAACATAGGAGCAAGAATTAAGCGTGTGACCAGGCGCGGTGGCTCATGCCTATAATCCCAGCACTTTGGGAGGCCTAGGTGGGAGGACTGCTTGAAGCCAGGAGTTTAAGACCAGCCTGGGGAACATAGCAAAACCCCATGTCTCTAGAAAGTTTTTAAAAAATTACCTGGGCATGGTCGTATGCACTTATAGTCTCAGCTACTTGGGAGGCTGAGGTGGGAGGATCCCTTGAACCCAGTAGTCAAACCTAGGAGTTTGAAGCTGCAGTGAGCTTATGATCAAGCCACCGCACTCCAGCCTGGGCAACAGAACAAGATTCTACCTCTAAATAAACAAAAATAAAAAATTAAATTAAATTAAACATTCAAGACCATGTCTCACTCACCATTGACCCCCCACTGCCTAGCAGACTGCCATGCATAACAGAGTGTAAAACAAATGTTTGATGAATGGATGGATGAATATGGAATTCTTGACTAATTGACTAAATAAATTCATTAAGGAGCAGGAAACTTGAGGGAGAGGTGAAAACAAAGAATGAGCATTGCCTAAGAAGAAGAAAGTTCAATTTGAAAAATTTAAAAATTCCCATCTAGATTGAGATATTTTTTGAATTCTGAATCATGAGCTTGAGGAATTTAATTAAGCAAACAGTAAAGGTCTGACTCAATGAGTTGGTTGCTGTACAAAAAATGCACACAAACGTACATGCACATGCACACATACACCCACCCCAAGGTGAAACTGAATTGTTAACAGCTAATACCATGTAAAAAACGTACATTATGTAAAAATATTCTGTGGGATTAACATCTATCCCTAAAGTATGTAAGTACCCTGTAGTTATTCTTGTTTGAACTAGATTAAATTGAGCTAGTATAAATTAATATGAAATTTTAAAACCAATAATGTAATTTCAGGTGGTAATTAATTTATTCTTAACTTAATCTTCCATAAAAAAGAGGAAATAGTTAAGGAAAATAACAAAGCACACTTATTATTCATAAATAGAAAAGTATTAAATAAATGAAATAGTAAATATTTACTTTTTTAAAATGTAGAAATAGGTTAAATCTGACCAACCACAGTTTGTATGTTTTTTCCCATGTAAGAGCACAAACAGGAACTCATACAAGACTATTTGTTGCACTAACAGTGAAAACTCCTTAATTAACTATAAAATATAAAGAAGCAAAAACTAAGTGTGAATAAGAATCAGGGAAAAGCAAAGACTTCCAGTAGCTTTCATAGGCAAGATTAGACTTAAACCATCAGAAAAATATTCTTATGGAATACAAGTTCCAGTGACACAGGAAAAAAAGAGGAAACAAATCAAGACCACCACTGAATCTTAGGAGAGACAATGTGGTGTGCCATGAATAGCTGGCACTATCAGTTCTTTTTCATGGGTGTAGTCTGGTGTGACATCAGAATCTGTTTTTTAACTGTAACATCTGCTAACAGTGTCCTTGTTCCTCACTAGGTGGATGGCCCTCTGCAGTCTTTGATCTTTCAGTCCCACCCCACTTCCTTCTGACTTGAGACAAAAGGCACAGAAATCGCTTTCATCAGGAAGAGCTTGGCTTTAAGACAATTTTCTATAATTCCATTTCGAAGATGCTTCACTTTCCACAGGTTTCATCTATTATTCCACAAGTCACAATTTCTACACCACATGCATCAGATAATTGGATCGCTGCTTTGTCCCTAATTCTTAGTTTCAGTCTCAGTTTTCTGTGTACTTACTCATTCCTACCACTAAGATGAAGCACCTTTTTGTCTATTTTAACTTTAGCCTCTGCGTTTGAAATTTTGTACCAGAAACATTGTTTTCAATGGTTGGAAATTCTGTTATTTGTGCACAAGCCTCTCAAATGACAAGTCCCATGTGCCACGTGTCTAGATGCCAGAGTGTCACATGCCTCAGATACATGGGCATTATGATTATGCTCTTGCCACCCACCGAGATGCCCACTATTGCCTGAACCACGACTGGATCTTGCTGTTGCCCAGGGAATCTATCCACCAATCACTCTGCTTCCAGCCTTGGTGACTTCTATCCAAATCCAAGTATATAAGTCAAAGTTCTCCAGAGAAACAGAACCAGTAGGAAATATATACACATATCAGAGCTTTGAACTTCCTGGGTCTCCACCTTTTGATATATAAAAAAGGAGATTTATTATGAGGAATTGGCTCACATGATTACGGAGGCTGAGAAGTCGCATGATCTGCCATCTGCAAGCTGGAGACTCAGGAAAGCCGATTCAGTCAGTCTGAGTTCAAAGGCCTGAGACCCAGGGGAGCTGATAGTGTAAATCCCAGTCTGAGGGCTGGAGAAGACGATGTGATGTGTCCCAGCTCAAACAGACAGGCAGGAAGCAAAAGTGGTTAATTTCTCTTCCCTTTCCCTTTTGTTCTACTCAGGCCGGCAACAGATTATATGATGCCCTCCATCTTGGGCAATGTACTTTACTGAGTCCATTAGTTCAAATGCTAATCTCTACATGGATGGGTAAGTTAAAAAAAAAAAAAAAGACAACAACAACAACAAAAAAACACACAACAAAGAAAACCCTCAAACCAAACAAACAAAAAACAAGTAAAGAAAACAAATGCTAATCTCATCCAGAAACACCTTCACAGACACTCTCAGAAATAATGTTTAACCTAGGCACCCTGTGGCCAGTCAAGTTGACACACCAACCAACAAGGCAAATAATTGGTGTTATGTACAAACTACCAATAACAAAAATGCCAAAATATCATAACAACTAAAAGGTTTTAAATTGCAACAAGGTATTAGTAAGGAGATGAAACACTGTGGAAAAAATATATAAGATTCCCAATGTATGTGAACGATGAGCTGAAGAGAATAACAAGCTGGGTAACTGAAATCAGATACTAGATGCTACTGGCATCTAGTGGGTAGAAGCTAGAGAGGTTGCTAAACATCCAATGCACAGACCGTCCCACAACAAAGAATTATGCAGTCTGAAATATCATTTGTGCTAAGATACAGCAACCTGGCCGGGCGTGGTAGCTCACGCCTGTAATCCCAGCGCGTTGGGAGGCCGAGGCGGGCGGATCATGAGGTCAGGAAATCGCGACCATCCTGGCTAACACGGTGAAACCCCGTCTTACTAAAAAATACAAAAAAACTAGCCGGGCGAGGTGGCGGACGCCTGTAGTCCCAGCTACTCGGGAGGCTGAGGCGGAAGAATGGCGTGAACCCGGAAGGCGGAGTTTGCAGTGAGCTGAGATAGCGCCACTGCACTCCAGCCTGGGCGACAGAGGGAGACTCCGTCTCAAAAAAAAAAAAAAAAAAAAAAGATACAGCAACTCATACATGTAGTTTTTGAAATCTGTATCCCTCATTTTGCATGATACCATGTTGACTGAAATTTGGAATTGGTGAATAGTGAGGAAATAATTTCAATATATATGAGATTCAGTTAACATCGTACCAAGCAAGATGAGGACTGCCTTTATTTATTTGTCAGTTGAAACTCAACTATCCATGATGTTATAGCAGGAAAGAAAAGGTATTTTTAGAAATAGATCTTCTCTTCAGCCTGCTCTTTCCAGGGCAGATTATTTAAAGTTAGGATGCTTAGCACTAACTGGACATTTTATCTTCTTCTAAAACCTATCTCTTCCTCACTTTCTTTTTCTGTTAATGAAACTACCATTATTTTTTCTCTTTCTTCTCTTTAAGCCCTCCAGTAAATTGCCAAACTCTGGTTCTATTCCTACCGTATTTACATTCATTTCCTCCTTCTTATTCTCAGTACCCCATCTCTAATTCACAGACTACGACAATTGCTTCCTTTTGCCTCTCACAGGCTACAACAATTGCTTCATAATGAGACACAGAATCTTGGCCATGTAATCCATTTTAAGCATATGTCATACATAAAACCTTTTTATTGATAAATTACTTTTCTTAAAGCACAACTCGGATTATGTAAATTCTTTGCCCCAAAATCTCTACTACTTCCTATTGTCTGCTGAATAATCTGACCCCAATGTACTCTAGTTTCATTTCTCAACACTCCTCTCCATGACTGATGCTCCCCTGAGCAGAATTACTACACTTCATTGTGTGATTACGCCCTGCTCTTCCGCATCTCTGAACCTTTGTTCACACTGTCCACTCAGCTAGAAACCTCCTCCCTGACTCATCTTGTTACCTATCTTTCCAGTTTAATGTTACCTTTTCTCCCAGGTCTTCCCTGGAACTTCCAGGGCAGGAATTCTTTTTTTTTTTTTTTTTTTTTTTTTTTTTTTTGAGACGGAGTCTCTGTCGCCCAGGCTGGAGTGCAGTGGCATGATCTCGGCTCACTGCAAGCTCCGCCTCCCGCGTTCACGCCGTTCTCCTCCCTCAGTCTCCCGAGAAGCTGGGACTACAGGCGCGCGCCACCGGGCCCGGGTATTTTTTTATATTTTTAGTAGAGACGGGGCTTCACGGTGTTAGCCAGGGTGGTCTCTATCTCCTGGTCTTGTGATCCGCCAGCCTCTGCCTCCCAAAGGGGCTTTTTTTTTTTTTAATAGCCCACTTACGGTAATAATTTCCAAAAGCCGGTTCACAAACAAACCATCAGTGACAAACTTTTCTCCTGTCCATGATGAAATGAAGAACAATGTAGGTGAACGTTTTATAAAGGAATATTTATTTAGTTTAAATTTTATTCTGATGTTATGCCCAGCCTTTTATTATTAAAATATCCTCTCTTTTTAAATATTGTTTAAAAAAAAAAAAAAACTTACTTGGCAAAAATAAAAGCTGATAACCACATGTTTGTTATTTCAGTTGTTGAGAGAAATTTCGCTGGTCTTTGAAATCCAAGAGTCCTATATCACATTTTACCCAGGATTAGTAAGTGGTCAACTTTTGGTTTCGTGGTTTTTTTATTTTTATTTTTTCCAAGTCTCTTTCACTTACAGATTTGAGGCAGCTATTATTACTCTATGAGGTTATTTACAAAAGGACTATTTAAACTGTAGAGCAGACAGATGTTTGCATTGTGTAGTCTCTTGCATTTGATGGTGCATTGCAGTGGACACTGTGATGCATCACCCAGATCCTCCTTCCAGGAGGACTTGTTTACTCCATTCTGGAAGGGCTGTTGGCAGAAGCCATCAGCTGCCAGCCTTTTCAGGATTGCTCCAATTGCAGAGAACCACCTCAGTCAAGGTCATGCCCCTTTCTTGGCAGCTCATACCCAATGACTAATTCACACAATGTCAGGAATACTCTGAAGGGTCATTCTAACCCCAGAGGTTTTCCTTGGATCAGCAAAACTGTTGCTGAGTCTGCTCCAAATTTAACTTTTCCTTCTGCCTACTCCTGCTTCCTCCTTCCCCTCTCTCTAGCAGGTACAAGTCCCATAAACACTCCTATACACAGCCTAACTGCTAAACTCCTTCCCAAAGTTAGCTTCCTATGAAACCCAACCTTCTTTATTAACTCATTGAAATCCAAAACTATGCTTTTAATCTTTACACCTTCCCAAGAGTCTTACGTTGTATCTTGAACATGTACTTGACACAATTAGAAAGGTTAATTAACACAGATCCTCTTGCTTGAACCCATAATTCTACTTAGGAAAAAAAAGAAGACTAAACCTACATAGGTAACGAACTCGCTTGTGTTTCTCTCCCTGTGACGATATCATAAAAATTCTACTTCAGTATTGGTAGATTCTTATGTTGAATTTATAAGCTGACATTTAAAGCACAATTTAAAATACCAAAATAATGTTACCTTTACTTAGAAATGCTCATGGGTCTCTGAAAACAGAAACAGACTCTGGCATACAAAAAGGAAATTATTAAAAGGCTTAGGACAGAAACAGGGGCAACGTCATTTGCCCAGAATCATAGCAAAAAAAGGAACCAATGGACAATCTCCTCAGCTAGCTCATCAGAATGAATCAGCTCCTTTTTTGACTCCAAAGTAATTCCTGTTGAAACTCAAAATTCAGGGAGAAATTGTTTGCTTGGCCTGAGTTGTGTCACATGTTCACCTGGTCAAAGATGGCAGGACACTGGACTGACAATACTACCAAGATTACTTGCAACAGGAGATGTACCTCCTCAAATGGCAGCTGAAGTGCTGCCATAAGGGTGGTGCAGATGTACAGTGTACACTGACTGAGAATCGGCCTACCTTATACAAGTCTGTCAGATGTCACAAGCAAAACCATCCAGAGACTCTGAGTCTGAGGATGAATCAAGACAATATTGTAGTAGCCATTGCCCAATAAATGTAATCAAAATGCCCTATAGTTGCACTTTTCAGGAGGGCTAAACAAGTGGAAATATCCTAATAAGATAGGTCTTTACCAGATAAACCAGGAAGTACAAAATATGGATACTTCAATTATGTCAACCAAACCTATGTAAATAAAGTGAGGACAGGTTGCTTAAATTATTGAGATCAAATTGTTGGTTTTTATTTTAATAATGGAAATTTGATTGTAAATGTTATTTATTTTTACTGCAGTTATGTAGTACTGTAGTTATGTTTATAGCACCTATGATTCTGGATGGATGAAGTGGCTGCTTAATATGAGATTACTTATTTTCTTATTCTTTTAAAGTTAACCTTAATCTTACATTTTTTAAAAATTAAATTTATTTACATACCTTTGTGATAGGTTTGCCAGATAAAATACAGAATACTCACTTAGATTTGAATTTCAGGCCGGGCGCGGTGGCTCAAGCCTGTAATCCCAGCACTTTGGGAGGCCGAGACGGGCGGATCACGAGGTCAGGAGATCGAGACCATCCTGGCTAACACGGTGAAACCCCGTCTCTACTAAAAAAATACAAAAATCTAGCCGGGCGAGGTGGCGGGCGCCTGTAGTCCCAGCTACTCCGGAGGCTGAGGCAGGAGAATGGCGTAAACCCGGGAGGCGGAGCTTGCAGTGAGCTGAGATCCGGCCACTGCACTCCAGCCCGGGCGACAGAGCCAGACTCCGTCTCAAAAAAAAAAAAAAAAAAAGATTTGAATTTCAGATAAATAACAAATAATTTTTAGTATAAGTAGTCTCAAAGGTTGCATGGGACATATTTATACTAAAAGTTATTCATTGTATTTGAATTGTAAATGTCCTCAGTTGTCCTGCTTTTTATTTCCCCTCTAAATCTGGCAACACTACTTTGTGATGCATACCTGATGTTTTTTATTATCTGGCATTCATTTTCCCTACCACTGGTAACCAAACCTCTCTTTTCCTTTAGAGGACTATCCACTCTACTATTAATATATGTATGTGGGTGGAACTGATCCATCTCTTATAGGTACATGATTCAAGCTGTACCAACCTAACTGCAATGTCATGCAACGGTGATTGGTTCAGTAATGGGGACAGGACTCTGGTCAGGACAATGAGAGCCAGACCTAAGACTTTGCTCTTTGTAGAAAATAAAAGAGTTTTTTTGTTTATTTGTTTTGTCTTGTTTTGCTTGTTTGTTTTTCCTGAAATTATTGCTAAGCTTGTTGGTGATATGTCCTGGAGCTGCAGGGAGCCAGCACATGGAAAAAGTCTGTCCAAAATAGTGACTTCATAGGATAAAGCTGAAAGATGAAGAATAAAAGACTGAGACTTACTGATGTCATTAAGCCCTGGATCCAGCTAAGCCTGAAGAGGTCTACCTCGGACTTATCCACTATTAGAACAGATAGATCCAATTCACACACAAAAAATAAAAACCCATAAGCCAGTGCACTTAAATTGTTACCACCTGCGGCCAAAAGTTTCTTTTAGCAAAGATATTTTGAAGCAATGAGAGGCATATACAATAAAGTTATTAAATAGAAAAATCAGAACCAAATATATGAGGACAAAATAAGCCAATCCTAAAAGTTAACATAATTTAATGTTTTCTAATATATGTATACTACCTATAGTAAGATTTTAAACATATATAAATAATTTTTTATTTTGATAGTTTAATACTATTTCAATGTGAATTAAATACATAGCTAGCACATCATACCCAAATGTTCTTATAAAAGACATTTGCTAAAGTAAAAACATGATTTGATTAAAATAAGAATATAAATTATTCTTATGGAAGTATAAGGATATGGCAAACATCATGAAGGTATCATGCAAGGGTCCAAAATTTTGAAAGCATTGACATAGTAAATGTGATTGTATATCACGTTTTGCTTTGAGTAACCTAGCAGTCAGGGTTGGGGCAGGAAATGGGGAGAAATATGTTATTTTATAACTATCATCAGAAAAGAAAAATCATGCCAATATTTCTGGAAAACCTATTTATTCTCTGCAGCCAAATTCCAAAACAAATTTCTCATTTAGTACTTACATGAAGACTGTTAACCTTTATTACTTGAGAATATCCTCAGCAATAGTTTTATAATCAAATAAAACCATCAATGTAAAAGGAAATTTTTAATGTTTTCTCTTATAACAATCTTCTATTAAAGTCAACAGTTTTAAAGATATACTTTAGTACAGCTGGTTCTATAAAATTTAAGTTAATATGGCACAACCTTGCAGCCTTTCAGGGATCTAATTTAACGAAAAAAAATAATAATAAGCTTAGGTTACCTAGGGGTTTCAGTGAAGAAAATTTAGATTGAAAACTTTCATAAACCCCACATCTCTTACTGGGTTTTGAAAGTAGCTGAATAGCAAACAATTAGCTATCTGAGGTGGCTTTAGAATAGTGGTGCTATATATTGCTAATGGATTCATATGCTTTGAAAATCAAGAGAACAAAAGACAAGTATTATTAATGAGAAAAAGAAAAAGGGTTTTGGTAATTCAAAGAATTCTGTAGCAATTACAGTTAGGAACCTTTCATAATAGGTAAGATACCAGCATAATGTCCCTCAGAACACAATGTACATTGTTAGAAATCCAAGTGTAGTAGGCCTTTTCTATTAGGAATTATAGGAATAGGAGTTGGAAAGTGGGAAATCAAGAAGAGTTTTTGAAGAAAGAACAAGTAATATAATGGAACGACAGCAAGAGAAAAATGAGAGAAAGATATGAAGTTAGACTTTCTAAAGCATATTTTGGAGAGGAAATTCAAATAGCTTAAGGAAGAGTAAAACAATAATAAATGAAACCTAATCTCACACGAGAGAGTGATAGAACACATCCAGAGAATAAACATATCCAGGGAATAAATGTCCTTGGGGCAATGGTTTCTCTTACTAAGGAAGCAGGGAGAGTATATTGTTTGCTATTTTGGGGTATAAAGTAGTTTCAGTCATAGCCTTGGTTTAATAATATGAAGACTAAGATAAAGAGATGCACTCTGTTGGTAGCAGATTAGTTGAAACGCTGACGACAGAAAGGCAGACTACAAAAGCAGATGCTCCTTTAAGTGTTAATTTCTGATAAAGTAAATATTTAAAAGTCATTTTTTCTTTTATTGCATAAATATTTGCCTTCTACTGGATTAATTTTGAAAATACAAACTATTCATTAGCAGATTTTACTTCTGAAAAGTTTATGAAAACTAAGAAGGGAATTAAGGTCAGATTATTAGAGTAACAGACATTGAAGTCCCTTTCGTACCACATTTCCCATAGAGGTAAGAGATACCTAATATTCTAAAGAGTGAGGATTTCTCTACCTAATTAAAGGTTACATTTTAAACTCTTTACTTGCAAAAATCTCTAATGTATAGTTAATTGTATACTATTTTTCTCCTTACCTACACTGACATGAAAACTCTTCCCTAACCCTTCTTAGAAACTTGCTTAGAAAATAAGATTTTCTATACAGAAAAACCATCTCTGTTATCATCTTATCATCTTTCTTCACTCTCAGAGTGGCAGTTTATTTTTGTTATTTATCGCTGACAGCTTTGTTAACTCAAAAGAGTTAAAATGCAAAAACTTCCAGAAATATATTTTTCTTTGAGAAACTGATGTTTTTTAATTAAAAATTAATACATATTTTGAATGAATAAAATGTCCAAAATAAGTTACTCTTAAGTACTTAATGTTGCGTTTTGTTGTAATAGAAATATCTTTAGACAGACTATTTAATTATAATATGTTATTGCTGGGCAATCTGACACTTTGGTTGAACATATTTCCATCATTAAGCATCACTGTCACTTTCAAAAGAAAATTTTGTTTTCTTTGCTTATCAGATTGTTATGGATCAAGGGTGTCCATAAAAAGGAACTAAAACTGGAGTGGAAGCTGGTAGCTGGCAAAAGATCTTCCAATGAAGGTGGGAGAATTTTCAAGGCACTTACCTGGCTACAAAGGATGACTTTGGCATTTATATCCAAACAGGTGAGAACAGAGGTCTCAGCCATGATTAAAATAAAATATTTAGCATTGGGAGATCCAAGATTATTTAGCAGAAAAAGAGATAGAGAGCTACAAGGAAAGTTTCTTAAAACTCCGAACCATCTTCCCTTTGTCACTCACTGCATTCCTTTCTTTCCTCCCTTCTCCCTACTATATGCTTTAATCATTAGTCAACAAATTCTTACTGAGACCTCCCCCCCAGACTCTGTGCTAGGCAGTGGAGGATCATCTTCATGAAAAGCACACATATACAGGGACATATACTTGTAAATGTCAGGATCCATCTCCTTAGAGTCAAAAGAGGGGACAGATAAGTACAAATAAGTTCAATTCATTTTAAGCTGTGAGGGGATTAGATGCAAGTTGCAATGTGGGCATGGAGGAACAAGGGATAACTCACCTGGGAAATTCAGAGACGGCTTCTCAAGATGGTAAACACCTGACATAAACATTGAAGGAGGCCAGGCACGATGGCTCACCCATATAATCGCAGCACTGGGAGGCTCAGGTGTGAGGATTGCTTGAGCCTGGGGGTGCAAGACCAGCCTAGGCAACACAATCAGATCCTGTCTCTACAAATAATTAGCCAAGCATGGTGATGCACAGCTGTAGTCCCAGCTACTCAGGAGGCTGAGGTGGGAACATCACCTGAGCCCAAGTAGGTCAAGGCTGCATGAGCCATGATCTTGCCATTGCATTCCAACCTGGGCATTGGAGTGAACCTCTGTCTCAAAAAACAACAACAAACTAATTAATTGAAGGAAAGCTTGCCTGACAGACAAACCTGGGGAAACAGGAGAGAAGACATTCCAAGGAGAGGGAATAAAGTGTGAGAAAAGTGTGGCCTGTTCAGGGAACTACAAGTACTGACAGAGTATAAAGTTTGAGTGAGGGGTTGGAGGTGGGAGGAGCAGCTACCAGAGGATGAGGCTTAAGCTGTTGGAAGGAAGAGACATTAAAGGGCCTTACATGTCATGGTAAGGAACTCAAATCTTATATTACAAACAATGAGGAGCCTCTGAAGAATTTTTAGGAGAGACAGTAACATGATCAGATTTTCACTTGCATGCTGGCAATCATGTGCCGGATGAATTGTGAGAATAAAACCAGGGAGAGAAGTGAGGTGGTGAAGGATGCTTGATTTAGGGCACAGGCAGAAGAGATGAAAAGGAACAAAAGGCACAAAAACCCTTAACAGATTATCAACAAATGGAATTAAGCAATATTTAAAAAGGGATAATATATCATGATCAACTGGGGTTTATCCCGGCAATGCAAGCCTGTTTCAACATTTAAAAATCAGTGTAATTCCGGGAACGGAAAACCAAACACCGCATATTCTCATTCATAAGTGGGAGTTGAACAATGAGAACATATGTACACAGGGAGGGGAACATCACACACCGGGGCCTGTGGGGGGCAGTGGGGGGGAAGGGGAGGGATAGCATTAGGAGAAATACCTAATGTAGACGACGGGTTGATGGGTGTAGCAAACCACCACGGCACATGTATACCTACGTAACAAACCTGAACATTCCGCACATGTATCCCAGAACTTAAAGTATAATAAAAATAAAAATAAAAATCAGTGTAATTCACTGTATCAACAGACTAAATAGGAGACAAAATATGAGTTTATTTAATATAAACAGAAAAAGCATTTGACAAAATTTATGAGGAACACTTCTCAGGAAGATGGAATAGAAAAGAACTTCCTCAATTTAATAAATGGCGTCTAGCATCATATTTAATGATCACAGATCAAAGAAATAGAAAACCGAAAACCATATAGAACATCAAGGATACCAAAATAAGTTTCTGTAAAACAGCCAATAAAGTAATAGTAAAACAAACAAGACAACTGTTTGCTTGCCCTAAAATATTAAGAAAATAGTTTTTAATGCACACAATGTGATTGAATATGCTCCATAATTTTTGAAAATTTGGTTTAACACTTTTTGACAAGGGATCCAAAGGTTTTTCTATAAGGTGAGTTTTTTTTTTTTTTTTTTTTTTTTATTATACTTTAAGTTCTAGGGTACATGTGCATGACGTTTATATCATGTATAACTCCCCCATGCAATCCCTCCCTCCTCCCCCCTCCCCATGATATCTATACTATATTTTAGTGGCTATTACTGAAAAGGACACTTTACAAAAAAACATGAAGGTACACCCACCTGGGAGAAATACACAAGGGTTTGCTTATTTAAGCACAATACTTATGTTTTTCAATTGTATTCAAAGATTGTTTTTAAGCTTAGAAATACGTTTTTACAGGTGACGTATTTTATCATTTTGAACTTTAAAGTCACATAATGATGGACAAGATTCCAAGTGACTGTTTTCAAAACATGCTTTTGACAATGTAAGTTTCTTTTGAAAAGTAGTTACTTTCTCACTATGGTTAAAAATCTTGAAGCAACATAGTAAATGTGTACTTCCTTTTTCTTTTCTTCAAAGATATCTACTAACAGTGATTTGTTGTCACTGGAAAGATCAGCACACTTGAACAGTTGTCTGTTTTGTTTTTTTTAAAACAAATATCATCCTAAGTTTATGATTCTTGTAAGAAATTTACACAAAGATAGACTGTATGTCTTTGTTATAAATTATTTTCATGGTCATCTCCTATCTCATTACAAAGTATTTAAGATACTTTAATTCATAAATTATTAGTTTAGCAACCCTGGATCAAATCATGGGTTTCATTTTTGGCTATCTCAGTCCTGTAACTATCAGGGATATACTTTTTTTGCAGAATTATCATAAAATATACCTGTAGCAGGTTATCCTCAGAGGTAACATTCACTCATTCTTACTGGTTAATTTATCTAATGCTATCTCACAATTCTTGAATTCCTCACCATTATATTATTCGATGGCAAAAACTATGCAGTTACCTAAAGCAAGGGTTAGCAAACTTTTTCTGTAAATGACCAGATAATAAACATTTGAGGCTTTGCAGGTCATAAGGTTTCTGGTACAATTACTCAACTCTGCTGTTGTAGCATGAAAGCAGTCATAGACAATACTAAAAGAATGAGCATGGCTGTGTCCCCCCAAAAAGCTCTATTTACAAAAACAGGCAACAGGATAGGTAGAGTATAGTTTGCTGATCCTGGCCATAAAGTCTTCTAGAACCTCAGAATTTTCTAGATCCTAATAACCAGAGGCAGTAATGTAATTCTCAGCTGTCTGATGCTAGTTTCCCATCTTGGAATATGAATGAGGGTTTCACCACCTCTTGCCTCAGTATAGCCCGGTAAACAATGCCAAATGACCCAGTTTTCTGAAAGATCTGTTGCCTGTAACCACCTTCCTGGTACAAGTTTTAGAAGACCTAAGATTTCCAGTTCAGAATTACCTAGAGTTTTTGTAAATAACAGAATCTGACCCAGGCTAGCTAAAGTAAAAGGGAATTTATGGGAAGGATATTGTGAGCCTCACAGGTCAGCTCCTTTTTTAAGCAGAGGTCAGTTATCCTAGACCATCTTCCTATTCCACTTGATATCGGACTAGCTCATTGTGCAAAATAACGTCATGCTGAAATGACCTGTAGAGCAGGAATTTGCAAGTACACTATGTCCTTGGTCACATAAATGAATGCTGGAGGATATAAATGCCATGAAATATAGGAGCCTGATACCTCACGGATGTTTCTGGGGGCCTGTTATTCTGAGGCATGTAAAACTATGTCCTTCAAAATGAAGGACATGTTGCTATTCCTTTCGTGCCTTTCCAGCAAGAACAAGGCTTGGTGGGCCTCTCTGGATGATAATGACAATAAGGCACAGTTTTGAGTGCCTTGTTTCAATCACATTGTCCAAGGATCACAATGCTGCTATCTCTCCATGGAACTGAGAGCAAAAGAAGACTCTCTAGTAAGTTCAGGCTGAGGTGAGGCAATCTGTGAATTGTCCCTTATGACACAATAAATCCAAGGGTGCTTGGAGAGCCTGAGGAAGATTAGGATGTTGTATGGACTTGCATTAAAACAGGAAATTGAGACAGGGTAACACATTTTCCTTCTGTGTGTCAGAACATTATAATGTGCATGCATATAGATATCATCATTATGTGGGAACTGAGTCAACATACCAAGTCAGCCCTGATGCTTGTTATAGCTTTCCTCTTTTATCAGTTCAAAGTCCCAATCTAACAGAACATATCATAAACACACAATAGCTTCAGTATCAAGAGGATCAAGGTGAAAGAAAAGTGCCAATATTCTCTTATATCTTCCTAAAAGGAGGAAAAGATTGAATGTGAGAAAGCGAATATGTAATTTAATTTTTAAACTGATTCTAAGTAAAGATATTGAGCTGAATGACTCCTAAACTAGGAATGAGGAACTTATTCTAATGTGATCATCGACTCTAAGTTGTTTGCTTGTTCAATGTGTTTCTTCCTCTTTTAAAAACAAAAAACAAAAAAATCAATAAATACTACTAATTTCCAGCCACGGGGAACTGAGAATCATGACTGATGTAACAACTATCAAGTATTATGCAATCCAGTTTTGAATATAAATGACAAATATTAGATCAATAATTTCATGAAACCATAGTCACCAATTACCCTTCCTTCCTGCTCTGAGGTAACTAAAAGCAGGATTTTTATGTTCAGGGGATTGTATTCTTATCAACTCCTCTTTCAATAGAGTAGGCTTATGATAAGGCTTATATATTCATTTTCATACCACCAAAAAAGGATTTGTAATAGTGAAAAAACATGAAATTGTTTATATTCCCTTATGCACTTTTCACCCATTGCTTTTTAAAATGCAGGATTTTTTTTTAAATCCAAAAAACATGGGATTGATTATATAATTTTGAGCTGAAAAGGACCTTAGCAATCATTAAGTCATTCCTTTCATTTTACAAATGAGTAAGGAGAAGCATGCTGAAGTTGAGTGATTTTACTAAGATTACATGGCTAGTTACTATCAGAACTCAGATTAGAAAAACTATAGGTGATAAATAAATACCTGCTTGCCCTTGCGGCTGTTTTGCCAGGTGTGAACAATGAAGACATTCTACCTACAGACTCTATCCTATCTAGGTCTTAAACTGACAAGAATAAATCCAGGTGGTTCATTACCAGTTCCGTCCCCCCAAAAGAATATGATTCAAACATGGTTTGTGTAATGCCATAAGCCTTATATGCTTGGGAAAGGGTGGAAGGTGGCTGGTGGGGGTGGTAAATTTCATCCCCTGGAGGTCGTCTTGAAGGTCTACTTATTGGAATCACCAGGAGGGCTTGTTAAAACATAGACTGATGAGTCCTATCCCCAGAGTTTCAGGTTCAGTGGGGCCTGAGAGTGGGGCCTGAGAACATGCATTTCTAACACGTTCCCAGATGATGGTAATACTGCTATGAGAACTGCTGGTCAGTCTCCCCCAGTCCACTGGGATGCCTGCCTACTTTTTGTCCTGGTTATTTTCACTTCAGTTTCCAATGCTCTTGGATACTGAGCTTGCTTCCATATGCTTCCAGAGTTGCTTTCTAAGACCAAGTCAAGACTTGACTTACTGTTTTTGCAATCACATCATGCGAAAAACTATTATTCCCCAAAATTCCTAAAATATGACACACATTTCTTTTCTCAGACTAGGCCCCTCGACACCTGAGCTCACTCAGGACGAAAAAAAAAAATCAGTTTATCCTCTGTGCTTGAATTAGGTTGCTGGGTCATATCAAGTGGAGGTCATTCCTTTCTATTGCTGTTGTCACAAGCCCTGCTCCTGCTCCCATTAGGTTGTGTGCAATTTCTTATGTATTGTGTTTTCTCTCCAGGTGCTCTCAGAATACCACATGCTTAGTACTGTGTGGAAGAGTTTGGGCAAGACTGTAGTTTCTCTTTATTTGATCTCAGATTCTTTGTACCTGATAAAAAATGCATATATTTTTATTTGAATCAAAGGTGGTCGTTTGATCAACAAATATACATTGAATAATGCATAGGTTCAATGTTAAGACTAAAAAGATACAAAGATGAATAAGACATGATACCAGCTCTTAGAGAGCTTTGAGGCTAATGTAGGAGACAAACATTTTAAAAGTAATTATAATTTACAAATGAAAAGCCTGTATATCACTGACTTTGACAATTTATTATATCAAAATGACTTACTTCAATTTTCTTTAATGAATCAGCTAAATAACTATTTATAGATAAATGACATCAACATGTATGAACATATAGTACTAACCCATCCAACCATTGCCAACTTTCTAAGGACAAGCAACCTAGTTAATGTGGGGGAAAAAACAATGTTAGTTCTTATTAAAGACTTTGTATGGAGACAAAAGTAAATAAATACTGCTTACTTCCTAGATACAGAGTTTTACAATTTTATTATATATGTAATATGCATGTAATTCAGTACACAAAAATGCTATCATCTTGATAAAATTGGAAAGCATTAATATTTCATATTATTGCTTTGTTTTTAAACAAAGCCCCTCTCCCCAGTCATCAATGTTAGCGGTAAATTTATAGTATCTCTGCCCAGAGATGACAACAGTCAAGGACTCACTGGAGTAGTTCCACAGTGAAACTTGGGTGTAGTTTCTAATTGTATAGAGTGAGTAAGGAAATCTGACATTTGACCAACAGGCATTCCAGAAAGAGAAAGAAAAAAAATTAAGTGGAAGAAAAGTTTCAACTGTCCCCAGTTGAATTCACTAGCTGCTGAGTACCTTTTGACTACCTTTTCTGTGTTCATGGAATTTCTGACCTTATGAATCTGCAGACCCTTAACATTGAGCCTGAAATCTACAGGTCTTTTGCAGCTAGGGTACAGGTATGTGACCTTTCCCTAATCAGACACACCCATGGGCAACTATGATTTGAAAACACATAAAGTGAAGACGCATGTGGCATAGGGCAGCAAGGGTGGCAGCAGAAACACCTCGCTTTTAGAATCTCAGAAGAGATTCTACTTTCCAATTCCCAATGTTAGCAGTAAATTTATAGTATCTCTGCCCAGAGATGACAACAGTCAAGGACTCACTGGAGTAGTTCCACAGTGAAACTGGGTGTAGTTTCTAATTGTATAGAGTGAGTAAGGAAATCTGACATTTGACCAACAGGCATTCCAGAAAGAGAAAAGAAAAAAAATTAAGGGGAAGAAAAATATGCAAATAACAAAAGAAAAATTTCCAGCACTAAAATACATGAGTTTTTGGATAAAAAGGGCGTTTGGAATATCCAGTACAATAAATGTGAAAGTATTCCACTATAGTAAGAATTCCATAAACAAACAGAAGATCCTAAAAACTTTTAGAGGTCATAAAGAGTCACATACAAAAGATCAGAATCAGAATAACTTCAGATTTCAACAGCAATGTAGAAAGCTCGAAATCGATAAAATAACACCTTCATATTCTGAAGAAAACTGGTATTCATCCTGAAATGTTCTACCTTGTTAAACTAATCAACCAAGGGTGAGATTAGAATAAAACTATCAGATATGCAAGGTCTCAAAATTTTACTACCTATTCACTTTTTCTTAGGAAGTCACTAAAGGATATACACTATCAAAACAAGGGAGTACATCAAGATGGATGACATAGATTCCAAGAAACAGAGGGTCTAACACAGAAAGATAAAGGGAAATCCCAGGATAGTAACTCAGTAAAATTCCAGACAATAGCCATGTAGCAACAGTACAGATTAACATGGGATGATGGATGGCTTTGGGAGACAGGTCTCTGATTAAAATTAGTGAGTCTAATAGATTCCTGATACACTTGATTATGTGGAAAATAATATGAGGAAGGACTTCATAGTTGTTAATATAGAAGAAATAAAAGAAAGAAAATTTAAGCAAATTATTGAGGGGGGAAAATTCAACAAAGTTAAAGTGTACAAGAATGTAACTTCTGTTTTATGCTGTTTTAAGTTTTGTACTACTATTTGATTTTTTAAATTATGTGCATTTATCATTTGCATAAAAATAATTGATTTTAAAACATTATGTGGTAGCAGAGACCATATCCTTGACCCCAATAATGTCAATGTGGTAATGGGGACATGTGGCATCTTCAAATTTTCCGAAGTATCCAATCTGCCTACTCATTTATAACGTAGATTGACCTTGAGCACATTACAATAAAGGAATCAATGTTGTTCCTGTCTCAATTGGAATAATAATAAGCCAGTGAATATTCATTAAAGTTAAAGAGCAGCCAGAAAACCAGGAAGCAGCATCCTGGGAACTATAACATACTTAGCTCTTCACATCATTTCTTGATTACAGGTAAGTACTAGGTATTTGGAGACTAGGTCATATAATGGTAGTAACTATCACTGGTCATTTTGTAGCATGAATAAGTGTTCAATTTTCCACTAACTTCAATAAGAAATCAGAATGATTTGTAAATAAACTGTTTATTCCTAAAAAAGAAAGCCCAAAGGGGTTTGTAGTTAAAATGAATTTAAAAACGAGAGGCAGAAAAAAAAAAATGGTGTGCTAGCTTACTTTTCAGATTTTAGTT
The DNA here is from genome assembly GCF_009764315.1 of Trachypithecus francoisi. Taxonomy (NCBI): domain Eukaryota; kingdom Metazoa; phylum Chordata; class Mammalia; order Primates; family Cercopithecidae; genus Trachypithecus; species Trachypithecus francoisi. Next base: position 35,373,466 of record NW_022681469.1, read on the forward strand.
GATGCAAAATAAAACAATTAACATTTAACTTGGGATAACATGTACTAGAACAAATTCTTGTAAGCATTGCTATATGCAACATTTACATAAAGATGTGCAGAGATATTTTACAAGATGAACATTTTAAACACATGACATTTGTGAAGGTTGAATGGGAGAAGTAGCACTCATTGCTCCTGCACTTGGTCTGCAAATCCACATTTGCAGCATTCAGATTTGCTGTTGTTCTGTGTCTATAAATCAGTTCTGCCATAGCCAAGCAGCAATTATGGCTACAATGGCTGCTGAATGCCGTGTGCATTCTGCCACCTTTATATTCCCCCACAGTAAAGGGTGTCACTACATTTTAAATTATTAACATTAGCAAGGGGAATAGGGTGTTTCAGAGGACTTGTAACAGTACATAAACAATGACATTTGGGAAGAAATATATATAACAGAGAACCATAACAAGAGAAGCTTGCAAAGTACCCATAAGGATAACAGCAGGAATGTATCTGAAAATATGCCCTCATTTCCATAATGAGCTACCCTAATGTTTTCTGTTGAAATGAGGGCTTTACCTTAAAAGATCATACCAAAGAAAGAAAGAAGAAAATGAAGTACTAGATTAGATTCTAGTTGAGGTAAGGAAAGTCGAATGGAAGAAATGAAATGTAAGAATTGCCTTTTTTTGGTTATATTCATATACACGTTAATAAAGCTTTTTTTTTTTTTTTTTTTTTCCCACAGCCCTCTCCCACTACTCTTTCCTGTCTTCAAAATAGTTTGGTGGTCTACAAGTTCTAAAAGCTGGTATTTCTAGCATATGCATTTTATATGTATATTAAGATAAAATCCCTAGTCTTCTTAACTGAGCTTACAAACTTCAAGATACTCTGTTGAAGGGAAACAGAATGCTTATGTCCTGGATAAAATCCAATCTCTCAAACTGGGTAAAAAGAATTTGAGATAAGGAAATAACTTGCCAAAGAAAACAGACAGAAAAGATGTCTTGTGTTCTGCCAAACAGCAGATATGCTATCAAGAATGAAAGAAAGGACTTGCTAAAACTTTTGAAACAAAAACAGCTAGTACTGCTTGGTTTCAGGATGAGTATGGAAAAATAGAATCCTTTATGTATGGTAAGGGGGGAATCCCCAAATACTGCTTGTTCACAGGCTTAAATGAGTAAGGAAGTCATATTTCCAGTGAAATGTTCATGCTTACATTTTCAACATCAAGAGCTGGAAAAAGCCCAGAGAAAAACAAAAATAACAATGGAGGGTAGAAGACAAGAACTTAAATTGCAATTTTGTGGACAAAGGACTATATTAAACATTTGGAGAAAATTAAAGAAAGGTTGGACCTGAGGAAAAAAGTCTACTGTGGTCATAATTTTCCATCTCCAAGTTTAAAGAAAACAGAACAAGGGCAAATAGTAAAAGAAAAATTGCATTTAGATAAGTCATAAAATTTCCTGAAGGAAAAGAAAATCAATAAAACAATAGATAGTCTCGGCTAGTAAGAGGTTGTGAAATGATTGGAACTCAGTGATTCTCAGAATGAGATAGATTCTTCAAGGCAGCTACTGTCCATTCACCTATCATCACATGGCCTTTTTTTTTTTTTCCCACAGCCCTCTCCCACTACTGTCTCCTGTCTTCAAAATAGTTTGGTGGTCTACAAGTTCTAAAAGCTGGTATTTCTAACATAAAATTTGCTAATCTTTCAGTTTTTATTAATTAGAAGCTAATAGGATTCTATCTCTGGATTTACAGTTTTAAAAAGTTTTATTTTGGCATTCTGGGATATATGTAACTTATTTGGCATAATATATGGCCTAATCAGAAATTCTATCAAGTTCTTCACTATAGTTTTGAAAAATTATGTACAATTGTAAATTTGAAGGACAGTTTTTGAACAGTCAGACTTAAAACAAAGGTAAGAATACACATATTAAGTCTTGATCCCTTAGCTCAGGGAAAGCAGAACAGACCATAGGCAAGGACTGTCAGTGGCCGACAACTAATACTTGAGTAACCACTATGTATCAGGTACTTTACATGTCATATCTGTTTTTAATGCCTTATAATTTTAGTTTAAAAAATTTTAATAGACAATAACTGTACATGGGGGTACATAGTGATGTTGCAATACATATAAGGTATAGTGATTAGATCAGGGTAATTAGCATATCTATCATCTCAAAAACTTATTATGTCTTTGTTTTGGGAACATGCAATATCCTTCTAGCTATTTGAAACTATACAGTATTGTTAACTATAGTCATCCTACAGTGCTACAGAACACTAGAACTTACACCTCCTATCTAGTTGTAATTTTGTATTTTACAACTTCAAAGTAGGTGTAATTACCCCTATTTACACTATACTTGTATGAAACAGAAATTATTTTCATTTTACAGATGAGGAAACTGAGACGCAGAGAAGTAATTTGTCCAAAGTCCACTGGGTTATAAGATTCATAACAAGAACTACAACTTGGGTCTATCTGAATCTTAAACTTCTGGCACTATACCTGTTCACAGGTTTGAAAAGAAGAGCTTTAATTTCTATTATTTCTCAAGAATTTGTAATGCTTTCTCTTGTCACTATGCTTTCAACTTACAGAGGTTGCAGTTTTGATAAAAGACAAACTGATTTAGCTTCTAGCTTTGTTAGATCTGTAATTTAGAAGCAACTCCAGACTTCCATTTCTACTACTGCTTTCTAAATCTAATTATTTTATAAATAGTCCTGTTGCTTTAATTCACTTTTTACCCTAACATTATTAATCAAGTTTCACTTTGAAATCTCCATATTTTATGTGAGACTTCCCAATGCTATCCACTCTTATCTTCCTTTGTAAATTTATTGTTGCTCAGCCTATTTCATTAAGGACAGCTTTAATTTTAATACTTTATAATTATTTTCAAAGTGCATGACAATGGTTTATCAGTCTGGTTAGTACATCAGAGATTTCTATTGGCGCTATCAGAGATGTTAACATCCAACAATTTTACCAAAGTGTAATTGTTATAGATGTCTTGTTTAACATATAACTTTTTTGTTTATTGAAATTAAGCAATTACCAGACATGAATTTATGCAACAAAAATGTTTAATGTGGAGAACAGTGACATGCATATTTGATAACTCACTGCAGTCTGCATCATCGTCTCTAGATTCCAAAATTTCATTTTAAGCCGTTTAGTACTTAACTTACAGAACAAAGGGGTTATCTTAGATAACTTTTAATATCCTGGGCTATTTTCCAATTCACGATAAAGGGGAAAAAAAATGTGTCCTGAGCCCTTAGAAGAAAATACTTTGAATTTAAATATGACACATACATTAAACCCACGTGACACGCCAGGCAGGCGGTGGAAGTCAAGTGCATTTGTTTTTGTTACATCCATTAGGGCGATCTCTTTCACAATTCTGGGAGAGGCCTGTTTGTTCCTCCACTCCCACAGTTGAAGTTTGGACAAAGTTTGAGAAAATCCCAGGCACCTGCGGCTCCTAGCGAAGCCCGCGAGGAGCATAGGGGAGAGCATCTCTTCCCCAGTTTTCAGTCTTCAGATCGCAGGCCTCTCGCACCCGCAGAGCGAGCGTCACGCTGCCGCGCTTGAGAAATAAGAGCTATTTCAAGGACGGGCCCTGGCTCCTCACTGACGCTTCGCAAAGGTGTGCGTCCGCCCAAGGAAGGCCGGCGGCGCGGCGGCGGCGAGGAGTCTCCACCCATCTTCTCTTCAAGCAGCAGTAGCTGAGTCTGTGTACCCAACCGACAAGCCGAGACGCCAGAGGCCAGAGGACGAAGTTGAAAGCCTGCGCCCCGAACCAACCGGGATTCCACTTAGCTCCGCGCGGCCTCGGCCGGAAGGGGGCGTGGCTTCGGGCCGGCGCGGCGAGGCGCGCCGCCGAGTTCGGGGGGTTCCTCCCGGGCCCGGCCGCGCGTTTCCGGTGCGCTCCCCCGCTCCCTCCGTCCTGTGGTCTCGCCCGTCCCCGCTGCCATGTTGGATTGTGCGGCCGCCGCCGCCGCCGTTGCGGGAGGGTTGGGGGAGGAGTTGGGAGTTTAGCGCAGTCGCCGGAGTGCGAGGACAACGACCATCCGGCCCTATCCTGGCCGGGCAGGAGCTCGGAGCTTCCCTTTCTCAGCGCGGCCCGAAGGTGGCCCGCCGTCGGCGTCTGCGTCCCTCGACCTCCTCCTCCTCCCCGCTCCGGAGGAGCTGCGAGATGTGGCGCCTCTGACTCCGCTTCTCCCCGCCCCTGTCACCGAGAGGGGGAACGAGCTCTCGCCCACTCGCCGGAGGAGACGGCCCTGGCCTCCCAACCCTGCCGGCGAAACCATGAGCTCCGTCCAGCAGCAGCCGCCGCCGCCGCGGAGGGTCACCAACGTGGGGTCCCTGCTGCTCACCCCACAGGAGAACGAGTCCCTCTTCACTTTCCTCGGCAAGAAATGTGTGGTCAGTGGACAAGAACGGCGTCGCCACCCCTGACATTACCTTACGGGCCCGGACTTGGCGGCCGGGAAGTGGGAGTGGGGAAGGAGGCGGGAGCGGCGCGGGGAGGGTCCCGCTTGTCGGCCAGGCCTCCCGCCAGCCCCGGCCCCTCGTCGGCGCCCTCGCCCTGCTCCCTGGGTGCGGGCTGTGGCGGTTGGGCGCCGCCTCCCCGAGCTTGTGGGGAACAAGGGAGTGTCACCTCCGCAGGCCTGTCCTCCAGCCTGGCCGGGCCTCGGTCCGCGCCCTGGCTGCTGGTTAAAACTTTACTCTCAGGCCACAAGGGGATTTTCTTGCAAGAGTCGCTTGGTCCCAGAATCTGGGTCCTTGTTCTAGCTCTCGCGTCACCTCCTCCTACTTGATCGGGGGGTACCTTCCTTAACAATGCCAGGTTTGAGGAGTGGATAGGTCGGGGAAGGAAGGTGGTTTTTACTCTCCCATTAGGATTCCAGGAGGGAATGAAGTCGAGTGCAAGAGCCTGGGCTCTCTTCAGATTAGAGGGGGTAAAAAAATGTTATTGCTCTTCGTTAAAGAGAAACAGTTTTTATTTCTCCAGCAACCTTGTCTAGGCCTGGTTTCTACTCTCCTTCCCACTGATTTTTTTCCCCCATTGGTGGGAGGGGGTGCTGCTCTACCCGCAGCCATGCGCAGGGAAACCTCAATCTCTGGTAGTTCTTGGTTTTTGGGGCCGAGAAGGATTCTTAGTTTGGTGCTGTGCGGCCAATTCCAACCCCAGATGGCCAGTTGGGAGCGAGCAGTTCTGCTGTGGGAAGGGGAATGTGTGTTGTTGACGGAAGCATTCATTACATTGGCTGCTGGCACTTCTGGGGGTGGGGAGGTTCTGCTCTGTGGTATAGGCCTTGTCGGACTCATACTGCGGTGACTGGGTTGAAGTGTGGTTTGTTGAAATCCTGGCTGGGTCCCTTTCTCTCCACTTTGTTTGCTAGCACCTGCAGAGTATGTGCCACTGGAACCCAGAAAACACGGACATTTCAACAGAGCAATACCGTTTTATAACTCCTTTAATGTTAGGTATGCCAAACCAGATTTCACCTGCTTCTTTACGAAGTTAGGATTAGACAATTTCTGGAAAGTTCTTGGATTAATTGTTAACTTCATAGGAGTCCACCCTTTGTGTCTTGCGCCATCCAGTTGGAGATTGAATCGTTCCATTCAATTTCAGATATGTTTCAAATTTCGGAGCTTAGACCTTAGAGAACATTGAGTTTCCTGATTAGAAGGATGAAACAAGAGGAGTGGCTCAAAACGAGAATTTTGGGTAACAACTTTAAGCCCCTCCCCGTTCACACACACTTTTTTCAACAAATGAGAGAACTGATCCAATGAGCCCAAGTCATACAGCAGTTTAACAATGTAACCAGAACCAGAAAACCAGGACTCCTCATTCCTAGTCCTATGCCATTGTACTTTCCACTACATCATGTTGTTTTAGAAGGGTATTTTTTTCTTGTTACTGATTTATTTCCAAAAGTGGTGTTAAAGGAATGACCACTTTGCCTTTTTCACCAAAAACTAATTAAAATACAAGATTCTTAAAGCACCACTAATGTTTGCATATGTTCAGTTTAGGAAAATCTCCAGCACTTTGAATGTTAGTTACCTCCAATGAAAAAAAAATTCAGTTGCTGGTTTAGTAGATTAGCTGTGTAACCTGTATCAAAAAGGAAGTAGTCGTACTCTGTTCTACATACCACACACATTAACTTTACGCAGAAAGGACATTACATTTATACACAAGTATAGTAATTGTTCTGTGCTTACCTGTAGTTTTACTGGTTTCAAAAAATGGCAGATGGGGAAAAATACTGTAATAGGGAAAAATGATGTTGCACGTTGGTTAGTGTAAGTGGATTGCTGAATAGGCTGTCAGTATTCAGTGCTTAATTTCTTTATGCCATCTTTTATTAATTAACTTTACCTTTTACATTTCTGTCATTTAAAAATCACACTGTGTCAGTTGCCTGCTTTTGTGGGATAAGTCGTTGCAAATACTAATTTCAAAATTTCAAGTCCCTAGTTAATAGAGAATGAAGAGTGATATTTTAATTTTTGAAATAATCTTTTCCTCCCTTTGCTGATTATGCAGGGTTTTTTTGTCTTTTAAAACATTACTGAAATACATTGTCTCATAATAAATCCAGCAGTAAGATTTACAGGTCAGACCAAATGTGTTAGGCAGAAGTGTACTCAGAGCTCTATTTAAGAATTCAAGAAATGAAACAGAAGCAGTTACAGTCTTAGCTCTGGAGGAGCTTCATATCTTCTTTCATTCAACAAACATGCATTGATTGAATGTTGAGGTCAAAATCTAGAAGGGCTGATACTTGTCCTCAGGGAGCTTACTAGGTCTAAAAAGGGAAACGTGTAAACTGATAAATAAGTCAGTGCTGGCCGGGCGCGGTGGCTCAAGCCTGTAATCCCAGCACTTTGGGAGGCCGAGACGGGCGGATCACGTGGTCAGGAGATCGAGACCATCCTGGCTAACACAGTGAAACCCCGTCTCTACTAAAAATACAAAAACTAGCCGGGCGAGGTGGCGGGCGCCTGTAGTCCCAGCTACTGGGGAGGCTGAGGCAGGAGAATGGCGTAAACCGGGAGGCGGAGCTTGCAGTGAGCTGAGATCTGGCCACTGCACTCCAGTCCGGGCGACAGAGCGAGACTCCGCCTCAAAAAAAATAAAATAAAATAAAATAAAATAAAAATAAGTCAGTGCTTCAGAGTGATGTGTAAGAGGCTACTTTTCACAATAGAAAATACCTTCGCTATGTAATAGCAAATATGGGTTCAAACTGGGGGTCACTTTGGACAAGTTTCTTAAGCTTCCTATCCTAGTTTTGGTTTTCTCATGTGTAAAACAAGGATACTATCTCATGGGTAGTTGTGTGGATTGAGACTGTGTAAATATATGGAAACTATTTTTATAAAGGTTTAGGGGATTAAAGGAGAGAATGGTGGGAGAGAGGGTGAGTAAAAGCTTGTTAAAATGGATAACTGAATATTTATATTTAAACAGGTACTCCCTAGGCTGATGAGAGGTATGAAACAGCTTGAAAAGTTAGGAGACCTACTAATAAGTTTGTTAGGTTTCTTAGGGAGCAAGAAGGGCTTCTGCTTGGGCTCTCAGATTTAGGTATGCATTGGAATCATTGTGGAGATTATGAGAAATGCATATGCCTAGACCCAATTCCTAGATAATATTCACAATCACTGGATATGAGGTGAAGCTTGGACATGTTTATTTTTAGCAAACTTGACAGAAGATTTTAAAGTATATCACAGTTTGAAAACCACTGCTGAAGACCACGTTGTCTGATAGGATAATCCTTGAGCACATTGGAAATCTTAATAGATTTTTCTTCAATTTTTGGTCTATATTTTGCAAATTGAAGCTCAATTAAGTTAAACCAAATTCTTTTAGTACAGCATTTCTCTGACCGCTTAAGATATCAGTGTACATTTCACTACTAAGAAGTATTGAGGAAGTATTGCACTCTTTAATGGGGACTCACAAGATCATATTTGACTTAGAAAATTTTCAGGGGAAAGGTGGAGGCAGTATAGAACGGGGATTGAGGATTGTGAGGGAAAGACAAGGGAAATCAGATAGTTGTTTTATAGTAGTGCAGGTGAAATATGATGAGGGCCTAAATTAAGAGAGTACTTTGGGAATTCAAGAACAATTAAAGTCTCCAGCAGAAATTAGTCCCAGTTATATATAGAAGGTGAGGGAAGGGAGTTTCAATAAAGGCAGCCATTATAACCACCAGCAGAAAGAAACATATTTTTATTCTCATTCGCTGCAAATATGCCTAAATGTTAATGAGACTCTGGATTGGTGATTGGCTTCATGGAGGAGGCAAATCATCAGTAAATCTTTTGTTTTACCACAAAATTCATTTTGTGGAAGTTGAGATTTCATGGTGATATATAATACATGATATGTACTTTTACATAAATAGTTCTGATGCCATTCATTAGCTGGTAGTATTATGAAGGGAGAACAATTTAAGAAGGTTATAAATAAGATTACTAGGTCTTGTTTTGTAGTTATATCTGTTGCCTTTCATGTAGTGTCATTCAATTAATTTTATATAAAGAGTATGTGCAATTTTGCTAAGTGGAGTTCAGCATGTATAGTCCTGAATAAGTGAGAAACTAAGGATTAGGGAAAAGTAAAACATTAAACAGCCATATCTGGTCTATATGGATTGGGGTTGATAACGTTATTGAGCATTATCTTTCCCTGCCATACTCACCTGGTTTGTTTTTTCAAGATTTAGTGATACTTAAGCCATTTTTATTAATCAACCTTAATCTTTATTTCCTTTATCTCCTCAGCACTTGTTTTAACTTGCTTATTTTCTTTAGTTTTTTGTTTCCTCATTCTAATTCTTGGAGATAGACTTTATGCCTCGGTAGTATTCTGTAATTTTTATAAGTTCCAGCACACAGATCAGTGAATACTTACTGATTGATTGAATAATTATAATTGCTCACTTGCTTATTTTTTAGGAGCTTGTTCTGCATTTCTCATTGCTTGATTAGGTTGTTAAGCCCTTCAGTTTCTAATGTACATGGTATCTGGACTTTAGTCTTCATTTATTATGCGACCAAAATGGTTTAGTTCTGCTGCTGAACTAATATAGGTGGTAACAGTTGTCTAACAGTAGTTTGTTTCTGTTCTGAATCAGACCTTTTGGGTAGGGATTCTTAAATAGGCATACAGGGAAGGATATGCTTAGCAGGATCATTGTATTGATGTTGGCCTGAGTAAGGCACTACTGGTGGAAAGTTTAGGCTGGGAATGTATTTCACCTTGAGTAGTAAGGAAAAATAGAAGTTAAAATTCACTGGATTTGGAATATACAAAGATGACAAGATACCCTTGTCTAGTATAGAGGAAAAAGATTAGCACAAAAATGTATGTGATGCAGCGTAGCTATAAGCACAAGAAGAGATTCAGAAAAGTCCAATGGTTGGATTGTGAATTTTGTTTCTGCTTATTCTTAGCTCTATAATACAGGCAAATTTCTTAACTAGTCTCAGCCTTCATGTCTAGATTTGTAAAATGGGCTTAGTCAAGGATTTCAAAGAGTATACAATAATTATGGAAGATGCTTAGAGTCCATGACACACAGTATTCGGGGAATTTGGAGGAGCATATGAAAGAAAGTTGTTATTAATACTATTTAGTGCTCAGTTTAGATTTCCTGTTACTGGCAGAGAGGATTTAGAGTAAAATTTTCAACTCTATGTTGTATTTGTTTTGACTTAGGTAAATTAACAATTTTAAAGTCAGTTAATTATAGAGTGTGTAAATTAAAAGTTAAGGAACAGCTTGAATGTATCTCTTTGGGGAGTGTCTGGGCAGCCTGAGCCTCCCTGGCTGCGAATTGAAGAGGAAGAAAGGGGTCCTGATGAAAAAGTTAGGAGTTCCTGTATTTTAGTCCATACTTTACTACTATACATTGTGAATGTGAACAGGAATTCTGAACTTTTTTTTTTTTTTTTTTGAGGCAGAGTCTTGCTTTGTTGCCCAGGCTAGACTGCAGTGGCACAATCTCGGCTCGCTGTAACCTCCACCTCCAGGTTCAAGTTATTCTCCTCCCTCAGCCTCCCAAGTAGCTGGGACTACAGGCATGTGCCACTACCCACAGCTAATTTTTGTAGTTTTAGTAGAGACAGGGTTTCACCATGCTGGCCAGAGTGGTCTTGAACTCTTGACCTCAGGTGATCCGTCCGCTTCAACCTCCCAAAGTGCCGGGATTACAGGTGTGAGCCACCGTGCCTGGCCATTTCTCCCTTCCCGAACTTCACTTTTCTAATTTGAAAATGAGCGGTTGGACAAGATAACTCCACAGTCTTTCCAGCTTTAATGCTTAATCAGTTTAACTATTCTAGATACCAGCAGGGGAGAGAACAGGCCTAATGTTAACTCTGTTTTGCACAGCAGAGACGAATATGACATATATCTAAGCAGAAGGTAGATAATCCTGAATTATTTCATTGAAAATTCCCATTTTTAATTCACCTTTTTCTAAGCATTGTAATTTAATAGGCATTTCACTTTTAAAACAACAGAGTGAACAGAATAAAAAGGTGTTAGTAATAGAATTATCAACTTTTAGCTAACTTAGAATTATTGTTTGTAATTATAATGTATTTTTGGGTTGTTAGAAACTGCTTTTTTGATTAAGATGGAGTTATTTTTAAGAATTTCCCTTTTGTTAACCAATTCCATCTAGAATCCTAAATCTGGATGAAATTGTATTAGTGATGTGATAGGTGTTACATGTTACTGCTTATTTTCCAACGTTAAAAACATAGGTTTTTAGTTTAAGTAATAGACTTAATTGTTACAATGAATTGACTTGGTTATTTTAGAGACTGGTTCAAAATTGAGATTACCATGGGGATTCATCCGTGTGATTAAAATAATCTTGCCTTTCTTAAATTTTTTTTTAATGCACTAGACAACGTGCTGAAATTATGGCTTATTTTATTAGTGAATTTTATATTCCTGAAACCGCATACCAAGAGACACTAGAACCTTTGACGGAACTTTTCTGAAACTCAAATGAATGCCTAAATTAGGCATCCTTTTAAGATTCGAAGGACTGGGTTTTATCTTTTACTGTCTTTCTTGCTTATTTAACTTCTGTTCTTGCTGTACTCTGGGTATTAGAAAGCACAGCTCTTGAGGGAAAGATGTGACTGGGCCCTCTGAACAGTGTCTCCTACACCAAGTTCTGCCAGTCACTCTTTGGCCATCTCTCTTTTGTGGACAGTTGTAGGGATTTTATTTAAAATATACCATTTTTTAAAAAGTTATCTTTGTAAAAATTGTATCTGTGAGTAAAATCAAATTGTAAAGTCTAGAAATAAAGTCTTGATTAGAGAGCAGGTTTGATTAGGACATTCAAGATTCCTCATAACATACAGAATTGGAGCTGCTTAAGTGTTGGCCAAAGTACAGAGGAGCTGGGTTCTACTTGTTTTGCTGCTGAGCAACTCCTACCATGTACATCAGTATTCTTACTTCTATAGTAAGATTTTTTATAAGTCTTTATGAAAACTGGTAAGAACAAGATTTTCCCAAGGAAACACATGCATGTAGTAGTCTCGTTTATTTCACTTTTGTCAATAATGGAAGTATAATGGTAGCCCATTCTAGTTTCAAGTAGAAAAACAAATATTAAAAGAGCAGGTAAGAGTTGAGCTTTGTTATAATTTATTCTGTCTGGAAGTCATAGCTTTGTTAATAGAGTTCACTCTTACTCTAAAGGTTCTCGAAACAAAACAAGTTATACATTCATAGTCACAGTAATAGGGTATACTATAAATGTAATTCTTATAGGTCACCTAGCATTATTGATAGATTCTTGGAAACTGTGACTTTAGGTGAAACAACACATAATGAAACCAGTTTTACCATAGGGTAATTGGTATAAACAAGAGTTAAGTTTCTATAGCATATTTATGGTCACAGAAATATCACCAAATGTCTAAATAAAGACAAAAACACTTCTAATATTAATTAATGAAATAAATGTAAGCTGTAACACGTTTAAGAAAGAGTAATAAAAACAAGACAATTATCTACCCAGTTACTTCACTTCAGTCTCAGGTGATTGGAGCCTATCCTGGCAGCTCAGGGTATAAGGCAAGAACCAACCCTGGACAGGACATCATCCCATCGCAAGGTGCACTCATACCTACACCCACACCTCACTTATACACTCACTCATCCTGGGATAATGTAGACACACCAGTGAACCTAATATGCAGATTTTTGGGATGTGGGAGGAAATCCAAGTACCCAGAGAACCCAATAAATGTGGAGAGTACCTGCAAACTCCACACAGATAGTGGCCCAGCTGGAAATTGATTTTCTTTTCTCATCAAAGTTAATAATGGGCTGGGTGTGGTGGTTCACACCTTTAATCGCAGCACTTTGGGAGGCTGGGGCAGAAAGATCACTTGAGGCCAGGAGTTTGAGACCAGCATGGGCAACATAGACCTAATCTCTACAAGAAAAGTAGCTGGTAGTGGTGGGCTCATGTCTGTAGTCCCAGCTACTCCAGAGGCTGAGGCAGGAGGTTCACTTGAGCCCAGGAATTCAGGGATGCAATGAGCCATGATGAGGGCACTGCACTCCAGCCTGGACAACATAGCGAGACCTGGTCTCTTAAAAAAAAAAAAAAAGTTAGAATGAAAGGACATTGAACAAAATGATGTTGAACAAAAGGATGTTATTTGAGGACCAGCTGTATTAAGTATTTAGTAATTAGGAGACATTTGGCATACTTAACCATGTTCATAAATATAATACAAAATCTTATTTATTGCGTCTATGTTAGTAGTCTCAGAAGTATTAGAGAGTTATATAATAGCATATAGGAGAGTAAAACTAATTAGAAAACACTATTTTCTCTTTGGAGTTAATGCATTGTAGAGGAATTGTAACCCTTTTTTATAGAGACCAAATAATTGAATATAGAGTAATGTTGAAGAGGTAAATACAGAAAAGCCCCTTAAGAAAATGTGATTAAATGAAAGATATATATATAAGATAATATATATGAAATATATCTGACATATGTATGAGATATATATGTTTTATCAATCAACTCCTTTACTAATACATGCGCTAGTTAGAAACTGAAATGATTTTTATTAGTGAAACATAGTCAAGTCTTGAGGACTTACTGAGTACATAACACCCTCCCAGTATCTTGGAATATGAGGGAGCGATAAGGAAAATCCAGGTTTTACCCCTCGGTTATTCACTGTAAAGCTGAGGAAGACAAAAATTATGCATAAAAAGATATATGCTCTAAACCAGCATATATATATACACACACACACACACACACACACACACACAAACACACACATACATGTATAAAAGATTTGAATAATAGAGAGGAGAGATAGGTATATCATTGTGGGACTTGAATATAAAAAACCTTAAATAACCTAGAGAATTGATGTCAGAAACAAGGAAGCAACTTATCAGGTACAGATGCTCTTCTACTTATGATGGATTATGTCCTGATAAGTTGAAAATATTGTAGTCAGAAATGCATTTAACACACCTAACCTACCAAACATAGCTTAGCGTAGCCTTCCTTAAATGTGCTCAGAACATTTACAATTACCTACAGTTGGGCAACATCATGTAACGCAAAGCCCATTTTATAATAAAGTGTTGAATATTTTACATAATTTATTGAATACCATACTGAAAGTACAAAACTAAATGGTTGCATGGGTACTCAAAGTATGGATTCTACTGAATGCATATTGCTTTTGCACCATTGTAAAGCTGAAAAATTGTAAGTGGAACCATCATTAGTTGGGGAGTATTTATATCGAGAAATGTATAAACAAAAGTTTGAGGTAGAAAATGTGTATATAATTTTAGGAGGTATTGAGGAGACTGGTTGGCTAGAATTGAGAATGATATTTGCTTGGGCAGATAGTAGATGGTAAGTTTGAAGAGTAAATTGAGGCTAGATTTTGGAAGACCTTTGAACTTCAAAGGATTGAACTTTATTCCCTAGACAGTAAGGAAACACTAAGATTCCTTCAAGAAATTTCAAGATAGGAAGGATCTGGAGAAGGAAAATTGGAAATTATTATTCATAATAGAAATAATTGAGTAATAGTTTATTGTTTACTAAATTTCTTACTAGTTTAGCACATCAGATCTGACTAAGAAACCTGGATTGTGGCAGCTTCTAGAGCAAGCTTGTCCAACCCACGGCCCAGGATAGCTTTCAAGGTGGCCCAACCCAAAGTCATAAACTTTCTTAAAACATGGTGAGTTTTTTTTTTTTGCAGTTTTTTGTTTTTGTTTGTTTTTTGGTTTTTTTTTTTTTTTTGCTCATCAGCTATTGTTAGTGTTACTGTATTTTGTGTGTGACTCAAGACAATTCTTCCCCAATGTGGCCTGGAGAAACCAAAAGATTGGACACCCTGATGTATAGCAAAAATAAAAGGACTAAGTCCTTGATCTGTGTGTCCATAGCAGACACCAACAATCACAGCATTTTTTTCCTACTGAGTTCAGACATGGTCTCTGACTGCCTGTTGTATTCCTAGAGGCAATCACTACCAATTGTCCAGGTTCATGATAGATGAAATCTAGTTGTCATTCCAAGGCTAGATACCAGAAACGTGAAGAAAAAATTGGCAGTATTTAATTGGTTTGTGAATTCTTGATGACAACAGGACCTCATACTATAAATAGCTAGATAGTAGGAACTAGAGCTTTGGACGCTAGTGTTGATTATTGCGGCTGTGGCAGTGGAATTAGATCTGTGAAGGTGAACAGTCTAGCTAATGTTTTACTTGGCCAGCATTAGAAGAGGATGGCTTTGGCTAAGTGCTAAAGTGTTACTCTCTTTAATTTGCTAGAAATATGGTATGCATATTGTTCTGCAACTTAACTTTTTCACTTTTATTAATATATATTATATATTTCCATGTTTATATCTGTTGCATCCTTTTTGTTAATATATTATTGCCTTTTATCAAGTTATATTTATGTGTAATTAATTAACCTCTATTAATGGGTGTAATCGTTTTCCCTGTAGACAGTCTCACACTATTGAAAATATCTTTTTGTTAAATTCATAGTTTTTGGTGAAGTTCAATATCTTTTCATGTCATTTGGCCATTTATATTTCTTCTGTGAATTGCCGCTTCTTGTCCTTAGACCAATTCTCTATTGGATCATTTGTTTTTGTCTTAGTGACTTGGAGGAGCACTTTATATGTTAAAGATAATAATTCTGTATTATAGTATTTTTTGTGGTTTGTCATTTATCTTTTGACAAGTATTTGGTTTTGGTCATTGTACAGGTTTAACAATTTTTGTAGTAAGTGGAATAATCTTTCTATTATAATATCAAGTTCCCTAACTCAGAATTGCAAAAATATTTACTCACATTTTTCTAGTATTTTTATGGTTTTATTTTGAACATTTAATCTTTAATCTTTCTGGAAGTGAATTTGGAAAATGAATGTAATAGAAATCTAGCTTTTTATTTTTGTAAATGGCTAGTTGTCCCAACACCATTTATTGAGCAATTTATTTTCTCCCACCCATATGAAATGCTTTTTTTTTTTTTTTTTTTTTTTAGATGGAGTTTCGCTCTGTCACCCAGGATGGAGTGCAGTGGCGCCATCTCTGGTCACTGCAAGCTCCGCCTCCTGGGTCAAGCGATTCTCCTGCCTCAGCCTCCTGAGTAGCTGGGACTATAGTCATGCACCACCATGCCCAGCTAACTTTTTTATTTTTAGTAGAGATGGGGTTCACCATGTTGGCCAGGGTGGTCTTGATCTCTTCACCTCATGATCTGCCCGCCTCAGCCTCCCAAAGTGCTGGGATTACAGGCGTGAGGCACTGCGCCTGGCTGAAATGCTGCTTTTATAATTTACTAAATTACTAGGAGTACGTAGACCAAGCTTTTCCAACCTGTGGCCCATGGGCTGCATGTGGCCCAGGACGGTTTTGAATGCTGCCCAAGACAAATTCAAGTACAGTCTTAAAACATGAGGTTTTTTTTTTTTGCAATTTTTTAAAAGTTCATCAGCTATCGTTAGTGTTAATGTATTTTGTGTGAGGCCCAAGACGATTGAATGTGGCCCAGGGAAGCCAAAAGATTAGACAGCCCTAAGTCTTAGACTTACTTTTGAAGTTTCTTCTATTTCTTTCATTTGTTTATTTCTTGGCCAGTACACTGGATTTTAATTAGTGTAGCTTCATAATGATGCTACAGTTTGATTAGAGTCTCTCATTACTCTTCAGTATTTTCTGGCTGTTTTAATATGTATATGCTTAGTGTTTTTTTTTTTTTTAAGGCTTTATCCTCTACCAAAAAAACATTCGATTTGACTTGGAGTAGCATTGGATTTGTAGATTAATTTAGGAAGAATTGACATATTGAGGCTTTCCATTGGAAAGCAAGATTTTATTTTATTATTTGTCTTGTTTTCTTCTATAGTTTTATACTTTTCTTATATATACACTACCCATTTCTTTAACTTTTTTTTTTGAAGTACAAAATAATACCCAGTTACAGTCATGTATCACATAATGGTGTTTCAGTCAGTGATGGACCACATATATAATAAGGTCCCATAAGATTACAGTGGAGCAGAAAAATCCCTGTCATCCAGTGATGTAGCCCTACCGGCTATTATGCTGTTTTGTTGCCATGTATTTTACTTCTACAAATGTTATAAATTCCATGATACATTTTTATAGTTTTTGCTGTAAAGATTCAGTTATCTTTTGGAAACATTTAAATAGTAAGGGAAAAAACCTTGTATTTATTCACTTGGTTATCATTTCTGGTGCCCTTAATTCATCTGTCTAGATCTAGGTATTTCTCTGGTATCATTTTCTTTCAGTGAGAAGGATAACTATTTTTTTCTTTCCTTGTTTTAAAATGTTTCTTATAGTGCAGGTCTGCTACTTATAAATTCTTTCAGGTTGACATAACTTAAAAGTCTATATTTTATCCGAATTCTTGAAAGTCGTTTTCTCTGGGTATAGAATTATAGGTTGATAGGTTTTTCTTTCTGTTCTTTAAAGATACTGCTCCAGTATCTTCTGGTTTGCATTATTTCTGGCAAGAAATCTGCTATTGTTTTTTTCTTTAATCTTCCGTACATAATGTATCTTCTTTTCTCTGACTGCTTTTCTGATTTTTCTCTTTACTAGTAGTTTGAAGGGATCCAATTATGATGTGCCTTTGTGCAGTTTTTTTATTCTTTATCATGCTGGATGTTAACTAAGTTTACATCAAGTTTGGAAACTTCAGACATGATTTTTTCAAGTATCTACTTTTTTTCCCCGGCCCTACTGGGCTTGAGTTTCAGATATATTAGACTGCTTGAAGTTGTCCCATACCTCACTGCTGTACAGCATTTTTTTCCTCCCTCTCCTCCTCATCCTCCTCCTCCTCCTCCTCACTTTTTCCTTTTCTGTGTATTTTTGGATAGCAGCTGTTACTATGCCTTTAAATTCACAAATATTTTGGCTACAATATCTGCCATTAAAACCATCCACTGTATTTTTCATTTCAGACATTGTGGTTTTCATTTCTAGAAGTTTGATTTGTGTGTTTTTAAAATACATGTTCAGTCTGTGCTCTAGCTACGTTTTTAAATGTATGGACTACAGATATAACAACTGTTCTAATGTCCTGTCTGCTATCATCTGAGTCAGTTTTTGTTTTATTCCTATTTTCACTATTGGTCATCTTTTCCTGTTTTTGTTTTAGTTTTTTTCCTGCATGTTTGGCAATTTTTGATTGAATGCCAGATTTTGTAAAGTTTACCTTGACTTTTTATCAGTCTTGAATTTTTGATGGTAAAAAGTTACTTTTTTTATTTTCCATGAAATCATTTGTATAATTGCTAATTGATCTATTTTAATAGCAACCTGCTCTTTTGTGTGCTCTTTACAATAATACTTAACATTTCTGAACATGCAGATAGATTTTTTTAAATTCCCATTAATTTTTTTTTTTTTTGTCAAGTCACCTGCACTGTGTATTCATTGTAGTCCCTCTACTCTTTGCTGCTGGTTTTCCTCGGTTGTCTTATTATTCTTGGTTGTTTGTTTATATTTATATTTGAAGGACTGCTTGCTCAATATAGATAGCTGGCTTGCATTTTTTAAAAATGAAATAGTCGTATTTTTAGAGCAGTTTTACATTTACAGGAAAATTGTGCAGAAAGTGCAGAGGGTTCCCATATACTCTGTCTCCTTCCCTCCTCCCTCTTCAGTTTCTCCTATTAATAACACTTTGTATTAGGTAAATTTATTACAATTGATGATCCATTATTGATACATTATTAACTAAAGTTTGTAGTTGACCTTAGGTTTGAGTCTTCGTATTGTACAGATCTTTGGGTTTCGGTTTCACAAGTACAGAACATCATGTCCACCATTACAGTGTCATACCAGAATAGTTTAACTGCCCAAAAAATACCTTGCACTGTGCTTATTCCTCCCGCCCCTCCCTGCTGAAATCCTAGCACCCACGGATTTTTTTTTTTTTTTAACATTTTCTATAGTTTTGCCTTTCCCAGAATGTCGTATAGTTGGAATCATACAGTATGTAGCCTTTACAGACTGGCTCCCTGTTTCTGTTGCTCCACGTTCACACCAGTATTTGGTTTTACCAGTGTTTTGGATTTTTAGTTATTTTAATAGTTTTGCTGTCATATCTCAATTCCCTAATGCCATATGATGTTGGCCGTCTTTTCATTTGACTATTTGCCATCTGTATGTCTTCTTTGGTGAGATGTCCAAGTCCTTTGTCAGATTTTTTATTGGTTTATGTCTTATTGTTTTATTTATTGTGTATATGTCTTATTGATGAGCTTTAAGAGTTCTTTATCTGTTTCAGAATCAATTCCTGTGTCAGCTGTGTGTTTCGCATGTATTTTTATCTGAGTCTATGGCTTGCCTTTTCATTCTTTTATCAGTGTCTCATGGAAAGAAGTTTTTGATTGTTACAAAGTCCATCCAGTTCATCAACTTTTTCTTTCATGGATTGATTATGTTTTTGGTATTGTATCTAAAAAGTCATCATCGACCCCCAGGTCACCCAAGTTTTGTCTTATGTTCTCTTCTAGAACTCTTAATAGTTTTGCAATTGACATTTAGATCTTTCATCCATTTTGAGTTAATTTCTATGTAAGTTGTAAGGTCAGTGCCTAGATTTGATTTTGTTTTTTGTTTTTTTTTTTTGGCATGTAGATGTCTAGTTTTTTACCACTTGTTGAGAAGATTGTTATCAGTTCTTTGTTGGATTGCCTTTGCTCCTTTGTCAAAGATCATATGACTGCGTTTGTATGGGTCTACTTCTGGGCCACCAGTCTATTTTGTCTATTTGAGTTTTCTCTCAACAAGGCCACACTGCCTGATTACTGCAGCTTTATAGTAAGTCTTGAAGACAGGTAGTGTCAGTCCTCTGATGTTACTCTTACTCTTCAGCATTGTGTTGACTATTTTGAGTCTTTTTCCTTTCCCTAACTTTCAGTTTTTTGATATCCACAAAATAACTAGGATTTTGACTGGGGTTCTATTGAATCTATAGATCCATTTGTAGAAAATTGACATTTGAAGGCCGGGCGCGGTGGCTCAAGCCTGTAATCCCAGCACTTTGGGAGGCCGAGACGGGCGGATCACGAGGTCAGGAGATCGAGACCATCCTGGCTAATACAGTGAAACCCCGTCTCTACTAAAAAAAAAAAAAAATACAAAAAAAACTAGCCGGGCGAGGTGGCGGGCGCCTGTAGTCCCAGCTACTCAGGAGGCTGAGGCAGGAGAATGGTGTAAACTCGGGAGGCGGAGCTTGCAGTGAGCTGAGATCTGGCCACTGCGCTCCAGCCTGGGCGACAGAGCGAGACTCCGTCTCAAAAAAAAAAAAAGAAAATTGACATTTGAGCAGTATTTTTTTCCTATGTGAACCTGAAATACCTCTTGTTTAGGTCATCTTTGATTTCTTTCATCAAAATTTTGTAGTCATGTAGATCCTGTACTTATTTATTAGATTTATACAGAAATTTTTTTTTGGTACTAATGTAAGTAGTGCTGTGTTTTTAATTTCAGGTGTTAATTGTTCATTCCTGGTACACAGGCAAGCAGTTGACTTTGCATATTAACTTTGGTTATGCTACAACCTTGCTTGATATAAAAGCTTATTGGTTTCCAGAATTTTTTTGTTTCTTTGATTCTTTTTTTTTTTTTTGAGACGGAGTCTCGCTCTGTCGCCCAGGCTGGAGTCCAGTGGCCGAATCTCAGCTTACTGCAAACTCCGCCTCCTGGGTTCACGCCATTCTCCTGCCTCAGCCTTCCAAGTAGCTGGGACTACAGGCGCCCGCCACCTCGTCCGGCTAGTTTTTTTTGTATTTTTTAGTAGAGACGGGGTTTCACCGTGTTAGCCAGGATGGTCTCGATCTCCTGACCTCATGATCCGATCCGCCTGTCTCGGCCTCCCAAAGTGCTGGGATTACAGGCGTGAGCCACCGTGCCCGGCGTGTTTCTTTGATTCTTTAGGATTTTCTACATTGATAAGTGTGTCATCTGCAAACAAAGACAGTTTTATTTCTTCCTTCTCAATCCATATACCGTTTATTGTGTTGCATTAGCTAGAACTTCTAGAATAATATGGAATAGGAGTGGTGAGAGGAAACATTTTTACTTTGTTCCCAGTATTAGGAGAGGAATTATCTACTTTTTCTCCATTAAATATGGGGTTAGCTGCAGGTTGTTGATGGATATGCTTTTATTAAGTTGAGGAAGTTCCCTGCTATTCTTGATTTTTTTTTTTTTTATTATGAAGGAGCATGCTTTTACTGTATCTGTTCATATGATCATTTGGTTTTTCTTTAGCCTGTTGATATGATAGATTACATTGGTTGATTTTTGAGTGTTGAGCCAACCTTGCATACCTAGAATAAATTTCACTTGGTTTTGATGTATAATTCTTATATATTCTTGGGTTCAATTTGCTAATATGTTGCTGATTTTTTTTCCATCTTTGTTCATGAGAGATACTGGTTTGCAGTTTTCCTTTTTTGTTAAGTCTGTGTCTGGTGTTGGTATTACCTTAATGCTGGCTTTACAAAATAGTTACGAAGTAGTCCTTCTGCTTCTGTTTCTAGAGAGATTTGTATCATGTATTCCTCATATGTTTAGAATTCACCAGTGAAACCATCTGCTATGGTGTTTTTTGCTTTGGAAAGTTATTAATAATCCAATTTTCAAATAGTCGTAGGCCTATTCAGATTGTCTAGTTTTTGTGTAAATTTTGATAGATGGTGTCTTCCAGGAATTGACCCATTTAATCTAGATTACTAAAATTTATAGGCATAGAGTTTTTCAAAATATTCCTTGTTAGTCTTTTAATGTCTGGAAGATCAGTAGTGATAGGCCTCTTCTTTTGTTTAATATATATTTTTTATTTTTTTATTTTTCGAGACGGAGTCTTTCTTGCTCCGTCACCCAGGCTGGAGTGCAGTGGCAAGCTCCGCCTCCTGGGTTCATGCCATTCTCCTGCCTCAGCCTCCCGAGTAGCCAGGACTACAGGCACCCGCCACCACGCCTGGCTATTTTTTTTTTTTTTTTTTTTGTATTTTTAATGCAAAATTAAAATGTTGGTTTCAGCATGTTAGCCAGGATGGTCTCGATCTCCTGACCTCATGATCCACCTGCCTTGGCCTCCCAAAGTGCTGGTATTCAGGTGTGAGCCACCACGCCTGGCCGCCTCCTCTGTTTTTATGTTAGTGATTTGTGTCTTTTCTCTTTTTTCTTGATTAAGCTGGTTGGAAGCTTATCAATTTTATTGACTTTCATTTCTGTATTGATTTCCTATTTTCAGTTGCATTGATTTCTGCTATAATTCTTTTTTTTCTTTTCATCTGCTAACGTTGAGTTTAATTTGGTCTTCCTTTTCTAGTTTCGTAAGTTAGATGCTTAGGTTATTGATTTTAAATCCTTTTTCTTTTCTAGCACATTTCTGCTTTTGCTGCATTGTACTTATTTTCAGGAGTTATATTTTCATCTTAATTTAGTTTAGAATATTTTAAAATTTCTCTTGAGACTTCTTTGACTCATTAATTATTTAGAAGTATGTTTAGAAATATTTCCGAATTTTCCTGTCTGTTACTAATTTATGGTTCAATTCCATTATGGTCTGGGAGCATACTTTGTGTGATTTCTGTTCTTTTAAATTTGTTAAGGTGTGTTTTATGGCCCAAAATGTGGTCTTTTTTGGTGATTGTTCCATATGTGCTTGAGAAGAATGTGTGTTGTGCTGTCGTTAGATGCTGCATTCTATAAATGTCAACTAGATCCAGTTGATTGGTGCTGTGCAATTCAGTTCTATCCTTCCTGATTTTTTGCCCACTTGTCAATTACTGGTAGAGGGGTGTCAAAGTCTCTAAAATAGAGGATCTATCTATATTTGTCCTTGTAGTTATGTGGGCTTTTGCCTCATGTATTTTGACACTGTATTGTTAACTGCATACATATTACAGATTGTTATGTCTTTTTGTATAATTGACCCTTTATCATTATGTGGTGTCCCTTTTTATCTTTGATATGTGTGTGCATATATATATATATGTATGTATGTACGTGTGTGTATACATATTTACTCTGAAGCATACTTTGCCTGAAATTAATATAGCTGCTCCAACTTTCCTTCAGTTAGTGTTAGCAAGGTCTGTCTTTCTCTGTCCCTTTGCTTTTAACTAGTCTCTGTGTTTTTATATTTAAAATGGGTGTCTTCATTGAGTACACATGGATGCAAAGAAGACAACAGCAGACACCGAGGCCTACTTGAGGATGGGGGGGTAGGAGAAGGATGAAGATTTAAAAACTACCAGTGGGATACTATGCTGATTACCTGGGTTACAATCACCTGTACACCAAACCCCTGTGATGTGCAATTACCCATGTAACAAACCTGCACATGTACTCCCTGAACCTAAAATAAAAATTGGAAATGAATAAAATAGGTTTCTTGTAGACTATATAGAGTTGGGTTGTTATTTTTTAACCCATTCTGGCAGTCTTCTTTAAATTGGTGTATTTAGACCATTCACATAGGATTATTGACAGTTGGATTAATATCAACTGTAACTGTTTTTGTTGTCCTTAGTCTTTTTTCTTCTTCCATTCTTTAGTTTTAATTGAGCATTTTATGTGATTCCATTGTCTCTCTTTTTCTAACAGCAGTTATACTTATGTTTACAATTTTTTAAGTGGTTGCAACCCTGTAGTTTGCAATATGTATGTGCAACTAATCTCGGGTCTAGTTTCAAATTATACTCTAGTGCTTTGTGAATAGTAGAGGTACCTTAGAACACAATATTCCCATTTTCTTCCTCCCATCTCTCCCCACTGTCGTTAATTTTATTTATCTAAAAGGTGTAATCACTGAATACATTGTATCTATTGTTATTTTAATCAAACTATTATCTGTTAGATCAATTAAAAAGAAAAAAATTTATTTACCATTTATCCCTTCTCTAACAATATTTTTTCTGTATATATGTGTATTCAAGTTTCTGACCTCTATAATTTTCTTTCTCTAAAGAACTTTAAACATTTTTTGCTAGGCATATCGGTAACAAATTTCTTCAATTTTCTATCGAAAAATTATTTCTCTTTCATGTTTGAAGGATAATTGTGCTGGATACAGAATTTTAGGTTGTTGTATTTTTTTCTTTCAGCACTTTAAATATTTCACTTCACTCTTTCGCTCCACTCTCTCCTTGTTTGCATGATTTCTAAAGAGAAGTGCAATATAATTCTTAACTTTTTTCCTACACAGGAGAGAAAATTTCTCCAATAGGAATTTTTAGGTTTATTGAAGACACACAGAATGAATTCTTAATTTTTTAAGCCTTGTTTAATGCTACTAATTACTATCTTTTTCCTATTTTTGAGAAAGACCTAAGAAAGTTTGAGAAGCTTTTAACTTTATTTGGTTAAACACAAACCAAATTATCATAATCTCATATTAAGGGAGCTCAAAGTAATGCTCATAGTATGGTCAGTAACTATTGAATTTAACTATCAGAAATTCACTGTTAGAAAATCTGGAAATTAGGGGTTGGCTTCATGTGTACACCCACATACATATCTGTAGGAAGACTTATTTTAGTGCTACATTGTAGTTTGATTTTTATGTTGTATCTCTTTATTCCATAACTTTTACATCAACCTGTTCATTTACAAGAACAAGAATCTTCCATGGAGTGCTAGGAACAGTTTGGAGTAATCCAGAACATTATGTAATACACAGATGTGAAACTTTGGAAAAAGCTCTGATAGCAGTCAAGTGACTTATTTAAAAAATACTGTGTCTTATTCATTAAAAATACAGTGCTGATTATTAAAGACTTAGTCCTGCACTGTCCAGTATGGTACTTGGTAGCCACTAGCCACATGGGCTATTGAGCAGTTGAAATGTAATTAATTCAAATTGAGATGTTGAGTAAGTATGAAATACACATTGGATTTCTAAGACTTAGTACAAAAAAAAAAAGTAAACTATTTCGTTTAATATTGATTACATGTTGAAATGGTGGAATTTTAATATATTCAGTATATAAAATTTAAATTAATTTCACTTTTTGATTTACAATTTGGCTACAAAATAATTGAAATTGGTTATTAGTTTGCATTATATTTCCAACAGATACTGCAGACGTAGGCAGTTCACAGAGTAATAATGATGACAGTGCAAATCATCTATAAACCTTACCACCCAGAAATAACACTTATTAACATTTTTGTCCAAATCCTCCTAGGTTTTGTCTTACATGAATTATTGAATAACTACACATGTATGTACTTACTCTCAGCAAACACACATCCACAGGCACAGACATTAATGGTTTGGGTTTTTTTTGTTTGTTTTTTGAGACAGTCTCCAGACGACTAACACCAGTTATGTACAATGAAGTTCCCCAGGCTAGGAATGCAGTGGTATATTTCCGCTCACTGCAACCTCTGCCTCCCACGTACAAGCGATTCTCCTGCCTCAGCCTAAGTAGCTGGGATTATAGGCGCTCACCACCACCATAATTTTTTGTATTTTTAGTAGAGACAGGGTTTCAGATACGTTGGACAGGCTGGTCTCAAACTCTTTACTTTGTGATCCACCTGCCTCGGCCTCCTAAAGTGCTGGGATTACAGGTGTGAGCCACTGCGCCCGGCCGACATTAATGTTTTATGGACCTTGTTTCTTGTCACTAAGTATACCATTATCAGTGGACACGTTTATGGAATTAGGAATTTCCTAGAGATGGACAGTTGTTGGGTTGTTGTTTTCCTTTCTACCTTTTTACTCCCTAACATAATGTTGCAGGCCACACACACATGCTCTTCATCTGTCTTCACCAGACTTGATCTATTCTTTTATGACAGTTTCTAAGAAATATGTTTGCTCAGTTTTAAATTTATTTTTTGCCTTGCCAAATTGCATTTTTCAATAATCTGTACCTTTTATAATGACAGTCTAGAGTTTTCTTTGTAGTTGTTGAAAGTGTCCGGTCCCCAGGTAATGTTAAACAAATGTGTCGAGTTTTTTTTTTTTATTATTTAATTCCGTTAAGTGCTCTGAATTTTAAAATGCGATCTTTCTGAATGCTGTCCCTGCTTTTTGTAAGAGTCTTAGAGACATCTCACTTTGAAAATGAAAGTGGATGCCTGAGATGATGAATACAGCAGTAAATTTTACAATTAAGCTTTCTTGTCTCCCTTGTAAAGTGAGATACATTTCTTTTCAAGTAAAGCAAGTAAGGTTACATTAATATTTATTGTTAATAAGAACTTTCTTTCTAATTTATCTAGCTACCATGAAATGAAGTGTGTCAAACATAAGTTATTAGTGTTTTTGGTGTTTTGCCTTAATGCTTCGTCTTAAGATTCTTTTTTTCGCTTAAGAAATTACAGCATAATTTATGTATAATAAAATACATGGATCTTAAATATTAACTTTCATGAATTTTGACATGATACAGAGTATGACCATAGCCCCAAAGTAAGTTTAGAATATCTGTAATGCCTCAAAAAGTTCCCTTGAGACTCTAACCAGTTAGGTTCTTTTTAATTCCTGCCTCTCTCCCATCTTCATGCACCTTTTGCAATCACTTTCTGATTTCTCTCATGATGGCTTAGTTTTGTCTGTTTTGGCCTCTTCACTCAGTGTGTTTCTGAGATTCATCTCTGTTACTGCACACGTTTATTCTTTTTTTATTAGTCAACTGATAGTGTTGACCGTGAATATACCACAATTTGTCTGTTCTTCTATTAACGGATATTTGGGTTTCCTGTTTTTGACTATTAGGAATAAGTCTCCTATGTTCTTGTATACTTTTGTTTTTGTGTGTGTGTGTGTCACATATTTTTATTTCTTTTGAGCAAATAGCTCAGGAATTACATTGTCATTGGAAAGATGTACGTTTATTTTTATAAGAAACTTTCAGATAGTTTTCTAAGTGGTTGTGCAATCTTTGCACTTCCACCAGCTATGTATGAGACTTCCCATTGCTCCACATCTCCAGTATTTTATGTGGGCAGTCCTTTTGTTTTTGGTCATTTTAGTGGATGTGAAATGGCATCTCAGTGTGACTTTTGATTATATTTCCTTGATGACTAATGGTGTTCTTTCTCCCTTTCATGTGCTTATTGGCTATTTGTGTATCTTTGTTTTTTGGATAGCACTTCAGGTCTTTTGCCCATAGCTTTCGCGGGTTGTTTGCTCTTTATTAATGATTTGTAGGGATGTTTTATATATTCTGGACACAAGATTATTGTTAGAGATATGTACTTCAGATATTTTCTCCCAGTCTGTGGTTTGCCTAATTATCATTATTGTTGTTATTATTTGAGATGAAGTCTCACTTCTGTCACCCAGGCTGCAGTGCAGTGTCACAGTCTCAGCTCACTGCAACCTCCGCCTCCCAGGTTCAAGCGATTCTCTTGCTTCAGCCTCCCGAGTAGCTGGGATTACAGGTACATGCCACCACACTTGGCCGATTTTTCTATTTTGAGTAGAGATGAGAGTTTCACCCTGTTGGCCAGACTGGTCTTGAACTCCTGACCTCAAGTAATCCACCTGCCTTGGCCTCCTGAGGTACTAGGATTACAGGCAGCCACCATGCCTGGCCCTAATTAATTTTTAATGGTGTTTTTTGATGGGCTGGGTTTTTTAGTTTTGATGAGACTAATTTATCTTTTTTTTTTTTTTTCTAGCACATACATTTGTGGTCTGAGAAATCTTGGCCTATGCCAAGGGGTCACAGTCGGAGTTTTTTGCTTTTTCTAGGAGCTTTGTGGTTCTAACTTGAGGTTTATGATCCATCTCAAATTTTATGTGTTATGTAAAGTGCAAAAAAGGTCATATGAGGTGGTCATATGAATTTTTTCTTTACAGGTTCATTTTTTTCCTATGTAGTTAATTTGATACAGCACCATTTGGTAAAAAAGCCTTATCTTTTGTCATTGAATTGACTTGGAACCCTTTCTAATAATAATTGGCCTTATGTGTTTGGATCTATTTCTGGAGTCTGACCTGTTGCATTAATTTGTTTTTGCATCCTTATATAATATATTATTGATAAGATTGTATTTAGATTGATTTTTCACATTCATATGCATGAAGAATATTGGTCTAAACATTGGTCTGTAACATTAACAGATTTAATGCTGGCTTTGCAATACCTTTAAAAAATATTCTTCAGATCTCTAGGTAATATTTAACAGGGAACTTATGTTTGCTTTAAAACACTGATCTGTTTATCTTCTTTTCTTGTGACCAAAATTAACTGTTAGGGATTCTTACAGACTTAGTGTTGAATAAAAATTTTTTGTTTAGGGAAGGAATTGAAATCCCACCTCCCCCTCTAGAAGCCAGTGGGACATTTAATTTAAATGTTTTCTGCACTGAGACACATGGTTCACAGCATGGGGTCTGCAGTAAAGCAGATCTAAATTTATAACGCTGTTCTTTGAGTTTCTACCTTTGTGACAATAGGCAAGTTACTAAGTCTGTCTCAATTTTAATTTCCTCATATATGCACTTGGTTCCTTCTAGGATTGATATTAAATAAGAAAATACACGTATAAGTTCTTAGCACTCTGCTTGATACAAGTATCAGTTCTAGACAGTTGTTACTAATATTTTTATTTGGGATTCTAATGAGGAAAAAGGCATATTTCAAGAAATTTTTAAAAAATATAACCTAATGTAAATTAAAATAGAAATAGGTTTCAGAGGCATAAATTCTGTGTAAAATTACATGTGTTTCAATTTTTATCTTTGCATAGCTTTACAGTTTTCAAATTATATCCCTCCTTTTTTAAAAAAACAGATTATTAGCATCTAGAGTTTAAAAGTCCGTTCTGTATTTTCACAGCACAGTAATGATGGGCGTATGTAATATTTATTGGGTAATTTAATAGAACATTAAATTTATATACAGTTTGTGTACCACAACAATGTGTAAAAGATAGAACACCATTGTTTTTAAGACCATCTTGAAAACCACAAAGTTGTGAACAGCTAACAAAATGTACTGAAAATTATTTCGTGCTTCTGTGCTCTTCTGACTCACAGCCTTGTTGTACTTTGAGAATTAGTGGGAAAAGTACATTCTTTTTAAAAATGTATGTTGACTTTGGTATGCTGTTTTTCGCCTCAGAACTCTCACTACTTCCTTCTACTGGGGAAGCTTTGAGAATTGATAGGAAAAGTACATTCTTTTTAAAAAATGTGTGTTGACTTTGGTATCCTTTTTTTTGCCCCCAAACTCTCACTGCTTCCTTCTATCGGGGAAGCTGTTGTGGAAGCAAATTGTTACGGCATTTAAAACAGTATGAAGGGGATGCATTAACTGAGGTTTTTCACCATGTCATGTAAGTGCTTATGATTAGTTATGAAGTGCCAAGAAGAAAAGTGTCATCATTCTTCTAAAAATAATTTTAATACCGCAGATTAACAGTTTGTAATGTTCTGAAAAAATATTTAAGACAATTTTGATAGCACAGCAGTAATCAATAAGATTCTAAGAAAGGCACCCCTTTCAGTTCAATCTAGCAATTGAATATGCAAAACACTTGTAAAATACTGTGTTGGAGGCTAAAGGTAATAATAGTTCAGGAGCATGTAGCCCTTGTCTTTAGAGGGTGAACAGCGTTTTGGTGAAGCAGATCCCACATAGGAACTTACAGTCATTCAATAAGTACTTTATTGGATGTATAAATGAAATATTATGAGAATATAGAAAGGGAGAAATATTTGCCTGAGGAAATTGAAAAAACTTGATCGAGTGTGATCTTTGAACTACATATATGGAGTCTGAAAAGTTTTCAACATTGTGTTTCAGCAGAGTGAACATTATAAGCTGAGAAGTATGATATGTTTGGAGGTCTGCAGATTATTTGGCTGCTATCTCTGATGTATATTGGGTTCATAACAAGATAGTGTCAAAATATTGATTGCCCCAGACTAAGAAATAGCTTGAATTCTTGAAGAAGAGTTTGGACTTTCTTTTTATTAAATAGGAACCTGTTATGTTTTTGAATATGATCTGGGTACTAAAAGATAATTGGCAAACACTTAATGAAAGAATAAAATAGAGGCAGTATCTCCTCTTGGGAGCAGGGAGCCATTACCACTTCAGGCCAAAGCAAGGTATAAATTTCAGATCTCACTTACATACTTGCATATAATAGCATATACATATGATGAAAAAATGTGTCATTTCTCATTGAATTTCATTAAGATTTCAGAGATATGAGAATACACACAATCTTTAAGAAGTGTATTGTTAGCTAAGCTTCTTTTTGTACAAATAAAATGAACTGATTCTGGCTGGCTCAACCAAAAAGGAATTTTTTGGCTACCAGAGGATCCCATGGAATTCAAAACAGAATTGAACAAGGAAGTTTCAGGAACAGCAGGAAGCTGGGAAGCTCTGAGAAAAACAGCAGGAGTTACTGGAACTTCTCTGAACTCCAAGTCTCTCTGCTTCCTTACTAAACCCATCAGTCCTGGGTCCCAGTTGAGAATTCTAAATTCCTGGGAGAGGATCTTAATTTAATTGATTGAGCTTAGCACAAGTGCTTGTCCCTGGAGAGAGGCATTGAGTCTCTAACACTTGGAAGTATTGGGTTTGGGTAATGGGTGGTACTGGCAAGGTAGATTTGTCATATTTATACAAGCCAGCAAAAATCCCATTAAAATACACTGCATGATGATTAATTTGGTTTCTCACTGACCTAAACTTGCTTTAGATGCCATTGTTCAAAATGTTTACTCTACTGTACTGAAGTGCTTTTTTAGTTACAGCTACAATCTGAGATTTGCACATAATAAAGGTGTGAATCTTATCTTTCTTATTTTTGGAAGTCTGGGCTTTTTTTAGATTCTCTTTAATTGACCAACATACTGAAAATAAAAGAAATACTAGTCTTTTCATTACTAGCTTCTGTTGGTTAGTAATAGAGCCTTAAAATGATCTGGTTAGAAATGTCACAACTGATGCATCTGATAATATGAATATCATAATTAGCATTTAATAATGCATACAATGCCAATGCTTTAAGTACTTTCTGTGTATTAACCCTGTAATAAGGAACTTTATATGTATTAACTAAAGTTAGTCCCATTTTATAGATGGTAAAACAGAAATAGGGTAATTTAGTAATTGCTTAAAACCACATTGCTAATAAGTGGTGGAATCTGTCCCAGAGTCTGTGCTTTCAGTCGTAACACTGTTCTTCCCTGGAACATTCCTGATGCTTTGCCCTCACTTGTGTCCAGTTAGAATTCAGGGCTCCCTTCTTAGCCTTCCCAGAACACTTCTATTCTTGCTTTCATACTTATATCATACTTTGTTATAATTATTATTATTTTCGTTATGTTTTTTGAGACACAGTCTTCGTCTGTCACCCAGGCTGGAGTGCAGTGGCGATCTTGGCTCACTGCAACCTCTGCTTCCCAGGTTCAAGCGATTCTCTTGCCTCTGGGATTACAGCCGCCCACCACCAAGCCTTGCTAATTTTTGTATTTTTAATAGAGGTGCGGGGTTTCGCCATGTTGTCCTTGCTGGTGTAGAACTCCTGGCCTCAAGTGATCCACCTGCCTCAGCCTCCCAAAGTGCTAGGATTACAGGTGTGAGCCACCATGCCCAGCCTACAATTATTTTTCTAAACATATCTCCTTTTCTAGGTTATTAACATCTTGGAGACAGAGACCTTCTCTTAATCATCTAAGATGATTAAGGTAATAAATAATTGTTAATTGAATTAATGCTCTGTTCAGATTTAGTCTCTAGGTTAGCCAGACATTTTATGAGTAAATATGATTTTTTAAATTATTTTTATTAGGAACATTCCTTTGTGTAGTTATTCCAACTTTGACCTTCTCTTGACCTTATAAATTCCGTATCTTGTTCTAATAAGTTATTTGCGTAAGATTATCCCTAGGACTTCCCAGAGCATTATTGTCCAATAGAACTTTTTATGATGCTGTCCAATATGGTAGACATCTGATTATTGCACACTTGAAATGTAGCAGGTGTGACTGAGAGACTACATTTTTAACTTTTATTTGAATAGCCATTTGTGGCTAGTGGTGACCTTATTAAACAGTACAGCTCCAGAGAACAAAAGCAAGATGAGTCCAGAAGCTAACGGTACCCTCCCGCCTGCCCCTGCCCCCCAAGCCACCCAGCTTTGGAGCTTACCTAGAGAGGACAGTAACAGTGTAAAAGATCTGTGTGGACTCAAAGTGAAATCATTCCCAATTAATTTATACATTCTAAAAAATAGGGACCTTTAAGTTATTAATTCTCAATCTCAGCTGACTGCAACCTCTGTCTCCTGGGTTCAAGCATTTCTCCTGCCTCATCCTCCTGAGTAGCTGGGACTGGGACTACAGGCGTCCACCACCTCACCTGGCCAAATTTTGTATTTTTAGTAGAGACGGGGTTTCATCATGTTGGACAGGGTGGTCCTCAGGTGATCCACTCTCTTTGGCCTCCCAAAGTGCTGAAATTACAGATGTGAGCCACCACACCCAGCCTTAAGTCTCTTAAATTGTGAATACAATGTATATCTTAAAAACAAAACTTGAGAAACGTTCTTGGGTTCCTCAGTGGGTTTTGTTGTTGTTGTTTGTTTGTTTTTTGGTGGGGAAGGTATCTAGCTCTTGTGTATAATGTACGGGAGCGTCTCAAATGTTGTAGTCTAAGTTCTTAGGTTGTATGTTGAATTTAATCTGTTACTTGTTACAAAGTTCCTTACCTTTACTTCATGCCTTCAAAAGCTCATATTTAAATAAAATGTCTCGCAAATTAACCTACCTTTTGCATGTTTTTTGCCCACTTTGATTGTATATGTCAAAGTCAAACAAACTAAAAGTGCTTATTTCTATAAAATATATGTACATCCCTGTGACTGTCCTTCAGTGCTTATTAGATCATTGAATTGCTGAATATAGAATAACAAATATGGAAGACAAAAATTTTTAATTTGCTTATTTTTATTAATCACGTTTAAGAGTTTGAAAGTCTGCAAGTTTGTAAAAGAAATCAAAGACTTTGTCCTTCGATATAGACCGGCTATCTCCCTATTGTAGCCAAAGTTTGCTTTTTATTACTTTAAGTCCCTGTAGGCCCTGTAATATGTTATTCAGCAATATTTACGTTTAATTTTTTAGGGGGAAGCTAAAGAGCTACTCAAAATTCTTCCTAGGTTACCGTTTCTAGGTCAGAAAGGTGATTTTGTTGTTGTTATTGTTGTTTCAGACTTGCACCATAATGTGATTTGAGTAGGTCTTTTTTTACGTGTATTTTTTAAAATCAATTTTTAATTTTTGGAAAGCTAAAATATCCACATGGTTTAAAAATCCCACAGTGTGCAGGCGCCTGTAGTCCCAGCTACTGGGAGGCTGAGGCAGGAGAATGGCGTGAACCTGGGAGGCGGAGCTTGCAGTGAGCCAAGATTGAGCCAGTGCACTCCAGCCTGGGTGACAGAGCAAGACTCCATCTCAAAAAAAGAAAAAGAAAAATCCCACAGTGTGAAAAAAAAGTGATGTTTCTCATTTATCCAATCCTTCATTTGCCTAGTCATTTGTTCTCTGACAAAATACATGCCCACACACAGAACGTCTAAACAACTGTAGTTTTTGTCTCTTTTTCATAAGGTTCTGTGCATACATAGGCAAATGTAAGTTATTTATTCTTGTTTGTGGTATTGTGTATAGATGTTAGTATGTGCTACCCTTCCTTTTTACATCTTGCCTTTTATTCAGATACCAGTGTATCTTGTTCATCTTATCATTACTTGAAGAACAACTTAGTTTTTTTGGTTTGTTTGTTTTTGTTTTTTGCAGCTGTATGGTATCCTATTTATATAGCTAAACTGTGCTTTATTTAATAATTGGGTATTTTTCTTGATGACCAAAAAAAATTCCAGTAATTTTAGATAATTTTAAGATTCTGAAGATTTGAATTAATGATTTAAAATAATGATTTTGATAGAAGTCATTGTAAAGTATGTTACCCCTTTACCCTGATTTAGTTATATAGATCAAACAGGTAACTGAACTGATTTTAATTCTTATAAACTGGTTGTTGGGAAACGGGTTTTGGGGTAACCATATATTTTGTGCTAGGTGAATATAGAAATAAGTCAGGGCCCTATCTTCAAGGAGTTGACAGTCTGCTGAGAAGACCTAAGTGAACAGCTTATAATACAGTAACTGGTGTAGTGAAGGTTCCTAGGCACTGTGGGAACCCGTACTGAGGGAAAGGTGGGTTGGGAGGTTCTTGTCACAGGTGAGCAGTGGCTAGTGACTATCTGGGGGTAAAAAGAATTTACCAAGACAGTTGTGGGTACAGAAAGGCAGATTTCTTAGAGACAGTATGAAAATATGTTGCAAGGGTGCAACAGACAGGTCAGCAAGAGAGGAGCTGACTGTCAGGATACAAAGGCTTGCTGGAGATTTTATAGAATGGTGCTTGTGCTCTGTACTGAAGAGGGCTTTGTGCGATACTGATAACAAGGTTGCAGTGATCTAATTTCTATCAGCCAAGGGTCTGCTAATAGCTGAGCTCAGGAAGATCGTGAGTTA
This sequence comes from Trachypithecus francoisi, assembly GCF_009764315.1. Classification (NCBI taxonomy): domain Eukaryota; kingdom Metazoa; phylum Chordata; class Mammalia; order Primates; family Cercopithecidae; genus Trachypithecus; species Trachypithecus francoisi. Next base: position 35,407,652 of record NW_022681469.1, read on the forward strand.
TTTGCACAGAAGGACTGTGTGTCCTGGACCATGAAGAAAGGGCAGACTTACAGCTTATCTGCTTTCTCTTTTTGCTTTCCCTGGGTCATATTGCCAGCTTGACTCCACTCCCAAATTAGGACTTCATAGTTCCCATGGGCAACGTCATAGCTGAAGTTTGAACAGTGACCAAGTAAAAGGAGAGTCAGAGAGAGTACTTCACTTTTGGGAGCCTGGATTTTGACATAAAGGATCAGAATATGAGACAGGGTAATGACTTCTAAGACAGTCCCATGTGACTTCAGCATATGATGTGGTAGATGACAATGAGGCTGCACATTTCTTTTTATGATCAGAAACATTATTTCACCAATATGTTGCACTGATCAGACCACATGTAAAATATTGACTTCCTTTTAACAAGGGTGACCAAACTACTAAAGGGATTCACAAAAACTAGGTCAGATGAGGAGTGATCAAAATAAATTTTACCTTAAAAAGAGATGATGTGACAAGTAGAGTTTTAGTGGAACATTGCTGTGGAAGTGAAAATGTTGCTGCCACTACACAGAAATAAGTATGCTGTAACTGGAGGACGCGGTATATACCTTCAAGGTTTTTGCCTTATTGTAGCTACAGTACCTAGCATTATGCCTGCCACATAACAAATGCTGAACAGATGCTTGAATGATAGAAAAAAAATTCACAACCTATGGGTGGCAATTGCCAGGAAAACAGGTTTAGGTGAAGTGTTTAAAATTTTCTAATAGTCAGATGTTCTTACTGCTAAAACAATAAGACAGTTTTTCCCTCGAGTTGTGAGTACCCCATTACAGCAAGCGTAAGCAAATGTTATGTAATCATCTGTTAAAAATGGGACTGGGCATGGTGGTATGCCTGTAATCCCAGCACTTTGGGAGATCAATGCAGGAGGATCACTTGAGGCTAGGAGCTGGAGACCAGCCTGGACCACGTAGTGAGACCCTATCTCTTAAAAAATAATAATAGTAATGTTATATGAAGGATTCTTAAAACATTGAATATAGAAGACTCTCCTCCTTCCACATACACTCATTGTCATTACCCACCTATCTTAGTGTTTTTGTGTTTTTTTGAAGTTGCTTGGCTTTAGTTTTCTTAAGTGGATAAGATCACTATATGTTCAAAAGTTCTTTCATTAAGTGTGGTTTGGCAAAATGAATATATTGGCTTAGTTGTTTGCTTTCTTCATGTACAAAATTCTGTTGTTCTGATTGATGCATCGTTTTCTTACCCCAAGCAAGGCTAATCCAGGTTTTGTGGCCTGAAGCTTATAATTTGGAGGGGCTCTCCTTAAGAAAAATAATCCAAAATTAAGTATAAAAGTGAATGTTTATTTGGTGTGAGAAAAGATCACAACAAATAAAAAATGCCATAAACTTCACAAAATTTAGACAAATAGCTTATTGTTATTATAACTTACTGTGTTTACTATTAATTAACAGCCCAATATATTATACCTCTTTGGTACCTTTTTTTCTACCTATTGTGGCCATATATTCATTCATCACTTCTTTACATGACAGTTTTATATTTTCTATAGGAAGAATATTTTCCTCTTGAACAAGGCTTGACAGAGTACCAACCATGGACCAAATTCAGCCTGCTTGTTTTTATAAATAAAGTTTTTTGTAGCACAGGCATCTCCATATTATCTATAGCTGCGTTTGTGTGCAACAGTGGATGAGTTGAAAGAGATCATATGGTCCACAAAGCCTAAAATATTAAATATCTGGCTTTTTACAGAAAAAGACCCCTGCTCTAACATATTTGCTCAAAATTTATTTCCTACTGATAGTTGTGAAGCTGAAAAAAAAGTTTTGAAACCAGTTACTAGTAATGTGATAGCACACCTGTAATTTCCTTCACTTTACATAAAACGTGTTTCTTGCCTGGGGAGAACTTTATATCTCCTTTGTTTGGACCACTGCCCCTGACCCCAGAAGTGTCCATGTAGTTGGATCATAGTATGTCACACCCAGCAGGAGCTGGGCAACACTCATGCAAATCTTTGGGTTAAAGGTTGAGTCTGGATGCATTATGTGGTCCAAGAGGGACGGGGCATTACTGCTAGGAGCTGGGCAGATACAGAGATAGTGCATCCTTGATGGAAGTACCACGATCATCTTCAGGGATAGCTAAACAGGAGCCCCTAGGCATGAGGCTGCAGTTGATGCTGGTCCTGTGTCCCAAAGGAGAGTAATCCAAGCCCTGTAAGGGACTCTACCAAGTAAAATATCCTGAAACTTAAACTTAATTAGCTTTATCGTAAGTTCACCTCTTTTCCCCAGGACAAACAACTTAATGTCTGTTTGGAGATTCTCCCTTCATAAACATCCTTTTTTTCTCATGCACCAGCAGTCCTTTACTTTCTACAACCACTAACACAAGCTCTCCCTCCCTGCCGTTTTCCCTGCCCCAAAATTAAGGTAAAAAACAAACCAAAAGGGAACGTTAGAGGAATACAACTATATGAAGGATATATCATTCCTGGAGGACCATTTAGCTGGCATAGGGCAAAAATATGACAAATTAGGAATTGGAATGAATCACTGATTATATAGTGTATGTTGAGTATAGAATTAGCAGCTGATTGGGAAATGCATCCAAAGCTGTATAATATGTGACCTCTGGCAAATAAATTGAGCTCATCTGTAAAATGACGGGATTAAATTATATGCTTGATAAAATATATGGTGAAATGGTATTAAGTGCTATTTGGCTCTAGTGTTCAGGAACACCCAATCCCACCAGCAACTGCAGTAACTGCTTTTCACTCTGTCATCCCAAACTGTTCCCACAGAAGAGTAGTAGCAAAGTTAAAAAACAAAAATCTCTCTTTCTCTCCCCCTTCCTTCCTGCCTCCCTCTTGTCTCTCTCCCTCTCTCTCTTTCCCTCTTTCTCTCTCCATCCTGCAGTCGCACTCTCCCTCCCTTCCTGTATTCTTTCTCAATTTTTTCCCCTTATTATCAGGACTTGGGACTCCACTAGTAATGCTAAACTTTGGGCCGAGCGCAGTGGCTCACGCCTGTAATCCCAGCACTTTGGGAGGGTGAGGCAAGAGGATTGCCTGAGGTCAGGAGTTCAAGACCAGCCTGGCCAGCATGCTGAAACCCCATCTCTACAAAAATTAGCTGGGCATGATGGTGGGTTTCTGTAATCCCAGCTACATGGGCGGCTGAGGTTGGAAAATCTCTTGAACCTGGGAGGCGGAGGTTATAGTGAGCCAAGATCGTGCCATTGCACTCCTCCACCCTAGGTGACAGCGTGAGCCTCCATCTAAAAAAAATTAAAATTAAAATTAAAAAAAAAAACTTAATTGGTGAGCTGGGACTCCTAGGGTAACTCCTTTCCAGCTTCATTCCCTGAAAATCCAGAACCAAATATCAAGTTTTACCATAATCCATCTGAATTTGCAAGAAACAGAAGGAAAAGGAGGCAGAAGAAAAGAGAGAGGAAAGACTCCTTTTAAGTAGATCCACTTAAGTTACAGAGTAGGGCAGAAGAGAATAAGCCACGCCCATGAGCTACCCTTTAACACAGTGTCCTCACCCGTTTGCAAATATAACCCAGTCTATAATGAGATTGGTATTCCTCTCACCTTTATCTATATATGATTATCCTTCCAGTAGTAGAAGGTTAAGGAGAATACATTAAGACTTGCCATTTTTAGTTTTAACATCTAATTTGGATTGTTTACTGGTAATGCTAGAGGTCTGTGCCACATAATAATTTGCAGTTTTCTGGATGTATGAATGTAAATCATAGGCAGTATATAAGATTGGTGTGTGGTTGTGAATGACCTAAGCCTGCTGTCTAGCACACATCTTTCCATATGGCTTTTGTATATTCAGTTATTTTTTAAATGTTTCCAAACAGGAATGTGCACTGATAATGAAGGGATGTCTAAAACTTTTATGATTTGTAACCACAAATTTGTCCTAACTATACAGGTAGAAATGGAATGGAGGAAGACGTAGAGCCATTTCTTATAGGTCATATGTCTTTTAGTATATTAAAACAATCCCCTACATCTGTTATCTGTTGTTGCAAACAAACCACCTAATGACTTTGTGACTTAATAGCAGTATCAACATATTTCTCATTCTGTAGATTGAGTGATTGGTCTGCTGGTGACTAATGTCACCAGAATGTAGGGACTGGGCTCAGAAAGGACAGTTGAAGTGGGCTAGGGCCTTGCACTCCATGTGGTCTTTGATTCCAGGTTTTCGGGCAGCTCTTCCAAAAGGGCAAGGCTATAAGGTACAAGTATTCCCGCTTCTCCTTCCATTTACCAATGTCTTTTTGGTCAAAACAAGTCACATAGATAAATCCAGCATAAGTGGAGGAAGAGAATATATAAGAACTTGAATCAAGGGCCATTACAAGAATGATGTGCTACTGTTCCAAATCTCCAGTCAAGGTTTCCAAACCGTATATGTCTGTTTATGTCTTTAAATCACACAATTGAGCTGTGTTTTGTATTACTTTAACATTAAATCTGTGTCTTCATTCCATGACACTCTTGTCTTTCTTATTCCCTACTCCACACAGTTCACCAAACTATCCTATGGTAGGATGTTTTTTGATGAGTCTGCTTAGAATGCCATTTCCTCCATACTTGCCCCCCACCAACCCTTTGTTCACTTAACTCACCCTTTTTCATTCTTCAGGTAAGCCTTCCTACACTAGTTAGATTTTAATTTTTCTTGCATACTGATTTTTCCTAGTAGCATTTTAATAGTTACTAATGCCAGTCTTCCCATTAACTAGGTGTTTTATGAGGACCCTAATTCATTTTTGTATTTGCTTTCATTTTCATTCCTGTCCTTACCCCCAGTTATCCCAGTCGTTTGAACATAGTAGGTTCTTCATAAACATTTGGTGAACAAATATGTCTGGCTTAGAACATTTTTTGAAAAGCTGCTAAGATCTAAAAGACTCTTTGTGTTTGGTCCCTGAGATAGCAGCTCTTTTTATCTGGCTCCATTTTTCTTCACTGTTGAGATTCTGTTGGTTACTTTTTGCTTTTGTGGTTTTCCTCCTTCATTCTTCCAGCTTTGCTTTTTTAAAAAATTATTTCTTGTGGAGTCTTTTGTCATTGCCGTATTCTTTATAAATTCTGTACTGTTTTTGTTTGTTTTCTCTTTTCTTTTCTGGTTATTTCTCATTGTAGAAATTACCAGGTGATAAGATCCCTTCCCTCTAAAGTGAATTTTTGTGTTTTCTTCTCCTGGATAGTTCTTACTGATACCACTCAGTTGTTGTTCCCTGCCAGATACATTGTTTTTCTTTTTTAAATTTATTATTTCAGTATTGGGTATTTGAGGTGGGCATATAACAGGTGTTGCTACTTTAATTATTTAGAGCATTGCTTCGTGAGATCACTGCATAATAAACTATAAGAATTCAACCAAATTCTTTGCATTTCTTTACTTTTATACTACTTTTTATAGTGTATAGATTAAAATTTTACAGTCATCTCCTAGGATCCGTGGGGGATTGGTTCTAGGACCACCTACGGATACCAAAGTTCGCACATACTGAGGTCCTTCAGAACCCACCTATGTGAGAAGTCTGCCCTCCTGTTTTGTGTGTGTCTCATCCTGCTAATAACCATATTTTTCAATCGACGTTTGGTTGTGGATGCAGAACCCTGCGATATGGAGTCCTGACTATTTAGTGAAAAAGATCTGCATGTAAGTGGACCCACACGGTTCAAACCTGTGTTGTTCAAGGGCCAACTGTATATTCAGAGTAATAATAGGTCATTTCATGTAAATATATCATCAGAGCACCTAGGAATGTGTTTAAATCTTAGCTTTTATATAATGAGAAAACTTAGAATGGATTTTCCAATGTTAGTTTTCAGACATTTGAGGCCAAATACACATTAGGATACATGCGTACATATTAAAGTTGGAGTATTTGACTGCTAATCTGGGTCAACATGATCATAGAAAAGACTTTATTTTATTAAGTCATATGATTTCCCCCCCACATTTAGTGTATGTTGAATATTTATTGAAAAAATATTTTTGGCCAGACCCAGTGGCTCACATCTGTAATCCCAACACTTCAGGAGGCCAAGGTAGGAGGATCACTTGAGGTGAGGAGTTCGAGACCAGCCTGCACAACATAGTTAGACCGCATCTCTACAAAAAAATTAGAAAATTAGCCAGTCATGGTGGTGTGTGCTGGTAGTCCCAGCTACTCAGAAGGCTGGGTGAGGTAGGAGGATCACTTGAACCTAGGGGCTTGATGCTGTGGTGAGCGATTTCACTCACCAGTGCACTCCTGCATGGGTGACAGAGCAAGACTTTGTCTCAAAAAGAAAAAATATTTTTAAATATTTTCTGTAACAACATTGTATATTTATTAGATTATTAAAATAATTGTAGACAGTTATTCAGTGTTAAGTCATCTTAGTATTTGTTGTAGGCAGTTGATGGCTAAAATCAAGGATCCCTGTGACTCCTAGTATTTTCTAGTCTTTTTCTTGTCTAGCTGATTCTGTAGTCAAAGAAATACCTATTTTCCTGATCTAAAATTCTTATTCTGACCTGTTACATAATGTGGTTGTTCTGAAAATGTGAAAGGAATTTAAACAGTAGAAATGCTGAATGTTTGTGGTTTAAGTCTTACTCAGGGTAGAACTTTCAAGAAAGTTGGTATACATACAGAAGGAATAGGAGGAAGTGGGAGTTTTCTTCGTTTTGGGCCATTGCAGCAGTGGCTAACATATATAGAGGTAGTAATGGCTCTGGGGAGAGGACCACCTTCTCAGGATTGCTGTGGTTGTGAAAGAGAGCTAAGAGTCATACATTTTAATGAATCATTTGTGCTTGTTAAAGTTAGAAATAATTTCATACTTGCAGATACAATACAAAGAACTTCTATATATCCTTCATCCAGATTTGCCAAATGTTTATTACATATACCCTGTTTTTTTTCTATGTATGTATACATGCATGTTATTTTTTTTCTGAATAACATGAGAATAAGTTGCAGACATAATGCCTCTTTATAATATTTCAGGCTTATATATCCTAAAATCAGAGTCATTCTCTTATTGCTGTAGTATTATTATCAAAATCAGAACATGTAGTTTTTAACAAATACTTGTTCACTTGGGGACAAAGTATAGGTGGAGTGGAAGCATAAGTTTGCAGAACTAATTTAAGTGCTATGGGAATTGCAGTCTTTTTAGTGGTTAAGAAGTCAATACAGAAAATTATTCTGATTTAGAATAAGACCAGTGGAATAACAGAGTAACACAAGGTACACAAACAAGTACTTCAGAAATGTGCCCCCCCCAAAAAAGTCATTTCAACCTAAGGAATCAGAGAAATACTTCAAGTAGACTGTTGCAGAGTCAACCTCAAAAGAGGTAGAAGTGCCAGGCAGAAGGACAGTGGGAGGGAATTCACTTCCTAGAATACATCCCCCATATTCTTCCTGCCCTTGATCATCAAAGTTCTAAGAATGAATATGTTATTACAGTTATTCAGTACTGAAATATCAGGAATACACAAGAGACGACAGATTCTGTTTCTACCAAAGTTGATACAGTACTTTTTTTCCTTTTAATTAGCAGATTTTAACCTTAACATTATTAGGGTAATAAGAAATATATTTTCCTTCCTAAGCACTTGTTCTTAGGTTGTTTTTCATTAATATCTTCTTAATTACAAAAGACAAGAAGGAATGGAATTGATTCGTTGTAATTACCTAAAGGAATGGAAGGAATGTCTTTAAAAACTTAATTAAGTCACTGTCAATCTAGAGTGTGGGGATTATTATTTTTATATTGTCTAGCATTAATATACTGTATTAAATGTATGCTAGTTATTCTCATATTCACTGTAATTATTCTGAATTAGAAAAGGCTTTACAAGGTACTGTGGTATGTCATTTTCAGACTGAAGGTAAGAATTAATGAAATAGACACTTAGACTGATAATAAGAGTGTAGCAAATATTTGAAAATCCAGTTGCTGAAAATTGCTTTCGAATAGTTGTTTTTTTTTTAGTTTTAATGTTTATATTGCAATATCCTGTCTGTGAAAAATTATAGCATTGTTAGTCTTTATTTCCTAAGCAGGTGTTTTAACAATTTAAGTTTATCTAAAAGTTTAAATGTTTTTTAGTTTGAGTTTTTTTTTGTTTGTTTTGTTTTGTTTTTTAAAGTTCACATAGATAGCCACATGGTGTTTTACAACATGAATATTTATAACATCATGAATATTTAGTCCTTTGGCTAGCAAGGGGATTTTCATAATGGAATTTCAGACCCTATTGAATAACTTTTTTTTTTTTTTTTTTTTGGTGAGCTGTTACCTCTTGATTTCTGGTAAAAAGTAGGGAGATTTTTAGATCTTCATTTTGGTACATCTAATTTCCTAATTGCTTTCCTTTTTAGAAATGAATGTCTTTTGATAGTACCATACTAAAAAAGACTTTATATGAATTCTCCTTAGAACTAACAAATTTGCTTGTTTGATTTTTGAATTATTCAGCCTGGTATTTGAGACCTTTAGATGGTGTATGCAAGACCCATTTTTCTGAAGTTTTCGGTACTGGCAACAGGATGCCTATGACGCTGTCATCCTGAGATTGTACACTTGCAAACACAAGGGTGTTTTGAGCAGGCCAAAAAATGTCCCACATTCTTCAGTCTTCTCTTTGAAACCCAGTGTCCCAGTATACACATTTTTTGTTTTTAAGTTATTGTAATTTTTAATGACTCTTGTAGAAATATTTCTGTTCCTTTGTGTCCTGCTCAGTACTGTGTGTGAAGTTCAAGGTTGAGTTTGGTCTGTAATGTTAAAAACATAACATTGAACATTGTTATCTGAGCAAGTCTTTATGGACTTTTGATCCTCACAGTATACTGATCTTACATTTCTGCCTTTAGTATCCAGTTATAAAAGGTTTGTGCATATAATTGTTCTTTGGAATTCCTCTTACCGAAAGAGGGCGGCACCCCCCAGGCATAGTGAAGTAAACCTAAAACAGCGTATCTCCAAATCTTAATGTAGTCTATTTTTTATTACAGAGCCCAATTCCATTGAACTAAGATACCATAATTACTTAATCAGCTCCTATTTTAGGTTATTTCAGTTCTTCCTCTTGAAAAAAATATGTATTTATATGAAATACTTTATTTTTATATTTACATTAAAATGCGAAGTATATTCTAAATGATTTTCTTAATTTTTAGTTTAGAAGTGAAATTACTGGATCAGAAAACATAATTACAGCTTTCAGAGGATTTGTAAGTGCTTTATCAGTATATATATGTATCACTTTCATAGAAACTGAAGGTTGAATAGTTACATTCTAGTTATAAAATAAACTTGGGATAAAATTAGTTTATACCTTTTCATGATACAGTCTTGAGACGGAAGGTGACAACATAGTGTACTGGAAAATCCTAATTCCCCGAAGTGTCCATTGCATGTAACCAGTTAGCTTCCCTCTTACACATCTGAAAGGGTTCTATTTAGGGACTATCCTTGGTAAAATTGAGACAGTAGTCTTTCAGATCTTTTTCATATCCTCAGTATAGCATTAAAACTATGTGGCCCCTTGTGCAAATCACTTAAAATCTTAAACTCACTTTAGAAAGGAGATATTATAATGTGCCTTCCAGGGTGGTAATACTGCTTTCACGTTTGACTCAGTCCTTATCTAGATAAGTGCTTAACTGCTTTATAGAAGTTAGCCATTACTAATACTACTATTTCATTGCTTAAATGTTCACTTTATTGGGAAACAGTATAATAGTGGGGAGTAAGAATGCTAGGTTTGAAGTCGCAAATTGCCTGGATTTGGAATTTCAGCTCTGCCGTTTACCTGTGTGGTATTGGGCAAATTACACTCTTCAGTGTCGGGTTTCTGAAGTATAAAATGAGGTTATCATAGTAATAAAAATTAAATAAGACAGTATTTAAAAGTGATTTAACACATTTTAAGCATCAGTAAATGTTTTCAGTGATTATTGTTATGTGATTGTTATATTAGTTCTTTATTACTACATAAGAAATCACTTCAAAAACTAGTGGCTTAAAATAACAATACATGTTTATTATCTCCTTGTTTCTGTGAATCAGGAATTTAGGAGCCGCTTAGCTGGGTGGCTGCAGTCAAGCTGTCAGCAGGGGATGTGATCATCTACATACTATTTTGAACCTAATGGTTATAAATTTTATATTTTGCAGACTATGTCTTCAGCAGTGGTGCAGTTATATGCAGCAGATCGGAACTGTATGTGGTCAAAGAAGTGCAGTGGTGTTGCTTGTCTTGTTAAGGACAATCCACAGAGATCTTATTTTTTAAGAATATTTGACATTAAGGTGAGCTTTGATTTGCTTTCACTTTAAACTAGGTGATTAGGTTTTCTATATCAATTACAATTCAGTTTAGATTTGATTATCCTATATGTGATATTTAAATTTGTACATAAACTAATATTAGAAGAGTGAAACTTGGTTTTAGATATTGACATATGAAAATCATGACCAATTGGGAATATGTCTGAAGCCAGAATGTGAATAGTTTCCTATTTTATCTTTCTACTGCTACCATGCATTAAGCCTTTTTTTTTTTTTTTTTTATGCCTATTGGTTCTTGGGTTTTCTCTACACTCTGTATTTTTTTAATGATACTCTTTTATTCTATCTTGTTCATTATAGAATAGCATACATAGTCTATTCAGGGAACAACAAAATAATATTTTAGCTCAGTATGTACTATTATTTAGCCTAGGTTTAAAACATTTCAATGTCTATAAAAATCTGTTTGCTACTCATTTTTCCTTATGTTGTTTCTCATGATAGAATATATTCAGATTTTCGTAGCTTTATGTCCCTCACTCCCAATCATAAATCACATTGCTATAGATTGGATACCCTTTGTTAGATATTCATTTCTTACAGTTGTCATAAAAACATCATTTTGCTAAGATGAAATCTCCATTATTTTTTTAAAACCCTTTCTGTAAGTAAGACTCCATGATTAATATTTATATGTGACAGTAAGTGCAATGAGATTTTAATTACAAAAAACTAAAACTGCCTCTAAACTATTGGGCTCTAATACAACCTGATAGATAACAGTCAAGAGATTTTTACACCCCTGGTCTCAGCTTTATTTGTAAAATCGGATAACCATCTTGGTCTGTTATGAAGTATTTCACTGAGTTTAAATGAGATCTCAGTTATGGTATTTGGTAAATTAGTGCATCTTTTGTTGTTGTTGTTGTTGTTGTTGTTGTTGTTGTTGTTGTTTTGAGACAGGGTCTTGCTCTTGCTCTGTCACCAGCCTGGAGTGCACAGCTTACTGCAACCTTGATCTCCTTGGCTCAAGCAATCTTCCCACCTCAGCCTCCTGAGTAGCTGTGACTACAGGCACAAGCCACCACACCTGGCTAATTTTTGTATTTTTTTGTAGAGATGGGTTCTGCTGTTTTGCCCAGGCTGGTTTCAAACTCCTGGACTCAAGTGATCCTCCTGCCTCAGGCTCCCAAAGTGCTGGTATTACTGGCCTGAGCCACCAGTGCCGGGCTAAATTAGTGCTTCTTAAAGTCTACTTCCAAGACAGCTGAGAGATATGACATGCTTCTGTCACTAGCAATGGCTTACTAGTAGTCACTAGCAGTGGCTTACTATGGCAGTGATTCTCGGGGGTGGGGAACACATGCATAGTTTGAAAGAAACCCCCAAGTGCTTTGACATATTTCTCATAACCGTTGTGAAGCACTATTTAGAAATGGCATACACATACTACTCCACTAAGAAGAAAGGAATTCCATTGCAGTGGTTATCGTGTGTGAACAGTGTATTGTACATATTTTTAAATTGTGGTCTGGGTACAACCTTGCATTTCTGAATAGAGCAATGACTATGTTTCTCTAACCACTTATTTCCAATTGCTGAACATTCATGATTCTTCACCTTTGGTATTAAGATTAAACATATTTTTTATACTATGACAATAGATACAGCAGTCATCATGGCATTCTTATCCATAGTTTAACCTTGATACATTTTAATTATCAGTCTCTTTCTGCATCATGATTAATACTACTTATACCAGTATGTAATTAGAAAGGTACTCTGCAAAAGTTAAGAATTTGAAGATGGTTAATGAGCAGTACAAGGAAGGTATATTTGACCCTCCCACATCTATAAAATTGAGGAAAAGAACATAAAGTATTCCTGCAGTGTTTGATAGTACAAACTATCTAAATATTGCTGGTAGAACTGTGCTTTGATAATCAATTCATGTACAAAAGTGTCCTATTCCTTCTATGTAACATTGATGACCTAGTAATTATTCTGGTTATGTATTTGACCAAGTAACTGAATTTGGAAATGGTTGGCTAGGGAGATTATATCTTAGCTGAATTAAACTGACTTGATATGTAGGTTTTATGAAAGACACGTTATCCAGTGTTTACAGTTTTAAGAAATTACTGATTAGATTATGTGACACTATTTGTATATTATAAATATGTTGCATGTGTGCATGTAAAAGTTATTTTTAGTATAAACAGTTATCTTAATATGAGTCATCTGCTTTTTATTCCTAGAGATTATGTTTTGGTAGTTCTTATTTTAATTTTTGACTTTTTTCTAGGATGGGAAACTATTGTGGGAACAAGAGCTATACAATAACTTTGTATATAATAGTCCTAGAGGATATTTTCATACCTTTGCTGGAGATGTAAGTCATATTTTTCTGTATTACCATCTTTTTTCATTGCTTGCCTTTTCTAATCCAAATTATTTATAGAGCCTTATTGAAAGATCAAATTCAATTTACTATTTTATTTTTTTGTTGAAGATGAAATAATGTCTTATCTGCTAGTAAAATTAACCTTTCATTCTTTAGAAATATACTTCTTTTGCTCATTGTTTTTATGATATAAAGCTGTTACATAAAGCATAATTCTGTTGTTTCCCCTTTGTGATGAAAATATTTCAGACTTGTCAAGTTGCTCTTAATTTTGCCAATGAAGAAGAAGCAAAAAAATTCCGAAAAGCAGTGACAGACCTGTTGGGCCGCCGACAAAGGAAATCTGGTAACTCTTTTTTTAATTACTTAAATTGGACCAGCAAACTATTATGCTCATGGGACAAGTGTGGGCCACTTCCTGTTTTTGTAAATAAAGGTTTACTGAAACTTAGCTATATTCATTGGTTTACATGTTGTGTTTGGCTACTTTTTTGCCATAACACAGTTCAATAGTGATGACAGTGATTATGTGGTCCTCAAAGCCTAAACTATTACCTGAAATATTTACTATTTACAAAAAAATTTGGTGGTCTTTACCTTAAAATAAATAACATTTTTCTTGAGAACTGTTTTTTTTTAGATTTACTGAAGGACCCATTTCAATAACCTTTTTTGTTGATAAAATGTCATATGTATTGACTTTTAATTTTGCATTTGTGATAGCATTGTTTGTCAAGTTTTAAAAGTATTTTATACTTTGTAAACAAAGACTTTAGAAGCAAGTAAGCTTAGAAGCAAATAAGCAGAGTTGCTAACAAGATCTATAAACATTGCCTTGTCTCTCTATTTTGCTCCTAATACTATATACTATAAAACCCGTAAGGAACCTGTTTAGTGTGTGAGACAACTCTAACACATATAAAACAATTATAGAACAATGCAGGATAGTATAAAGCTTTAAATTAATTGGTATAGAACTGTTGTTCGACAACAGAGTACCAGGCCTTTCTCTTGTAAAGTGGAGAAGGGTGACTAGGAAAGGGGAACCTTTCCAAAATCATCTTAAGCAGATCAGTTTCAGGAGAAAGAATATGTGCTTTCATCCAGTCCTATGGTTCCAAAAACTGTGTGCTGATGACTCTCAAAGTTTTGTCTTCAGTACCGACACATCTTCCCTGACCTTCAGACTCTGTCTACTCAAGTTCAGTGACAGAATAGCCTTTAGACTTAACACATCTGAGCAGAATATTTGATCCATGTCCTGTGTCCTGAACCCTAGCCCCACTCAGACCTGTTCCTATTCTTCTCCTAATCTTCCTTGTTTCAGTAAAAGGCATTTGTTCCATTTTATCCCTCAGGTTCACCATGGTCCCTCATAAATCCTATGAGAGTCCTATCAGATTGGCTCTGCCTTCAGAAACATGTCCTGTCTGACTATTTCTTACCATTTCTGCTGCTACCATTCTAATCCAGGCCGCCATGATCTGTCAGTTGGACTGCTACACCAGCTCTCTGACTAGTCTCCCTGCTGCTACTCAAATCCTTTTTACTATCACTTTTCTATACAGTAGCCAGAGTAAACTTGTAAATTAGGTTATATCACTTTCTCTATTTAAAATTCTGTAAGAGCTTCCTATCATATACACATAAAATCTATAGTCCTTAACCATGGCCTAGGGAACCCTACATGATCTAGTCCCTGTCTTTCCTTCTGACTTGTTTCCTTTCACTGTGCCTTTTGCTCACTGCAGTCCAGCTTTCATGATGTTCTTTCATGTTGTACCCTCCTTGGGGCCTTTGAATATATTGTTCCTTTTCTTATTTTATTTAGATCTCTGCTTAAATGTCGGGTCTTCTGAAAAATCTTCCTTAGTCACACATACATCAATTTAGGAATAAGACAGTTTAGTGAATTAATTTTTTTATGTTGATGTTGTCTTACATATATTTAATAATATTCTTCTAATTTATTTTCTAACAGAGAAAAGACGAGATCCCCCAAATGGTAAGCTTTTTGACAATTATTAATCTTTTAAGATTTTAGGTGACAGTTTAATCCTTGTGGAAACATGTACCATACATTAGTAATATTTAGTATCTATTACATCTTAATCCTTGTGGAAACATGTACCATACATTAATAAGTAATATTTAGTATCTGTAATCAAATTATACAGTTTATTGTGTTCTTTTTAATTAATGACTGACAGATGAGACTTAGGAAACAATATTCTTCAATATTTTTCTGACATGAAGAAAATACATAGGGTGAAGATCACTAATATTTATATCTTAATTCTGGATTCACAGTTGACTGAGTATACAATCTAGCCTTAACATTTTTCCTAGAGGCAGTAAATTTTGTCTAGCATATTTGTTAATTTCCTACTTTAAGATTTATCTTTCATTCTTATTTCAAAGGATTATTTCACACTGATTATACGTTACATGATGACAGCAATAATAATAGCAGCTAATATTTAATGATCTTTTACTATCTGCCAGGCACTGGTCAGCAACCTTCTTAAGTAGCTCCTATTATCTCTTTTATAGATAAGGAAACTGAGGCATAGATAGATAACTTGCTCAAGATCTCATAACTAGTAAGTAGTGAAGCAAGATTCAGCATCAGATGATTTGACTCTAGAGCCTGGCCCCTTAACCACTATGTTATGTCCAAATGATTTTGAAGGCAAAACTGAGACACAGGGTAAATATCATGTCTCAGAATATATAAGCTAGTACGTGGCAGAGGCAAAAGAAACAGAAGCAGCTGAGTTACAAGTTGCTCATCTGTGAACTTTCAATGTAGTATTGGAAATTTTCCTTGATATAAGTCTAGTATTTCAACCTTTCTGAATTTGTTACATTATTTTGAGTTTAGAGAGTATATACAGTATTGAGTACCAATGGAGAAGACTTTCTAGTGGTGCCATGGAAACACTTTGGAGAAAGTAACCCCAGATTTTAAAGTGTAGATGCTGTAGAAATAATATAATTAAAGTTGTAAATACATACATCCATGTTGGATCAGTTCCGGGATCCCCCATGGATAGGAAACTTCATTGATACTCAAGTCTGTGATACAAAATGACATAGTATTTGCATATAACCACAAATTCTCCTGTATGCTTTAAATCCTCCTTAGAGTACTCATAATACCTAATACAATGTAAATGCTAGGTACATTTGATCTTAGCCAAAAGGCTGAGAGAAGCAGTGCTGGGTAAATAGTTGTTATACTGTATTGTCTAGGAAATAATAGCAAGAATAGTCTGTACATGCTCGGAATAGATGGACCCATCCACTTTTATTTTTAATCCACAGTTGGTCGAATCCATGGATATGGAATGCATGGGCATGGAACTGTGAATATGGAGGGGTGAACATTTATAAAATGAATTTCTGAAGAGACACCTAGTTTCCATGAATAGATAGAATTTGAAAATTCTTTATGTAACAGTGGTGTTTCATAATTTTATTATCCCTACTAAGAGACCCACTTAGAATTAAATGTAGTTTATTTCTCTGAGTTGGCTGTTGGTTTTAAATCTTTAGTTTTAATCATTTGGCTCAGTGGTTTCAGACTTCTTTTATCAAATAAGTGGAGGGTTTTTTTTTAATAGTGCTGTTAAAGGGCAAAATTATACAGCATGTATTGCCCATACTTGTATACTTATAAACTATACATATAATATGCAATTAATATACTAATACACAATAAAAAATGAAATAAATAATTATCAATACAAGTTGTAATATTTTAAAACTGCTTTGCATTCAACTACCTTGCTTTCACCTCTAAGTGGAGACTACTGTTTGGGAGGCAACATTATTACTTTACTGTATTCGGTGCACCACCACTAGGTGGCAGTGGGCCCCTGTACCATGTCCTCCAGTAGCCATGCAGGTGCTTTGTCTCAGATCCTTACTTAGATTAGATTATCAGTGTACCACACCTTTTCAAATTTTAATTATTAAAAAGATACTTTCTGTGGAATTTATATACATTCCTAAAATGCAATTCAGTATCTTCCTCACTCCTAATTTCTTTATTGGTCAATTTCACATTTTAGCATATATGCTTTCCAATGATTTGTTCTCAGCTTTGTGACTGCTTGACATCAGAGGCCTCTAGGCCACCTGTTTTTCAACTGTTTTATACCTTGATGAGGCTTCTTTGCTTTTTATGTAATTAATGGGAAACTTGAGTTCTTTTAGATTTAAAATTAGACATGTCTGTTCACAAGAACATTTAAAAACCTTTTCCTGCAACAGTTGTCCTTAATCAGGAGATAATTTGTCATTTGCTTTTTGAAAAAAGAAGGAAAACAGCCCCCCTTCATTATATGTTTACATAGTAGTTCTTAGGATGAGTGTAATTTCATAAATGGAATAATTAAACTTTACTAGAAATGACTTGAGTACATATATCTGTTACTAAATCTTTCATATACTTTACGTTATTTAAAAAATGACTCTATACCTTAAACAGGTATTCACTTTTTTTAGTGTGTCACTTGAAACAGGTATTTAATTTGGCTTTAGAATACCATTTTAAACTTATTTCCTGACATCTTCAAACCCTAAAGTAAATAACCATTGTCAACAGAAATAACCAAGTACCTAACTTCTTGAATGTGTAGAAATCCATTTTTTTCTAAATTCTGTAAGTTGTTAGTACATATTTATTGAATAATGAATTGTTGGACCATAGACCAAGAAAACTGATAAATTGGTAAACAAAGAACATATTATGGCATTTGTAAAATTAGCAGTGTCATCCACCTTGTAGTTCGACTTTTGTGTAAGAGGTAGAATAGTTGGCCAGGCACGATGGCTCACGCATGTAATCCCAACCAACACTTGGGGAGGCCGAGGCAGGTGGATCACAAGGTCAGGAGATCAAGACCATCCTAGCTAATACGATGAAACCCCATCTCTACTAAAAATATGAAACATTAGCCAGGCTTGGTGGCATGCACCTGTAGTCCCAGCTACCCGGGAGGCTGAGGCAGGAGAATCGCTTGAACCCAGGAGGTGGAGGTTGCAGTGAGCCGAGATGGTGCCATAGCACTCCAGCCTGGGCAAGAGAGCGAGACTCCATCTCAAAAATAAAAGAGGTAAAATAGTTAATTGGAAGGGTAGTGGACTAGAAACCAAGATACCAGAATACACGTTTGCTTCTGTCACTAATCGTGTGACTTTATAAAGATCACCTAACTCTTACTGTCCTTCATTTTCATTAATAAAATGAAAGGTGATTTTTGAAAGGAAACTCCTAATTTCCCATCTAATACTAATTTTCTATATATCTCCATTATATGGATTTTTTTTTTATAGGCTTACTTAAAATAATGTCTTAACTACTACTAACGAAACTCATTTATAGTGACTTAAAGAGATAATGTTGTTGCATAATAATATATCCATACCTGATTTTTGGGTAGAGGAAGAGGGAAAACACACAGTCTGATTACGGTATGAGTTAAACATTGTTATTCGTTTCACATATCACTTATATTTTGTTCCTGTCCTCATTCTTGAATCTTGTTCAGAGACAGCTGAATTACTTTCTCTAGTGAGTTATAAATCAAGGTTATAAGAAACTGATTTTCCAAAAATGTACTAGCTTGGATAATTTAAATCATTAAACTGAACTTTATCCAACTCTGTTTCCATGCTAGTTGTCTATAGTGTAATAGATGGCTTTTATATAAGCTAAAGTGGCAGAAAATATTTTTGTTGTTTTCTGTTTTTATATTTTACTGGTGAGTCTGATTGTAGTTGCTGTTTGAATACTTAGTTCAGGAAAAGTCATATGAATAAAGAGAGTGCCTAATTCTTTTTTTTTTTTTTTTCTTTTTTGAGACAGAGTCTTGCTCTGTCACCCCGGCTGGAGTCAGTGGCGCAATCTCAGCCTCCCAGGTTCAAGTGATTCTCCTGCCTCAGCCTCCTGAATAGGTGGGATTATAGGCGCGTACCATCACGCCCAGCTAATTTTTGTATTTTATTAGAGACGGGGTTTCACCATATTGGCCAGGCTGGTCTCGAACTCCTGACCTCGTGATCCGCCCGCCTTGGCCTCCCAAAGTGCTGATTACAGACGTGAGCCACTGTGCCTGTCCAGGGAGTACCTAATTCTGATACTCGTAATTTTGTCTTAATTCTTAAATTTTATGAAGATATGAAGATAAGAAACTAAAAGTAATTTGTAGCATCCTTATTGTGGATGGTGTTGCTGATACTGACTGGTAAAGATAAGCAAGAGGGCAGAAAGGGAAGAATGAGAAGTAAAAGCAGGCCACCAGATAAGTCTGTGAAGGTCTGAGTGTAACCCCAATTCAACCCTCTAGCCCCCACATTCTGGGTATTCTCAGTAAGTCCTTATTTTGTACAACTACGTAAATGCCAAAATCTGATACCTGAGCAAATTTGAAAATTCATATCCTATATTCCTAATAAGCCTTTCAGGTCATTCTGTACTGCTTAACTCACCTTTACTTATTGATCTAGTTATTTTTCAGATTATTCCTGGGCACTGAAAAAGCTTTTAATGGTTTTATGCATATTACTCATTAGCTCTCATTTTTTCCAAAAATTGTTTCTTATCAATATCAGCAATTTCCTATGGAATTTTTGAATGAAATTGTAACTAAAACTTTAGGATTATTAACATACTATATATAAATGGGATTTGAATATTAAGGGAAAAGAGTTGAATTTTGGTGATATTAAAAATATACCTTTCTAGATTATTTACTTTTTTGATAAGGTGACATGGCTTTCATAAATTTGTTTTAGCTTTGTTTTATCTTTAATAGTAGAGTTGGGAGAAAATAAGGTATATACAATTTACCCATGTAAATAAACTTCTTTTTTTTTTTTTTTTTTTCCAGATAATTTTAGTAAGTAGGATACATTGGTGGTTTGGGGCATAATTAAAGAATTACAGTCAAATTGGATTTTAAGGATCACCTAATATACATTAGCCTTGAGATTTCTATTTGCCATTTATTGATTATGTTGGGGATCCTCAAGACTATCCTCAGAGGTGGTGATTCACCAGAAGGATTAAAGGACTCAATATATAAATGTACTTAGGGCAAACATTTATTACAGTGAAAACACATATAAAACAAAATCTGCAAAGGAAAAG
This sequence comes from Trachypithecus francoisi, assembly GCF_009764315.1. Classification (NCBI taxonomy): domain Eukaryota; kingdom Metazoa; phylum Chordata; class Mammalia; order Primates; family Cercopithecidae; genus Trachypithecus; species Trachypithecus francoisi. Next base: position 35,427,569 of record NW_022681469.1, read on the forward strand.
ACACATGGGATGAAGTTCGTGAAAAAACCACACACAAGTTTCCAAGAGTTCTCCCAGTGGAGTCACAAAGGTTGCACCTAATTCCTCCAATAATGAATTGTGACAACATGTGAAAAGTTGTCTAAAGGAAAAGCTTGAGACTTGGTGCTCAGGGTTTTTGTTGGGGGCTGGTTACATAGGTCTCCCCCGCCTTGCACTCACTAAGATTCCAGACTCCCAGAAGGAAAGTAGATGTTCAACATAAACTGAATTGTTAGCACAAACAATTTAGACACAATAAGCCCACCTTATCAGGGAATAGTGGGAACCCTCTTGAAATCCAACTTCCCAAATGGTCACCTGAGGGCCAACCTTGCAAGTGGTCCTTTCTAAGAAGGGCAGTCTCAAGTGTGCTGTGTTAAATTATTTTCTACACAACAATGATAGTATTTCATATGTTTTGGAAGTGGTCGTTAATGTAGTCACCTCAGAGGAACTTGGCCTCATAGGAGGATTTGTCAGAGAAACATTTAAAAATAGGACCTCTAAGGAACATGTGTTGCCCTTTAGTTGAATTTTTAAGAAATTTTTCAGTTGAATGCTTCACATTCAAATTTTCATACTTTTAAGATCAAGAATTTTATTTTGAATTGTAAGACAAGTTTTGTGCTACGTTTAGTACCACTTCTGAAGATACTATTAATAATATGGAAAGATGCCTTTGATATTTTTACTGTTGATTCTTGCACAAGATGAGTGCTTTAAGAATTTTTGCATTTTAAGTTTTTGAATTCTATACTTCTGATGGTCAAGGTATATGCGTACTGGTGGGGAAAATATCATTTGACTTAAGTATGCCAGTTTTGGAAAAAATGGTAGTAATAATTTTAAGTATCCTTTTTCCTCTTGACTAACAGAGTTGAAACAAAGAGTTAAGCCTATATTTCTTTGTTAAATTTAAAACAAAATAGACACTTTACTTTCTTTATCCTTGTTACAAGATACGTTTCACTTTACCGTTGAGCAATGTGTTGGGTATGAGGCTATTGTAATCAAAATTTAAGAGATTAGACTAATTATATTTAAATTCTAGCTTGGAAGTTCATATTCTTTATGAAATTTAATGGTATAAAAATGTAAGTTTGCTTTGAAATAGTGCATCTACACTAATTTCTTTAAGAACTTAAAGATTTTAGAAATTTAGGCTGCACTTTATGGAAAAATATAGAAATTTAAAATATAAATAATTTATAATGAAGTGATCCTATTTCAGAAAAAAAATTTAAATTGTAAATTATGATTTTATATCATTGTTATCTTAAATTAATCCTTTTTACATAATTTGGTTTTATTTGCAGGTCCTAATCTACCCATGGCTACAGTCGACATAAAAAATCCAGAAATTACAACAAATAGATTTTATGGTCCACAAGTCAACAACATCTCCCATACCAAAGAAAAGAAGAAAGGAAAAGCTAAAAAGAAGAGATTAACCAAGGCAGATATAGGAACACCAAGCAATTTCCAGTAAGACAGTTCTTTTGTTGTTTTTATCTTCACTTTTGATTTATTCATTGCTGTTCTTGATTTTTAACTTGTTAGAAAATTTTCTTTTATTTTCGGGAGGGTGTGTACATTCATCACTTGGATACTGTTTTAACTATGTGCTTTATTGGAGTTTTTGTTTTTGTTTTTGTTTTTTAAGGCAGCTGCTCAATAGATGTTCTTGGAATCTTACAGTTTATTTACTTTTTCAACTATGAGAAAAGAAAAATTAGATAAAGTTGCTTCTTCAACTAATTATTGAACATAAAAACGATTTCTCACTTTGCTCTAAAAATAGCATTTAGGAATTGTGTACGGATACTGCCTAGGGTCAGTAAAAACATTTGGTATTTATATAACATATTTCAAGCATTTTCATATGCATTATTTTATTAGCTCATTATGAAACCCCTATCCCATCATATATATAATGCTTGGACTCTTACGCTAATTTGACAGTTAAGTAAATAGATGCTGAGAGAGATTGTACAAAAATTTTAAGTTTCAGTTAGTAGCAGAGTCAGGGCTAGAATCCTATTCTTCTGACTCTTTGTACATAGTTTTTGTCATAATATGGTTATGTCTGTGAGAACTATTAGTTCAGGCCAAAAATTCAAAGCCAGATGTTGATTGGATTTCATATATATTGTGTTTATAATGCCCTTTATGCATTTTGTTTTTTCTGGTTTTTTTTCTATTTTCTATTTTAGGCACATTGGACATGTTGGTTGGGATCCAAATACAGGCTTTGATGTAAGTATGTTTTCAAATCATGTACATTATAACTCTGTGGAAGTGTATTGGCCTATTTTAGATTTTTTTAAATTCATTTTTGTGGTGTCTAGTATCTGTTTGAATGTGCTTGTGTTTTATGTACATATACGACTGAGGTTTAAAACCGTATTATTGTTCTGTCATTCATGACTAAGTTGCTAGAGACTTAGACCAGGGTTTGTGTACTTTGGCTTTATACGCTGTATAAATAAAATCCTTGTGCTTTGAAAGCCAAGAGAAGAAAATAATTTCTGCCAAGTGATAATTTCAGGGCAATGTATACCAAATTACTAAAAAGTAGTATCTGAATATTCAGTTGTTGAATTCTCTAGATCTTTTCATTCTCCTGTTCTTTTGGCAGTTTTGTCGTTGTTTTATAGCGCTGTGAAACTGCTGGCAAAAATTAATCAGCGTTTGGATACATTATTTTAAAGCGATATTATTTATGATTGGAGTAAAGAATCTTTTTGGTTATTTTTGTTATAGCTACAATGTTAACTCTACAAACATACTGAGCACCTCTTTGTGCTGGGCATTATGCTTGGGATTACAGGAAGATCCTTGCTCTCAGATTTTCAAATTAATTTACATTTTTTGTGTGTTTATTCCTGGTTTTACATACATACTTAGGACAAGGTAGATCAAATGAGCATTGGAGATGTCTGAATCATGAATAGGCTAATAGAAATCTAGATGAGATGCCCTCTTTTTGAAGGCAGGGAACAAAAAAGAAGAAGAAGAAAGTAGGAAATCTATCTGTTCAGTTTTTTTTAAGTAAAATCGTTTAGTTAGCATGTAAGTAATACAAGCATGTTAAAAGTTTAAAAAGGCAAAATAAGTTCAGAAGGACACAGATGAGCCTTAAAATTAATGTTTTTGTTTTAATTGGGATATATTTTTATAGTTAGCAGTTACTTTGTTTTGTAGCTGAATAATTTGGATCCAGAATTGAAGAATCTTTTTGATATGTGTGGAATCTCAGAGGCACAGCTTAAAGACAGAGAAACATCAAAAGTTATATATGACTTTATTGAAAAAACAGGAGGTGTTGAAGCTGTTAAAAATGAACTGCGAAGGCAAGGTAACTTTTATCTCTATTCAGCATTCTGTTTTGTTTTAATCTTTTGAGGTCAGTTTCATGGAAAACAGGTACATTCATACATGTGAACTCTTCCTTGAGCAGGGTGTTGAAGTTTCTGGACAACAGATGTGGCCCATCATTCTATGTCTTAACATTATTTTATTATCACTAAAAACTTTACAAGATTTTGTTTATTAAGTCTTTATTCATAAAAATCTATACAAAGTCTTCCAGCTATTCTATTTTAAACACTTATAGTTGCCTAAATGTTTTACTTAAGGAGTCCTATAAACCACCAGATTTTATTGTAATTCAGAAGTAGTAATTTAAATATAATCACTTTCTAATTAGTAATATATTTTCAGAATATAAATAATGTAAACTTTCTATTAATTTTGAAATACAAATCCTTTTTCTTGGATAAAGTATAAAATTTTCTTTTGTACCTGAGAGCACAATTTATAACCTTTTAAGATTTGGTATTTCTTTTAAAGGACCTTGTATTTTAGTTTTGTCTTAATAATTAGCACAGTAAAATGCAGATAAAATACTCTAAATTTTCCAATATAACAGTCATCTCTTTGCTACCTTGTTGATTTAGGACTGCTTTCTTTTCTTCTTCCTAGCTTTTGCATAGTCATAATAGTGTAGTCAAGCAAAAGCTCCAGTTAAAACATTCTTCTGAAGAACTTAACAGTCATTTTAGATTAGGCATTCAGTTTACTTGTGTCTTTTTCACTGCCAGTGTTCATTTCAACTTTGATTGATTGATTGATTGATTGATTGATGATTGATTGATTGATTCATATAGTTCATAAACATTATTATGCCAGTACTGGTCTCAGTATATTTAGATGTAAAGGATTTTCATGCCTCAGCCACCCATGTAGCTGGGATTACAGGCATGCACCACTACACCCTGCTAATTTTTATAGTTTTAATAGAAACGGGGTTTTTCCATGTCAGCCAGGTTGGTTTCAAACTCGTGGCCTCAAGTGATCCTCCCGCTTTGCTCTCCCAAAGTGCTAGGATTACAGGCATGAGCCACCATGCTCAGCCAAGTTTATTTTTGTGTTATATCTTACATTTTTACTGATGTAGAATAAGAATGCTAATATCCTGACTGCTAGAATAATAGTAATTTTTGTTAATAACTTCAATTTTGCAGTATATAGAAATTCTCAGTTAATTTGTTAATAACCAGTTAGTTTATGTCTCTGGAATAAGTAATTGAGCATTTCAGCGAAGCAACCAGCCTCCCAGAATGTCATTACTAGAATTGTAGACTATTTTTAGAGATACAGACATTATACTATGAAAGTACAAATGTAAATTAGATAACAAAGGCTTACCTTTTGAAAGGAAAGCCTTATGTTTGGGCTTTAGTGCAGATTAACGTGAATGAATTCTGTTAAGCTACACTACACTATAATTCTGAATGTGAATTGATTTTATTTTTTTAAAAAAGTGTACTTGATTCTTTTTTAAAGAGGGAAGGTATTCATTTATTTTTATTAAATTGTAAAATAATGCTAATAAAATGTTTAATTTCATTGGTATATTTTGTTATTATTTTGTAAAGTAGAAAATGTTTATTCCCTTTGCTTTCAGAACTGTACTAATTCCTAAAAAGTGAACTAGTCTGTTTTAGCTCATATTGTTTTAAGAACCAATAAGAAAATGATCTTTAGGCTGACAATTCTCAAAAAAATTTGTGAGATATCATCTGTGCTCAGGTATCTTTGTAAAATAAAATGCAAAGATGAGGCCCTTTTTTGATATTTGATTTTTATACATGTTAAAATGAATTACTTTTCAATATGATGTTTATGAGAAGAAAAAAGCATGCCTTCTGTTTTTCTGTTTGCATTTCAGCACCACCACCTCCACCACCATCAAGGGGAGGGCCGCCTCCTCCTCCTCCGCCTCCACACAACTCAGGTCCTCCCCCTCCTCCTGCCAGGGGAAGAGGTGCTCCTCCCCCACCACCTTCAAGAGCTCCCACAGCTGCACCTCCACCACCGCCTCCTTCCAGGCCAAGTGTAGCAGTCCCTCCACCACCGCCAAATAGGATGTACCCTCCTCCACCTCCATCCCTTCCTTCCTCAGCACCTTCAGGGCCTCCACCACCACCTCCATCTGTGTTGGGAGTAGGGCCAGTGGCACCACCCCCACCGCCTCCACCTCCGCCTCCACCTGGGCCACCACCCCCCACTGGCCTGCCTTCTGATGGGGACCATCAGGTTCCAACTACTGCAGGAAACAAAGCAGCTCTTTTAGATCAAATTAGAGAGGGTGCTCAGCTAAAAAAAGTGGAGCAGAACAGTCGGCCAGTGTCCTGCTCTGGACGAGATGCACTGTTAGACCAGATACGACAGGGTATCCAACTAAAGTCTGTAAGTAAGCTTTTTTTTTTTTCATTTTAGATCCTCTATCATGATGGAATTTTAAAGTAATTTATTGAAAGATATTTTTGAAAAGTGTATTTGTTCTTTTTTTCTCTTGCTAATTCATTCTTAACCCTATAAATTTAAAAATACTTTTACATGCAATGACATGCACAAGTTTTAATTCAGCTTTGATACATCTCTATAGCCATGTAACCCATATCTCTATATGCAAATGTAGGGCATTTCTGTCACCCCGGAAGGATTTCGCATACCTCTTCCCAGTTAATTTTTCCATAAACAATCACTGATCTAATCACCATAGATTAGTTTTACCTGTTCTAGAACTTCATATGAATGGAATTTTACAGTATGTTTGCAATTCCTTGTTCTAGACTTTACTTTCAAATAAAAGACAGTTTAAAGAAAAATCCTTATTAAGCTATGAGAATTAAAAATAGCCCTACTTGAAACCAATTTCCTTAGGAAATCTAAACCAGTAGCTTTATAAAAATTAAATCAGGTTCCAGAGTTTTCATGTTCTAAAATTTAGATTAGTAGAGAATCAGACTCAAAAAAATTGAAAGAATTGTAATAGAATTTCTGACAGTGATGGCAAATAAATTTAGGATTATCTGATTTGGATGAGATAATCATTTAATCTTACAGGTCATTTAATCTTAGAGTTAAGCAAACATTTTTCCGTAAAGGATCAGGTAGTAAAATTTTAGGCTTATATGGGCAATATGGCCTCTTGTCGTGACCACTCAGCTCTGCTGTTTTACCGCAGAAGCACCACAGACAATACATAAATGAATGGTCATGCTTGTGTTCTATAAAACTATATTTGGACACTGAAATTTGAATTTTATATAACTTTCACATATCAAAAACACTCTTATTTTCTATCAGCCATTTAAAAATGTAAAAATCAAGCTTAGTTTTTAGATAGTTTAAAAAAAAAAAATACAAGAACAGACTGGATTTGGCCCATGGGCTATAGTTTGCTGACTCCTATCCTAGAGCCTAACCTGTCTACATTTACATACGTCTTTTGGAGCCTTTTATAACATGTTCTCCAGGACTTCAGGCAGGTCATGGATGATAGATTTTTTTTCTGTGAAGTAAACGGAGACGACAGAGGATGTTTTAATTGAAAATTATTTCCCAGTATAGGAATTAAAGTAGCTTTCTAGATCTCAGAAACTTTGTGTAAAAGGAGAGTAATAGATAGGAAGCACAACTAATTGAATGAAAACATGTAAACATTAGCATAGACTTAAGAAGACTCTGATCTTTAAAATATATCTAACTCTTTTCTTTATATGTACTCAGGATGACACTTAAACCTATGAGCAATCATCTCTATTCTCTTTCCCCGTTTAGATCAGACTAAAGATCTGTCAGAAGCAGTTGAAGAACTTTAAAGAGTGGTTAGTGGGGAGAATTAATGTCAAAATGACCACAGCCCAGCTTTTGCCTTGGAATTTCTGCTAGTTCCTGTGTCATTCTTATTCCTGTAACTCCCACTCCTAACCTACCTTTTTGTTTTCCCTTTTCTATTTCCTTTTCACAAACCAACTTTTGTTTCTTTCTCTCATTTAGCTATAATAAGGCGATTTTAAATTTTTAATGAATAAAGTTGTATCCTCATTTATTTTAAAAAGTTAAATTTTCTATTTACTTTCTCCATAACTTTCTCCCATCCCAACGCTCCCTTTCTTTCCAAAAAGAAAAACCCATTAATTGATATGTAAGTACCTTTTAGAAAGAAAAATATTTTCTATTCTAAGTGTTGAATGGGGGCCATTTTTATCCTAAATAATCACTTTCCTTTTGATTGCATTTATTGCAATCATAGAGTGCATAGTCGGTGAACTGTTGGCATGTTATACATGTAGTCTGAATTTGTTATTTTTTTTAAAAAGACCATTTTGTGGTTGAAATTTCTATGGCTGTGTTTCTTTAAATTTTTTGAGTAAATCAATTTATTCTGTGATGAATATGATTAACATAAAACCATAGATTTACTTTAAAGAGCTAGTAGGAGGTATTCAGTACTCACATATATTTTGAATTCCATGGTTTCAGTACCTCAAATAGTACCTTGTTCAAGTAAGCACTTCAAAAAATGTGTTTGATGACAGTGTGCTCACTTCTGCTTTATGCTCTCTACTTTACATTATGACATTGCTTAAAGGTAGTCTAACTGTCCCTACTGCTGTTGCACCTCTGAGAGCCTTGTACAGAAATACAAAGCTCTGAAACTCTGTGTTATCTTTTTTCATTTGTGGTACTTCTATACTGGAAATAATTAATACATAATGTTTAAAGCCAAAATACTAAGGAGTGAATCTGTATCTTAGGGGGAACCACTGTGAATTTTTTTTTTAAAAAAGGTGTTTACTCCAGGAAGAAAAAGGAGTATGAGAGGAAGAATTGTACAGATCAAAATGGAAAGTTTGTCTTAATAAAATAATTGTCTTTGGGAAATGATTAAGAATTTCAAATATATATATTTTATATATATATATATGTATTAAAACACACAGGTAATCACTTAGTACAGCTGTGCTCTTTCATCTTTAGTGATAATTTTTTTTTTTCTTCCTGAATGCACTTTGGCACAGATGGAAGTACTTCAGTTAGGGATTGTTACTTGCCTAGTGAGGCAGGTACATTTTGAAAGTTGCTCAACTCATCTCCTTAAAAAGAAATTATATACTATGAGAAAAGAGGTTCATTTTGAAGGTATAACTATAACATAAAGGTGTAAAGCTGAGTTTTTGTAGGCAAATGTTTCTACACTTGTTTTTCAATATCTTCAGTGTGCTTCCCACATAACAACTCGAGTCTAAATATTACCCTCTGTTTATAACTTGAAGTCCCTTAATAATAGCTTTAAAGTTGATCGTCTAAGTCTGTGTGTGCTGGAATAAACAGAAGTAACCCAGCAGTATTATTCAGGAGAGGGTTTGTTATCTGAATATAAACGTAGATTTAGAAATGTATTGTTGGCTTATACATTAAGATGGAAAGGAAATATTTTTGAATAATATCTTTAAGGCAGCAGTTTGTTTCTTGTTAATTTAATTAATCTTGTGCTGGACTTGCCAGTTTAATATCTTTTTTGTCTTTTATGATAATAAGTCATTCTAAGAAAGTAGGACTTTCTGGAGACAAAGATTCTTTGCTAAAGATTTATTACTGAGTTTTGCTACTTCCTTTTCAAAGGTGTCTGATGGCCAAGAGTCTACACCACCAACACCTGCACCCACTTCAGGAATTGTGGGTGCATTAATGGAAGTGATGCAGAAAAGGAGCAAAGCCATTCATTCTTCAGGTAGAGAGAGAGAGAGAGAGACAGAGAGTGTGTGTGTTTAATAAATTTGAATGACATTCTGTTATTTTTATTTTATGACTGTCTTTGCTAGCTTTCTCTCTGCTAATTGAGTAACTACAGATATGGGCTCTAGGGTGTATTTTAAAAAGTTGTTGCCTCTGTGACTAGTCTATCTGAGACTTAACAAATGCAACACCACCACAGCCATAGCCATAAATTGAAAGAAGAGCTTTGGGAATATTGACCATTTTGTTTCCTATATCAGGAAATGCTGATAGACTTCGTAGCAAACAACCTCTAAACAAAGCTTGAGATTTTTAGATCTTATTCCTGTGACATTACTGTGACATAAAAGATTCAGGGCCGGGTGCAGTGACTCATGCCTGTAATCCCAGCAGTTTGGGAGGCCGAGACGGGTGGATCACCTGAGGTTGGGAGTTCGAGACTAGCCCAGCCAACATGGAGAAACTCCGTCTCTACTAAAAATTCAAAAAAATTAGCTGGCGTGGTGACACATGCCTGTAATTCCAGCTACTCGGGAGGCTGAGGCAGGAGAATCACTTGAACCTGGGAGGTGGAGGTCACGGTGAGCCAGGATCGCACCATTGCACTCCAGCCTGAGCAACAAGAGCAGAACTTCGTCTCAAGAAAATAAAATTAATTAAATAATAATAAAAATAATAATAATAAATCAGGCTATTTACCTCATCTGTGAGGATTAGGACTAAGAATTTTAAGTAATTTTTACTGTTTCTAGAGTTTGCTAAAGAATACTGACCTTTTTTAAACCTTTATCATTTTCTAAAAGGTTGATTTAAATAAACCAGTACGTATTCTGAGGTTATTATTAAACATATACATACCACCATATAAATGAATATTGCTTTAAAGAAAGAACAAGAATACGAGTGTTGCTGATTGGAGTGGTTAAGGTTTGCTAAATAGCTTCTCTAACATAATGTGCTAGAATCAGATCTTTCTTCTTATTAGATTTATTTAATCTCTGAGATCTCTGAGCCTCCGTTTCTTGTTTGTTACATTCAAAGAATTCACAAAGCATATAGATATGAGAATTAAATAGTATGTCACTAATCAGCAGATTGCCTAGCACATAGTAGGTGCTCAATAAATGTTATCTTCCTTTTGTTTCTCTGTAAGGATGTGTATGTCCTAAGATCCTTGAGCAGTGTTTATTTTCCTTAAATAGGCATATTTGTTCCATTACAGAGATAGAGATAAATATTTATTGTGGAATAGTAATAAAATTTTGACAAAACAACAGAAGTCCCTTCCTTCATCGACATGCATTAGGTCTAATGAGAGAGAGAGAGAGAGACAAGCAGTAAACAAAGCAAACTGGAAAAACATATAGTATGTTAAATGGTGACATGAACTAAGGACAAAAGTCTAACAGAAAAGGGAAATAGGGAGCAGGCTGTTGAGAGAGAGAGAGAGGTTCATTTTGAAATGATAAAGGATGATAAGGGACGATAAAGCCTAACTGAGGTGACATTTAAGAAAAGACCAGCAGTTCAGGAAGTGAACCATGTAGAAAACTAGGGAAAGTGTATCCGATGGAAAGAACAGAAAGAACAGACAGTCTGTTAGGTTGAGAAACAGTGAGGAGATCAGGGAGCTTGCAAGAGAGGGAGGGAAAGATTAGTAAGGAATGAAATACAAGAAGTCATAGGAGGCCAGTGGTAAGGCTTTGGAGACCCCTGGAAGTACACTAGCTTTTATTCTGAATGTGATGGGAAGCCATTGGAGGGTTTTTAGCAGAGGTGTAGTAATGATCCAAGCAAGAGATCATGGAGACTTGAACCAGGTTTATAGCACCAATGAGAAGTGGTTAAATATTAGTTATATTTTGAATGTGGAGATCACTGGGTTTGCTGATGGTTTGAAAATGAAAGTTGAAGAAAAATAAGAGTGCAGGATAACTCCAAGGTTTTTGACTTGAGCAACTGGAAAGTGGAAAGACTTAGGTAGAAAAAGTTTGAGAGGGAAGATTAGGAGTTTGGTTTTACGTATTAAATTTGAGATACCTGTTAATTCAACTATAGATGTGGAGTAGGCATTTGGTTATGAGTCTGGAAGTCACAGGAGAGGTCTGATTTGTTAAATTGCATGTCAGTAGGATATATATAGACACATGGTATTTAAAGTTAAGGTTATATCTATGGTATAGTCTTCTTTAGCAAACTAAAACAGTGAAAATTGCCTAAATTCTTAGCCCTAATCCTCACAGATGAAGTAAACTGCCTGAATTTTTTATGTCATAGTAATGTCACAGGAATGAGATTAAAAATCTCAAGCTTTGTTTAGAGGTTGTTTGCTAGGAAGAGATAAAGAAAGGTCTTCATTCATTCATAAGAAATGTAAGGCTTCTGTGAAATACATGATTCTGAAAATGCGTTTATTCTATGCTGGTATCTGAGTTCTGCTAATTATTTCCCTACAATACATTTTTGTTTTTTTTTTTTAATAATATATAATAGTCATGCTAATATAATGAAAATATAGGATGGTTTTTACTTATTTTCAGACCCATTTCTTTTAACTATTAGTATTTCTGTGGTAGTACCTGATGATGGAATTATTAGCTACATCTTCCTCTTCACCATAGATACTGATAAGTTTCTGTCTTTTGTCACTCTGTAATGCCAGCATAGTCGGGTGTCTTTGATGCTTTTTATCCAGCTAAATTTTGTGAAGCATGTCTAGCATAAGCTGGTAGCAAATTATTTCCCTTGCTAGAAAGTAAACACAAAAATTAACATGAAGTCAATTGAACTCCTTTCCAAATAAATTCTGTAACAATTTAGAGCTGACCCTCAGACTTAAATAAATAAATAAATAAATAAATAATAAATAATTATTGTTATAAAAGTAACAGTTTAGGGCTAAGAGAAGATAACGTTGCCTCTCTTAGGCTTCTGTTATTCAAGTTCTAATACTGCAACTCCAGTACTTCTTCAAATACTACCGTCACACAATCAATTTTATATGGAGAAAAATAGAAGAAAAAGATGGTTCTGTGTTCTGTACATGTAACCCACACATGTGTCACACAGTCTTACTGGCTCTTTATCATTACCAAGTCCAATTACTCAGCTACTGTCTCACTTTATATACTTGGCCTTCATGGGTCCTGTATGTATGTATATATAAATGCATATATATTTATATATAGGCATATATATTTATACATATTTTATATATAGGTATATAAAGAGGTTAAATATGGAAAGTCAGTATAATACAGAAGTATGCTTATAAAATCTGATGACATCTAAATATTCCTTCAACAAATATTTATTGAACAGCTGATGTGTAGCGCTGTTTTGGTGTTGAGGATACAGTGAAAAATAAGATAGGCAAGGTACCTGCTGTCATGGAATTTAATAGATAAAGTATAATAATTTCAGATATTAGTAAGTGGTATGAGGAAAATAAAATGGGATAGGCAGTTACTGATTGTGGGGAAGGGCTATACTTTACATATGATGGTCAGGAAAGGCCTCTCTGAGGAAGTAGTGTTTGAATGGTTCCTAAATGATGAAAAGATTCAGTTTAACAAAAGAAATAGCTACTGCAGAAGTTCTAAAGCCAGAATAAGATTGGTAAGTTTAGGGGACAGAAAGGAGACCATCTTACTAGAGAGAGTGACTTGAATGGAGAGTGCATTATGAGAAAAGTTTGGGGAGAGGGAGAAACTGTATCTGGGCAAATCATGTAGGGTCTTGTGGAGGGAGGTAACGACAGACTTCATTCAAATAGCAGTGGTAGCCACAGGAGGACTTTAAGAAGGGTAGCAACATATTTTTTAAACTTGGAATTTATATAATATCACTCCATTTGCTCTGAGTCAAATAGACTCTAGAATTGCAGTAATCCAGGCAGGATGTGATGGTGGTGTGGAGAGTAGCAGTGAAAGAGGTGAAAAAGAGCAGGCTTGATAATTGGATCGTGAAAAAGGAGGAAGTACTAATAATTTATAGGTTTTTGGCCTGGTTATGTGACAGGATGGTGATGCCATTTATTGAGATGGAGCAGACCAGGATGGAGCAGGAAAAGAAGATTGGGGAAGGAAATAAAAGTTAGAAGTTTTGAGTTTGAGAATCCACATGAAGAGTACAAGAAGGCAGTTAGATTTGTGACAGGTCAACCCAGATGTGATTTGATACATTAACACTTTGAAATTTGTCACATAGATATTAAGGAACTAGAACCATTGTCTTCTGAGCCCTGTTTTAATCTTTAGTTTACTATCATACTCTATAAATATTTTTCTTTAGATTCACTTTAAACTGTTTTAGTAACTGGATTCTTCTGGGAGTCACATTATCTGTGTTTCAGGAGTTAAATAATTGGAGAAACCACCCAAGAATTATGTAATGTCGTTTTATTTATGCATATGTTTTAATTGTCTCGATTATTTTCTTCTAGATGAAGATGAAGATGAAGATGATGAAGAAGATTTTGAGGATGATGATGAGTGGGAAGACTGATCTATATTATATATATATATATATATTTTTAAGGTGAAATACTAAACACTACTTTCTGTCTGTGGATTCTGTAAAATTATCATGTAAATGTTCTACCAATTTGCTGTATATTTTTGTTGCCTTTTTTGCTTTTTTTTAATCTGTGCAATACCTCATTTAATCTGTAAAGGTTTGTCGTAATCCTCTACAAAGCTACTCCCTGTTATTGTGTGCAAGTTTACACCAGGATGCTCACTTGATTTGTGAATATTTTTCATTCCATCAACAAGGGAGTTTAAATACTATATGTGAGACTGACAAAAACCTTAATGTAATTTACTTATAATGCCAGAAGGAAAACACTATTTTCATACCCTACTTTTTCTGTACCTAAAGTTTCTTAAAAAAAAAAAATCTAGTATAGCACTACATTCTTTTTTAAGTGATGCAAACCTTAGTTTCTTTAGCCCCTTTATTTTGAATACAACGCTACATATGAATGTTGAAGCTGATACATTGCACAGTTCTGTAGATATCACTACACTGATGCAGTTTCTCAAATTTTAGCAATATGCTCTATGTAAAATCACTACAGAGATACTAGTGGGGAAGATGAGTAACACACCTCTTACAGCAATACTGCCTGTTATTGGTATAGCAGTGGTATTTGCAGACTGGGATCATAAGGAGCCCTTACATACTTGTTATTGACTGAGGTTATTTTTATGCTGTAGCAAATGTGGCAGGCTCTTTTTGGCAAAATTTCTGAAAATTTTTTTGGTATTACTCTGAAACAAAATTTAAGTTGGAGTTTGGGGGATTTAGGGAGTAGTTTTCATTCTACATGAACTGAAATAATATTATGGTTACTCCAATATTTGGTTAAAAATACCGTACAAATCAGAATAGTACTAAAATACTGTGGAATTTTAGCATTTTTATTTTGCACTTTGTGTGGATTGAGGTATTCAGAAATACCAACCATAAAAATCTAATCTAGTTGGCAAAGATATGCATCAAAGCACAGAACCTAACATGCATTTATTTTGATAATTTTTGAGGGTTTTTGTCAAATAGCATGTGAAGGGTTACATTTTTCTTAAGATTGGTGGTCCCAATGTCAAATTTCTTGGAACACATAACTGAATGATAGATTTTTTTAAAAGATAAAACTTTACAACCTGCACATTTGTTATGCATACTAAATGGTGTGTTAAAAGTAGGGTTTCTTTGCCTCTCTACAGTACACTAATCTGCCTAAAGGTGGTTGTTTCATATTTATAATGCTAATTGTCATACCTACCTACTTTAAATTTTAGGTAGAAAATTATCTGATTTAAATACAGACACATATTTTTCTCACATTGAGTCATATGCATAATGTAGTTCCAAATGTATTTCATTACTATAGTCACAATATCCAACTAAAAATTACGCTATCTAGAATTGTACCGACCAAAATCTAGTATTGGCAGATCTTGACAGGCTGGACCTGCAAGATGTGGCTTGAATTTTAACCATTTATTACATAATCTCTAGTGATCATGCATCTAGTTATCATAAGAAATAATTTAAAAGGTTTTGTTGCTGAAAGCAGTAAGTGGTGCAGTAAAATAGTTAAGTTATTCAAAGAATGTTATCTTTCTTGCAAGAGTAATTTAAGCACATGGGAAAGATTCTAGACTTTTTGTTTCTTGCAACAACAGTGCCCTCTGCTGCTAGAAACCTTTTTCTACTTACTATCATTTTTATTGTGGCTTGAGCTCAGTGAATCTGGTGCAGATGAGGCTGGACAACTACTAACCAATAAAATCAGGAATTTGTACAAAAGTTAAATGGGATATTATAATTATTTCAAGTAAGTTAATTTAAATTTTTTTTTCTTTTTGACAATATAAAAAACATTTTAAATTTCCTAGAAATGTCTTCAGGGTAAGGCCAGTTTAAGATCTCTCTTAACTTTTGGCCAATAAATCCTAGATTTTCCAGCTAACTTTAGTAATAATGAATATTTATCAGGAGCTTCTCTCAGCAGAGAGTATCCATTCTTTGAATTCGAAGCACAATTTTAAACATGTAAAATGGACATATAATTTGCCAAAGGTGATTGGTTTACTCTTTTTTTCTTAAAGAAAAAAAAGTCATTGGTTGTTGTTGCAAAAAGTCTAAATAAGTATCGGTTGAAACACAGCAGCTGTGGAGTTCAGTCCCGGCATGAAGACTAAATGTGCTTTACCAAGTAAGGTGTAAGGTTGCATGTTTCAGCCCTCTACCATCCTGCACTGTGAGCAGCACTATACCTGTGCGTTGTCTGAAAGCCTCCTGTATATTCTCCAGCTAAATGGTCGTCTGGTAGCCTTTGCATTTAACAAACTAGCATGAGGCTTTTTATATCTAAATGCTACGTGATAGACAATTTCAGCTAGCCACATATTGTATGTATGAGATTCATAAAGACTTTCAATCACTTCATTTTCAAACAACTGAAATTTTGTTTAGTATGTGAATTCTTTTTTTGAAATGTATAGTGAATAGGATGTTGCACTGGTGGCAATTCATCATGGAGCATAATAAAATTAATTTGACCCAAATAGTATAAAATAATGTGTTTTATTTATTGTCAAAAGAGTCAAATAGGTTTAAATGTTTTTTAACTGTATAGCGAAGGGTACACAGCAATCAGTGATAATGGTTGATGTTTTCAGCAGACTGCCTGCCCTGAGAGTTAGAGTGTGCCATTAAATAAACATGGTAAGCAGAAGAATGTTACACCCTGTTCTGTTGGGAAACATGACAGCTGCTCAACAGCTCCCCTAGAAGCCACTGCTGTGGTTTACAGAGCATTCATATTGCAAGGTCAAACTGTTTGGAACTCTTCCACATACCAAAAATGTTGAAGTTTTCTAAATCATAATGATATTGGAGTTTACTGGTAGTTTCAATAAATGCCAAATATAGCAGCTTGTAATGGGACATAAGTAGCTTTTAATAAATAGTATCAAAGAGGGTGCTCATTTTAAACAGGAAACTGTTTTTGATAAATAGAATTTTCTGTTTCACTGACTGGTACAAGTGGGTGTCTGAAGATTAAACTGAGTTGTGGAATTCAGAGTGTAGGATGCTACAAAATTACTTTTAAGAGCTTTGGCTAAATTTAACCATTTCAAGAGTAATACATTCTGTTAAATAAAAGTTGTTTCTGTTGTGCAAATGTGAACACTTAAGAATATATTAGACTTTTAAAAGAATTTTTTAAAGAGAAGTGAAATATGCCTAAGAATTGTTTCTGTCACATCATTTTTATCTAATGAACAAAGGGGATTCCCGAGATAACTCTTGTTTTAGAAACAGAGTTCCTAAAGGACAAGTATAGAGATAAGGCTTATTTATAGTACAATAGAAAAACCTGTATGGAAATGCTGGGAAATTTTACCTTCCACATTTATTGACATTGTCATGTCTCACCTCCAAAACACAGCATTCTTTATAATCTCTTGGTCATTTATTCATGCATTAAAAAAAAAAAAAAACTTTGCTTTCTAAGGAAGCCTCTGGGAAAGGTATAGTACACTGTTATGAATATGTTAGGGAACATGCTTTGCAGCTACCGCTTTTACTTCTGTATGTAATACGTGGCATCCTCCACTGCCATGAGGAGCCTATTGAAAAATTTGTCTCCGGGTGCATGTGCCATAGGTTTTTCCAAAAAAAGAAAAGCATCACAGATTGTGTTAATTGTTGATACAGTGTTTACTATTACCCAAGTCCAGTGCAACTCTAAATTGGCCATGCGCACCATCCAGATTGACAAGTCAAGGTAAGAATAGCACACAATTATTTTGAGTAAAACATAATGGATTGTAGTTTATAGGTGGTTTCAGTCTAATCAGATATTGTGTATTGGGACATTTCTAAAAACTTGAAGTAGTCTCTGAATTATTTAACAACCACAAAAAATCTACCTTAAGATTTAAAAAAAAAAAAAAGTCTCTAGCAAAGTTCAATTTCAGCAGTATCAGATTGCATTATGGAACTTGAACAAAACACTATTTTCTGTCTTGAATTGGTTAGCATTTCTTGACCTAAATTTTGTCTTGTCTAGCTATTGCTAGATGTGTGAAGATTTTCATCAAGGCCTAATTTTAAGGATTTTTAAAGCATCAAAATCATCACATTTAATTATGAACTAAATGCGTGGTGGACATTAAGATACAACAGTGGATAGGATAGGTCCCCACCCACATTTACATCATTTAAATCTAAAATACTTACTTCATAAATGAAAGACGTTTGGAGACCATTGAGTTATATGAGAACAGAGGCATGTGGACACCACCATGCCTATTCTCTAATTTTGCAGGTGAGGGTGTTCCTTCATACAGTGCTTGTGGGGCTTGCCCGAGGTTAATTAGAAGTATCTTTACTAGAAGCCAGATCTGACTAGTTCAGCTGCTCTTTCTCATGCACCATAATCCTATTGTATGCCTTTCTCTTTTTCTTAAGGATAAACTGCAGATTTCATTTGTTTCTGAAAGATACATGGCTACAAATGTCACCCTTATATCATCTGGGTGTTGGTAGACACCACCAACATCCTGTGTCCATCTCTAACCAGAAAAGCTGGCTTGCTTTGAGGAGTCAGCCTCTGACTCTGATGCATGTGATTGTATTTTGGCTCATTGGTGGCAGTCACCCTACATTGCCTAAGCATTTGGTCATCACAGGGCATTTCTGTCATCTAGTACAGAGTTGAAATGAGGTTGAGCTTTTCATTCTACATCCAAATTATTTTTGTCAGTTTCTTACAGATGTAAATAGGCATTGTTTTTACTTATACATAAGTATAAGTCTTTACAATCAACTTGTCTGACAGAAAATTAGTTTAAGAATATATTAATTTTCTGAATAATACTTGATCAACAGCTGCACTGTCAATTTAAAGACTGGGAGTTCTTCCAAGGACCACAAGGACAATGTTTCAAATCCAACTCTGGCTTTATTATTGATGAGAGAGAAGGAGATCCTAACTTGGTTACATGTATTTCAACCTTACTAGAAAAGAGGCAGGAAAATAAAATGTGGGTCTTGTATTTGTGAAACAAATACAAGAAACAAATGAAAAGGCATTATCATGTCCGGATAACTATGGGAAAGCAAAGCTGTTCATGTCTCAGTTCTATAGTTGTCTTAAAGGCAAGTATAATTTAGCTCACTAAATCAGTGTCTGACATAATTTTTTTTTTTTTTTTAAAGCCAGGGTGGGAATCTAAGGAGGCAGAGAACAGAAAGGAGAGTTTGTGTTTGTAAGCATATTTTGGTGATCTGGGGAATGCTCAGCAAGTAGAATTGAGAAATGCAGTTGAATCTCCATTTTTAGGGACGAAAACTAGTTCTAGAGGAGGCAACTCATATTTGTGTTTTGTTTGTTTATTGAGCAAGGATGTGAATGCATAAGGGCCAAACTTTTTCTTAATTTTCGTAGCTAAAGCTCAACTACACCTGACCATTCAAGTGTAAGAGTTTTTTCTTTTTTTTCTTTTTTTAAGTTTTCTGAACTTTGTTGTGGATACAAGCATAGCCTCAGTATTTCAACCACATTCTTTCCAAACCACCAGTAAATGGACCTTAGGATTCTATTTAAGAGGCCTTGCTTTGACCATGGTTGAATATCTGGATGCTCTAGAACATGCTTATAATGGACTTGCTGCCCAGAGATGTTCAGGAAGTTCAAGTATATTCTGAGCCAGATTTAGATCTGCACCAGTGTCCTAAAGTTCTATAGCCAACATACTGCATTAACTTGACATGGTTTAGGCCAGTTAGACCGTGCAGAGAGAGGTAGTCTGCGCACACTACATGAGCCCTTTAGCACCCTGTTTGCTTTAGCACTTTCATCACTTTGTTTTCCAAAAACTCAAAACAGCAGAAAAACTGATTGGTTATGGGAATCACTGTATTTTTCATGGTTTTTGTTTGTTTGTTTGTTTGATTCCAAATTGTCTAATCATACTAACCAAGATCATTTCACCAGCTTAGGAGAAATAAATAGATTGTGCATTTGAGTTCAGTTTTGATTCTGTAAAGACTTTGCAAATACTACTTCACTAATTATGTACTACTGTTAAATGGTATTTGATAGGTTGTTGGAAAAGATAGGGTAACTTATATGTACAAAAAAAAAGAAATGTAGTTGCCATTACCACTGCATGGCAGGTTAACACTTCAATGTAGCGTTATCTTCGTATCTTGGTCTTACCTTGTGATATTAGGGTTGTGGTAATGAGCCTACATGTGAACTGCCTGCCATAATAAACTTTGGGGTATCTTTCAACTTGTGAAAAACTATCGCTCTGTCTTCACATTGGTAAGATTTTCCACAAAATTGAGGGTAGACATAGGTGTTGTAAAACTGTAAAGGAATTTTTTCTGAAGGTTTTCTCCAGAAAGCTTTTAAATATACACGTTTCTTAAATATTAATGGGAAATGATGACTAAAACAAGAAGGAACAGACATGTAAGGAAATGTTCTCTTAAGTAATATTCCTGAGTCTTCAGGAATTTCCAGAAGTATGATTTATTTTCAAAGCCAATGGATAAATGCACTTGAATACAAGTATTACTCTAATGTCCTATACTGAAACAAACTATTTTAAATGAGTATTACTGTAAGTTGGAAATAGACCCCAGAATAAAACAAATCTCTCTGTGTACTAATCTCTAAGATCATGGTAATACAGGAAATTCATGTGACCATATAATGCTAAGTCCCATTGAGAAATCAGGCTTTTTTTTTTTTTTCTTCTGTCACTTCCTTAGCAAGTATTTATAGTTAAGTTCCCTTGACACAGTGGGATTTGGGATAGAAATTGTGCACATGACCAATTGGGAAAGAATGGCAAAAAGGCATGCATTGGTGGAGAAGTAAAGGACAGCTGGAAAAGCTTGACACTCTTGGAGAGATACATTGGTTGTGTGTGTGTACCAACAGCTGAGGCCACTTCCAAACGTGCAAAAGCACAAAGCCTGCGTTAGCAGGTCACTAGAGAGGCCAGTCTTGGAACTACTTCATGTTATTTAGAGATTGTCTTAGTATGCATGGGCAAGAACATTTATGTATATTGATGTATATAAAATATTTATAGAACCATCGTGACCTGTGGAAATTTAAAACAACTTGCTAAGTACAAGGAGAAGGAACTAACGCATAAATTATTCTGTGGCTGACTCCATTTAGATCGAGAAATAGCTTTTTATCCATAGGTCATAATTCTTGGGAAGTTTACATGACTGCACTCGGCATCTAATCTAATGGAAAAATGTTGGTAAAATAAAAGGGTAAGGAGGAGATTTATATTTGTAATTGTTACCCACAAGACTGATAATGGTTCAGTGGTGAAAACAGGCTAGTTGGAAGATTTGGTGGCTACAGGCTGTTTTATGCAAGATGGTTCATATCAAATTGCTGCATAATTTATTTCTAAATATGAGAGTTTAAGTCACTGATGTAGGAAACACATATCCTTGAATCATTTTGTCAAAGCTAAATACCTGTTTGTTCTCTTATAATTGGAAAAAGGGACCATTAACCATGGAATTTTGGACATGCAGAAGTCTCTGTGTCCAACATGCTATTGAGAGAAATGTAGGTGGAGGTGGCATTTTTAGATGAATATCTATTCTGGAAGAACTAGCCTGACTAAATATGCACCTTGGCAATGGGATTAGGCAGTTTGCTAGAGCTGTTCGGTTCTCTTATGGAGGAATGTAAATCATCCTATATAAAATTCAAAATGTAGAAAACTGTTTTTCTCAACTGTTTGGTTTCAAGACCTAAATTTCCAATGGCTTTTTTTTCCCTGCAGCATCTCAAAAGATAGAAACTGCATGATGTTGAACAGGCAACTAGAAGAAACAACAGGTTTCAGAGAATTATGGCGTTGCTTCTCAGTCTTCAGTTACTGCTTCTCTTCAAAGCATTGCTTTACTTTTTCTCTGAATATTATAGTAATAACTTTCATTCTGCTTACAACGTGGAGAAATTATCCAATGCAATTTTGTTTTATAGTTTCTGCCATTCCCTCCTGTCCCCCATTACAGCAGTGAGTACTAATTTTCAGGTGCAGGTATTAAGAGGGCAGTGGAGGGGGGTGGATGTAAAATGCACAGAGGAGGATTTGTTTTTTTCATATGTGGGTTCTATAACTTGTAAGCGAATAGATACTGGAGGATGGGTGCACAGTGAAACTTTCATGGACTTCTTGTTAGTAGAACACCTTAAAATATTCGTCCTACTTTGCAGTGACAATATGTGTATGAGTCCATAGTGGTATTTCTCTAATACACAGTTTCCAGAGGGCACAATTGAGCCACTTAGTTTGCGTTTCCCAGTGTAGACTGCTCTCTGACTTCCTGAGGGTGGCATCCTCTAGCCCTGTCTCCTTTCTACAGAGGTGGTGGTATGTGGGCTCTTACCTAGTTTCAAACTGGACTACATTTTCATGATGGTGATGAAGCCATTTAGAGGGGCTTCCAAAAGTCCCATGGCTGTGCTCACCCCACTCCTTTGAGGAAAATCATGTTGAAAAGAATTCTCGTAATACTAACTAGTATTTATGGGAACACTTATTGTTGCATGCTACATTAAATGGTTTCTATAAGCAAGATATCCCAATATTTTAGCCAAAGCAAATGAAACTTAGATTAAATAATTTGCACAAATGTAAGTAGCTAGTAAATGGCAGAGCTGGGCTTCAAAATAAAGTCTGTCTTAATATAAACCCTTCACCACTATAGAACCCTGCCTACCAGGTAGCATTAAGACACCAGAGATGGTCTGGATGCAGTGATAAAATGGTTATTCCAATTATCTACTTCAAATGTGGAGGGCTTGGGATTTTTCTGCTTATGCACATGCAAAGACCCAAAGAAAAATGCTGTCACACTGATTAAAGAAGAAAAAAAAAAGGCAACAGAAAGGAAAATACATTATAATCATGCAACTAAACCAGCAGCCACTAAGGCAAGTTTTAAGATTAGAACAGCCCCAGATTTTTGGAGTACGTGAATAGAATTTTTAAAATATTTTATCTGGTTTGCTTATCCCTGATCCCCATTCCCTACTTCACCAATGAAGTATTTTTTCCACTGGAAATATTAGATTAGGTAACTGGTATGTTTGAGTAATCCCACATGCTTAATAAATGATTACATAACAATTTATTTGGCATTACCTCAGAGTTTTCTTTGTGAATTTAGAGTAATCTCGGCCACTATGTCTTCTTAAGTATTTCATATTTATTTTATACTTTTGAATGAACCCAATGGTGATTTTTAATTTAAGGAGGTCAGGAACAACTTGGATTTGTTGCTTAAAAAAAAAAAAAAAAAAAGTTTGTATTTCTTTAAAAACAGCTTTTATTAGTGACAGCTTCTGAGGCAAAAGGATTGTAATCCATCCCAAGCAAGTTCTAACAGGTCAAGATTCCTGTTAAATTTTCTATAAGTGTCTCTGCAGACAGTCACCAGAAATTCTTGGCAGCATTTAGAGAAAAAGTTGGTGTTATTTTGCTCCTCTTGAATGTGATATTTTCAGTTGCTGCTGGTTTCCTGCATAGTCACCACAACTGCCAATTGCTAACATGCAGAAGATTGAGGTATAACTTCTAGAAAGAAATTCACAAATAAGTATCAATATATTTTCCCTCTGACTCTTCCCCTTAAATGTAATTTAAGAAAAAAAAAAAAAAGAGCTGTATTTTTCCAGTTTTGCCTCAATGTAAAGCATCCCTTTGAGCTGCTATTTGTTGTATAATTTGTTCACAGGAATGTATTGGCTTTTAATCTGAGTGCTGCCACCAACCCACCCCCAGCTTGACAGGGAATGATTTCACAATAAATTCAGGAAGGACAACTTGCAAACTGTAACCTGAAAGTGACTTTAGATCACTTGTTTTGTGTTTATGTAACAGTGATTAATGGATCTTCTGAGATTCTATTTAGGGAGAAAGACATTTAGCAGTTAGTGCTAGTGACTACAGTTTTTGATGTGAGAAGATTGGTATACATTTCAATAACATGCCTAATTTTTAAAACATTCTCAATATATGGCTCAAAAAAAAAAGCTGTGTTGCTGACAAACTGTTTAACTTGTTCTAAAGGCTATAAAGCTAATCACACAATGTTTCAATCTGAAACAAGTGACTAGTCATCTGAAAATTCATGCAGCATTGTCAGTGTACAAACAGATATGTCAAAATGAAACCCTCAGCTTTAGATTGCAAATTTGTCTAATGAACTCCAAGAGTTAAGGTTTTAAAGATTATAATTTCACCTCAGGAAAGTTTATTTAGAGAACCAGACTTCCATTTTCCAGTTGTCAACCCTTGGCTTCCCCAAACACCCTCCCAACCGAAGCCTGCACAGCAATTCCTGACTACACAGCCTGACCTCTGCCGCCAGCTCTCACATAGAAAAGGGGTGGAGTCTTTGAGGGAGGAGTGTCAGCGCAAGTGAATGTAGATATCGTTAGAACTCTGGCCTTAAAATGTGCCAGTGTTAGAGTGAGACGGTAGAGTGAAATGCCTCCTTTGGTGGCTCCTTAGTGACATGCTCCTTGGAGCCCTTTAGCCTCCATGCGTAGGTCCTGCCGTGTCCTAGACTTTTGGGGCCAATCTTGCCTCTAGAACCTCATTTCTCAACCACAATCCTTTTTGATCAATGTAAAAATTTTGCATTCAAAATAAATATTTGTAAGTAAAAGCAAAATTGAAGACAAGTGATTTGTTACACACAAGATAAGACTTCTATACATTCCTTTCCTATTACATCATTTTCCAATCCCTCTACCTCTTGTTTCTATAAGGAGCTTTAGGCCATTTTCTTTTGAACTGTGCAAACAGGACCAGTGACGTACTCTTGTTCCTAGACTCCACCCATCCCCTCTGAGCCACTCCTTTAGCTCCCTGCCTGTACTTTAGTTCAGATCTGCGGTATAGCTTCCCTTGTCCTAGTGCTGCCCTGTCAAGGGTGGTAGTCAAGTGCCTTATGCCCCATTGCCAGAGTCTGGGTCACTTCTTGCTCTGGTTGGACCCCATTTGTACATGTCCCACACATCCCCCCACCTCCATCACCACCACTACGACAAGGGCCAGGTGGTCACGACTGTCTTGCCCAGAGAATTGTTCTTTGCTGACTGGATGTCTGCCCACATCTGACCATCCACATGGGCTGTTGATTTTCTGACTCAGGGGCATTTCTATCTGGCTTGCCCACCACTGATCCATAGATTGATCTACAGATCTCAGTATCTTTCTTCAAAAGGTAGAAGCCATGGAATACAGCAATTCTAGTAGTTCACTTTGGGCACTTACCATGTTACTGCAGAGTGCAGTAATATACTAAAAGTGTTTGAGGGTAAAATACTTAACACCTATCCTCCCTTTTTGGCTTGGAAACATTTTAGTATGTCAACATGTCATCTAATTGTGTGGTTTTCAAAAGTAAAATATTTTCAGTCATGAAGTTCCAAAAGGGATGACTGATTGGGACTTTCTTTATAGCTGAGCAGCACCGTTCATATAATATCTAGTAATTGCACAATGGAAAAGCATCCCATACCACTGTTGACCACACTTGAGGAGTGTGAGAGGGTACTGTCATGATGTCTCTTCATTGTTGTTGAGTAGCTAATTACCTCCATCTAATTGAATATATGTATTGAGACCTTGCAGTTTTTAAGGCACAAACATAAGATATAGTGCCTCATCCCCAGGATATCAATCCAGTAGGATAGTAGGAAGATAAAACGTGGCCGGGTGCAGTGGCTCATGCCTGTAATCCCAACACTTTGGGAGGCCGAGGCAGGCAGATCACCTGAAGTCGGGAGTTCGAGACCAGCCTGACCAACATGGAGAAACCCTGTCTTTTCTTAAAAAATACAAAATTAGCTGGGTGTGGTGGTGCATGCCTGTAATCCCAGCTACTCAGAAGGCTGAGGCAGGAGAATCATTTGAACCCGGGAGGTGGAGGTTGTGGTGAGCCGAGATTGCACCATTGCACTCCAGCCTGGGTAACAAGAGCGAAATTCCATCTAAAAAAAAAAAAAAAAAAAAAGACATGTATACAAATATACAAATAATATAATGCAATGCAAAATATGGTAGGTACCAAAAGAAAAGCTTAAGGGAAGGACAAAGAAGACTCAGAGGGAAGAATGAAACAAGTAAATTTTATGAGCGTGAACCTTGAAAGATGAAGAGCTTATTGACCCAAGGAGATGTTAAAAAGAAAATTCTGAACTGAAGAGACACTGTGAACAAAAGCAAGGAGGTGGGGAAGTGGGGATGGTGTTTGAGGAGCAAGAGCAGAGTTTCATGCTGACTAAAGGTGTTGAATGAACCAGAGGCATTTTCTATCAGGCAAATTGTAGCTGTTGTATGATATCAGAAATACCAAATCCTATTATAAAAACTACCATGTGAGCGGTTTGCATTTTCTAGGAGTCATTCATCTATTCAACAAACATTTATTAAATGTCTTTAGCCCTGGAGCACTAACAAGATCAGACATGGCTACTGTCCCTAAACAACTCATGTGGCAAGCACTCTGTTAAAACTCCTCATCAATGCTGAGTGTGTGGAAATCAAAGACAGGTAACTGTCCAATGGGAAGACAAGAGGGATAGGGATAGAGAAGACTGTCCAGTCAGTTATATGCAGGACTGTGGGATATAGCGAAGGTTTTGGAAGAGGAAGAGGAGTTCAATTTTAAGTATATTGTGTCTGAGGTGTTTTTCCATTTGGATGTGTGGGTTTAGAATTGCAGGGGTAGTTTCTGTACTGGAGTAAAGACTTGGGGGTCACGTGGTATGATGGTATTTCAAGATAGAGGCCTGGATAAGGTCACCTAAGGGAGAGCGTGGAGAAGAGCAAAGGCTCTTTTGAATCATGCCTTTTTCCCCATCTCCTTAGGTCAATAAGATACTCATCTTTCAAAGTGTCTTTTGGAAGATGAGTAGGTATTAACCAGATATAGAGAGTGAGAAAGGAATTCCAAACAGGTAGATGATATAAGCAAAGATGTGTGTCAAGAGCTCAATATGGCTTAAGCACAGGGTACCTGAGGACAAGTGCTGGAAGATGAGGCAGAAAAATGATCAGAATCATATATGCCATGCTGAAGGATATGAACTTTATTCTGTAGAATATGGGTTACTATTAAAGAAGTTTAAGCAGGTGACTGATGTGATCAGAGTTGAATTTTGAAAAAAATATCACCCTGGCTTGTTGAAGACAAATTGGAGGTGAATAAAAATGGAGACAGAGGCCGAGTGCAGTGACTCACGCCTGTAATCTTAGCAGTTTGGGAGTCCAAGGAGGGAGGATTCTTGAGTATAGGAGTTTAAGACCAGCCTGGGCAACACAGTGAGATCCCATTCTCTACAAAAAATTTAAAAATTATGTGGACGTGGTGTTGCATGCCTGTAGTCTTAGCTACTCGAGAGGCTGAGCAAAGAGAATCACTTGAGCCCAGGATTTCGAAGTTGTAATGAGCCGTGATCGTGCCACTGCACTTCAGCCTGTGTAATAGAGCAAGACCCTGTCTCAGGAAAAAAAAAAGATGAAGACAGAGAAACCAGTGAGGCATCATCAGGAATGCAATAGTCCAATTATGAGTGACTTAGCAAGGGTTTTTGTGGTGACCAAGGAGATATACCATTTTCCAAAGGGAAGAAAATTTTATTCACAACTACAACTTTGGAGTAGCTCCTATTAAATAAAAGATGTATCTGCTGGTCATATTGACCCATTTGGGTGTGCAGCAGTAGAGCTAGAGCTGCCTTTGGGAGGAGGGTGGAGAGAGCTGAACTTGCAGTACATGAAAGAGTGGAAGAATTTGGGATTCTCAAGAGTAATCTAGGACAGTGGTAATGAAACAGGATCATGAGAAGAGGAAAGAAGGGATAAACCAACAAGAAAACAAAATAGCCATGGGAATAACTTTCTGGTGGAGAGTTAGCCAGAGGATTTTTCGTCATAGGGCATCTAATACTCAATTTGAAGTTGTTTGTGTTGCTGTAATCTCAACCTCATCTTCATTTCCCAAAATTTCATGCCATGTTGAGTCTGTGAACGTTAAGCATGAGGACTGATGTGGTCAATGTACTTTGGAATAGTGGCATTAATCATAAGTTTCCAAGATGCATGCTTAGAGTATGAAACCAAAGAGGACCATGAGCATACAAGCCTCCAGCCCCCACCCCTCCATCCAGGAATTCTCAGAAATCTTGCATAAGACTTTGAGCTGTCATGGAGGGAATTAAGTTTTCGGTTGACTTTATTTGGATCTTAGATATAAGTTTTTAAACCTTTACATGAGAAATGTTTTTTCTCATGTCAAGTAAAATGACATACTAGAAGATGTGCCTTTTTTATCCTGAGACTTTGGGGAACCTCTGAGTCTCCACCAGAGCAGTGTGCTCACTTTTTGAAGGACTGCACTACACTCTTCGTCTTGGTGAGTTGTGCCACACCACTCTTACAATCTGATTTCCACCTCCATTGTCCCATGAACTTGCTGTCACCAAGGTCAATGTTCTGGTAAACACTTTCTAACTCTAGGACTCACTGAGGCATTTTATGCTGCAGAACATGCCTTCCGTAGTGCAGCTCTCTGCTTTACAACACATCTGACTTCTCTCTGCCCTCTCTGATCATACTCAGCCTCTGTCATTCTCCACACTCTTCCTGAGTGACCTTATCCAAACCCCTACCCTTAAATACTATTCATAACACATGACCCACACATCCTTACTTCCAGCACAGATCCCACCCCCACGATTCTAGACCCACACATTCAAATGGACAGGCACCTCAGACACCATGTGTTTTAAATTAAACTCATCTTTCCCCCTCCCAAACCTACTTCTGCTATATTTCCTACCCCGTTTTATGGCATTCTGGACCACCCAGATGGCCCAGCTAGGAATACAAATGTCATGCTAGTCTCCTCTCTTTTGTTGCCCAGTGCCCCCAACCCACCCCCTATAGCTAACTAGTAACCAGTTCTGGGGAGTTTATGCTTTCCTACTCTCTGTTCTATCTGTTCCAGCCTCTTTACACCTACACAGAGTTCATCGTTCAGTCTGCATCACTTCGTTCTTAGATCATTACAGCGGTCTCCTAACTGGTCTTTCCACCACCAGCCTAGGCCTCACTGAATCCATTCTTCTGTTGGTTACAGAAGTCATATTTTTAAAACCTATATAAATATCATGTCACTTCTCCTCTTGAGCTCCTTTGATGCTCCTCTTGGCTTTTCATAATTAAGTCCACATTCCCTAGCTTACACTAAGTTGCTCAGGACAGACCTCTGTGACACTCAGCCCATGTCAGCCTTCTTATTCAGATAAAATTGTACTAGCCTTTAAAAATGAATCTTACAAATACATGCTCTGTAGTTCAGATTGTCATATAATTTGTCTGACAGAAACTTGGTAAACATGACAATTTAATTGGAACCTAATTTCCAGTTTTGGTGTACCACAATGATGCCACACAACTCTAGTCTATGTGGGAGATGGCTTTTTAGCTGTGGTTTGTCAGCCAATGATTTCTTCTAAGGGCTTTTGGAAAAGTTAAAAGTTATAATAGCTAAATAGTAAGGGAAGAGCTGGGACAAACAAAGTGTGTAACACCAGAGACAGGACTAATCAAAATAATCTAAATATCCAACAGTTCTTGAAATTGCTTAAATAAAATAGGATTTTAACGGTATGTAAACTATCTTCTTTTTGAAGAGAAAAAATAGTTATGTATGTGTTCAAATATATATTGAAAAGAATTTTTAAAGATGCACTAGGCCAGGCACAAGTGACTCATGCCTGTAACCCCAGCACTTTGGGAGGCCAAGGCAGGCAGATCACTTAAGGCCAGGACTTCCAGATCAGCCTGGCTAACATGGAGAAACCCCGTCTCTACTAAAAATATTTTTTAAATTAGCCAATCATGGTGGTGCATGCCTGTAATCCCAGCTACTTGAGAGCCTGAGGCATGAGAATCGCTTGAACCTAGAAGGCCTAGGTTGCAGTGAGCCGAGATTGTGCCACTGTACTCCAGCCTGGGTGACAGAGCGAGTCTCAGAAAAATTAAAAAACTAAATAAAAGATATGCACTAAAGAGTTATCAGTTATTCTTCCGTGTGGAGGGGATAATGGGGTTCTTTATGTTCTTTTGTTTATATGTATGTTCTGATTCTTCTTAATGATCACATGCTATTTTAGTTCTAAAAAGAAAAGGACATACAGAATCTACACAATATTTATATTCTTAGTCTACCAAAATTATCAATCCTAGAAAAAAAAAAACTAAAATATTAACTTTTTACCAAATTGGTTTTTACAGAATGACATAAAATCCTGTGGTTTCCAACCATTTTTTATACTAGCCTTTTTCCTCAAATTGAAATGTCTTTCCCAATCCCCACACCCATGAACTTTTTTTTCCTAGCCTGGTCACCTTATTGTTTAAACATTCTGATAGTGTAGGCTGGGAGTGGTGGCTCATGCCTGTACTCCCAGCACTTTGGGAGCCAAGGTGGGCAGATCACAACAAGGTCAGGAGATCGAGACCATCCTGGCTAACACGGTGAAACCCCGTCTGTACCGGAAAAAAAAAATTAGCCAGCCGTGGTGACGGGCGCCTGTAGTCCCAGCTACTCAGGAGGCTGAGACAGAAGAATGGCATGAACCCAGGAGGTGGAGCTTACAGCCGAGATCACGCCACTGCACTCCAGCCTAGACAACAGAGCAAGACTCTGTCTCAAAAAAAAAAAAAAAAAAAATTCAGATAGTGTCACATTCTCTGTGAAGCTTTCCTTGATCCGGAGTCTGCTGTAGATCAGGGATCTATGATAAAACGTGGTTCACAGGCTGAAGCCATCCAACAGTTATTTTTGTACAGCCTGTGAACTAAAAAAATTTTTACACTTCTGGAAAGGTTGGTTTCCTTAAAATTCCCACTACTCTGAGGTAGAAGACACTTTCTAATTCAGCTTGGTCTCCCCAATCTGGAGGAGAGTGCCCTGTCCATAGGAGCCACTTGATAAATAAATGCAGAATGCTTGAAGGAGCAGTGTAAGCTTCCTCCTCACACTAGAATGTAAGTTACATACGGACAGGGGTTCTGTTGCCTTTGCTCACTGTTTACCTCCAGTGTTTGGAAGAGTATCTGGAACACAGCAGGCACTCAGAAAATATCTGTGATTGTTAAGTGCACCAATATTGTTGCCATATTTCTGAGTTTTGTAAGTTTTAGATCAATTAGTAGTCTTTTATATCATACATTTGGCAATTTATGGAAATAAAAGTCCACCTTAAGAGCTTCAGAAAAACAAGGAAGAGGCAGCTTTAACTGTGTCAAGAAAGGAAGTAGTTATGAGATCTTTTCAAGAGCATATTGATTTACCCGTCTTTAGGGCGTCTGCATAAGGACACTGCAGCCTGTAATTACCTCTTCCTTTCACCCAGTGGTAGCAACAGTCTCAGGGCAGGTATTAAATCAAGATCCTGCTGACACCGAGTTATTAAATACTTGTGGCAGCAGGGCTCATGAAGCAAAGGGACTCAGCACCCTGGCTCTGTTTCAAATCAGGATGAGCTGTACTGAGCTGTACTTTTAGAGATTAACATGCCCACATTAATCACAGCCTAAACACTTCATCTGCTCTTGGACAGTGTCTCTCCCAGTGAGTTGAAAGCTCTTTATAGAGGATGAACTAATTAGTTTTCATATCAGCTCTATGAGTTTCCAGGGAGGATGGACCAGGATCCCCGTTCTGTGCTGAATAATGATCATCATAATACTTTGCATGTTTGCAGTACTGGATTCTGAACGCATTGTAGAAATGCTTTTTTCATAATGATAAATGTGCCCGCTTAGAATCTGACCATATTATACTTGTCTTATTATGTGCTTTATCACTTTGTTTCTTAGATTGATGTGAGAGCCTGTATCTTCATTTAAACTTTGTGAAGTCCCTAGTAAGTACATGTTGGTCTCTCTTAAGGCACAGAAAGCCACAATAAGGCAGCTTGTTAAAATGCAAAGGAGAAAACGTATCTCCTCATCACTTGCTTCTGGTGAGAAGGCTTGACCAGTCTCCCCAGCCCAACCAGCTCCTGGTAATACTCATACTAGCCTTTTCCTCTTTATTCAGGAGGGCTACCACATCCCGCTCTTGGGATCTCCACATGGTTTAATCAATGACCCAGTTGATCAGCAAACTTTTGCTCCTCTGCCTCATCAGACTGGAGGTGGAAACTGTTCACCTCTCACAACCCTTTGACTTAGAAGAGCCCTGTCTTCAGGCACACACAGGGTCAGAGGAAGGGAACGCCTGCCTTGGCTTTCTGTTCTAAATTCACACACCTGCACACATACACGCCTTTTAAAAACCTACAT
Organism: Trachypithecus francoisi; assembly: GCF_009764315.1. Classification (NCBI taxonomy): domain Eukaryota; kingdom Metazoa; phylum Chordata; class Mammalia; order Primates; family Cercopithecidae; genus Trachypithecus; species Trachypithecus francoisi. Next base: position 35,459,626 of record NW_022681469.1, read on the forward strand.
TTTACCTTTTATTTCCTTGAACAACAAGAATGAATGTAATTTTGAACACGAGGTGAAAATAGTGACGTCTCTACCAAGGGAAATGAAGAGCTCCACTGTTCTAAGAACAGTAAACCTTGGGAGGTTGAGTCTGGATGGAATAAGAGAGGTACAGTGACACAAAAGGAGCATGAGCTGCACAGTCAGAGACACCAGGTTTACCCTCTCTGTACCTCTGTTTATTCATCTATAAAATTGCAACAGAACCTTTTAATGTTGTTGTGAAAACATGAGACAACTTAGTTCAGAAAATATCAGTCACCTTCCCTCCCTCACACGGAATCAGGGCACCGACTAGCTCATGGGCCACTGGGATCCTTTTTAAGTGATTATGTCAGTTGTTATTCTGTAAGAGAATGGCTGAACAGCAGAAACAGACTCAAAGAACCAGGCTGAAGGACTATGGGAGAGATTTTCTAGTGAAACACAATCTTCTTGATTGGAGATAATCCAAAGCTCTGTATCTGAAGCAAACAATTATTTCCTGGGTGACCCAGAGAGTTTGCCAAGACCACTGTTATAATCTGTAGGACACAAGGATACATCGCTAATCATAGTTAATACAAAGGACTTTAAAGGGACTTATAACTTTCATAAATTAGAGTGGAGCACTAGAGTGAAGTGAAGGTAATTCAATATGTCTTTCTCTTATTTGAATTCAGACACTTCTTGAGTGACAGGGGTAGAAGGATAGCTGGAAAAAAAGCATGTGCCCCATGTCCCCATGTCTATTTTGTGAATGTTGGCATCGTTGTGATTTGTGTAGAGACCCACTAGACTAAGGCTTATCCAAAGAGAGTTCAAAGAGCGACTTGAATCATACTTAGCATCAGCCAAAATGTAGCTTTGAATGTAGGGGTCTTACCTTCCAGTATTCCTCTAGCACTTATTTCCTTCCTACCATGAAACTTCTTTTCAATTTTATTCCTTCAAGAGATCATTCATTTTTATAACAAATGATTAAATCGACATCTGGGTATCTATGGGACTTCTGGAAATATGGAAACATCAGCTCCATCCTGGGTCTAGCATCCACGAATCTAAGATGATAATGACCACATTGGGGATCTTTTCACAACTTTTTATCTCACTTTGAAGAAAGTTCTTACTGGGCACGCTGGCTCACACCTATAATCCCCGTGCTTTGGGAGCCCCGGGTGCGAGGATCTCTTGAGCCCAGGAGTTGGAAACTAGTCTAGGCAACACAGTGAGACCCCGTCTCTACAAAAAAATCAAATTGTTAGCCAGGTGTGGTGGTGCATGCCTGTAGTCCTAGGGACTCCAGAGGCTGAAGCAGAAGGATCAGTGGAGCCTAGGAGTTTGAGGCTGCAGTGAGGTATGATTGCGCCACTGCACTCCAGCCTGGGTAACAGAGCCAGACTCTGTCTCAAAAAAATAAAAAATAAAAAAAATTCTTGCTTGCAGTCCTTTAGAAAGAGATCTGATCAGATTTTCTTGAACAAGAGGAAACAAAGAAAGGCAAATGCTTAGGACCCAAACCCTTTTTGGGTGAGAATGTAATATTTTTTAATATCCAGTAATGTTACATACACACCTGACAGATGTATCAACTCACAGAAAAATATTAGTTTGGCTTTTTAAAAAAAGGGAAAAAACTTCAATATACATTTATCGAGATTACAAAAATCTGACAGATGTATCAAGTCACAGAAAAATATTAGTTTGGCTTAAAAAAAGGGAAAAAACTTCAATCCACATTTATTGAGATTACAAAAATAACAGCACATTTCATGAACTCATTACAAGTCGGAGTTACCAACACATCCAGAGATAGGAAGAGCATCTTTAAGTTAACTGCTTCTTGCCAATACAAATCTCACAACATAAAAAATAAATTTATTTTCATATTTACAGAAGAAACATGCTGATTGTTTCTTAAGATTCTCTTCGGAATTAATGGGCGAGATTATTTTTAAAGTCAGGGATCATTTTGAATTGAAGAAGTTATTTTAGAAACATCTCACAATGCATTTTGTGTAATACCACTGAACAGTTCTGCATCCTCTTCTAAAGATCGTGTTTTTATCGCAGGGCTTCTGGAACTTCCACCTACAAAAATAGCGGATTTTCTCTCAATGAAACAATACATATGATAAGGGAAAAATATCCGTAGGATATGTCTCTAGCAGTATCCTCTGAGAAGAACTCAAGCATAGGTTGATTATTGCTGCATGGTTACAATTTTTGTTACCATGTTATACATTTTATGTTATAAATTAGGTATCAAATCAATCACAACTCTGTGGTAAAATTTTTGACAAGTGGTGAATCCTTTTGGAATTTAGATTATATTCCCTGGTTTTCTTCTTAAGGGAATTGGGACATGTATGTCCTGGAGTGTCTTAAAATGGTCCTGGCCCTTATGTGACTGAGAGGCTGGGAAAGTGGCCCAGACGTTCCTCTCAAATGGAAATGTGCTCACTTTTGTGCCTGCTCCTAATGTTTCAAACTTGGTGTGCTTGCTCTCGCATACTAAAATATTGAAAGTACTGAAGTACTGATAAGTATTGTGAGAGGTGACTTTGGTGCCACCATGCAATGGAGGACAACTCATTGACTGTGCCTGTGCCCCGTGCCTGTTCTCTGGTTACTTACCCGCTTTAGCTGTTTTATGCTGCTTCCCCGAATTGCTTCCATGAGATTCTCATGAGCTGATCTCTGTGGGGTAGAAGGTCGGGAACTGTCTTCCGTTTTCTTCTCTTGCACTGACCTCAGAGAATTTTTTATTTCCTTTAGGATATTGTTTGGCTGTTTCTTGACCTTTTTCCCTTTTTTCTTTTTCTGTCCATTTTGTAATGCCCGTTGGGCACTCTCCTGTTGTTTGATGACTTCTGCAATGTTTCTGGTAATGAGCTTTTTCTCTGGGAGTGGAGGAGGGGGAGGAGGAGGAGGAGGTGGTGGCAGCCTTTGGGAAGAAGGAGGGGGAGGGGGAGGGGGAGGAGGAGGAGGGGGAGGAGGAGGAGGTGTGGCCACAGGAGACAGAGGACGGCTCCTCACAGTCCGGACCTTTTTGGAGAGTTTTGGGGATGACCAGGGTGAGTGCCTGGGAGACACATAAGGTGAAGAGCTAGGTGTTCCTCTTTGCCAGACTTTGGTCCTAAGATTGGGTCCTCCATCATATCCCTCCTGCTGTTTTTGCTCCTGCAAACGTTTTTGCCTCTGTTTATCCATATTTCTTGTCAAAATGCTCGTCATGCTCATTCTTGGTCCTGGGAGCTCAAAATGGTATCCCAGCCTCAGCAGCGTCGTGTTCTCCTTCAGCAGCTTGACAATCTCCATTTCCACCTGGCTGCCCATGATGTGCCTCTGGTTGTGGAAACGCAGCTCGGTGAGCACCGTGTTGTGCTGCAGAGCTCTCATGATGGCCAGGATTCCCTTTCCTGTTATGAAGTTGGAATCGACGTTTATATTGGTGATGTGCTCATTGACTTTGAGCATCTCCGCAATGGCCATGGCCGCACTATCGTCGGCATGCGTGTTGGCCAGACTGAACGTCTTCACCACAGTGTTGTCCTTGAGGGCTTCAGCAAAGCGGGTAAGTGTCTGTGTTGTGATGTTCTCAATGTTGTTCAGGTTGACTTCTGTGGTGTCAGGGTCATTGCTTTTAATCTTGTCCAAAGCGTCCTCAATCACTGTAGGATTTCCACAAGGGTGAATGGCAGCTGGGGACTCTGTGTTTCTTCCATTGCTGCCGTTGGTCAAATTTATGTTCTCTATTTGACTTTTAAATATCTTTGGCTTAGAGTTATCAGAATTGACACTATCATAATTTACAGTTCCATTAATCCCTTTTGCAGTTTCAATTGTTCTTTCCTCTTCCTCGCTGTCTTCTTCCTCCTCTTCCTCCTGGGACTCCTCCTCCTCCTCTGTATACACTTCCTCAGAAACCTCACTGTTACTTTCAGTAAAGATAAGCTCTTCCTCACTTTCCTCTTTGTCTTCTGCAACCTAAAGAGTATGATATCATCGTTAAGCTTCTTAAAAATGATATCATTTTTAAGTACATTTTTTAACTTGCAAAAGTAGCACATGGCAAGTGACATAAGTTTATAAGGAAAAAAGTTAACAGTCCTCTGCTTCTGATCTGTCTAGTTCTCATGACCAAGGCTGACATTTTATTGCAATAAAGAGCAATAGCTTTTTCTACAAAATTTCTCTTGTTTTCTGCAGAATATCCAGAATTCAACTTATTGAATAAAATTATATAATCATTTTGCCAATCTGAACAAATAAATCAGAACTTCAGCTTTGGAAAACCTTGATAAATTTGTCCACCTCCTGAGGACCGACTCTTACTGATTAACTCTCCATTTACTTACAATGTAGCAAATTCAGCCCTCCCTTCTGGAATCACTCTGTCCTTTCTTATTTCTCCATCTCAAGCAATCAAATGACAACAAAAATACAGAATATGTTAATGAGTTCCCCTTTTTAATGCTCAAAAATTCCCAAATTTGCCATCCATAGCAGATGTGACAGAAGCCAACCACTCTCTACCAGGCCTTGCCTCAGTGTAGACAGAAGCAGAGCTGTCATTTGCTCCTCCAGCATTTATCTGCCTCTGCGGTAGAGCCGGCACAGGGATTCAGAGACTCTCTGAATCACCTGAGAGCTGCCTCTGTAGCTGTCCCTTATCTGGGCAAGGGAAGTCTAAAGGCAGGGCTGCTGCTCAGGACAGCAGGAGGTCAAAATCCAGTTCGATGCAGAGGAAACATTCAGGTCACCCTTTTGGGAAGCTCACCTTGAAACCTCCATCTAGTCCAGGGTTAAATGAGACAGACAGCAGAAGACCAGGTGGGAAAGGTAATCACCCTTGACACCCACTAGATTCTAATCAGTAAAGTGGATGGAACAGCAGAGAACAGTAGAAAATCTTGAAGCAAGCCATTGCCCCAGCTTGATGATCTTAAATTATTTAGCATGTATCAATTATGAAAGGCTTTCAGACAAACACAATTTCATTCTATTTTTGTCTTTCCTGTTTACAAGACTTGCTGTACAAAGAAGCCCAAGTGACCCTTTGTTTCTCTTTTTCTTGCTATCTTTTCTGATTTTTACAAAAATAAATGTCTAGAAATTGCTGACAGAGTCTGATTTTTTTCTCCTACTGTCTTTTTAGTCCTTTCTCTTTATCTTTTCTGCAGCCCTGAGACCCTGCCCTGTCCTCCAAGCCCTGATTCTTCTCTCTATATTGGCAACTTTTTTCTCACCCCAAGGGTGCCCGCTGCCTGAGGCATGTGGATCTAGCTTTGGAAAACACTGCACTTGTCTCCAGGCTTGTTTGCCCAGTTGCTGTCACAAAATAGCCTCCAGTTATCCACTCTTTGGAGTGGCAGGCACCAAGCGATGGCCTGGGGAAGGGGTCAGCCACTCCTGGGATGACTTGTCCAGTCTTAATTTACTCCCTTTTACTCCCTTCTTGAGGAGCAGAGAGGGAGAGAGACAGATACTCTGTGTGTCTGCGTGTGTGTGTGTGTGAGAGAGAGAGAGAGAGAAAGGTTTGGTGGCAGCTGGCTGCAAGTCGCACTGCAACAACATAAGAAAAAGAGTGTGGCTCTAGCCAAGTCTGCGGGCATATGCGAGGGGAGAGAGGAAGCCTTCCCTGTCCAGCAGTGAAACAAATTGATTAACCCGAGAAGGAAAGAATTGTGGGCTGACTTCTCCTCATCCCCATTCCACTCCAAATTCCTTATAATTCTAGTCCCTGTAAAGCTATGTGTGTTCATGTGTTTGTATGTATTTTTAGCTGTTTTAGTATTTGGAGGAAAGGGGCCTGTCTCAAAATCCAAGGTATACAGCCTTGTATGACACCATTACATTTCATTCCCTTTGGTTTTTTTAAAGACCCTCTGGCTCTATCTGCAAGATCTGTTTTCCCCTCGTAATGTACCTGGACAGGTAATACCTGAAACTGTGAGTTGTCATTAGGCATCTAAATGATAGCTCTCCCAGAAAGCCTTCTTTGACATCCCCTCCAATTATCCCTCCGATACATTCCTGTAGCATTGTACTCGCCCCCAATAAAGTACCTGTCACTCTTTATTTTGGTCACTTGTTTTCCCCAGCAGACAGTTAGCTGTTGAGAGCAGTGGACCATGTCTGCTTTGCTCACCTAGTACAGTGCTTAGCATGTAGTAGGAGCTCAATAATTATTTGTTTACCGAATGGCTCTAAGTTAACATTGGTTAACCACAGATGAGAGTTAGGACTAGACACAGGAAAAAGGTGACAAGCTCTCTCAGTTTGCCTGAGTGCGAAGGGTTCCCTAGGATTTTAGGCATGAAATCTAGACAGTCCCGGACAATCTGAGATGATTAGTCACCCTAGGTGGGGGACATCTGCAGAAAGAAGAACAGAAGGGGAAAATGTGTCTACAGAGGTGAGGTGAAGGGATGCAAAAAACAGACTTTGCTTACTTTATAAAATATTCTGTCCCTAGGGCGCCTGTTTTATGACAGATTTCCTATATGCCACTGCTTTGGCATTAACGCTGATTATTTGAAGAATGGAGGTGGGAAGGAGGGTGTAGAATGAGGAGGTGGGAGATGAGATGTCAAGGGACTGGACAAGGAGAAGGGGAATGTTAGCAAACTTAGAAAACAAATCAGGTAATAAGAAGAGTGGCGGTTCGTTTCTCCTGATCACCTCCCTATTATGTACGTACATATCACATTCAAAGTATGTGTTAATTGACTGCTTATGTTATTGGTAAGTCTTTTTTTTTTTTTTTTTTGAGACGGAGTCTCGCTCTGCCGCCCAGGCTGGAGTGCTGTGGCCGGATCTCAGCTCACTGCAAGCTCCGCCTCCCGGGTTCACGTCATTCTCCTGCCTCAGCCTTCCGAGTAGCTGGGACTACAGGCGCCCGCCACGTCGCCCGGCTAGTTTTTTGTATTTTTAGTAGAGACGGGGTTTCACCGTGTTAGCCAGGATCGTCTCGATCTCCTGACCTCGTGATCCGCCCGTCTCGGCCTCCCAAAGTGCTGGGATTACAGGCTTGAGCCACCGCGCCCGGCCTGTTATTGGTAAGTCTTATGGTACACAGTAGGCTATTAGTAGTTAAGGTTTGGGGGAGTCAAAAGTTATACATGAATTTTGGATGCTGCAGGGGCAGGAGTTGGTTGGTCTGACCCCCATGTTGTTCAGGAGGTAACTGTAGTTGAGCGGTTCTTAAGTTTTACTGTGTGTCATAATCACCTGTGAGAGCACCAATTGTTGGGCCCCATCCCCAGAGTGTCTCATTCATCAGATTGAGGGGAGCGCTATAATTTGCAGTTCTAAGAAGATCCCAGGTAATGCTGATGCTGCTGACTAGGCACCCACAATTTTGAAATGTTCTTTAATTTTCAGGTCTATGTAATTAACAATTCTATTAACCTCTAATGAATTTCTTAACCTCGCCTTGTCTCAGTTCTCCAGTGCAGAAAGTTAAGAATGAAGTGACATAATGGGAGAAACTCATTGGCACCTGTGCTGAGATTTAACCACTGTCAATAGGGAAGCTAGACCATTGGGATTCTGGGGTCCCTGGGAGCTCCAATGTGGCCTAAGTTTGTGTAAGCCCAGGTGGGCAGAAAGGCTGCAGTTCAACAGGTGTTGCATCTGCTTTTTGTAAGCCTTTACAGAGCCAGCCGCCTGATAATCAATCAAGACCCTCCGCTCCTTCTCAGGGTCCCTACTTTACGGCTCTTCGCTTATGCATCTACCTTGCTCCCCCAGCCACCCCACAGCTGTATGAAGAGTTTTCCTGTTGTGGGAATTGGATTTGCACCCTCCATCAGCAAGCTCCTGCTCATCACGCCTTGCAACTACAGAGAGCTGGCCAGCAGGGAAAGTACTGGGAGAAAAGTTAACTAGCCTAGAAAGAAACTGAAGTTCATCAACACAGCAGCCTCTCTAACTGAGCTAATAAGCCATTAGCAGGGATCAGCAAAACCTTTGGCAGGATCAGGTGGGTTCGTCCGGCTGACGACAGGTTTTGCCCTTTGCTTCCACCACTATCACACATTGTGACATTAAAAAGTCTTTGTTGGGTTATTGATATACTGGTTGTATAGCCTGGATATTCTGAGACAGTTTTATTCTTTTTTTTGTCTTTTTTTTAATGAGACAAGGTTTCGGTTTGTGGCTCAGGCTGAGTGCAGTGGCACAACCGTAGCTCACTGCAGCCTCAACTTCCCATGCTGAAGCCATCCTCCCACCTCAGCCTCCTGAGCAGCTGGGACTACCACTTGCTAATGTTCCACCACACCCAGCTATTTTTTTTTGTTTGTGTGTTTGTTTTAGAGATGAGCTCTTACTATTTGCCAGAGCTGGTCTTGAACTCCTAGGCTCAAGTGATTCCCCTGACTCAGCCTCCCAAAAAAGTGTTGGGATTACAGGCGTGAGCCACCATACCCGGCCAGTTTTATTAGAGAGTTTAAAATAATTGTGATAATAATGTTATTATTATTTTGACACTCATTATCACATCAAAGAAAAAAAATTCCCTCTTAAAACAATGGTTGTGGAGGAATTGACCTGCCCAAGTACTGACTTGTATGTGTCCTTCCTTCTAACACATCCCTTCTAGCTGCTCAATACCATGGCCTTGGCAGACCCTGGCCGGATCCCAGTGGCCCTTCCTGCAATGATTGACATGGACAAAACTCACACATATCTTGCTGCAATTGTGGCCCACATAACCCTATCATCAAGATCATCTAACAGCCCTAGATTAGTACTGTGGAAGTCTTGCCATTGGCTTTAGGCCATTTTGACTTTAGATGATTCTAACAGAGTGCAAGGATTTTAAACTGTTTCTCCTGACCTCTGTTCTTCCATAATTCCGGAAGAATTTTTTTTTGTTATATGGACACTTTATTATCATTACTATTTTCCCAGAGAATAGTAGTCTTTTGGACTTCCTGCTGGTAATGACTCATTTGGCAAATTCAAAGTAACTGTTTACTGGGCAGTACACAAGAGATTCACAGACCTGAGCTCTGATATAAGCACATTTACTAATCTCAGGATCACCATCGTAAAGGAGACAGAAATCTTAAAGATCATCTGTGCTGCCCCTGAGTCCTCAGATGGATTTCAGGATGTGTTATCATTTTGAAATTCTATGCAAAAGTTGTGTATTTTGCACAAACCCAGGGCTATTTTAAGACGGTTCATAACTTATCAAAATTTCAAAGGGGTTCTTGATTCACAAAAGAAACACTGTCTCTAACTCCCTCGATGTCCAGAGGGAAAGCGAACCCTGAAGTGATTGTTCAAGGTCTAACAACATGGGAACAGAGCAGGGACTCGTAACAAGGCCCCGTGACTCTCAGTGTCATGTACTTCCCACCACCCCACACTTCTTGGTGTTGGAACAGAACTATTTCACCATAGCTACTATCACAGTCAAAGCAACCAGCGTTCCCACTTTTGTCTTTATAGGAGAGAATAAATGTACTTAACTGAAAAAAAAATGTATACATGCTATACGTACATATATATCTTAGGAACATTACCAACTTATAGCTCCAACAAGACTTATGTTTGGCAAAATATTGAATCCCATAGACTGGTTGTGAATTATTTTCCTCTTGAGCTTTCTATTTGTAATCAAAGAGCCCCAATTAAGAATTTTACATATTATGATCCATTGGGTGACCATAGCATTTACATGATTATTTCAGCCTGAAAAATTATTTAGTAGCAAGTATAAATGGGTTCTAGAAAAATTCAAGTGATTAGAATTGAGAAGTTAGGGAAAACAAGTGTCTAGGTTTGGGATGGGGTGATGGGGAGGTGGGGTTAGCCGATGAAAAGTCCCGAAAGCCTACCTTTCCACATTCCCCCAGTCTCTCCTTCTCCAAGAGTTTTTGGGACTCCTTTTCCCAATAGGCCATCAGTGCCTCTCTGCTGAACGTCCCTGTGGGGGTTTTCTCAGTCAGGCTCTTCTGCCTTAGCCCCACGGGAAGGTTGCGGTCAGGTTCGATGTCTTCCAACTCTCTCTCTAGCTCCTTCAGCTCCTCAGCTGACAGGGAGGCGAGGAGTTCATCCTCATCGATGGATTCATATTTACTGAGTCCTCTTCGGTATCCAAAGGTAGACATGGTCCCTGCTTTGTCAGACCCAGAAGGAGCTTGAAGGACCAGGCATTCAAGGCAGCCAGAAGCAGGCAGGGAGGCAAGTGGCAGACTGGTCAACAACTGGTGCTAGGAGTGGCTGCGGGAGCCTTTTAAGAGTGGTGATACAGGGCTGTGACAATGCAGAGAGGGGTGAAAGCATGGGCTGTTTTAAGCATCAGACGTCAGCTAGACATTTGAACACAAAGAATGTCACCTCGGTGGTGGATGGAGGTCTCAGAACCAGTGGGGATTATTAACATACTGGCCAGGGCCATATTTAGCTGAGCCCGATAGCTCCTGAGGACAGGCAGAGAGTGTTTCAGATAAGGAGTAACATAGTTCTTCTCACTTTGTATTCAAACAACAAGGGAATAACATTTATTTTGAAAATGACTTGCCGCCACCACCATGGCCATGAAAAGATTTTTTCATTATAATCTTAGGGTTGAGAAATGTCTCCACAGTACTCCATGGGTAGTTGTTCTGGTTCTTCTATAAACATACTGTGGGTGCTACTGATGGGGACAGAAGGTCATAATAATATAATATTTCATAATTTTATTGTACTTTGCAGTTTACAAAGCACTTTAATACGTTTTTCTAATCATAAATCCTGTGAGATGAATAACATGATTCTCATTTATAGATGTTGGCAACTGAGGCATTGAGAGATTAAGTGAAACATCAGAAGTCAGAGAGCTGAAAGTACAGAGAGGTATCTTTCTCCACTGAACGAAATGCTTCCTCCTTCTCACCATGATTACTAGTGAAAAACTAGACTTGCAAATAAAACTCTAAAAAGACAAACAATAGTATTGGGTATAATTTGTTAACGACTGACACTATGCCATTCCAGTGCTAAGCATTATCTCCTTTAATTCCACAATCCTGTAAGGGGTACATTAGTGCCCATACTTTACTAGTACACACTCAGAGAGGTTAAGTTACTAGCACAGGAGCACAAAGCTAAGAAGTAAGACAGCCAGAATCTGAGCCCAGATTTGTACCTGGCCTGAAAATGGAAGAGATGTTAATTTGAAATTATATATACAACTTGATCAGTATGTATTATATACATATGCAACAAATTTTCTTATGTACTCCATACATTTGCACAAATTAAAAAAAGAAAGTATATATGACCGTTTTGTTATATATATGTTAAAATAAACCCATAGTTTGTAGGACTTCATAAATATACCATTTTATAGATATGTAAAATCTATTAAAATATTAATGCAAACAAAAATACATTTATCAATACATGTATAGTACGTGATATTCTGATTATACCTTCAGCAGCTGGTGAATATTTGGGTTGTTTCTAGTTTTGGGTTCCTAGCTTTTATCTATGAATACAGTTTCTATGAACATTTACATGCAGTGTTTGAGTGACCTCAGGTTTTCATTTATTTTGAGTAGCTATATGGGAGCAGAATTACTGGGTTATATGATAAATTTACTTTTTAAGAAACTGTAAAAATCTGTTTTCCAAAATGGCTGCACCAATTTACATTCCCATCAACGATGAATGAGAGTTCCAGTTTCTTGACATCCTCACCTATTATTGATTGTCTTTCTATTATAGTCATTTTAGAGGGTGTCAAATGATAGTTTTAATTTTCATTTCCCTAGTAACTAATGATGTTCATCATTTCATGTGTTTATTGGCCATCTTATATCTTCTTTGGTGAAAATATTTATTCAAATCTTACCTCCCCCTTTAAAAAAAATTTTTTTTTGAGACAGGGTCTTGCTCAGTCACTCAGGCCGGAGTGCAGTGGAGTGATCATAGCTCACTGCAGCCTCAATCTGTCACTTATGTCCATTTTAAAATTGGGTTAATTATCTCCTTATTATTGAGTTGTAAGAATCTTTATATATTCTGGAGACAAATATTTTATTAGGTGTATGTTTGTTTTATTCTGGAGCTTGTCTTTTGGTTCATTTTGAAGAGCAAACTTTTTAAATTTTGGTGAAGTCCAAGTCCAATTTATCAATTTTTTTCTTGTATTGTTTGGTGTTATAGTTAAGAAATATTTTTCTGGCCGTGCATGGTGGCTCATGCCTGTAATTCCAGTGCTCTGGGAGGTTGAGGTGGGCAGATCACTTGAGCCCAGGAGTTCAAGACCAGCCTGGCCAACATGGCAAAACCCTGTCTCTACTAAACATAAAAAAATTGGCTGAGCATGGTGACAGATGCCTATAATCCCAGCTACTCCAGAGGCTGAGGTGGGAGAATCATTTGAACCCAGGAGGCAGAGGTTACAGTGAGCCAAGATGGCACCACTGCCCTCTAGCCTAAGTGACAGAGCAATACTCTGTCTCACAAAAAGAAAAAAGAAAAAAGAAAATTTTTGTCTAACCCAAGGTCACAGAGACTTACTCATATTTTCTTCTGAAAGTTGTATAGTTTTAGGTTTATTTAGGTTTCCTACCCATTTTGGCTTATTTGTATGTATATATTCATCTTTTTTATTTTTTATTTTTTATTTTTTAAAGGTATATATTCATCTTTTTTATTTTTTATTTTTTAGGCAGGGTCTGACTCTGTTGCCCAGGCTGGAGTGTAATGGCACTATTGCACTCCATAGCTCACTGTAGCCTCTACCTTTTGGGCTCCGGTGATCCTCCCACCACCGCCTTCGAGTAGCTGGGACTACAGACGGCAAGCCACTACGCCCAGTTACTATTTTTTTATTTTTTGTAGAAATAGTGTTTTGCCATGTTGCTCAGGCTGGTTTCAAACTCATGGACTCAAGTGCTGCCCCCGCCACAGCATCCCAAAGTGCTAGAACTACAGGTGTGAGTGACAACACCTGGCCCAAATATATCTTTTTGCACACAGATATTCAATTGTCGTAGCACCATTTGTTGAAAAAACTATCCTTTCCTCTATTGAATTACCTTGGCACCTTTATGGAAAATTAACTGACAATAAATACAAGGGTTTATTTCCAGACAGTCAATTCTGTTCTGTTAATCTATATATCTATTCTTATGCAATATCGCATGGTCTTAATTACTGTAGTTTTATAATAAGTTTTGAAATCAGGATGTGCATAAGTCTATCTGACTTTGCTGTCTTGTGAGAATGTTTTGGGTAACTATTTTGATCTTAACTCATTATGGTATTCTGCTCCAAAAATAACTATGACACTTCAGTGATGCTAATGGAAGAGATGATTATCGAATTAGAAGTAATGAGTTCATTTTTTTTTTTTTTTACATCCTGTAGCATATGCTTTTGGGTAACCTCAGCTCAGCGAGGGCCCATCTTTTTTATTTGAAAGGGTTTGATTTTTGGCAATGACATCAAGTCATGATAGCCAGATCTGATGCATAAGATGAGTCATTCAGATGTAGTATCACATTGTAGGTAAAAAGATGAATAAGGATTACAACCATGTAAAAATCGATGTGCTTTTGGGAAATAAAGAAGAAAAGATGTCTAAATGATAGCATGAGCTCATTCTTTCAACAATTATATATTGGCCACATGTAATATGTTGACTACTGTGCAAGTTTTAGGGTATATAAATATGTGCAAAGAAACACTGGAATTGTGTTTTACCCTGTCTCTCTCATGTTTGTAATCGTTCTGTAACATCTTTTTTTTTTTTTTTTTTTTTTTTTTTTTTTTTTTTGCTGATTTTTACTGGACAATTGACAAAATACATATTACATGCCAGATTCTAATTTAGTTGCTTGGGTTAGAGAAGTCAACACAATCAACAAAGTTCCTTCCTCTGTAGAGCTTACATTCTAATTGGGAGAGACAGACAATATCTAGACAAACATGTAAATATAGAACATATTAGATAGAAGTTCTTTGGAGAAAACTAGAGCAGGGTAAAAGGGAAGGAAGATTATGGGGGTAAAATTTCATCTAGGAAGATCTCTGTAGTAAGGTAACATTTGAACATAGACCTGGGCTCAATACATGCAGACTATAATATACAGTTAGTATTCAGATATTTTAGAATCACAGATTATCAGATTTCAAAAGGACTTTGAAATACATGAATTTTCTATCACTTCTATATGTGATCATCTGGTGTTTGCTTGGACATCTTCAGTGAAAATAGCACATCTTCAAAAGCTCACTTCATTGTTGGATGACTCAAATCTTCAGAAAAACCTTTTTATTGCTTTGAAACTAGTCTCTTGAAAAATCAACGTATTTTAAATTTTGTCATTGGAACAACCCAGAATATCGTCTCACATGGATTTCTGCCCCCCCCCCCCCCCCCAAATCTTACGTTTCCCATGAGTGACTCTGAAATGGCTCCAAAAGAGAAGGCTTAATGCCTTTTGTTTGTTTTTGTGTGTGTTTTTGCTATGTGGCAGCTTCACTGGAAAAGACCATTATGGTCTCTCAAAGACATTACCTTAAAAACAGTAGTCATTTAGATATCCTAGTATATTTGTTACAAATCACTCCGATTATAATAATAATCACAACTCATTAATGATCTTATGAGTTGGTTCAATTCCTGGTTCCTCCTGTAAGTATCCTTCACAAGCTTTAACTCTCCTGGATACAATTCTGCTGAGTGATCAAACACTATCTGCCTGACCCTGACTAGAATTAAATATGGTGAATAATTTAGTTTTCCTTGAAACCTTGTCTACATTGAAAAAATCCAGTCACCTATATGTTCCAAGCATCAGCATTTTGTATTTTGAGATTTTTACTTGGTCACATTATGTTTTTGGATAGAATTGCTTTTACAGTCAATAATACTCCAAGCCTTTTGACAGTTAATATTTTTTGTTAAAAAAAAATCTGCATTGGGGGAGAATTTTTTCGTAGTTCTGGCTTCCCAGTGAGATATATTCAGATACACTCAGATGCATACTATCTCCCAATATATTGGTGATTCCCTTTTTAGTGAAAACAGAGTTTCCTCTTTCAACTTTTTTTTTTTCCCTTTTGGTTTCCTCCTGAAAATACTATCATTTGTTTGTTGGTTTGGTTAGTCAACACACATTTACCAACTACCTTGTATGGAACAAGTCTGTGCTGGAAGCTGGGATTATAAACAGAAAATGGAAATTGATCTACTCTCTGCCCTCAAGGAGTTCGTACTCCTGGGAGAGGCAGACAGCTGACAGTAACATAGTGCAGTGATGCCTCTAGCCAGGCGCCAGGGAGGGAAGAACCATGGGGCACAGATAAAGAAGCAATATAGCCTATATGAATGGAGT
Organism: Trachypithecus francoisi; assembly: GCF_009764315.1. Taxonomy (NCBI): domain Eukaryota; kingdom Metazoa; phylum Chordata; class Mammalia; order Primates; family Cercopithecidae; genus Trachypithecus; species Trachypithecus francoisi. The sequence goes on from NW_022681469.1 coordinate 35,475,000, forward strand.
CGGAGAAAGTGCAGAATCAGATAGAGCTTTCCAGGCCGAAAGAGCAGCTTCTGGGCAAATAGACAGGTGTATGGAAACAAAAACAAAAACCAGACTGTTTGGCATAGGGGTGCAGAGTAGGTGGAGATGAGGCAGAAACTGGCCCTGATTCATGTACTACTTTTTAAAAATGGCTTTGGTATGTAACCCTCCCCCCTCTTAATAGCCCCCAGTATCATGCCCTCACATAGTAGGTGCTTATACTTATTGAATATTTCTTTATTTGAAGGGCTTTCTAGGCCATGTCAAAGAATTTTGGACTTTATTACTATCTGTGTTAGGTGGATGTAACATTACCCCATAGCATCATCCATAGCCATAGTTGCCTAACAGTACACTGTTCACCTTAGCAAGTGTCCTGATTTAATGGAGACTCAACAAGAGGGTGGCAAAAACTCACCAGTTCCTCCAAAAATCAGCAATACCAGACCTGCCAGTAGATCTGGTGTTTCCACAATTAGTATTTATAGGATGATCAGAGAGAGCTCCTAAATGTACACTTATCTAATTCCTACTTCAGCCTAACACTCTCTATGGAAGGAGACTCCTACTTCCTATAGGTGAGTTACTTTGCTTGCGCCTTATGTTCTCATGGAAACATTGCAAGCATTTAAAAGCTTTGCAAGGCCCTACCAATTGTTTGTTTTCTAACTTTATTAATTCCCAAATTTCGAGAAGAATTTGGTAATTTCAGAAACTATTCCTATTTTAAAAGATTTGTTTAGGCATTCCTATTTATATCCACCAGAGTTAAATGAATATATTATACAAATATATTTAATTATTAATTATATATAATATTTATATGTCATATGCAATATATATTTCATATTTAATTGAAATCTTCCTTTCCACTGATCCTCTGCTTTATTCTACTATAGGCTTGTATTTTTATTTTATTTATTATTTTTTTGAGACAGAATCCCTCTCTGTCGCCCAAGCTGGAATACAGTGGCATGATCTCAGCTCACTACAGCTTCTGCCTCCCAGGTTCAAGTGATTCTCCTGCCTTAGCCTCCCAAGTAGCTGGGATTATAGGCACCCACCACCACACTGACAAATGTTTATATTTTTTAGTAGAGACAGGGTTTCGCCATGTTGACTGGTCTTGAGCTCCCAGTCTGTAGTGATCCGCTCACCTCAGCCTCCCAAAGTGTTGGGATTACTGATGTGAGCCACCACACCTGGTCTTCTATAGGCTTTTATCACTCACAGATTTAATATATGTATTTCAGTGATGAAGGAAGGAAGGAAGGAAGGAAGGAAGGAAGGAAGGGAGGGAGGGAGGGAATCTCCATCTGAGTATATTACTGGTAGCTAAAACTCAACCGCCCCAAACCAGTGTTTTAATTTGCATTTATACTTTCCCCACCCACTCTCCCAGCCTTCTATGTTTCTTTTCTTTTTTCCTTTTTTCATTTCTGTTGTCACTTTTTTTTTCTTTCCAACTTTTATTTTAGGTTCAAGGGGTACACGTACAGGTTGCTGCATGGGTAAACTGCATGTTGTGGGGGTTTGGTGTACAGATAATTTTATCACTCAGGTAATCAGCTTCTACATTTCCGAATATAGTATCCTCATCCACGACGTGCTACAGCCTCTGTGCTACCTTTGTGTCCTGCCTTCACCAACATCATTATATTCCTTTGGAAGACCTAAGCTCTTATATTTTAAACAGCTCTTGAATCTTACTTTATTTCTTGCTGTTCCCCTTGCTTGAATCTAAGCTGCTGTCCTCATTTTCTTGGACGATGGTCATGACGAACTAGCAGTTTCCCTGGTGCATTGCTACATGATTCTTTCCCCTTTACCACAATGCAGCCAGAGTTAACCTTTTAAAACACAAATCTCATGAACTAATTCCCTGGCTAAAACCCTTGAATGGTTTCCATTGTCCTTCAGATAGAACCTTCAACTGCAAGCTCTGGCCCTTCCAGCATCAAGCCCTACTCACCTTTCCAGCTTCAACTTGGGCCACTTCTTCCAACTCTCACACTTGAGCCACTTTGGGCTGAATTGTCCACACATCCTTCATCCCCAAGTCATTGCACTGCTCCTTTCTTGGCCTGGAAAGCCTTTGCATCTTCTACTTTACCCAAATCTTAAGTAACACTTCCTCAGGGAGGTCTTTCCTGATGTCTGAAGCTAGTTTAGTTCTCCCAGCTCCCACAAAACTATTTCATGGTAGTAGTATCCCACTTGGGATTACCTGTTTCAAATAGGTCTTCGCAGGAAAGGCCTTTTCTCCAAGGAAGAAAACATGTCTGCCCCATTTGCCATCCTCAGGGGCTAGCATAATTAGTAACTGTTCGGGAAGTAATTAAACACACACACACACACACACACACACACAGAGAAAGAAAACAAAACAAAACAATGCAAAACTGATGAGTTGGAGAGTAGGCAAGGGTGAATCCAGTGTTATAGAAGCCAAGAATTATACAATGTTGGGAACCTCTTTAATAATATAAAATTATAAATACAAAATTAGTTATAAAAGTGAAAATGTGTTTAAAACAATAATAGAAATCATGATAAAGTACTGGGTCTTAGGTGATTTAGACTTCTTTCTTCTGTGATGCCTTTAAGGAGTTTATTAGAAATGTTTTCAGAGAAATGCCACTTCATTGTAACCTGGCTTCTCTCTCCACCAAGAGCTCTCTACCAATCCTGCAAACCCCAACACCCACAAGGACCTGAAGCTCACTCTTCACGGTCAGTCTGCCTTTCAGCATGTCCCCCAGTGTAATGAGTGAGCCCAACTGACCACTGAGTGCTCATATCTCGTAGTGCCATTTTTGTCCCTTTCATGGATGCCTTTCTTATTTAAATTGCCCTCAGTTTGCTGGTGAGTAAACATTGAAATCATATTATAAACCAAAAATAAGATTCTAAGCACCTCCCCCCTCCTCCATTCTATTGAACAGACAGCCTTTGGGCCAAGGGGACCCCAGGGAAACCTGAAAAACTGAATTTTGGCCATGACAGGAAGGTGGTCAGACACACCTCATTATACCCTCTCCATTTTGGAGTTTAGGCACAACTGGCCAACATTAACATCAGAAATCATAATGAAACGGCCTTTGCAAAATTATGACTGAGGCAGTGAAAGAGATCTGACTTAACTGACTCCATCTTGCTTCTAACCTCCAAGCTGTCCTTGTTCATTCTTGAGTGTAGGCTGAACTAATTTTGGGAGAAACTTAGTTATAGTTTAAAACAAAGATGATAACAGCCCTTTCCCAAAGTAGACTTGCTTCTTTCCAGGAAACTAGATTGCCTTTGTAGGACTAATATTAGCCACAAGATTAGGAATCATGGTTTACGAGTCGTGCAGCTGGAGGCTACAAGATTCTGACCCTTCCTAAACTGCTCCTAAGATCAGTGCTTGAGATATTTTGCAGACCCTGCACCTGATAGCATCGTCCAGATGGATAAACTGACTCATCTGATCTTGTGACCCCAACACAGAAACTGACACAGTGCAAGAAGACAGCTTCGATTCCTGTGATTCCATCTCTAACCTGTGACCAATCAGCACTCCCGGCTCACTGGCTTCCCCTCACCCACCAAGTTGTCCTTGAAAACTCTGCTCCCTGAAATGCTCAGGGAGGCTGATTTGAATAATAAAACTCTAGTCTCCCGCACAGCCGGCTCTGCGTGAATTACCCTTTCTCTATTGCAATTCCCCTGTCTTGAAGAATCGCTCTCTCTAGGCAGTGGGCAAGGTGAACCCTGTGGGAGGTTATAGTAAGACTGACAAAACTTCTCTTGTGGCAATAAGATTCCAAATTCCAACATGACTCTGGTATAGCATCACATATTCTCTGAGGGCTGCCTCCTATGAGACTTCATTAACTTAACAAGGGCCTTGGCTTCTGCAACCTCCTTGTCTTAGCTCAAACATTTCTTTCTACTGACTTCCTACGTTTTTAGACAAAGTTTAACTCTTTCAACTAATTGCCAGTCAGAAAATGTTTAAATCCACTTGTAAAATGGCCTCTGCTTCCAGATATCGTGGCTTTTTTTTTTTTTTCTGAGACAGAGTCTAACTCTGTCGCCCAGGCTTGAGTACAGTGGCGCGATCTCAGCTCACTGCAACCTCCGCCTCCTGGGTTCAAGCCATTCTCTTGCCTCAGCCTCCTGAGTAGCTGGGACTATAGGCGCCCACCACCACGCTTGGCTAATTTTTGTATTTTTAGTAGAGATGGGGTTTCAGCATATCAAACTGGTCTTGAACTCCTGACCTCGTGATCCACCTGCCTCAGCCTCCCAAAGTGCTGGGATTACAGGCATGAGCCACCATGCCCGGCCTATTCTTTAGGCTGAACTAATGTACATCTTCCATGTATGATTTATGTCTTTACTTATAACTCCTATCTCCCTAAAATGTATAAAACCAAGTGCTATAACCCAACTGCCTTGGGGACTCTTTCTCAGAATCTCTTGAGACTGTACCTTGGGCCATGGTCACTCATATTGACTCAGAATAAACCTGTTTAAATATTTTACAGAGCTTAGCTTTTTCATCAACAGTATGTTACATTATCATTGGCAAATTTGGGAAACTGGAAATTCTTTTATTCTCACAAATGTTGAGTCTACTGTTAACAAGCTATTCCTAACTTTCACCCTCCCTCTGCACCTGCCTGTTTTAAAAAAAGTCTTAATCTAATTTCTCTAACTGCACAGGTGCAAGGTTGCTGCCTGAAATAGATCTAACATGTTTCCCAGTTACACGGAAGGGTTTGGGTTTTCAACATTTCCTACGGATGATTTGTAATTAGGCTGCTGAACTAACGTAATGGCTCCTAAGGAAGTTAAGCTTCCGACATTGCTCAGTCAGTTTGCTGGGAGCTTCTCAGATAGCTGGAAAGAGGCTCCCGGGGGAGAATGTCAGGCAGAGGTCAGGCTCTGTACAGACAACAACCAAACAGGCCAAAGGGATCAGATGAGAACTGGCAATACCCTTATCAAGTCTTCACTCTTAGGTTTGGCAGCCATGCAAATCTCCCAGCTATGCCAGCTTGTGGTAGTGAGCATGAGTCAAATTTAAAATTATTGGAGCTATTTATAATATCTTGCAATTTTATAATATTTATAGTTTATAAAATACTTTTATCTACAGTCAATGTGCCAGGCAGTACGACATGCTAATATGATCTCCATTTAATAATTGTGTATATTAACACAACGTGTTTGAGACAACATTTGCTGAAGTGAATACTACTGAATTAGTTCCATTTTACAAAGGATAAAAGTTCTGAGAGGTTAAAAAGTCCCTGTAAGTATGCCCAGCTAGTAAGTGATGGGTATGGTTATGTTCTAATGAGTCCAAACTGCTTCTCACATTGAGATATACTAGTTAGGCATTCAAAATGTATCAAAAAGAAAGAAGGATGGGATGAAAGACAAAGATTTGTAATAGAGCATCTAATGCTTCACCTGTGTATAGTAGGTCTACTTATTGTTTGTTACTCTGATTCAAACATGTAATAATGAGTCCCACAAAAGCAAATAGAAAGATAAACTGATAATGTTAAAACTGTAAAGACCAAAGAAAAAGATTTTCAGAAAAAAAAAGAGAAATAGCTGAATTTATCAACCAAGTCTTTCATCTTACACAGTAGATGGTGAATATGGAATTCCACTTACAAAACAGGAAACAGATTTAAGTTCTAATAAAAGGACATTTTACTTGAGGTGGACTAGAAGGTTCTAATAAAGCTCACCTAAAGTTCTCATAAAGGAAATTTTCCTGGAGGTGGAGTAAAAGGTCTTCCATTCATTCCAGCAATTACCCGTCCTGAAACCCCGAGTGTTGGTCTGACAAGTTTGGACAGAGCTGTTCGCTGTAGTATTAAGATGAATGATGTGGAGGGTGAGCACCCAAGACAGGGATCTCCTTGATATGGTTCCCTCCTCAGGGTCATGACAACTGTCACTTTAGAAGACTCCAGGTCCTGCAGGTAAGTGCTATATTAAAGGGCAGAAAAGTTGAGATCTTTTGTGAATGGGGTAGAGAGGTAAAGTCAGTTTCAAAGTACAGGAATACGAGGATTCAGTGTGGCCTGACAATGGGACAGTTAGTGCTTGAAAGCTGATATCTGGTTACTGAGACTTTTTATTTGAAATTTAATCATGAAAATCAAAGGCACTCTCTTTTCACACAGACTCGCAGCTCCTAACTGACCTTTACTTCCACAGCGCCCTGTGTTCTTGAGATCTAGGGCCTGTTGAATATTTGCCTTCTCTGATTGCCCCCGCCAGGAGTCCCTAGTTTCTCTTTGTTCTCCTTTCTACGGCATCCTCAGTGAATCGGAGCTGGTTTTCAGAGAAGTTATAAAAGACCCATCCCACTGGTAACATGATCCCTTGCCAATTCCTGCCCTTAACAGGACTGGAAACTTTCACTTTTAGCTCTCCAACCTACATGTTTTGTTGCATTTGTTTTCTCAAATATATATTTTTAAGAGGTGGAAAAGTTATATTACAAACAGCATGAAAATGTCAGAGGCTGGCAGAACAAGCTGCGTGTGTTCGGGTTGAGGTCCAGTAAGATTGGTGAAGGCAGCAGGCTTTGTGTTGCCCTTGAAGAATGTGTCATCATCTGCTTTTACTGGCCTTATCAGCAGGGCAAAACCAATAAATCATGTGCTGCCAGCACAAGAACCGAGTGCTTTCCTCCAAGCCAGATGATTCCATTGTCGTGCCGGGCCTCTCAGGGAGGTTGTAAACATGGCATTCTCTGCCAGTAAGACACATGCTCCTCCTGTTCTTTTTTTTGTTTTGTTTTGTTTTAAGGAGACATATTGAGGTGAAATTTACATATCATAAAACCTACCTTAAGTGTAACATTCAACGATTTTTTTTCTTCTGGTAAATTTACTGAGTTGTGCAACTATCACCACAAACCAATTTTAGAACATTTCCATGATCTCAAAAAGATCCCTTGTGCCCATTTGTAGTCAACCTTTGGCCCTATGCTCTAGCCCCAGGCAACCTCTAATCTGTTTTCAGTCTATCAATATTCACTTTGTCTGGATATTCTATATAAATGGAATCATACAATTTGTGATCTTCTGTGTTTGGTGTCTTTCACTTAACCCAATGTGTTTGAGGTTCACCTAACCTAATGTGTTTGAGGTTCACACATTCCGTAGCATGTTAACAAACAGGATCCCATTGTCTGGATATGCCACATTGTGTTCATCCATTCACCAATTGATGGACATTTGAATTGTTTCTGATTTTTGGCTATTGTGAATGATGCCTTCCTATTCTTGATGAGCTAAAAATGATATGGAAAGAGCTTGGGATTTGGAGTCAGTTCCTAGGGATTTGGAGTCAAGTCCTAGCTCTGACATTTACTACTTTAGTTAAGTATAAGATGTATTTTCTTATCTATAGAGTGGAGATAATTAATCCCATCCCTCCCCTATTCCTAGAGTAGCTGTAAGAATCAAGTGGGGTGATGTATGTGAAATTCTTTACTAACTGTAAAACCTAGAATAAATGAGAGACATTACTGAAGTAGTCTTCCCAGATGTCTCCGAATGGTCTAGATGGTCCTCAAGATATTTTCCATATTCATAGAACAAATTATGAAGCCTTTGGCTGTAGAAAATATCTGTAATTTCCTTCTATGGACTTGGGGTTCTCCTCCTTTTTCCTTTATCAAAGTCCATTATTTAAAAAAATGTTCGGATGTCATTCTACCTCTCTTAAATGTACTTATATTTTAAACCTTATTTTTGATTGTCAGATAAGGTTTTCTGTTGAAAAGAGGATCTTCAGATACTCCAGAGTCATTGTAGGAAGTATCAAATCACTATAGTTGAAGTTCTGATTTAATCAGGGCACCCTCCAACCCATAGACTCAATTTAGTTTCTTGGGTACTTCAGGTGATTATGAAGGGCAGGCCCCCAGTGAGGGGACTGGGTGCAGAGTTGAACCCAGGTTGATGGGTTCCAATGAGTCAAAGGAAAGTCTAAGCAAATGTTGGCAGCCTCCAGTCAAAGGTGATTAAAACTGTTGCTTCATTGAAATGATATTAAACCAATGTGGGTAACCATATACGTAGGGGTATTCAGACACTCAGGAACATAGCAATTGCACAGAACATGCAATTGCTGACCACTGCATGTCATGCCTGGATATTTAACTTCCACAAAACCTAGAAAATAGCTTCCATGGGAAAACAGTATAGACTTTGCTTCAAACAGAAAGAACTGGCTACTATTTTTCACACACACGCAATCCAAAGGTAAGTATCACTTTTAGTGCCCTCCACATCTTCTACCTTATGTATAGGATGCTTCCAAGAAGTTTTACCTTAAATCTCATTGAGAGATTCCAGAATGGAAGATTTCCAGAGCAACAGCAATGGCTGTTCCCAGTTTCCTGGAGTCTGAAGCACAGAATGTGAGTGCCTGTCAAGTGCCTCTGATAGAATCACTGGCTAATCCAGCATTAGAACTCAGGCGCTCTCAGTGCCCAGATTCAAATTACTAGACTGTCTCTTTCCCAAAACAGCAAATCCCCCGACATCTCCAGCACTCCCTGAGGTTACACAACACGGGGAACTGAGGTCAAATAAGTCTATTCCTTCTACTCATCTTCTCCCCTGAGAAGCCCTTTCTTCCCTTGACAACAATTGATAATTAAGGCTTTACTAAGGAAAAGAATATGTGGTGGGTTATTGCCTAGAGACAATTCTCTGCAAGTTTTCTTTCCGTGAATGTTGTCAAAGTATTTAGAAATGCCATATGCATTCCTAACATTTTCTTTTTGTATTTTCAGGTATAATGACAATCTACAGTTATGTACCATACAACCAAGGTTCTTGACTTTTACAGCTCTGACATTGGCACTGCCACTATGTGGTAATAATGATGAGAGCTCAGGTTTCATGTGCACTTACTCTATATTGGATATAGTACTTTAGACACTTAGTTCATGCCTTGTCCAAAACCAAGCAGCTAATAATTTGCAGAACCTGGCTCAAAGTGGCTCATAGTCTGTTTTTATTTTTATATTTTAATGATACTATTTATCTGTATAAACTTAAGACACTGTAAAGTTAATTGATATCTTTTGTGGTATCTTTTTGTATTTTTTAAATTGACAACAATTGTATATATTTATGGTATACAACATGATGCTTTGAAGTATGTGTATATTGTAAAATGGCTACATTGAGCAAATTAACATATTCATTACCTCATATACTTTTTTTGTCATGAGAATGCAAAATCTACTCTCTTTGAGGTTCTCAAGTATACAATGCACTATTTTAACTGTTGTTACAATGTTGTACAATACATTTCTTGAACTTATTTCTCCTGAAATTGTGTATCCTTTGACCAACATTTCCTGAATCCCCTCTTCTCCCGCCTCCTGGTGACCGCCATTTTACTTTCTGCTTCCATGAGTTTGCTTGTTTCAGATTCTTCATAAAAGTAAGACATTTGCCTTTCTGTGTCTGGCTTATTCCACTTAACATGATATCTGTTTAATTACAAAATATGTGTCCTTGCCCACTGCATTACCTACAGTACTGCAATAACATGCCATATTTCAATGCATGTGTGTATGTCTGTGTGTATTACATATGTATGTGTCATGTACTTGTGTGTATGTATGTGTATAATGTGCATGTTGTTTCATAAAAAACTTGAAGCAGCCTACATTTTTTAAAAATAATTTCAACATTTATTTTAGATACGGGGGTGCATGTGAAGGTTTGTTACATGGGTATATCGCATGATGCTGAGGTTTGGGGTCTGGATTCCTTCACTCAAGTAGTGAGCATAGTACCCGTTAAGTAGTTTTTCAACCCCTACCCGCTTCTGCCTTCCCCCTTCCCTCCTCCCTTCTCTCCCTCCCTCTTCCCCTTCCTCTCCCCCTCCCCCCTCCTTTCCCCTCCTTTCCTTTTCCCCTCCTTCCCCTCTCTCCCCTTCCCTCTCCCTCCCTCTCCCTCCCTCTCCTCTCTTCCTCCCTCCCCCTTTCCCCCTCCCTCCTCTCCCTTCCTCCCCACCTTGCTCCATGTGGTAGTCCACAGTATCTATTGTTCCCATCTTTATGTCCATGTGTACTCAATGTTTAGCTTCCACTTATAGGTGAGAACATATGGTACTTGGTTTCCATTCCTGCATTAATTTTTGTAGGATTATGACCTCCAGCTGCATCCATGTTGCTGAAGCAGCTTATAATTTTTATATTACTAAGTAATTTCTGATTGGAAGGTGGCTATATACATAAGAGTATGAAACTTGAAACCAAAATTTGCATAGGAATTTCTGGTAAAAGGTCAGTGACAAGAGAAAGGCTTACGTATGTTCTCTGTGTCATAAGATACTCCATCTTGTTAGAGTTTCCATGCTGTCTGACCCAAAGTTTCTGGTTGTTCAAAAGTCTGCATTAAAGATGGTGTTACCTATGAATATTTGCTGCACATTGATACAATTGTTTTCACATCTTCAGCACTGACAGCCTATTACCAGGAAGCATGTTCTGTGGCTACCAAACGTGATTAAACCATAGTTTTCAGGAGGCACTTGGTTTCAATGTCCTTCTTAAAATTATCTTTAGCCAGAAATGGAGATCCTATTTAATGATGGCCTATGGAAAGATAAAACATGCTTAATGAGAGTTCAGATCGGCTTTTTTCCACCCGGACTCTCTGTGTGATACAAAACAAAATCCACAGGGACTAAAACAGTCACAGACATCTTGGCAACATGGGGGAAGATGGCATCCAAACTCTGCCATGTTGATTCCACAGTGGTTAGACAGGCTCCACTGTAGAATGTTTGGCTTCTTCTAATGCTGACTGGGTAGGAGCAGCTGTTACCCTTTCCCGGATAAAGTGACATACTCTAGAAGAAACAGAGTCCTAATGAGATGGAAATTAATTCCTTTTTCCATCCAGCCATCTCAAAAACAAATACACTGCTAGAAAAACCCAAAATATGGTAAGCAAAAGATCAAATCTGATTTAGATATAGCAATTGCTTGTTTTTCATAAGACACATTTTTCTCTTGCTTCATAAATGCCAAAAAACCCACTTTTAAAAACCCATAGCATGTGCAGTTAATTCATATCTTTATATCCAAGTATTTTTTGAATATTATCTATACAAATATATATCAAATAAAATGTTAAAGCTTTAGTGAGCAAAAGTTTAATATATGAAGTATCATAAAGCAGACTTATAACCTCAATATGATTTTTTATTTATTAGAGTAATATTTTTAGGTAACAATACATTTAACCACATCTAAGAGTACAACACAAGAATAATAAAATCTTGTATACAAGATGTTACAATTAAAGATAAATACATTACAGTTTAATTTACATATAGAAATGTCCTCTAGGGAATACAAGAAGTTAAAATTATAGCCCTAATTGTGCAATTTTTTCATACTTATTTATCTTTCAAAGGTAACTAAAGCTAAATACAACTTGAAAATTTTACAGACCAGTGAGATATTACCATTGAAAGAATATAGTAACAAGGTAAAATAAATATAAGAAAAATACACTATTAAAATCTAAGAAAAATAACATTAAATAATTACATTATAAGATTACATAACTCACTCAGAAACTTAAAACTATTATTTCACCATGATGTCACTGATTATTTTTGTCACTTATTCAATGTATTTCAACAAATAATTATTGAACTCCATACTCTAGGGAATGTGTTTGGCCCTGAGAAAGCACTGGAAAACAAAACAAACATAGAACCTGCGCTCATAGACCTTATAGTCTAATAGGAAGACAGCAGGGAACACAGGCAGCTATAATACAGCATGACAAGTTCTGTGCTTAGGCTTCCCATCCTAGAGGAAGCAACATCTCAGCTGAGACCTATAGGGTAAGTGGGATTTGATCAGGTGAAAGAGTGCAGAAAAAGTGGAAAGAAAGTTCCATATGAGAGAAGGAAATGCGAAGACCCTGAGGTTAAAATAGAGCATGGTCTATTCTACAGCAGTGGTTCTCCATACAAAGGTCCTCAGATATTTGATGGCCCACAGTGAAATTCTCACTCATCAGTGGGGAAATGAGAGCAGTGTGAGGTCTTTTCAAAATAAAAGTCATTCAACTTGAATGACTGAGTTTATGACCATCTTATTTTCTGGCATTAAAATGACCCCTCTTTTATGAAATGATGGTGATAGTAGATGGTATTTCTTAATGACTCTTTGAAAAATCAACACAACAAAACCTGTTGGTGTATGACACCTTAAAGTCTAGGGATCACTGTTTAAAAAATAAAATTCTTTTTTTTATTTTCAAGGGAAGGGAGGAAAGGGAGACATCTAGAGATGAGGCTAGAGAAGAAGGCAGGAGTTAGATGATGAAAGTTCAAGTGAAAACTTTGGAATTGAAGAGCGACGGGAATTATCTTAAGCAGAGAAGAGAAAGTCTATTATATTTGTAAAAGACGATTCTGTGATGCTGTGTGTACAAAGTGTCTGGGACAGGGCAAGACAGAGGCAGGGGAGCCAGATGTAGAAAGTGTCTGGGACAGGGCAAGACAGGCAGGGGAGTCAGATAAGCAGCACTGTATTATCCAGGGAAAAAGAAGATAATAGACTTAGGACCAAATCGGGGTGGGGTTGGCGGGTGGTGAGTGGAAGATGACTTCAGGAGACAAACTTAATAGGATTTAGTGATGTGTCTTATTGGGTGAGGAAAATGGGATGGTCAAGCCTGACGTCCAGGCTTTTTTCTTTGGAAACTGAATTGAGCATTGTGGTAACTATTGAGCTCGAGAAAGAGCGTTTTTATTTTTTTTTTTGAGTTCATCTGGGGACATGTTGAATTTGAGGTGTCTTTGTGTTCAAATGTTCACTAGGTCAATTGTCTACACAGGTCGGCAGAACATGAGAGAAGGAGTTGAGCTTCAGGTAGAAATTTTGTAGTCTCTAGCAAAATGATTAAGACCATGGATGTGAATAAAATTTCCCAGAGAACAAAGCAAAGAGGGCTTAGGATATATAACTTAAAGAACAAAGAGAAGAGGTCTTAAGCTATATAGCTATAAGATTGGCTAGAGATGAGCTAGGCAGAAAGAAGCCAGAGACAGAGTGTCCAGGGAGGTGGGAGGACACCCAAGAGAACAGGTTTTGCAAGAAACAAGGAAAGAGGTATCATTTCAAGCAAGGAACAGGCAACAATGTTGGATGCTGTAGGAATCAACTGGAAGAGGGACTGAAGAATGTTCACTGAATGTAGCAACAAAGAGATTGCCAGGGACCTTGAGAAAAGCAGTGGAGGGGTAGATGCCAGATCACAGTCTGTGAACTTACAGGCAGGAGGAGCTCTTTTACACAGCAAGACCTTGAGAGACAGGAGAATTCGGCCAGCAACTGGCAGATGTGGGTTTGAGAAAGTAGTTATCTGTTTTTTAAACACAGAGACTTGATGTGGATATTGTAGGAGCCACTTGATAGGGAGAGTTTGATGACTTGTAGCAAACAAAGATACAAATCTAAGTTCAAAATACTATCTTTAAAAAATGCTAATGTCTTTAAAGACATAAATCATGGTGTTTCCATAAGAACACATGATACAACTATAAAACTGTCAATGCATTTAGATACACTTTACAATTAGGGATGTAAAATAGTTACAAGAAATTATCTGAGGGAATCACATTTCAAAATATTTTTTTAAATCACATTTTAAAATATTAAATTATGGCAATTTTAGCTCTTGTCCATAGAGATCATACTCTTTAAATAATATGTATCTTTGAATAGCTGGTGGTAGAGGAAGCTTCTCCATTGAGGCTGGCTGGCAGAGTTTCTGGAGACCCATAAGTCTTCGAATTTTTAACCGACACAAATGTTTCAAGGAACAAGGATTCTCTAAAAGGAAAATAAGCAAAAAATAAAAATTTTAAATAGTAGCTTGAGCCCTAAGATATGACTGTTTCAGAATAACATGAGTAGCGTATTCTGAAAAACACGTATGCACACTTTAGCACCTGGTGATTTTAAGTGAAATTCAAATTGTAATTGAACATTCTAGTCTACTCCTCTAGAATGTAAGTTCCATGAGGGCAGACATTTAGTCTGTCTCTGTGCCAGGAAGAGTCTGGCTCATGGTAGGTGTTCAACTAGAATTTGTGGAATTAATAAATGGACTTAAGAAATCAAATGCTCACATCTCTTCTCTATTTTTTAGAGCTAAGTATTATAGAGATAGATTACTTTCTTTCTCCTACCAATCTGTCTGATAAATAATTATCCATGAAACATAGATGCAGATGATTCCACATATCATGAATAATCCAATCTGAGTTTTGTTTCCAGTGTCTGATACTTAAACCTTGTATATTCTCAAAAAAATATACTAACATTATTTAAATATCTGATATTTTCAATTCTTACTTTATCTATATTATAATTGCAAAATTGATATTTTATAGCAGCAATATGAATGAGTGAAGGAGCAGCATAGCATTGAGGATTAGATGTGCGCTCTGGACCTGGTCAGCTTGGATTAAACTCCTAGCTCTGCCCCCTAATATTTGTGTAACCTTGGGCAAATCACTTGATGTCTGTGAGTTTGGTATTCCCATCTGTGAAATAAGAATAACAACGGTACTTATCTCATAGGGTTGTCTGAAGATTAAACAAGTCATGTAAAGTATTAGAAAAGTGCTCAGTACATTGTAACCATTCTATAAATATTAACTGTCATTCAATGCAATAATAAACATGATCACATCTCAATTATGTTTGATGATACAAACAATTTATCTTTTAAAATTAAAAACAATGTTCTCAAAAGTTATTGATGCAACATTACCAAAATAAGCAGAAAAAAAAAAATCTAAAAAAAAAATACGTTTTTTTTTTTCCTAACAAATACACTGCCTTACAGATAGCTGGAGGACTCCTGACATCCAGTGGTTAATCACACTCATAGCAATCAACTGGCTTCGACTCTAGTCGCAATAATATATGATGGAAACAATAAAAACAACTTTCTGCCGTTATTCTTACTTGGATTGTCTTTCCAAAGTCATCAGAATTGGTAAGTATTTTGCAAAAAAAAAAAAAAAGTGAGCAATTAATTTCCATTTAGAAGCAAAGTCTGTTCTTTCTATGACAGGAAGTATAATGGTATCATAGAAAGAGTCTGTGTTTTCAAGTAAGACAAACAAGGGTTCAGATCTTCACTTTGTTATTTTCTATGTCTATTACTTTGAGAAATTAATTTATCTAAACCTCAGCATTTTTCTCCCCTTTGCAATCTCCAAGCTAAAAAAAGAAGGTTTTAAGCTTTTTATTGCAAAATAAAATAGAGAAAGAAAGTACACATGTATAGTTGCATAAGTTACGTAAGTAATTATTGGTTGAACATCTATAATCACCTCCTAGGTCTATAGGAAATAGGACTTTGCCAGAGACCAAATAAATTCTTCTACAATCCATCCTTCCTTATTCCTTTCCCCTGCCATAAATAACTACTCATCTGACTTGTAATCACTTTCTTTAGAGTTTCATCATGTAAGTGCACTATGCCTGCACTATAGTATTGACAATATATTTTTAAAAATTTTGCTATGTCCTTTAAGTCTTTTCTAATCTACAGGTTATTCTCTCCATCCCCTTCTTGTCCTTTCAACTAATCTTTGAAGAACCCAAATGCCCTGTAGTTTCCCACAGCCTGAACTTTGCTAATTGCATTTTCGTGGTGCAATTCCATGTCCCATTGTCTCCTCTATTTCTTGCAAATTGGTAACTGGCTCCAGATGCTTCACCAGGCTTGGGTTTGGTCTCTTTGGCAAAACTATAGCTAGTTCTGTGTTCATTCTTTGGGGGCTATGCTGATTCTCATTGACTATACCCATTAATTTATTGGGGGCTATATAACGGTGATATCTAATTATATCTTTTAAAATTATTTAGAATACTTTTATAAAGGAAGGCTTTTGCTCATCTACTCTTTAGTTACTAATGGCACAGTTTATATATATATATGTGTGTGTGTATATATATATATATGTAAAGCAAAATAAATGCTTAAATCTTTCTTTTCATAAGTTTTTAAGATAATGAGTTGATTTTCTATCATCTTCTGGAGCTGACCAGTTTTATAAAAAAAGTATGTTTAATAAATCATTCTATTGTAAAGATACAAGCACATGTATATTCAATGCAGCACTATTTGCAGTAACAAAGACATGGAATCAACCTAAATGCCCATCAAGAAAATTTGGTACATATACACCATAGAATACTATGCAGCTATAAAAAGGAATGAGATCATGTCCTTTACAGGGACATGGATGGAGCTGGAAACCATTATCCTCAGCAAACTAATGCAGGAACAGAAAACCAAACACTGCATGTTCTCACTTATAAGTGGGAGCTGAATGATGAGAACACACAGACACGTGGAGGGGAACAACACATACTGGGGCCTGTCGGAGGGTGGCTGGGGGAGTTTCAGCATCAGGAAGAATAGCTAATGGATGCTGAACTTAATATCTAGGTAATGGGATGATCTGTGCAGCAAGCCACCATGGTACATGTTTACCTGTGTAACAAATCTGCACATTCTGCACATGTACCCTTAAAACTTAAAATATAAGTTGAAGGAAAAAAAGAAAAAAAAGAAAAGAAACCCATACATCGTATATTTAAATAGATTGATTTCAATTCATTGAAATCATTACCCTTTTGAAACTTAAATTGTCCCATCTTTGGCGAGTTGGAGCCTCTTCAAGTTAGCCCCTGAATTCTTTTGTCATGAATCACGTAGTCTTTGCTTTCTTTGTTTTCTGGTATGACCAGATGTTCCAGGTTCATCTTATTCATTTCCTTCCCCAGATGCAATCATCCATTTCTCAAAAACAAAACAACCTCAAGCAAAAACCCTGGTTTCTTTTCGTAGGAAATGGCATTTCCAGGCCAAAATCTGTGTCGCAGGAATGCTCATTGCTACTGGGTTTATCATTATTTCTCAGACTTATCTGTAAACACACAGACAATGCACACACACACACACACACACACACCTAACACACACACACCCACTCCCCACAGCATAGTCCTCATGCACACAGATGCTTTCAAGATACAATAGCTTATGAGTTTATATTGTTACTTCTAATTCAAATTCAGCACTACAGGATTTTTTTTAATCGCTTCTCTATTACATCTGTATTTTTTTTCTGACACCTGACAATCTTTGGTTTCAAGAATACTAAGAATCAAATTGGAATGTTCCTTAATTACTCATTTGCTGAATATATCTCTCATCCTCAGCATAACAATATTAATATTATATCACCATCAATATTTTAAGATATTTAAAAATATGTATTTTAATTATTAAAAATTATTTATTTTATCTACTTACTAATATTCAAAAATAAATAATTGTGCTGTATCTGTCTTATCAGCGCATATAACCATTACGTGTTGCATCTTCTCCCTTTTAACTCTCACTTAGTCTTGGCATTCTGTTTAGTGTTAGTCTTGTTTAATACTAGTTCTCATGTTGATATCTCACTAATCATTTTGGGCTGTCTAAAGGCCATTTCTTAGTGGATCATTCAGACGTCAGTAAGAGGAACAATATTTCTTGAGTTCTTGCATGCTGACAACAGTTTGCCTACATTGATCATTGGAAGTCAATTTTGCTGTGTAAGCATCCTTGGCTCACATTTTCCTTCCATGAAGAGTCTTAAATATGTGACTCCATTTTCTTTTGGCATAAACTATTGTTGATGAAAAGTTTAATAATAATCTATATTTTCCCTTATAAGTCACTTGTTCTTTTTGCCTATGTGCCCAAAGGATATAGTATTTCGTATATTATAGTTTCAAATCTTTCTTTTTTATTACAAGTTTTTCTTGAAACTTAGTTTTTTTGTATTTGTTATGTTCCCTTCACTTGGTTTTCCTTTTCAAGGAATCTTATTATCCATGTATTGACTATTCATTGTCATCAATGTTTTTAACTGTCTTTCAAATCCTTTTATCTAAGCTACAAGGATGCATGAGAATGATACAATGGACTTTGAGGACTCAGGGGGAAGGGTGGGCCAGGGATAAAAGAGTACACATTGGGTACAGCGTACATTGCTTAGGTGTACCACCACTAAACAACTTATCCATATAACCAAACACCATCTGTTCCCCCAAACCTATTGAAATAAACATATATATATAAATCCTTTATCTATTTCTTCATTTATATTTGATTTAAAATTTTTCTTTCATATCCTCTTATATCTCTCAATGTATTGTCGACTGTGTTGCTAGTTCTTGTTTTCATTCTAGTTTGGTCTTCACATTTGAAATTAATTTTTTCTAATTTTTATTCCTAATTCTTTCCTCAGTTGTTACCTGATTTCTGAATTTTTCAAATTTTGACTCATGTTGTTCATTCATATCTGATATTATTTTCCTCATGCTTTTTAGCTCATTTTGAAATAGAAGGTTTGAATTTTGATTGTTCTGAGAGTGTGGTTTATTAGTTATGTATTCATTGCCCATGGGGATATCATTCTGTTCTTTCTACTTTTTCTTACTATTATGGGATTTGACTGTGATATTTTCTGTTGCTCATTTTTATTTGCATTTTGTTTTCTTGCATTTTTAGAAGGATGCTTGGTACCAGATAGCTCTTCTACCTTTACAGAGCTTCTTACTCTATTATTTTCTTGCAATGACCCAAAATACGGTGGTTAGATCTCTGCGGTTTCCTGACTCTGTCTGCCACCCCCACTTTTTTGTGGGTCCTTTCTTGTTTCTGTCCTGCTTGATTTTTGATTTTACTCTCAATGAGGGCTTAAGTCCAGGAAGGGAACTTAGAGAAGTGGTTTTCAAGAATGCATAGGGTCTAGACTATTTTGTAATTTCCCTTAGCCTTAGCTTTTTATTTGTAAAAAATAAACATAATACTTAACTCTACAATATTTCATAGCACACTGTACATATACATTTCAGATACCTCACATAAACTTACCATGTAATAAAAACATAAAAATGCTAATACTTTAATTTTAAAACTAACGAAATTTATTAAGTAATTTAAATATTCTAGACACTAAGCACCTTATATGCATTATTTCTTTTGATTCCCACAACAACCTTATGAGGTTAATACTATCCTACATCTGAAAACCTAGACATAAGAAGAATGAGTAACTTGCTCAAAGTCACACAACTAGAATGTCTATCTTGGTCTTTTTATAGGAAATAAAAAATCCTCCTCCACTTAGAGAAGCAAAAATGGTAACAATAAATTGTTGCTTTTTTCATGAAAACATCAGTCCTGAATTACATATGCATTTTATAATCTAGCAATCCTACTCCGAGGCAAGGCCAGAATTCCATTTCATTCTAGGTCTATCTGACCCCAGAGCTCAATTTCTGGGCTAACAATGCTATATTACTCTTCAGATTCTCCAAGATTCCTGTTTTAGTTGCCACAAAATCTCTTCTATTGTAGAACTAATTCCAAGAGAAGGCTGATTCAGGTATATTAAAGATGTCAAATTATTTAAATGTCATATAAAATTCTATAATGCTTCTTTAGGCTTCATGAAATTGATGTCCAACTAGTTTTTGAAAGTTTATTTTCCCAAACTCATATTTTGAAAGTGAAAGCATCTCAAATCTATGATATTTTTCTGGGTTTTATTTGTATTTGGATTATTTTAAAATGTACCTACACTGAAACTTGTATAATTCATTTTCATGATAAACTTTCATCTAGAAAAGACAAAATGGCCTGTCTATAAATACTAACCTATGATGGTAGGACTTTGTCAATAAAGACCTCAGAGAAAGTATGTCAAAAAGAATAATTCTAATCCCTTCCATTAATTCATTTACTCCATATTTATTGAAATGTACTACTTATTAGGTACTATGCTAAGCCTTGCGGATATAACAAGAAACAAAGTAGATCTCTAACCACGTGGAGCTTGCAGTCTATATATTGTACGATATTATAGAAGTTAATTTTAAAAATAAATTGTAATCTGTATGTTAATATAGTTGTAGTATTACTCATTACACAATTACAAAGCCGGAAAATAAAAAGAAAAATGAAAATATGTATCTTACAGCAGAGGAGGTGGTAAGGATGATTTTAAAACCCAGATAATTCTGGAAATACAGTAGAGTAGCATAGAAAAAGTATCAAAGAAGACATTAAGAAATTTCCCCCATATATGTTCTTAATTTAAAAATTGTAGGCGAAACTTTTGGTTTTTACCTAGTATTTGGCGGATTTCTGGCCATTCTCTCTGTACTTCTAGTGCAGACTTCAGTTTAGCACACAGAGGAACATAATCCATGTAATCTATTAGTACACGAGTAACTCTGCCTACCAAGTGCTTCATCCAAGGAACTGTAATAAACTCACAGAACTGAGAGAATTGATAAAATTTAATTTAGTAATATTTTTTAATATACCATATACATAAACACTCAATTGTGTTATGGAAAAATTACTCTTTGTCTTATTACAGAAAATAAAAGATCCCTCCTTGTAACGAACAAAAATTAAAAATAAATTGTTTGCTTCTCTCTGTGAAACCATCAGGCCTGAAGACTTGCCTGGCTTTGATGTGATTGTGGTCAGCAAAGCATGGAGGAGTCACGCTTCTTTCCATCTGGCCCCAATATTCCACCAAACAGGCAGACGTGATTAATTGCCTACATTTTTACATGCTTCTACATTCAGTTTTCAAGTCAAGAAAAAACAAACAGCATCTTCTTTTTTGGCAGGGGGGCTAGATTTATGATTATATCCCCATATCATTGCAAACAAAAGTTGAAGAAAAACTAAAATAGAAAAATTAGAGTTTATTTTTCTTGTCTTATAACATCCCTAATTGAATGAATGGGTCTTAAATTAAGATGATGACCCAACATAAAGCAGAAAAGCATAACTCACCGGGTTATCTTTTATTACACAAGATGTCCATCCTGGCAGCACCTCTTCCTCTATCTCTGACCACACAAATGAATTTCCAAAGATGTCACCATGCATGCAGTCAAAGCACATCTCCACTTGATAGCCATTATTCAGCAATAGCCTCAGCATTACCTCGTCGTTTAGGGCGTACTGAATGACACTGGGGAAACGAGTGTCATTCACATGCATGAAATAACAATTGACATTGGCTCCATGGGAGAGAAGCAGCCGGACAATTTCATAATTATTGGCCCTCACTGCCACAAGTAGACAGTTGAGCGGATCTAAGTTTGGGTCTGCACCTGCAGCCAGAAGGACTTCTGTGCAACGAACATCATTATTAGAAACGGCAAAATACAGCGCAGTCTTCCTCTCATCGTCATAGCTCTGGGAAATGTGGTCAGCAAGTAAAGTATTGACATCAAAACCATTTTCAATGAGCAGCTCTAGACACTGTGCACTTTGTCCATCTGCTGCTGAGTGAATTGGTGTTAGCCCACTTTTCCGAATTGCATTTTTAGATGTTGCTGGGATAAGATATTTGAGTGCACTAAAAGAAAAAAAGTCAAATATCTACGTGCCATAAAGAAAATCAAGAAATTAAATAAACTACCATTCTCACTAGATAAGTGAATGCAAATCGTATCGTTTCCTTTATTTTCTCTAGATAATTTTGTACTAAAACATTTAACCTTTGTCTGCGAGGTACAACTATTTAGTTTAGTGTAATGTAGCTCAGTTTTGATTTAGCTTTCTGTTCTAAATATTCCTAGGAAACTGCATCTTATACATTTTTTCCTAGAATTGTGGTTCCTTGGGAACCCTCCCCATCTTCCAATTCTCCTCTGAACAATATAATATTTACAGACGACCAATACTATTTTTAAAAATATAGGAGAAACGTAAGCCTTTCTAATGCCATAGAGGACTGTTTCGTAATCTTGACCATTAGGATCATGGGGTCATAGGAAGTGACCCTGGATGTCATTTAGTCCAACTGCTTCATTTAATAGAAGAACAATCTGAAGTCTGAGGAGGCAAAATGATTGTCCAAGGTCACACAGTTAGATGTAGAACAGGATGAGAATTTGGACCTTTTCGAATTCTTATGAATTTTTTCTCTTTCACTAATTCCTACACAATCTATTTTTAAATATTGAACATGTACATTCTGTCTGCTTCCATATAACTTGCAATTGAATTACTAGCCAAAAGAAGAGTCTTTATTATTCCATCAACTTTGCATCAGTCCAATTGAGATAACCAACCACAGTTTATATTTCTAAGTACATGTGATATAGTTGTGAGTTTCACACTTGACTAACCAGCTAGACATGTATGAGATCCACTTGGCAAGGGTAACCTGATCTCTTGCGCCTACTTTGTGAATTTATGAACACTGGGATTAAATCCAGGTAAACTCTAACAACATGTCACTTAGCATCAATTATGCATCACTGGCCACTTAGCCAATGGCCCACTGAAAACTGTAAAGTCCAATTACTTCAAAGTTTTTGATCTTATGAAATATATTTAATTGCCTAAAACCATCTTCTCATGGTGGGTAGTTTAATATAGTGATCTAGACTTCTACCAATGTGTTAATTTTATACATTTTGTGATTTAAGAATCTATTCAACCATTTGTATGGAATAAAGAATTCTAAACTTATAATGAAACTTTTCTATTCAAGAATATATTTGACATTATACTATAATATCCTGGATATGTTAAGACATAATTGGAATAACACTGATAGTATTGTTATAAATTTTAATCCTTTGTCAAGGGCAAAATTTTTAGAAACTCTGTAGCCTTTTGTTAAATACATTTGTAAACAGAAAGGCACTCTTGAGTGGCTTGTGCAGAATTCTCACTTATGGCTTAATTCCTTCTAAAAGAAAATTTCTTTTCATTATAGAAGTACTACAAATTCATTTTTTGGAAGTACAAGAATATCAAAAGGAGGAAAATTAAATGAGCTCTAAATATCTAAATATGGAGCATCAAAACCTGAAGATTACGCCTATTTCTCCTCAGATTTTGGAAGGTATTACATATAGACTTGTGATTATACTGTATATACAAATTTGCATTTTTAACTCAAATAATTACCCTATAATTCATCACTCACAGATAATGCCCCTCATAGGCAGCTCGATGTATAGGAAGATGCCCTGCTCGATTAGGTACATTTCCGCTTCCTCCATATTCCAGCAGGAGGGAAATGCAGTCAGGATTGCCACCTCCTGCTGCCTCAAACAGCACCGACGCTCCATCATCCGCCAAAGCAAGCACATCACCACCTGGCAGTATAAAACACGTGGCACGATGATAACTGGATAGTATTGTTTAAACAATCCCCTTAAAAACAACCTATTGTGGGACTGGGTGCAGTGGCTCACGCCTGTAATCCCAGCACTTTGGGAGGCTGAGGTGGGCGGATCATGAGGTCAGGAGTTCGAGGTCAGCCTGGCCAACATGGTGAAACTCTGTCTCTACTAAAAATACAAAAATTAGCTGGGCGTGGTGGCACACGCCTGTAGTCCCAGCTACCCAGGAGACTGAAGCAGGAGAATCACTTGAGCTGGGAGGTAGAGGTTGTGATGAGCCGAGATCACGCCACTGCACTCCAGACTGGGCAACAGAGTGAGACTCCATCTCAAAAACAAACAAACAAAAAAACACCCCCCACAAAGCCTGTTGTGTTCCTTTGTGGTTAGGACTTAAAAAGTACGGAATTAAGGGCCTCTATGTTTTCTATATTTTTAATAAACAGTCATGAATGCATCATGCTTTGTTTTATAAGAAAATCTTTGGGCCAAAAATCATGGGAGAAATTAAGTCAATTTTCTTGACAGGCAAATTCTTCCAAAAAAGGCTCATTAGACTTTTTAATTTAAAGACAATAGTTTTTTGGTTTTTTTGTTTTGTTTTGTTTTTTGAGACGCAGTCTCACTCTGTCGACCAGGCTGGAGTGCAGTGGTGTGATCTCAGCTCACTGCAGCCTCCACCTTCTGGGTTTAAGCAGTTCTTCTGCCTCGGCCTCCTGAGTAGCTGGGATTACAGGCATGTACCACCACAGAGTTTTGCCATGTTGGCCAGGCTGGTCTCGAACTCTAGGCCTCAAGTAATCTACCCACCTTGGCCTTCCAAAATGCTGGGATTATAGGCATGAGCCATGGCGCCTGGCCCCCTCTAGTTTAACTTAACAAATACTTACAATTAATAAAGTATTAACAAATACTTTATTGCCCTCTTATGTGCAATCAGTGTGTGTGACCCTAAAAAGAATAAGTGTGACTACTCTAAGGAGCTTAGAGGGAAAATGAAACAAAATATCAGACAGCACAAACTGTATGATATTCCAGTGACACTGACATTAAGACAAGGAGACATGATATAGGGGACAGGGGCTCTGCTGCTTATGGTGAGAGCTGGGGGCCAGCCATTTACTTCCGTGAACCTCCATCTCCACATCTGTGAATGATTAATGCAGCTTACTTCACAGGGCTTATTTGATACTTAAATGTGCTTGTATTGGGAGACCTCAAAAATGTTAGTCTTTTTCCCATAGGGAATCACTGGGGATCATGTGGTACTAGCATTCGTTTGCGGATGAGGACGCTGAGAACCAGATATTGAAGGAACAAGGCTAGGGTCTCACAGTGAGCAGTGGCTTAACCCGTTTAGGAGTTAGGTCTCCTTAACTCATGGTTCTTCAGTTGTATAAAGCACCTGGAGAGTTTAACGGAGGGCAACGTCACAATCTGTTGGGAAGAATTAGGAAAGAATTTAGGGAGGAGGTGTCTCAAGAGATTGACTTTGAATTGTGCTGAAGAGATGAAGGCAAGGACCTGACCCAAACCCAGAGAGAAGGAATGTAAGGTATGTTTGGGAATATTGCTAGTGTATTTTGACTGGAGTGTAGGATACAAGATGGGAGCAGTGAGGGATAAACGTGGTAAAACAATTTGAGATGATGCAATAGGGATTATGTTTTGGATAGTTGACACTATTGTAGCTGTCCTTTAGGGAGGGAAGACAAGTTGCAGTATGTACTGTGATCCTCTGATGGGAGACTAGAAACCCAGAAAATGGTTAGAAAGTATTTGCACTGGTCCAGGGAGGATTGAGGGACCTGATCAGGATGGCAGATGGATTGCAATGAGAGGACAAGAGAAACGCTACAAGAATTTGCAACTGATTGGATTTAGGAAAGCAGGTGATGGAGGAATTAGAGATAAACCCAACCTTTTGATCCTGTCAAGAGAAATTATTACATCAGAAAAGTGGAAAAACAGGAGGAATTCAGTTTAGGAGAAGATGAACATGAGGCCCTGATGAGCCATCTATGTGCAGACTGAACTGTCTTTCTCGAGAGCAATCAGGACTGGGCTTGTAAATGTGCAGGTCACAATGCATAGGGCTTAGCTCAGTTGTCTAATAAGGGTCTATCAAGGGACCAGGTGGGAAAACCTGATGCCAAGTTCCATTTAGCAGAGGAAGAGGAGCTCCCCTAGTTACATTCAGGGGAGGAAGAGTGAGGAATGGAGAAAAGGAGAGTTCAAGAGGCAGGACAGAAGTCAGGAAAGTGTAACTCCTTTTCACATACCTTTGTGGATTAGATGTTCTAACACGTCACAGTGACCATATTCGGCAGCAACGCCTAATGGTGTGACTCCAAATCCATCTCTCAGGTGGACATTGCCTCCATGTTTTAGCAGCAGAGATATGATATCTTTTCGGCCTTGCTTGGCTGCTTCATGCATTGCTGACCATCGCTTGACACAGGGCTGGTCCAGACTAGTGTTGTGTTTGATCAGAGTTGATACCATGTCATAGGAGCCCTTTTTGACAGCTTGAAATTGATTGTTAAAAACAACAGTAAGTATATTAACACAAATACTTTAGGTGGTATTAAACTAATTACTGAATTTAATATCAAAATAGATACTAGCTAGTAACTTTTTTTCTACAAGGAAAATAATGTATTTCTCATATCCCTTCTATTTCTCATACCCAAGTTTATATTTGTGAAATATAAGTTTACAAGATGACACTACCTTTCCTTTAAGACCTGGAGGAGGGGTAAGAGTTTCACAGAAAATAACATATATCACTAGGATAGGATGCTGTGTGCCCTCTTTCTAAACTTTAATTTCTTCACCAACAGAATGGAAATAACATTTGTTGTTGGGTTGTACAAATTAAATAATGTATGTAAAATTCTCAGTGTAGTACCTAGTATATAACAGGAGCTCAGCAATTGACTATTATTATTATTCTATTGCTCCTAGGATCCGGGAACCTATATGTAAATAATGTTCATCAGATTTCCCCTATAGAAACAGGGTTTTTTGCCTCGCTACAAAAGATAGCAGTAAGTATTGAATGAACTTGTCTTTCTTATATATATTTTTTCTTTCTTTCTTTCCTTTTTCTTTCTTTTTCCTTTATTTTATTTTATTTTATTTATTTATTTTTTTGAGGCAGAGTCTCGCTCTGTCGCTGAGGCTGGAGTGCCATGGCACAATCTCAGCTCACTGCAACCTCCACCTCCTGGGTTCAAGCAATTCTCCTGCCTCAGCCTCCTGAGTAGCTGGGATTACAGGCACACACCACCAAGCCTGGCTAATTTTTATATTTTTAGTAGAAACAGGGTTTCACCATGTTGGTCAGCTGGTCTCAAACTCCTGACCTCATGATCTGCCCGCCTTGGCCTCCCAAAGTGCTGGGATTACAGGTGTGAGCCACGGCGCCCGGCCCTCTTTCTTACTTTTTTAATGGGTGATTGTCAATAAGATCGTTTAGAATCTACATAGGCCAGCTGCTCCCAGCGAGTGAAGTGAGGGTTAATGCAGTACAATTAAGGAGATTCACCAAATCAGTTGTCTCTCTCCCTCTCTGCTTGTCTCTAATGGCTGAAATTATACTGTTACAAGGTTTTTCCCCTTTTGGATTTTTAAGAGATTGTCCCCATTTAGATGTATACACTTCTAAAAATATAACTTTTTTTTTCCTTGTAAGTAAAATCTTATTAAAAAACAGATTAGGATGAGCGCTACCTCCTACAAATGACGATATACACAGTTACATTCACTCATTCATTCATACACTCGCTCATTTACTATTCAGTTAATACGGCTGGTTCTACTAAAGGCTCTGTGTTATGCTCTGTGGACAACAGGAAGAATAGACAGATTTGGATCTCACTCATAGAGTTTATGGCCTAGAGAAGAAGTCTATGCTACCTTCTATTTAAAGAGAGACTCAAAGTCTGGGCCTATACTGGGAAATGTAGAAGAAGATGTGAGGCCGCATGGAACATTCTGGGGTAACCAGGAGGCAGAATGCAGAAAGAATATAAAGCCAAGGCAAGGAAAGCAGCTCCCAATGTGGTAATGGGAAGGTGAAGACAAACTTTGCCTACTTCATTTGGGAGCAGGCAAGCTATCCCTGCAGGAGATTCCAGTTTTTCTCCCTCTTCTTGTCTAAAGTAGAACCTGTTGACAAGTGCCTCCTCTGAATTGCCCAACTGTCACTGGCAGCTCTAATTACAGTGAATTACCTCATGCTAGCTGGTGTTATTGCAGAGCAAACATCACGTAAGCTCAACAAACTAAGAGATCCTCATGGATCTTCTTGCTTTGATGGCAGTTTTTATAATTAGAGAAAAAATGTATTAAAATAATGAGCCTCTTTCCCCATCATCTTTTAACCTTTTGTCTGACTCAGAAAACATATTGATTAAAATAGTTTCTCTTCATGAAAATAACTGCATAAATGTGTCATCTTCAACTTAAAATAGTTTTTAAAAAATCATAACTCCACTTCCAATTTCGTTTTTTGAAATCAAGAATATATTTCCCACAGAAAGAATAATGCAAATAGTAGGAAACCCCTTCCAGGCTAACTCACGAAGATATTCTTAAGCAATAAATGACTGAAATAATGAAAACTCATAAAGCACGGTACTGGTGTAACTTAACTGATTAAGTAAAATAATTTTAAAATGTCTTGTTTTACATATGGATATATATATTTACATATTATATATAAATTTTTTTCTCTAGAACTTAAAATTCTAAAATTTAGAATTCTTTAGAATTTTTTTCAGAAATGTTCAAATTCTTTATTAAGTTTTTAAATGTATAGCTTCAATAGTAATGCTTAAAACTGACTTTAAGTTGAAGAGTTTAGGGAATTAGATTAAGAATTTTGCATAGATGATAGGAAAGGGTTATCTTGATTACCTTGACAAGGACTGGTGGATTAAAAGCGGAAATGGAGTGAAGAGGATGTGTATTGATTTGTGAGAAAGAAAATGTCTGAAGCAAAATGAACTGATCTGTGAATGGCGTAAGGCCATCAGGAATGGAGGGCAGTGGGACTGAAGCGTTATTCCAGATGATCCCTGAGCATCCTCCTTACTCTGGGCTCCACTGGCCAGGATCAGCTTGTGCCTATCCAACTAGGGAAAGGTGACACCAACTCCAGGGGAGTGGGTAGAGAAGGAGTCCAAGTGCAAAAACCTTTAATAAGTGTCAGATCATCACAAATCAGGTATCTACCACTCAGCAAGTAACTGTATAACATTACTGTAGTACATCAAATTACCTTAAATATGGAAGGGCCAGATGACTGATAGGGACCAAAAATGATTTTTTTCTTGGCCCTCTAAGGGTATCTCATAAACAGAGAGAAGGATGATGGCATTAGGATAAGAAAAAGTAACATGGCATTGTACAGACAATACTTTTTTCCCTCTTATCTCTCCTCTACAAGTTAAGGGACTCTGAATAGCAAATCCCAAAGAAGACCATAGATTGAAGAACAAACTGAGGAAGTGCCATGAATAATCCATTTTCCTATAAAACCTAAGAAGACTTGGCATGGCTTCCACAACAAAGGTGCTGATTAAGGTAACCCAGGAAAAGTCCCTCTTCCCCAGATGTGTGGCTGATGAGGACGTACATGAGCACCTCCAGAATATTAACTTCATGGAGACTGTAGTCCTCTCTTGATCTTACCACTTAGTTTTTAAACACATTATTTCCTAAAATTAATTCTATTTCAATTCTGATAATTCAGTGATAGAATTCCTTTCCTACACTTTAGATATTGCTAGCACAGAGAATGAAACCAACATGGAACTTTGAAATGCATGTAAATGTTTACTGCTCTGTTGTAGGCCTTAAGCATTAAAGAAAAATATAACTGAAGCCAAAAGAAAACAAGGAGTGATAATCACGGCTTAGTTGTCCTTTAAGACGGGCGGATCACGAGGTCAGGAGATCGAGACCATCCTGACTAACACAGTGAAACCCCGTCTCTACTAAAAAATACAAAAAAAACTAGCCGGGCGAGGTGGCGGGCGCCTGTAGTCCCAGCTACTCGGGAGGCTGAGGCAGGAGAATGGCGTGAACCCGGGAGGCGGAGCTTGCAGTGAGCTGAGATCCGGCCACTGCACTCCAGCCTGGGCGACAGAGCGAGACTCCGTCTCAAAAAAAAAAAAAAAAAAAAAAAAAAAAGAAATAAGTGGATTGAAACTTACAAGTGGAGAATAATTCTCTATTTGCAGAGTGAAGCAGTATACAATTCTGGAAGTGTATCCTTTTTGTGCAGAAATTCAAGGTGATCTATAGAAACAACACAGATGTTGTTGCAAATACTCTGTGGCCTATTCTGGGCTTTAAAAAATAATATAGGTCATGGGCCGGGTGCAGTGGCTCATGCCTGTAATCCCAACACTTTGGGAGGCCGAGGAGGGCAGATCACAAGGTCAGGAGATCGAGACCATCCTGGATAACATGGTGAAACCCCATCTCTACTAAAAATAGAAAAAATTAGCCGAGTGTGGTGGCAGGCACCTGTAGTCCCAGCTCCCAGCTACTTGGGAGGCTGAGGCAGGAGAATGGTGTGAACCCGGGAGGTAGAGCTTTGAGATTGCGCCACTGCACTCCAGCCTGGGCGACAGAGCAAGACTCAGTCACAAAAACAAAAAACAGGCCACATTACTAGTGGTGAATCAACACCCACAGATACATATTCTGTTTAATGTCTATAGAGCCTACTCAGGAAAGGAGTTCTGGTTTATTTATGAAAAGTGTCATGTGACTGATTTAAAGGCAGGCTAAAATGTATGCAGAGACTATCATTGGTTTCTCAGTATTTATGCTTCCCCTTTTCCTTTTAGCCACAGAGGTCCCAAGTATTTAGCTGGCCACAGACCATCCAGGTAGACACTAAATGTCCTGGCCTCCTTTGCCCCAAGGTGTGGTGGCATTGTGACAAAATCTGAACTAATGGGACATGAGGGGAAAGGCCATGTGCACTGTCCAGGTCATCTTTTTAAATTGAAGATGCTTGCCTAGAGCTTCCTCTTTCCTCCTTCCTGCTGCCTGGAAAATGGTGACATTGGGAGCAACCTTGGAAACACACTGTAATGTTGATACAGCCACCCTCACAACCCTGGGCCATTCTGCAATGTGTGAGAGAGAAATGACTTCTTTCTCTTTAAGACATTCTTGTTTATTTGTTTGCTTTGTGGATTTGTTTTTGGTTTTTGTTACAGAAGCTTTGTCTGTATTCTAACTATATGGATTAGATTGTTTTTCCCATCTTATCTGAATTTGTGAAGGCTGAAAGCTCTGACATGGAGCAAGAGTAGGCAAGAAGGGGCCAGGCACGGTGGTTCACGCCTGTAATCCCAGCACTTTGGGAGGCTGAGGCGGGCTGATCATGAGGTCAGGAGATCAAGACCATCCTGGCTAACACGGTGAAACCCCGTCTCTACTAAAAATACAAAACATAAGTCGGGTGTGGCGGCGGGCGCCTGTAGTCCCATCTACTCGGAAGGCTGAGGCAGGAGGATGGCGTGAACCCGTGAGGGAGAGCTTGCAGTGAGCCGAGATTGCACCACTGTACTCCAGCCTGGGTGACAGAGTGAGACTCTGTCTCAAAAAAAAGTAGGCAAGAAGGAAGGAACCAGGCCAAAATGATACCACGCTGTGGAGACCGTCTTCACTGAGCAAGCTATATTGTGGCAGAACACTTGCCTCGGAGTCTGCCACTCCTGTCTGCTGATGTTCCCCTATACAACCCTCAAGACAATTGAAGAGCAAGGCTCTTCGAAGCCTTCACAGATTTACTGCTCTTTTATTCTCCTAATGTAATTTAAATACATACTTTATTATAGCACTTATAACACTAATTTTCCATTTAAATTACATTTAACTCTCCTCCTAGACTCTGAGAGGAGGAAGATTAGTCCATTCATCTTTATATCCACACTGCCCAGGACAGTCTCTGGCTTAATGTGACTTCTTTTTTTTTTTTTTTTTTTTTTTTGAGATGGAATCTTTCTCTGTCACCCGGGCTGGAGTGCAGTGGTGCAATCTCGGCTCACTGCAACCTCCACCTCCCAGGTTCAAGCGATTCTCCTGCTTCAGCCTCCCAAGTAGCTGAGATTACAGGCAGCTGCCACTAAGCCCAGCTAATTTTTGTTTTTGTATTTTTAGTAGAGATGGGGTTTCACCATGCTGGCCAGGCTGGTCTCGAACTCCTGACCTCGTGATTCGCCCGCCTCAGCCTCCCAAAGTGCTGGGATTACAGGTGTGAGCGACCACGCCTGGCCAATGTGACTTCTTAACACATGTTTTTTGCATTGATATTGTTGAATCAATGCCATCAAATATAAATATTTTACTAATGTTCATGATTTATCCAAGTTTGCTTAACAATATTCAGATTTTCTTAATATTCAGGCTGCTTAATTTTTTTTAAGTGATTCCTCTGTGAACAGGAGCTGTGATGGTTCTTAACTAGTTATGACCTTAAATGTCTTCCTTTGTGATTGCTAGTAAATAATCTTATGTCCTGTCCTCCCTCTCCTCCTGCTCCTGCTCCTCTTCCCTCTCCTCCTCCTGCCACACAGACAACTTCATAATGGCTCTTCCCTTTTGAGCATCTATTACATGTGAAAGCTTTTATTTTTTTTTCTCTAATTTTTAATCACAATTCTGCATGGTAGGTGTTGTATTTCCATTTTATACTTGAGAAAACTGAGGCCCATGACTGCAATTCACAGCTAAGATTTAAACCCAGTAATCTCCGTACCAATACCAAATTCTTACTCCACCATCCTATGTCCCTAAGAGAAAGGAAATGTTATCTCTGGGTCATTTGGAGTTAATCTTATCACTCTCTCCTTTCACAAACAGACTTGCCAATTCTTATTGTTCAACAAATAGCAGGATATATGAGACAGAGCTGGTAAATGTCACCTTCACATTTCCCGTTCTTCTCTTGTTGTGTCACAGTGTACCCCTCATAGGTGCCATGCTCTGCATCTGTGTGCTCAGAATCTGATGGTTCCCCTTCCTTCCAGCTTTGCCTGATCAGTCTGATGTGAACATGATCTCTCCCTTTGGAATCCCTTTCCACCTCTTGCTTCTGGCTACATATTGCACATGCAACCCTCTTTACAACTGGATCCCACCTAGAGAATATTCCTTTAAAATTGCTATCTTTGGCTTCAAAAAACTAATTCAGATCCCTCCTGGTTAGTTGTAGTCTCTACAACTGGATACTGAAGGATATAGCCATCTTTCATATTTCACATCCTTGTAGGATAGGAAAACAAAATCACAGGACAGAAGACATGGGGGTTAAGCAAGTAGCTCAGGGAATGGAAGGAACTGAGATCACAATTTTAGCCATTATACAGTGATTTTCAATAAATAGTTATTATTTGTTTCAAACGATAAAAGTTCTAGAAAAAAAGGTCATTTACCAATCAGAAGGGGGGTCTCTCCTTTGTCGTTTTTTGTGTTGGGCCACACTCCCTTTTCTAATAAAGTTCTTACATTTTTCACCAGACCAGCTTTGACTGCCAAAGTCAAGGGTGTTTCTCCATCACAGGTCTTGAACTCCCAGAGTGTCTTATAGGATGCTGTGACATGAAAGCATTATGTTGAAAAGTTGAAAATACTCACTGACAGGATATCAAACAAATCAGAGCCACCCAATATTATATACATCAGATTGAACAAAGTCAATTGATGAAAATGAAAAGACTTTGACAAAAGTTTACCAAATGACGGTGAGGATAAAGTAGATGCACATAGAGTTGCTAATCAAATTGACAGCTAGAAAACCAAAATCTGTTTCTAGCTGCTTTTTTGAAAATGGCGCGCTAGGTCTCATTTCTTGATACATTACAAAACAGTGCTTCAATCCTTTGTGTTATAATTTATATTGTAACTGAAATTGTTTTTTGTGAAATGCAGTCTGTGAATGTGGGAATGAGAATGTACTTGAATGTAGGTATCATTGTGTCAAAATGATCCTTAACATCATCTATATCTGTCTGTCTAGCTGCCTGGTTTTCTAGATGGCTGGCTAATAATCAAGTGTGTATCTCCCAGAACATACAGCTGTCATGCAACAGTGAAAGTTGAACAATAGGGCACTCTCAAAAGTGTTCTGTAAGATGCTGAGATGTGAAAACACTGTGTTAGAACATAAAAGTTATTGTTAATATTTAACATTGGCTTGATTTACCACAACATTTTTTAATGCTTACATTAAGAAAAAAAATCAATGTAATGTAAAGACAAATATTTTCAGTACTCCCTGTTGTACTATACAAGAATCTTTTGGAAACTGTTAACTCAAGAGATAGTTCAAAATGAAAAATTTAAAATTGACTTCCAAAAGAAAAGAGTGTTATATATAACTCAATTAATTCATGATATATAGAAGCTTTTATCACTATTATGTGATAACCACACCTTTCCACCAACCTGTGTCTCATTTATAGGTAAAAGGATGCAAAAGGTAAACCCCGAATGTAAAAAAAAGTCCTAATTTTTGTACTCTGAGTTTAAAACACAGGTGCTGCCTTTTTCAAATTCCAAATAATATTTTAATCCACCTTTTCTTTCTGCTAGTTATGTTCACTGAAAACACTTATAACATCAACATGTCAATATTCTTGCCCTGGTTTGGTCAAACGTGTTTTATGTTCTCTTACCATCCAGAACAATCTCAAGTATTTGTTGAATGGGTTGAACAACAGCTTCATGCAAAGGAAACCATCCTTTTTCATCAGCTTCATCCACTGCATATTTATATTTTACACATTCCTGGAGCTCAAGAATGTGACCTAAATTAAACACATCGACTGATGACTAATCTCTGTTTTTGTAAGGTGGAATCTCCAGTCCATCCCACTGTAGATGGTAGACTCATTTACCTTGTTTGATGGCCTCCACAAGTTTTCTGTTTTGACCACTTAGGGGTACAAATCTATGAGATAAAGAAAAACCATATTTATACTAGATACTAGTGATATATTTCAAGGAATCAAATATTTTAATTTATATTGTATTTTTAAACTTAATTTTAATAATCAAGATCCAAATGAGACGCATACAACTGATTTTATCTCCTTAAAAAAGTAAATGTACAGGAGTCAGACACAGAGTATATTTACAATGCCTTGATCTAAGAATATTAGTGAAGATGGTGAAATAGAAGTGTGCAATGCTATCTCTGAGAGATCTCAAAGCAATAAAAAAGGAGTAAACAATTGGAGTTAGATTCAGAAGAGCTAGGTTCAGATCCTAACCTGATTTTGTGATTCTGGGGAGGCCAATTAGCCTTTCTGGATGTGGGTTCTTCATCTGAAAAATGATGGAATTAATAGATCTCTAGGGCTTTTTCTAATTTTAAAAATTCTATGCTCAAAAAATGTTTATTGCTTTGAACTTAATAATTGCTAATAAGGTACTTACTTGGGAGCATATGCTCTAAACTATATATATGAGTTTTAAATCAACTGTTCCACATGTGAAAATAGGCAGGTCATTTACTAAACAAGCTCCCAATCACTGGCCCAGCAGGTCATGATTTAAATCCTCATGGAAGTTTTCTGGTGTGTGTGTTTGTTAAGTGGAAAGAAGGAATTCCATAACAAATTTACTTAACTCTATTAAGCAGAAACATCTGCTAGCATACCACGGTTGTGAATGCCTTCCAGGGAGCTCTAAAGTTCTAAAGCTTGTTGGAGATAAGGGAGACATTTCAGACATTTCAGACGTAGACATTTCAATGTACTACGTCTATTTTTTCAAAGCTCAAAAGCAACCATTTTAAAACACTGGATCTCTTCAAAAGTACTACTAAATTCCAGAATACAAGATTTTAAACACTGTAACAAAAAGTAAAGGTAAACTAATTTATTTCTGTCAGATGTATAATGTCTTTTTTTAAGAAAGAAATTTACTTTTGCAGTTTTAGACTCAATAAATCCTACCTACATAATACATCACTTTTAGGTATATTTTAATTTATTAATTCTTGTCATTTAGATAGTAGATAATCAAATAGGTGGTAGTTTGTATATTACTTTGTCATATAAAATAAAAACCTGCAACTCTTCTCTCATTCATTAACTAATGGGCTACGTGGTTTAGCATTATTCTTCATATTTTAAACATACAACAATGGAATACATTACCTATAAAGGGTTAGCTGAATCAGTAGCAGAATGAGCTCTAGAGTGTACAGATCTCTTTATACCAACCTGTCTGTATATTTATTGTATAAACTGTACTTGCAAATATGTTCAAATTACTCATTGC
The DNA here is from genome assembly GCF_009764315.1 of Trachypithecus francoisi. Taxonomy (NCBI): domain Eukaryota; kingdom Metazoa; phylum Chordata; class Mammalia; order Primates; family Cercopithecidae; genus Trachypithecus; species Trachypithecus francoisi. Next base: position 35,510,662 of record NW_022681469.1, read on the forward strand.
CCTTTTTGAATCTATATTAATTTAGAAAATAGGCAATTCTATACAACCAAATTCATCTAGGAATTTTCCACATAGGGTTTTTCCTGTTCTCTACATGAGGTGAGGATTTGTGGAAGATCAGATTGCTAAAACTTATGTACAGTGGCTCTTGGAAAGCTGTTAGATTCCCTATCAGAAAGGAAAGGTCAGTTTTCCTAGAGAAGGAATTAGGAAATGGTGTTCATTTTATCTCACAACAAAGTGAATGCCATAAAGAAATTGTGCTGAGGATAGTTGGTTTGAATACTACCTTTCAGGATAAAGCACAGTCTTGCTGGCTTCAATGGATTCTTGAATACTTAGCTGAATATCATAACTTGTAAGATGGTCTTCATCAGGGTCATCATTAGTATCCATTCCTGCGTATAATTTTGAAGGAGACAAGTTCTTATTATCAACAAATGACCCAAAACAGTACACAGAATAAACATGAAAAATGCATAGTGAAAAACTAAAATGCATTTTTGTTTCCCTGGTTAACAAATACAAATGCGGGTAACATTTTAATCCATATTATGTGTGAGGTTGATTTTATTGACTTAAATGATCTAACTGTTGAAACCTTTAATGACCTGCCCTTTGAGCATTTCTCTTTCTAACTTTTGACTTTTTTTTTTTTCAGTAATGACTGCAGATGGGCTCATAAGAATTCACTTTTTCCTGAGCTTCTGATTGATGCCAATTTGGGCCCATCAGTTTTCTTGGAGAGTGTGTACATAGCACATTAAAAACTTAAAAATTGATCCAATGAGGATAAGATGGATAGTGGCTGTAATGGAGAACAGACATCCTTTTACATTCTTTTTTATTTTTTTTTAGATGAAGTCTTGCTCTGTCACTCAGGCTGGAGTGTAGTGGTGTGATCTTGGCTCACTGCAACCTCTGCCTCCTGGATTCAAGCAATTCTTCCTTCTCAGCCTCCTGAGTAGCTGGGATTACAGGTGCATGCCACCATGCCCGGCTAATTTTCATATTTTTTTTTAGTAGAGGCGGGGTTTCTCCATGTTGGCCAGGCTGGTCTCAAACTCCTGACCTTGTGACCTGCCCGCCTTGGCCTCCCAAAGTGCTGGGGTTTACAGGCGTGAGCCACCGTGCCTGGCCCCTTTTACATTCTTTACAAACCATCAATGGTCAACTGCAAAGTCTGATTGGTCTCAGAGCATCACTTGAACATTGTGATAAGGACCACTTTAACTTCATCCATAGATCAGAAACCAGCCCTTCTATAGAATCCCTATTAACTCCCTTACACAGTTCTGTTACAAGCCACTGCTCTTGACTGGCCCATCTTGCTGAAGAGAATACAGAAAAATGTAAATTAGTCTTCATTTGCTTATTTCTCCCAGATATCAAATTAGGAGAATGAATTTACTATCTTACTCTTTACTATTGAATTAATTGCTTTATTTTATTTAGAGAGGACATTTAGTAAACATAGAAATAAAATTTCTATAGCTGAGTTGACTGGCTAATATGAAATTATCTTTGATTGATGGTACTTTTCAAGCCTTTTATAGTCTGTATATGAAATTTTACTTTATAGTATGTCTTCTGAATGAGAGAAAAACAAAAGAGTACTCTGCAGGCAATTTCCAAAACACAGTTGACACATGCTTTACCTCTTCTCATTCTCCCTTAAGGTTGGATAATTGGATAATAAGTGCTAACATCCAAGGCCTCTAACCTGTGGACAGAACTCATTGACAATATTATGATTAATTGTTCATCGTTCTACAGCAGTGGCCTTAATATCACCTCAGAACAAAAGGTATAGAACAGTGCTAATGTTCAGAGACCACACACGAGATAGTCACCATGTTCCACCAAGCCTCACATTGTGGTATCTCAGTCTCCTCAAAAGCCACACTAGAGATCTTACTCACCACATAGACGTAAATGGTATTTTGCTTTTTAATGTATTGTTTATTGGTTCATCATGTGTCTCCTCTCCTTAGAATGTAACTCAGGAATAGCAGGGAATTAGTCTGTGACCTCAGTGCCAAGAGAAGCATCATCTCCTGGTTCGTGCTATCTAAATATGTGTTGAATAAATGAATTAATGAATTAATAAGTGAGCATTGAAACATAATCCAGTCTCCTCTTTGTTCTTAGAACTGACCATTTCCTTCGGATATGGAGTTTCTTTTTTTTCTAACTAAACAAATTTGATCGTTCACTCTGTGCTTAGCTTCATTTGTCTCTCTTCTGTTCTTTTCCATAATATTCCCCTTTATTCACGAGGTCCTCTCAGCTGATCCCCACCCATGGTTCACACTGTGTCAAGGCTGGCACAAGACATTCCTCTATGGAAACCCTTGGTGTCATTCTTCAGTTCCTCTCTAGCTGTCTTAATCTGTGAATATCTCTTCTTATGTAATATTTTTCTAACGTCTTGGTTTATACTCACTCATTCTGTATTTGCTTTACAAGTTCTTTACATACTTGTGTTTGTGTTTTCACTTGGACCATTAGTTTTCTGAGAGGAAACAAAATCTCTTTTCTTTTTTCTATCTTTTCCCTCTATTCCTACTCCTTGTCAACTATAGCAAACAGCTGCTGTCTGTGGTCACTGGAATAAAAGTTGTTGACTCATTACTAGCAGACAAGTACTGAGTCTGTCAGCCAGCACCAGTAGACGACAAAGTTCAACCTGCGACCTCGCCTGGTGACTTTCTCAGTGATATTACTGGGGTGATAGGGGGGATTGTATGGCTCTGGGATTAGTAATAGGATACAGAGCCTTTCACCTATTTAAATCACCAGCTTAAATCTAACCCTGTTTGAAATTTGGGCTTTCAGTGTATGAGAGAGTACAGACTCCATAGAGAACTGAGCTGTTCTGTGGAAAGTATTTTATTTCAATGTTTTTTGTTTGTTTGTTTGTTTTTGTTTTTTTGCCCTACTATCACAAAGGAAGTTACCTAGGTTCCTGTTTGGTATCTCTAATGACCGTAGGGTTAAAATGATGGGAACACTTTCTATGCAGAACAACTCCAATCTAGCACAGGTGTCTGCAGCCTTTTCCTGAAAGCTTGAGATGAAGTGAAGATCTGTATGCAGGTGTACTAAGGTGCCAGACAGTCAGTCAAAGGAGCATTACTGGAATGTACTTAAAGACATCAAGACACAATGATAAAGGCAAGAGAAGAGTAACTTATTTATCTAAACCTCACACAAATTTATCCTTTAGATAAATAAGAGTAACTTATTTATCTAAACCTCACACAAATTTATCCTTTAGATAAATAAGAGTAACTTATTTATCTAAACCTCACACAAATTTATCCTTTAGATAAATAAGAGTAACTTATTTATCTAAGACCAGCTCAGTTCTCTATGGAGCCTGTGTTATCTCATAAATATGAGTAACTGGCCAGGTGCGGTGGCTCACGCCTGTAATCCCAGCACTTTGGGAGGCCGAGGCGGGCGGATCACGAGGTCAGGAGATCGAGACCATCCTGGATAACACGGTGAAACCCTGTCTCTACAAAAAAATACAAAAAAATTAGCTGGGCGTGGTGGTGGGCGCCTGTAGTCCCAGCTACTCGGGAGGCTGAGGCAGGAGAATGGCATGAACCTGGGAGGCAGAGCTTGCAGTGAGCCGAGATCACACCACTGCACTCCAGCCTGGGTGGTAGAGCAAGACTTCATCTCAAAAAAAAAAAAAAAAAGAAGGAAAAAAAAAGTAACTTATTTATCTAAACTTCCTTGAGTGGCTAGGACTCAATCCCACCTAAGGGCCAGCAACAGTCTATGGGAAATTATTTCTATAAAGCACTACTCCGAAGCATGAGGAAAGGTCAGACAATATTTGAACATCTTTAAGATATATGTATAGGTGTCTTGTTTCTCAGCCTAGAGAAATTGACTCTTTTTTTTTTTTTTTTTTTGAGATGGAGTTTTGCTCTTTTGCCCAGGCTGGAGTGAAATGGCACAATCTCAGCTCACTGCAACCTCCGCCCCCCGGATTCATGCGATTCTCCTGCCTTAGCCTCCCGAGTAGCTGGGATTATAGGCACTGGCCACCATGCCTGGCTAATTTTTGTAGTTTTAGTATAGATGGGCCCCCAAATGTGCTAGAATTACAGGCATCAGCCACCATGCCTGGCCTAGAGAAATTGGCTCTTAATAAAAGAGAAATCATTTGTTCTCCATAAGTAGCTGACTTACAAAGTAACTGATGCAATCACATTGTACCATCAGCCTCTTCATTCAAAGCACTGGTTAACCTTGCTTAGGGTCATGAAAACATTTGATGAAAGCTATGGATTCTCTCTCCAGAGGGACACATGTCCACTCAAAATTTTGCATGCAATTTTAGGGAACTTATGGAATCTCAGAGGTTTTTTCATGTTCTCCTGGTAAAAAACCACTGAATTAAGGATTCCTAAATGCTAAATGCCAAATATATTCCTCAGATATCAATAAGTATTAGTTTATTTTACAGATAGGCTAAGTAAAATCCTTAATTCAGATAGTGAGAAAAGGAAATTTGGTGACCATGTAAATTTTTTGATACATTTGGCAATAGTAATAATAACTATAAATTATCAAGTGCTCACCTTGTTTCAAGCACTGTGGAAAGCATTTTGTATACATTACCTTGTTTTAAATTCTCGTTCCAATTCTGTATTGTAGGTATTATAGATTCAAAAGGTTAAATGACCCACCAAATGTCTCAGAACTAATAAGTAGAGTCTGGACCAAGCAGGCAATACCTTCACTTTTAAGGTCTTTCAGAAGTTAGAGGAAAATATCTCACAGTCTGTTGCCTTTAAAAGAAAACACTGTGATCTTGCTTTTAACAGCCAGCTTTTGATGACAATCACTTCCAAAAATAAAAAATAGCTTCCAGGGACACATAAATCATTTTCTTTGGCTCCATGCAATAAGGCTTTATGTTACTCAGGGTGGTCTGAGGTTCCTAAGCTTGCCTTCATTCTGTACTTTTTGCCTTGGAGTCCAAACAAGAGGATCAACATACCATTTGGTGCCTGACTGAAATGGTCAGGAGGTTGGTAATGTTGCAAGGTATGATGCAGGAGTGAACATGAGTATATGACACCTTTTTGCATCAGTGTTGCTAAACTGCCTCCAAACCATGATCTGAGCTATTGCCTTCCTGTAAAGGTAGCTGATAAATTTGTGACACCTGTCAGAGCTTCCTTTGAAATACAATAGCTCCCACAGCATGGAACCAAGGTTCTCCCTTTCCCTGAAAAAGGATGAATACAAATTTCTTCCTCGTGAATTGTTTAGTTGGTTGACTCCTGCTTACATGCAGATCTGTTTGCCCCATCTACCCTCACACTCTGTCTTGGGCATAACAAAATTGAAACTATCTCTATGAGTCCTAAACAAGGCTGGTCTTGAGAGTGAGCAGAGTGGACAGTTGCTTCCATGGTGCAAGGAAGGGCTCTGTGTCCATAAATAACACACTGCCCCCAGCACCTGTCACATCAATGTCGTTCTGTTGCATCAGCAAGAGATTCTGTCCTTTAGGGCTTATTGTTCCATCTTCCAGTGTCCCTTTTAAAATTTAGATAGCAACATACTGGCCCCTAGTTTAGAACCAAGATGTCTTGGGATAGTTACTGGAGTACGTGAGGCTGGCAAGATGGCAGCAAGTTGAAGGTTAGGATCTAGTGGGAAGTGATATGAAGGGATAAGAAAAGGGCAATAGAGTACAACTTGGTTTTCTTTACAGTTTTATCCAAGGCCAGCCTAAATAGAAACCCTGAGGCTCTGAGGGAGATGCAGATTTCTGCTGTGTGGAATGGGGGACACTGATTCCCTGGGAATTTTTCTTTTACCTTGAAGCTGCTATGGTTCTTGAGTGTTGAGCTCATCTACTAGAGGTCCCTGAGAGAATCATCAGGATTTATCCTATCGAAGGAAAGGCAAGAGTTAAAAGACATTTTTTTTTTATATTGTCAAAAAAATACAGTTGTTATATACAAAACAATACTAAGTCTCATTTTTATGCAATTTGATCATTTGTATGCATACTTTTAAAGATGTGGAGAAATCAATGCAAGTAAAATCCTGTTGTAATTTTGCTTTTTATTTGGTGACTGAACACTTATTTTTTAAGAATTGCATAGCCTGAAGTGGCAAATCACATGAATGGATTTGTTAGGATGATTTAAACAACAAAATCAACTAGTTCCCCGGAAATTTCAGATAGAAGTGTAACTCTGTCAGAATTGGGTTTTGCCCCACAGTCACAGGTAACTTACACTCACAAGCAATAACTTACGCAATTCGCTCTTTATGGTATTTGCCTTTTCTACTGAAGAGAAATCCTATGCATGATGGGGAGAACTAGATCAGTTTAAATAGCATCTTTCTTAACAACAAAGTATGATCTTCTGATACATTGAAAACGTGCACTCACACAAACAATCTTAGTCTAAAGAACAAATGCTACTTTTATGTTACTTCAAAGAAACACAATTTAGTATTTTAGAAAAAGATATAAAAGGCAAAATGATCTGTAGAAACTAAACATGATATCTGGCACGTGATAAAAATTCAGTATTTACTAAATGAATGAATAATTGTATAATTAAATAAACACAACTCTTAAAATTAGCCTTGTGTTTCCTCTGTAGGTCACAGATATATTTTTGCCAAATTATTTTCAAATTTTAGGGTGTCACTGATTGATGCGTAATTTCTATGTAACGATAGAATGTTTAGTAGTTTTGTTTATCTCTAGTTTCATATTACAAAAGTAAAAATTTTTAATGAAATTAGTATGCAGATTAGTTAAAAAAAATAAAAACACCAAGAAAAAATAGAGAAAAAGAAATTTTTACTCTTTACTATTGATTTCCAAGTCAAATTTAACTAGAACAGAACTGTGGGAAGATGCATGTTAGCTTTTGAGGACTACACTCACAACAGTTTAAGAAGGAGCTTTAGACTCACAAACTCATGGGTTTCTAGGGCACTATAAACTCACAGAATAGCAACGAGTAAAGTAAGATAGGTCCATGAAAAGACAACTTATTAGTAGACATGCCCAGATCACAAGCTAATATGATATAATGATTTTTAAAAGCCCTATCCTTTGTCTGTAATTCTACATCTAGGAATCTATCTTATAGAAATAGTCAGAAGACTGTGCCTGGTGGCTCACGCCTGTAATCCTAGGACTTTGAGAGGCTGAGATAGGTGGATTGCCTGAGTTCAGGAGTTTGATATCAGCCTGGGCAACATGGTGAAACCTCATCTCTACAAAAAATACAAAAATTAATCGGATGCGGTGGTATGCACCTGCTGTATCAGTTACTTGGGGGGGCTGAGGTGGGAGGATTGTTTGAGCCTAGAAGGTCGAGGCTGCAGTCAGCCATGTTCACGCCACTGCACTCCAGTTTGGGTGATAAAGCAAGATTCTGTCTCAAAAACTAAATAAGTAAATAAATAAAAGAAATAATCAAAGATGTAAAAAAAGATGTGTATGTGAGCATGTTTATCTCAGCTGTGTTTAAATTGCCAAAACATTAGAAACAGCATAAATATCCCAAAATAGGAAATTTGTATAAGACATTATTGTACACATAAAAAGTGGAATACTACACAGTAATTTAAATTCATATACTTGAAGAATATTTAACGTTATATGTCAGTTAATGTAAAGTGTCAGTTTAAGTATGATGTTTATTTAACCAGCTATGACTAACCACTTTTAAGGAACTATGATGGTTTTCCCCCCGACTTTATTGAAGTATAGTTGACAATTTAAAATTATATGTATTTATTGTGTACAGCTTGATGATTTGGCATATGTATACATTGTGAAATATTCACCACTGTCAAGCTAAGTAAACTACCCATTCTGGCACATAGTTGATCTTTTTGGGGGGTATAGCCATTGTAAGAAACAGTACAAAGTTTTCTCAAAATTTTAAAAATAGAACTATCTTATGATCTAGCAATCTCACTTCTGCGTGCATATCCAAAGGAAGTGAAATCACTATCTCAGAGAGATACCTGCACTTCCATGTTAGTTGCGGCATTATTTATAGCAGCCAAGATACAGAAACAACCTAAATGTCCATTGACAGACGAATAAATGAAGAAAATGTGCTATGTATTTACAATGGACTATTAACCTTGAAAAAGAAGAGAATCTTGCCATTTGTGACAACATGGATCAACCTAGAGGACATTATGCTAAATGAAAAAAGCCAGGTACAGAAAGACAAATATTGTGATATTTATCTGTGGAATCTAAAACGTTGAAGTCATAGAAAAAAGAGTAGAATGTTGGTTGCCAGGGGCTAGGAAGTGCTGGCCAAGGGGTACAAATTTCAATTAAACAGGATGAATAAATTCTGGAAATCTAATGTACAACAATGTAACTATACTTAACAGTATTGTATTGTATACTTGAAATTTGCTAAGGGTGTAGATTTTAAGAGTTTTCACCACTAATAACAACAAGAAAAGGGAACTAAGATGGACTTTACAGAGGCAAAGCTTACAATGCCTTCTCAGGAAAATTAGCTTGGCATCTACCTCTCAGGACTGAGCAGGCCAGGAACCTTGGTGACCTCGAGTAAAGTGAGTGCCCAAATATACAGGAAAGCAGGTAGAACTTTGTGAAGAGAGTTTGTTGGCGTTGGAAGGAGCAGAAATTTGAAAGAGCAATTCATTTTTCCGAATCATCCAAGCACAGGCTGCATTACCTAAGTTATTGTGTCTGTCTGCATGAAACCAAAAGTTTATTTTCCATTAATTAGTGAGTGGTGGCTCCTGAGAAAGGTGAGGCCAGTTACAGACAATAAAAAAGCTACTTCTGGTTTGTGCAATTGAGTTGTAGGGTGAGTAAAAAATATTTTGACTACATTGATTACTTATAGTAACAATAAACATAGTATCTCTAGACTTTTAAAAAGTATTAGTTTTTTAACTTTCATTTTAAGTTTTATCTTAACATTTGTTATATAGGTAAACTGTATATTGCAAGGGTTTGGTGTACAGAGTATTTTGTCATCCAGGTAATAGGCACAGTACTTCATAGGCAGTTTTTCTATCCTTGCCCTTCTCCCACTCTTAAGTAGGTCTTGGTGTCTGTTGTTCCCTTCTTTGTGTGCATATGTACTCAAAGTTTAGCTCCTACTTATAAGTGAGAACATGGGGTATTTGGTTTTCTGTTCCTGTGTTAATTTGCTTAGGATAATGACCTACAGCTCCATCCATGTTGCTGCAAAGGACACGATCTCATTCTTTTTCATGGCTGACTAGTATTCTATAGTGTATATGTACAACATTATCTTTATCCAGTCTACTGTCATTGTGCATTTAGGTTGATTCCATGTTTTTGCTGTTGTGAACAATGTTGCAGTGAGTGTATATATGCATGTATATTTATGGTACAATGGTTTATATTCTTTCGTGTATATATCCAAAACTGGGATTGCTAGATCGAATGCTAATTCTACTTTAAGTTCTTTGAGAAATCACCAAACTGTTTACCTCAATGGCCGAACTAATTTACATTCCCACCAGCATTGTATAAGCATTTCCTTTTCTCTATAACCCCGCCAGCATCTGTTATTTTTTGATTTTTTATTAGTAGCCATTCTGACTGGTGTGTGAGATGGTATCTCGTTGTGGTTTTGATTTGCATTTCTCTAATGATTAGGGATGTTGAGCATTTTAAAAAGTATTATTCTTATGAATATACATCTAAATATTCATATACAAATATATATACATATATTCTCTCCAAAAATATTCATTCCTGGCATAATGTACTTTGTTCAACATGACAAACAATCCTGTCTGGTGCTCAAGTCAAATTTTTTTCCCTTCAATATTGATTCAAATAATAATAAGGCACTGCATTTTTTCATATCTTGTTTTGAAATCATGTACAGGCCATTGATTTCTTTCTGTTGGAGGCAGTTGATTATAATGGTCGAACTTTTGTTCAAACCCTGACCTGCCTACATTAGCTGCCTGGTTAACTGTGTCTGACGGGTCACAAGTAGTCAGTAAACGTTACCTGTTATTATTCTGTGATTGAACTCCTGTGGAATGGGAAAGTAGGATTCTAGTACTTTTTGAAAGTTTTAGTTCTATTGCTTACCCTTGAATATTCACCCTGACACCCCCTTTTTATTTTCTTCTCCCTGCTTTTCCCTAGAATCACCAATTTTCAGAGTTAAAGACCGTCAGGTAGCCCCACCTGTAAATTTTGTTTACAACATGCCCAACAAATAATTAATAGCCTCAGCTTAAACATCAAAGTGTCAGGGAGCTTGCTATCTCCTCACAGAGCGCTTGTCCTTTAGCCAGCATTTTTTTGCTTTTTTTAGACAGAGTCTCCTTCTGTCAACCAGGCTGGAGTCCAACGGCACGATCTCGGCTCACTGCAACCTCCACCTCCCAGATTCAAGTGATTCTCCTGCCCCAGCCTCCCGAGTAACTGGGATTACAGGAGCCCACCACCATGCTGGGCTAACTTTTGTATTTTTAGTAGAGACGGGGTTTCACCATGTTGGTCAGCCAGTCTCGAACTCCTGACCTCAGGTGATCCACCCGCATCCGCCTCCCAAAATGCTGGGATTATAGGCATGAGCTACGGTGCCCGACCTAGACAGCTTTAACAATTAGGAAAACCAGTGAACTTGAATCCACCTCTTCAAAACATCATCTGAAGATAATGTTTCTACTTCTCTTCTAACCTTTTTCTGGTTCTGTCTCTCAGAGTTACACTGAGAAAGTATTGTTCCTCTGCAACACAGGAGCCCTGTTAATATCCCCCAGGAAGGCTCTCAGGTCTCCACTGAGCCTTTTCTTTCAGAGGCTGGACAACTGCTCTTCCTATAAGATGGTCTCACCTCCTGCACTGTCTTGATTGTTTTTCTGTAAACACATTTGTTTATCCATTTCTTCTAAAAGTGACACTGAACCACAGGCTCTGAGTGCAACACAACAGCTACAGTCAGACCAACACAAGTTTAAGTGGGTGTGACCACTTTCCTTTTCTCAAACACTATACATCTGTTAATTTAGCCCAAGCTCAGATAAATATTTAGACTATCATGTTACACAGTTGATTTAGACCCCAGTATCCCAAAATTCTACAAACCATATGTTTTCTCCACATTGTTTTCTGTGTAATTGTATGCAGGACCCTATTGGACTCTATTTATTCCTATCACATTTCATATTTTTTCAATTTGGCTTTTATTTCCTTCTGCTAAAATTGAACGCATTTTCTATCTCTCCAGGTACTGTTTTATTTGCTGACATAATAAGCATGCCTTCTACATGTCCGTAAGCTCCACCGATAAAGATAAATGTTGAAAAGAAATTGGCACAGGACAGAGGCCTCCATGTTGACATTGATCCATTAATTTGCACCCTCCCAGAAAAGGTGTTTATCCAGCTACAAATCCTCTTAAAGATACCAACACCTAGCATTAATGTCTCCTTTTTGATAACAAGACCATCACCAAGGAATATTGTCAAATACCATCTTGAAATATGCACAGTTATCTACGATACTACATTCTTCTGCTCTGCTAATCAAAAAGACAAAGGAAAATAACTAACCCATCAATTCTTAGTGATTTTTTTTTCCTAAGTATGTTCAGACTATCCTATTTGTCCATGCAAAAATATACATTCGATGTCTGTTATGTTCTAGGCACAGGGCTAGACACAGATATACAGGATCCATGTCCTCAGGGAGCTTTCTGCCTTTAAATAATGTATTTTAGATTTTTCTCCAGAAATAATACCAATTTCTCTTTAAGGTTTAGCACACAGTCAAGCACATAGCATAGTAGGTCTTTAATATATATTTTTATATTGAGTTTAATAATTATTATAACTAATATCTATTGAGTGTTTACCTGTGACAGGCATTACACTAAGTGCATTAAATGGATGTCACTTAATGTCTATGACATAATTCTCCCCCACTTTACAGATGAGAAAACTGAAACACAGAGTTGTTAGGTGACTTACCTAAGCCCACATATCTAGTGGGCAGTGCAGAGTGGGATACACCCCAGTCAGCAGACAATGGAGGCCACCCACGCTTAATCAGTATACTCTAACTATGACTCAGCTACTTTGAACGTATTAGTGAAAAGAGCGTCTTACTTTGTAACCTAAAAATTCATAAACCTGAGAAAAAGTTTTCTCACAAAGTTTAAGCAACTACCTAACAAATTCATCCCACAACTCCAAGGGAAATATAAAATTTGTAGGCAAATTTCTATTTGAAAATAAAATATTCTCATAAAATAACTGAAATATAAAATTATAATTTTTATCACAATAACTTAATGCTCTCAGCACAAAGCAGTGATAAGATTTTTCTTGTTCACATCACTGCTCTACTTCATGGAAGTCAAATCATTTTAGATATAGAAAGCTCCTTAGAAGTTAACTGTGCATTTAAGAACAGTATGAGTGATGATATCAGATAAATTTTAAGGACTTTCTAACCTTTAGATTTTGTGATATAATTTGCAGGAGTAAATTTCCAATTCTATTCAGTTTATTTTTTAAAAATCTAACTACAGAAATTTTTCAGTCTGGGCAGAAAGCATTCATCTTTTTCAACAAGTGATGAAAAAGCCTTAAAAGAGATTTATTTTATTTATTCACAAAAATTATTTAATTTTTAAATTAAAAACCAAGAGGTGAGCTGAGACCCTTCTAGGATTCTATAAATATATTGACACGTTCTATAAGGATATTCATTCTTAATCTGTTTTTCTCATGATATAATTTTTTTTGCTTAGTAATTATGCAATTAGTTGACGTTCTATAAGCAAACACATTCTAGCTTTATTCTCTAATTAAAAAGACCCTTAACAGGTAAGCCTGTAGGTGATCAACCAGAAAGAAAGTAATGAGTAGCTACTATAATTTGTATTTCCATCTGTTTAAAATATTACCAATAATGAAATATTCAATAAGCTAGTTGGTGAGGTACAGATCAAATATTTCATAATCTCACCTTTTGGAATGATCATCTTATCATTCTTATCCAGACACTTGCCTTCCTAAATCAGAGGAAGTGCCCTGGAGCCAATGTGTGCTTCTGTGTATCTAAAATTAAGTATCCAGTTGGTGGTTAAATTAAGATCTGACCTTGTACAAGTGAAACATAAGCGGTCTCTGGCACACAGTAAAGTATTACCCATGACTTCTCTAGACTTTCATCAAAAGAAACAGAAGCCTACAGAGGTATAATAAGATTATCTGTGTCCTGATTGGTTCAAAGAACTCTTATGAAAACAAAGGACCTGCCAATTCAGCTGCAGGGAGTGTTCCTACTGACGGAACAAAACCAAACCGCTTAGAATTAACACACAATTTAAAGGTATTTGTTCAAAAGACAAATCTGTAAGTCTTTGCGTTGTCAGAACCTAATCCACTTCTGACATATTTTAATATACACTATTTTTCTTTCTCCATCTTTCAGATTCAGGGCAAATTTCATTAAATACAATTTTCTGGTCATACTAATTTGCTGTCTTTGATTTTTGTTTAATAATTGCTAGTCTGATATACAGACAGAGATAGGGCAGTCAGTGACATCTAATCTGATCAGGAATTTTTAGGTCAAGTTATTGAGCATATATAGTCTAAAAAATGAGTAGCAAATGTATTAATAAAGCAAGCAAAAAAACTGGGATTTTTGATTGAGGAAGGTTGTTTGTTTTCTTCTAAAAAAACCAATTAAGTTTATTATCTTACTGATTTTCCAATGAAAATAGTCTTCCTTAAATTTGTTTTGACATAGCTATCCTTGAATTAACTCAGGCCACTATCGGCACTCACAAAGCCATCTGGCCTCTATCCCCTTCACACCCCCCACCCCACTAAAACAACTCCTCTTGCGGGTTTCAGTGACCTCTTTCTGACTGACTTTAGAAACTCATTTCATATTTTATATTCATTTTCATTTCTTAATTTACAGACCCTCGTTGGATTTGCTGCCAGTGATTCTTCCCTTTTTCCTGAAAGTCTCTACTTCTTAGGCTACTGGGAGCACTACACACTTTTGTTTTTCTTCTCATCTCTGACATTTTCTTTGTACTCAGTGTTAATGAATATAAATATGTGGATTGTAGTGAATTTGCCAGTTTTATTTCAAAAATTGAGAAAACTGTAAATGTAAAATTAGAGATCCTAACTCCTCTTTAACTGTGATAAAAGAAGGTCCATTTCAGTCATCTTCAAAGCAAACTGAGAAGTATTTTATGTTTAAACCACTATTAACTTTGTATTGCAATACTCAAGGGTAAAGGTTAGATCATTGTATACATTGTCTACATTTTATCATTATTAATCTAATTTGGAATTTTTCAATAAAGAATTCTTGTGAAAAGCAACCAGCATTGTGAAACACTTTAATTTTATACAACTTTTTTTTCCTTACAATATTAGAAATTCACATAAAGCTTTGGAGTATAATGCAAATGTATGGGAAAATGTGCACTTAACAGTTTCAAGTATGGCTTGACACATTGCAGTGACTTTTCTGCTCTTAAACCAATGAAGGTCTGCCTGTTTTATCCATTTATATAATAGTTGTTATAGATCTACCTATACCATGCAACATTTAAAATAATACATATGATAGAAAAGCCAAAATAAGACCATGTGGTAAAATAAATGAGAGCCTGTTACTGAAGACATAGTCCTGTGAACACGTCTTGCTTTACCACTTACTGTTTCTGTAGATGCACTATTTACATTTTTGAGATTATTTATCTGTAGTGTGGGACTGATGATGATGATGATGATACAATGACCATGGCACCACCATTTTAGTGAGGCCTATTCCTCAAGTAGTTAGTCATCTATGCACACACAATAAGACATACTTTGAGTAACTCATATATTTGAAAGAATGATCTATTCATAATGCTAGTAATCACCTCCACATTTGTCTCTATGGAAGCTGGCTTTTTCTGTGGATTTTCTCAAAGGGGAAACAAAATCAGTCCTAGCTTTTCAAACAGTACCTCTAGTTTTGTCTGGTGAGAATGAGTTTCAGGGAAGGCACACATTTAACAGCGAAGGACTAGTTGAATACTACTGTTGTTCCAAGGAAGGTACACAAAATGACACTGACATCCAAATACTCATTCTTTCTATCTATATATAGCAAGAAATGCATGTCCTGTTTCAAGATGATAATTATAGCAACTGATACGAAGAGTCTTAGGTTAAAATAGTTGAAGCACAGTGTTAGAAGAACTGTCCTTGGACCCACCTATTTCTATTTTGGGAATAAGAAATTTAGGTAGCATTGTTTGTGAATTTCCAGGAAGCAATGTGGCAGCTTGGCCTTCATATTTTAGGCACCTGCCGCTGCTACAGCCTCACTTTGCCCACAGGTACTCTGTCTTCCTGAAAAAGAGTGTGGCACTTGCAGGCCTGGATTTTAAAAAACCGCTTTTGCTGTGATTAGTCATACATTAGTCCCATGTACCCCCTACAAAGCCACTTACTACGTCCTTTCTGATCCAGCCCATTCTTTATGAGGCTTTATCAGAACTGGAGCTTTATCTTTGCCTTCTACAAAAAATGGTGTTGTTCAAACACCTTGGAGAGTCCTACTTTAAGTCCTATTATTTTTTGTTTGTTTGTTTTGTGTGTTTTTTTTTTTGTATTTTTTCTCTTTTTTTTTCTGTTTTTAAGTTATCTTATTATTTTGTTGTTTAGTAAGCAATACTTAGGTATATCTCACTTGGCTTCATTTTTACTTTGGTATATTTCAGGCTTTCTCCTTTTTCTCCTTTTCCCTTTTCTGTACTTGACCATTATTTTGGCCTTTGGGTCTGTGATTTAAGAAATGCACATTTTATTTTGGTTAGGTATAAAACAGTAGAAAAAAATGTGAAAACATAAAATAAATCCTTTATTTCTAGTATGCTTCCCAGAACCTTGGTAATTGTTTATTTTTGCTATGCCATACGCTGTTTTTCCAGACTGAAAATCAGACAACTGAAACCATGAGTCAAATCTATTAGCAACGAACTCCTCAAACAGCACTGATGTCACAGGCCCCTGGAAGAATCCACATAGTTGACATTACTCTGGCCATTTAGTTGCCATGCAGCCAAGCAAAGGCAAGTGATGGAAATAGTATTTTTTAGTAAGGTAGCACTATAGGTAGTTATACTAAATTAATGATGAACAAACAGCAGGGAAGATCTTGTATGGGGTTTCAGTTATAATTACCACTTTATCACTTTGTCTAGTAAAGTTTTGGGCACTCATCAAATATGTGTTGAATATTTTGTTGAACATTGATGACTTGTTCAAATGCGTTCACAGTTATTTCTGCTTAACCAAAGTTTAAGTCAATTAAGGTTGAGTCATAATACATTTTTTAAAAGTTGGTTGATCTTTCTTTTTTTCTTTCTTCCTTTTGTGAACAAAGTACTTAATTTTCCATATTGTGAAAGGCATTTCAAGTGTATCTAAGAGAAACAAACTTGAATTAAAAGGAGAGAATATGTATTTTAGTCTAAGATCTGTCAGTTTTTGTGAATTAAGACAAATCATCTAGAAGTATCTAAAGGTTTATACTTCAGTTTCCTACAGTGTAGTAACACTGTTCTTGTTATTTCATATCATTGTTATGAAAATAAGAGCATAATTATGAAAGTTCTTTGTAAAACTAATAATCCCTCTACAGATACAGGACTTATAGTCTAAATATCAAAGTATATTATACTTCTGGGGACATAAAATGGACATCAGGGATAACGTTGCATTTGGTTGTCTATTCTGTATATACAGACACACATTTTAGCATATGCAGAATGTGATGCTAGGCACTCCTGGGTATGTCAAGATGAGTGGGACATGTGGTTCTAGTCCCAAAAGCTTACCACTGTGTAGAGACAAACAAGTAGAGAGATGAGACCTAAGAAGGCTGTGGAGGAGGAGGTCAGAGAACAAAGACACACACACACACACACACACACACGAGCTCTGAAAAGAGAAAATGGTTTTACATTAATGGATCATCAACCTAGAGTAGTTTCTCCATATCTGTGAAGGATTTTTTTTTTTTTCAGATGAAATCTCGCTCTGTTGCCCAGGCTGGAGTGCAGTGGTGCCATCTCAGCTCACTGCAACCTCTGCCTCCTATGTACAAGCGATTCTCCTGCCTCAGCCTCCCACATAGCTAGGATTACAGGTGTGTGCCACCATGTCTCACTAATTTTTGTATTTTTAGTAGGGACGGGGTTTCACCATGTTGGCCAAGCTGATCTTGAACTCCTGACCTCAAGTGATCTGCCTGCCTTGGCCTCCCAAAGTGCTGGGATTACAGGCGTGAGCCATCACGCCCGGCCAGTGGAGGATATGCTCTAAGATTGACAGTGGTGAGTGCCTGAAAACACAAGGAATACAGAACTCTATGTATGCTGGTTTTTTTTCCTATACATAGATACTTATGCTAAAGTTTAATTTATAAATAAAGCACAGTAAGCAATTAGCAACAATATTAATAATGAAGAACAATTATAACAACATACCAGCATCAATATTCTTGTGGCCACCATTAAATATAATAAAGGTTCCTTGAACACAAACACTGTGATACCATCATGATTGATCTGACAGTCAGGCAAACCACTAAATGTTCAAATAGGCTGGTGACATATGCAGAGTGAATATGCTAAACAAAGGGGTGATTTATAATCCAAGTAGAACAGAGCAGGGTGACCCAAAATTTCATCACACTACTCAGAATGGCATGCAATTTAAACTTATGAATTGTTTACTGCTAGGATTTTCCATTTAATATTTTTTGACTAGGATAACAAGCAAAACCCTGTGTAAGGGGGATTATCATTTAAGAACCTTCCTTTTTCTTCTAGTCTCTTATAATTCTGACTTCTTACATATCTCAAATTGACAGTGCTAAGGCAAAGAGATTGTCACTATTCTTAGTACCTTATTTAATATAAACCAAGCATAATTATAATCAGGACTTACAATAAAGCTCTATATTGGCAACCAAAGTAAATTTTGATTATTGAAAATTCAGTATTGTATTTTATTCTCTCTGAAAAGAATTGATCTTTTCATGTGCATTTGTGTTTTGTTTCAATTTCTAATTGAAGTTGCTAATGCATAATGACATTTAATTAATATTTGATTATAAAAAGAGCATTTTAATAGTACATACTATAGAAGAAATTATATGAATTTAATGAAGAAAACTTACCATACTAATTCAAAATTTTCTTTCTTTCTTTCTTTCTTTCTTTCTTTCCTTTTGCCTTATTATTATTATTATTATTATTATTATTATTATTATTATTTTGAGACAGGGTCTCCCTCTGTAACTTAGGCTGGAGTGCACTGGCACGATCTTGATTCACAGCAACCTCCACCTCCCAGGCTCAAGCAATTGTCCCGCATCAGCCTCCCAAGCAGCTGGGATGACAGGCATGCACCACCACACCTGGCTAATTTTTTTTTGTATTTCTTTTGTAGAGACAAGGTTTGACCATGTTGTCCAAGCTGGTTTTAAACTCTTGAGTTCAAGCAATCTGCCCACCTCTCAAAGTGTTAGGATTACAGGTATGAGCCACTGCACCCGGCCTAAATATTTCAATGTAAATTCATCCTTTCTATGATTAAAAGATATCACTCTTGCCTCTTGTGGATACAGGCCTTTATATTTTGTATTTCAAATTTGAGCCACCACTTTGTGTATGTTAAAACAATTTCTAATGGTCTCATGATTTGCCTCCCCCCAAGTTTTTTTCAATATAAAAGGTAAGTTTAATAATTACTCCAGGAAACTAGAAAAACTGTGATGATTTATGCTAGATTTAGATTTATCTTTAGTAGAACAGTAAAAGTACTGAGACAAAATATTCTGGATATTCCCAAAGTATTTACTAAATATCTGACTTAGTTATGGCTTGATTTTAAGATTTAAAATGGAATTACCATTCAAATAAAGCAAAATTTTACATTTCCTTTATGTATACAGTAATATAAAAAGTGTTAAATCAGGTTGAGTTTTAAGGTTTGGTTAAGCTGTTTTTATGCAGCTTGGAATGTCTGGGTAATTTTCCAGTCTTGCAGATATGCCCCATTTACCCACAGTGTAGACAAATACTTTCAAGAGGGCTTTGGGTGGGAAATAATAGTGAATTGGCTCACTAGCTAAACAGCATTTTACCAAGTCAAGAATGGTAGGACCCAGAGAAGTACATGAATGTGGGATTCTCACCAGTGCAGTATTTAACAAATATTGACCATCTACAATGCCAGGTATTATGTTGTGCACTAGGTATACCAACGAACTATATCAAGTTCCTGTCACTGAAAAGTCTGTATTTAAGTTGGTGAGGTGAATGTTACATAAGGAAGAAAATGAACTGTGGTAAACTCTGTGAAGAAAATAAGCATGACAATAGTTGGTCACTGAAGTGGGGAGGCTTCCTTCAGAAAGGATAGTCTGAGAGGGAACACATCTGTGCTGAGAACTTTCACTAAGAATAACCAGACACAGAAAGGTATAGAGGACAAACTTTTAGGAAGATGGAATGTAAGTTTAATATTTACTTTTTGTCATGAGACAAAAAGTATGTGCCATGTGAAGGGATCAACTAGAGAACAAATGAAAGTGAAGCTCATCAAGGGAGGGTAGGGATGGGAGGTGGGCGATGGATACAAGTTTGGGATTTATTACAAACACAATGGAGCATGAATTGAATGGTTTTGAGTTAGGGACTAATAAACTGGCTCATTTTTTAAACAGTGATAAGCGTCATTTAGGGCAAACAGCCACTATAACATTGGTTTGCAACTGAGTTTAGGAAAGCAAACTCTATCTTCCCCTCATCCTAACTACAGTTGAAACAGCTTAGATCTGTTCTGTTGCCATGATGCATCGTTCTCACAGTTGAATTTCTAGCTTTAGCACCAAGAGGTTAAGCTTGCTTGTTTAATGGCTCCATCCACAACTTGTACACTTTGTCAAACTGGTTTGAAGTGTAAGAGGCTGGCATTGAGTAACATCAGCAAGACAGAGGAATACGTTTTTTATTTTTACTGTCACCTTCCCACGATGCACCAATTTTGATAACCACCTGTGGATGAGAGAATCCTTCATTTATGGGAGTCCAGGAGTCCAGTGAAGAAGTACCAGCACATGACTAGATTATAAAATACAAGAATAGAAGTGTTGGAAAGGATGAGAAGAATAGTCACACTTTATACATATTACCCCTTCCCCCAAAGCAGCACAACTAAGTGCCAAAAGAGATTTCTTCAGCCATGATTCCTCCCATGAGATAAAGTGAAAGCATAGTGAGTGAGCAACTGGCTTCTCCAGATGTGCAGGATGCTACCAAGACACCTACCTTTCTCTCATCCCACCCAGAAAACTGAAGAAATCAGCATGGCTAAGTGGCTAGGAGAGGCTAGGAGCAGTGAAGAAGGTTGGGGATTTATAGAAATCAGGAACTGAAACTCAATAAAGAACTGTGTGTCTTACTAACCACCTTGTGGACTCTTTCAGGAGACCTGTCCACAAGCTACTTAGGACATCTTGCCTTTAGGGACTCTCTCAACTAGTCAACAAGTGTCTGCAATGTCTCACATGCCCCACCTCCCCTACACAGATGTCTGGGTCCCCAGGCATGCCCCAGATTCACGAGTGTGAGCTTTTGCACACGGTTATGAGCAACACAGTCAGCTTATTTGACTCTGCTAGATTGGGAAAAGGAACACAAACTTGAGCATTTCAGGGCACTGCCCTAGAGCAAAGAAATGGGAGGCTCTCAAAATCTGGCCTGACTTTGCAAGATTGAAAGAAAGAATATGATTTTGAGACTCCTCCCCTGCTCCCAAGAGGAAACAAGTAGGTAGGCAAATCCACAAAAAAGACCTGAGAGAGTCTCAGAATCTCTAGTCAAGCAGGCTTGTGATTGAATTTTTCTCTCAAAGACTCTCAGTAAAACTTGAAGAAAGATAATTTTTCAAATGTGGAAACAACACAAAACTTCAAGAAACATGAAAAGCTAAGGAAACATGACACTACCCAAAGGAACCCAATACTTTTCCAGTAATAGCTAAAAACCAGATTTACAAATTGCATGACAAATAATCCAAATAATTGTTTTAAGAATGAATGCTCAGTGAGCTACAAGAAAACACAGATAAAAAAATTCAGTGAAATAAGGAAAAGAATATGTGCACAAAATGAGAAATTCAACAAAGATATAGAAATAATATAAAACAAATTCTGTTGCTAAAGAATTCAATACATATGTGAAAAATGCAGTAGAAAACTTCAACATCAGAGTTGATTAAGCAGAAGAAATAATCTGTGAATTCAATAACAGGTCATTTGAAATTATGCAGTGAAAGATGAAAAAAATAAGTAAAGCTTTGAGAATTTATGGGATACGATCAACATAAATAATGTAAACATTAGGGCATTTTAGAAAAGGAGAAGAAAGAGACAAAAGGGGAAAAAGCTTATTTAAAGAAATATGAGCTGAAAATGTCCCAATCCTAAGAAAGATATTGACATCCAGGTACACGAAACTCAAAAGTTCACAGATAGACTCAATACGAAGTGGAATTCACTGGGACACATTATATTCAAATTGTCAAAAATCAAAGTCAAAGGGAGGATTTTGAAAACAGCAAGAGAAAAGAGATATATTACACACAAGGGAATGTACATTAGACTATCAGTAGATTTCTTAGCAGAACCGTTGCAGATGAGGAGAAAGTGGGATAATATATTCAAAGTGTTCAGAGGCGGGGAACTCTGTCAACCAAGATTACTTTACTTTACCCAGCAAAGTCATGATTTATATATGAAGGCGCAGTAAAGATTTTCTCAGACAAACAAAAGCTGAGGTAATTTATTACCACCAGATATGCCTCACAAAAAAATGTTAAAAGGAGTTCTTCAAGATGAAATAAAAGGACATTAATTACTAACATGAAAACTTGTGAAAATGCAAAACTCACTAGTGAAGGTAAGTATATAATCAAATTCAGAATATTCTATTCATATACTGAAATGTTGGTGTATGGATCACCCTTAATTCTAGCGCAAAGGTTAAAAGACAAAATAATTAAAAATATAGCTAAAATAATTTGTTAATGGATACCACAGTATAACAAGAAGTAAATTGTGGCATCAAAACTTAAAATGTGGTGGAGTAAAAGTAGAGAGTTTTCTATGTGATTGAAATTAGGTTGACATCAGCTAGCTTTAAAAGATTGTTATAAAATGTTTTATGTAAACCTCATAGTAACCACAAAGCAAAAAGTTGTAGTAGATACATAGAAAAGAGACAGGAAGAAATCAAAGCATACCACTATAGAAAACCATCAAATCACAAAGGGAGACAATAATAGCAGAAGAAAAGAACAAGAAAAACTACAGAACAGAAACAATTAACAAAATGGCAACAACAAGTCCTCACTAATTAATGATTATTTTAAATATATGTGCACTAAATTCTCCAATCAAAAGACATGGAATGGCTGAACAGATTTTAAAGAACAAGACCAATCTATATGCTGCCTGCAAAAGACTCACTTTACCTTTAAGAACACACAGGCTGGGCCGGGCGTGGTGGCTCACGCCTGTAATCCCAGCACTTTGGGAGGCCAAGGCTGGTGGATCACGACGTCAGGAGATTGAGACCATCCTGGCTAACATGGCGAAACCCTGTCTCTAACGAAAATACAAAAAATTAGCCGGGTGTGGTGGTGGGCGCCTGTAGTCCCAGCTACTCGGGAGGCTGAGGCAGGAGAATGGCATGAACCCAGGAGGCGGAGCTTGCAATGAGCCGAGATTGCGCCACTGCACTCCAGCCTGGGCGACAGAGCAAGACTCTGTCTCCAAAAAAAAAAAAAAAAGAACACACAAGCTGAAAGTGAAAAGATAGAAAAAGATACACTATGCAAATAGAAACCAAAAGAGAGCAGGGATAGCTATACATATGCCAGAAAAAAACTAGCCTTAAATAAAAACTGTAATAAGAGATGAAGGTCACAGTTGCTTCCAAGAGGGCCAAATAGGAACAGCTCCGGTCTACAGCTCCCAGCAAGATCAACGCAGAAGATGGGTGATTTCTGCGTTTCTAACTGAGATACCTGGTTCATCTCATTGGGACTGGTTGGGCAGTGGGTGCAGCCCATGGAGGGTGAGCCGAAGCCAGGCAGGGCATCGCCTCACCCAGGAAGCACAAGGGGTCAGGGGATTTTCCTTTCCTAGCCAAGGGAAGCCAAGAGTATCTGTACCTGGAGGAAGGGTACACTCCTGCCCAAATACTGCGCCTTTCCCACGGTCTTCACAATCAGCAGACCAGGAGATTCCCTCCCGCGCCTGGCTTGGTGGGTCCCACTCCCATGGAACCTTGCTGGCTGTGAGCGCAGCAGTCTGAGAATGACCTGGGATGCTGGAGCTTGGCGGGGGGAGGGGCGTCTGCCATTGCTGAGGCTTGTATAGGCGGTTCTATGCTCACACTGTAAATAAAGCATCAGGGAAGCTCAAACTGGGCAAAGCCCACTGCAGCTCAGCAAGGCCTACTGCCTCTCTTGATTGCACCTCTAGGGGTGGGGCATATCTGAACAAAAGGCAGCAGACAGTTTCTGCAGACTTAAATGTCCCTGCCTGACAGCTCTGAAGAGAGCAGTGGTTCTCCCAGCATGGTGTTCGAGATCTGGTGATGGACAGACTGCCTCCTCAAGTGGGTCCCTGGTCCCCATGTAGCCTGACTGGGAGACACCTCCCAGTAGGGGCCAAGAGACACCTCCTACAGGCAGGTGCCCCTCTGAGACAAAGCTTCCAGAGGATAGATCAGACAGCAATACTTGCTGTTCTGCAGCCTCTGCTGGTGATACTCAGGCAAACAGGGTCTGGAGTGGATCTCCAGCAAACTCCAACAGACCTGCAGCTGAGGGACCTGTCTGTTTGAAGGAAAACTAACAAACAGAAAGGAATAGCAACAACATCAATAAAAAGGACATTCACACCAAAACCCCATACATAGGTCACCAACATCAAAGACCAAAGGTAGATAAAACCACAAAGATGGGGAGAAACCAGAGCAGAAAGGCTGAAAATTCCAAAAAACAGAATGCCTCTTCTCCTCCAAAGGAACACAACTTCTCACCAGCAAGGGAACAAAACTGGATGGAGAATGAGGTTGACGAGTTGACAGAAGTAGGCCTCAGAAAGTCAGTAATAACAAACTTCTCTGAGCTAAAGGAACACATTCTAACCCATCGCAAGGAAGCTAAAAACCTTGAAAAAAGGTTAGAGGAATTTCTAACTAGAATAAGCAGTGTAAGGAAGAGCTTAAATGACCTGATGGAGCTGAAAACCACAGCACGAGAACTGCATGAAGCATACACAAGTTTCAGTAGCTGATTCGATCAAGTGGAAGAAAGGTTATCAGTGATTGAAGATCAAATTAATGAAAGTGAGAAGACAATATTAGAGAAAAAAGAGTGAAAGGAAACAAACAAAGCCTCCAAGCAATATGGGACTATGTGAAAAGACCAAATCTACATTTGAATGGTGTACCTGAAAGTGACGGGGATAATGGAACCAAGTTAGAAAACACTCTTCAGGATACTATCCAGGAGAACTTCCCCAACCTAGCAAGGCAGGCCAACATTCAAATTCATGAAATACAGAGAACACCACAAAGATAGTCCTCGAGAAGAGCAACCCCAAGACATATAACTGTTCAGATTCACCAAGGTTTAAATGAAGGAAGAAATGTTAAGGGCAGCCAGAGAGAAAGGTCTTGTTACCCACAAAGGCAAGCCCAAGAGACCAACAGTGGATCTCTCAGCAGAAACCCTACAAGCCAGAAGAAAGTGGGGGCCAATATTCAACATTCTTAAAGAATTTTCAACCCAGATTTCACATCTGGCCAAATTAAGCTTCATAAGTGAAGAAGAAATAAAATCCTTTACAGACAAACAAATGCTGACAGATTTTGTCACCACCAGGCCTGCCTTACAAGAGTTCCTGAAGGAAGCACTAAACATGGGAAAGAACAACCAGTACCAGCCGCTGCAAAAACATGCCAAATTGTAAAGACCTTTGACACTATGAAGACACTGCATGAATTAATGGGGAAAATAGCCAGTTAGCGTCATAATGACAGGATCAAACTCACACATAACAATATTGATCTTAAATGTAAACAGGCTAAATGCCCCAATTAAAAGACACAGACTGGCAAATTGGATAAAGAGTAAAGACCCACTAGTGTGTTGCATTCAAGAGAACCATCTCACATGCAAAGACACACATAGGCTCAAAATAAAGGGATGCAGTAAAATCTACCAAGTGAATAGAAAGCAAAAGAAGAGCAGGGGCTACAATCCTGGCTCTGATAAAACAAACTTTAAACCAACAAAGATCAAAAGAGACAAAGAATAACATTACATAATGGTACAAGGATCGATTCAACAAGAAGAGCTAACTATCCTAAATATATATGCACCCAATACAGGAGCACCCAGATTCATAAAGTAAGTCCTTAGAGACCTACAAAGAGACTTAGACTCCCACACAATAATAATGGGAGACTTTTACACTCCACTGTCAATATTGGACAGATCAACAAGACAGAAAATTAACTAGGATATCCAGGACTTGAACTCAGCTCTGGACCAAGCAGACCTAATAGACATCTACAGAACTCTCCACCCCAAATCAACAGAATATACATTCTTCACAGCACCACATTGCACTTATTCTAAAACTAACCACATAGTTGGAAGTAAAACACTCCTCAGCCAATGTAAAAGAACAGAAATCACAACAAACTGTCTCTCAGACCACAGTGCAATCAAATTAGAAATAAAGATTAAGAAACACTCCCAACCACACAACCACATGGAAACTGAACAACCTGCTCCTGAATGACTTCTGGGTAAATGACAAAATGAAGGCAGAAACAAAGATGTCCTTTAAAACCAATGAGAACAAAGATACAATGTACCAGAATCTCCAGGACACATTTAAAGTAGTGTGTAGAGGGAAATTTATAGCACTAAATGTCCACAAGAGAAAGAAGGAAAGATCTAAAATCATCACCCTAACATCACAATTAAAAGAACTAGAGAAGCAAGAGCAAACAAATTCAAAAGCTAGCAGAAGACAAGAAATAACTAAGATCAGAGCAGAACTGAGGGAGACAGACACACAAAAAACCCTTCAAAAAATCAGTGAATTCAGGAGGTGGTTTTTGGAAAAGATCAACAAAATAGATAGACCACTAGCAAGACTAATAAAGAAGAAAAAAGTATCAAATAGATGCAATAAAAAATGATAAAGGGGATATCACCACTGATCCCACAGAAAATCAAACTGCTATCAGAATACTATAAACACCTCTATGCAAATAAACTAGAAAATCTAGAAGAAATGGATAAATTCCTGGAAACATACACCCTCCCAAGACTAAACCAGGAAGAAGTTGAATATCTGAATAGACCAATAACAGGTCCTGAAATTGAGGAAAAAATTAATAGCCTACCAACCAAAAAAAGTCTGGGACCAGATGGATTCACAGCCAAATTCTACCAGAGGTACAAAGAAAAGCTGGTACCAATCCTTCTGAAACTATTCCAATCAACAGGAAAAGAGAGAATCTTCCCTAACTCATTTTATGAGGTCAGCATCATCCTGATACCAAAGCCTGGAAGAGAGACAACATAAAAAGATAATTTTAGGCCAATATCCCTGATGAATGTGGATGCAAAAATCCTCAATAAAATACTGGCAAACCGAATCCAGTAGCACATCAAAAAGCATATCCACCACGATAAAGTTGGCTTCATCCTTGGGATGCAAGGCTGGTTCATCACATGCAAACCAATAGACGTACTCCATCACATAAACAGAACGAACGACAAAAACCACATGATTATCTCAATAGAGGCAGAAAAGGCCTCTGACAAACTTCAACAGCCTTTCATGTTAAAACTCTCAATAAACTAAGTATTGATGGAATGTATCTCAAAATAATAAAAGCTATTTATGACAAACCCACATCCAGTATCTTACTAAATGGGCAAAAACTGGAAGCATTCCCTTTGAAAACCGCCACAAGATAAGGATAACCTCTCTCACCACTCCTATTCAACATAGTATTGGAAGTTCTGGCCAGGGCAATCAGGCAAGAGCAAGAAATATAGGGTATTCGATTAGGAAAAGAGGAAGTCAAATTGTCCCTATTTGCAGAGACATGATTGTATATTTAGAAAATCCCATTGGCTCAGCCCAAAATCTCCTTAAGCTGATAAGCAACTTCAGCAAAGTCTCAGGATACAAAATCAAGTGCAAAAATCACAAACATTCCTATACACCAATAACAGACAAACAGAGAGCCAAATCATGAGTGAACTCCCATTCAAAACGACTACAAAGAGAATAAAATACCTAGAAATCCAACTTACAAGGGATGTGAAGGACCTCTTCAAGGAGAACTACAAACCACCGCTCCATGAAATAAAAGAGGACACAAACAAATGGAAGAACACCCCATGCTCATGGATAGGAAGAATCAATATCGTAAAAATGGTCATACTGTCCAAGGCAATTTATTGATTCAATGCCATCCCCATCAAGCTACCAATGACTTTCTTCACAGAATTGGAAAAAACTACTTTAAAGTTCATATGGAACCAAACAAGAGCCCACATTGCCAAGTCAATCCTAAACCAAAAGAACAAAGCTGGAGGCATATCAAGCTACCTGACTTCAAACTATACTACAAGGCTACAGTAACCAAAACAGCATGGTACTGGTCCCAAAACAGAGATGTAGACCAATCAAACAGAACAGAGCCCTCAGAAATTACACCACACATCTACAACCATCTGATCTTTGACAAACCTGACAAAAACAAGAAATGGGGAAAGGATATCCTATTTAATAAATGGTGCTGGGAAAACTAGCTAGCCATATGTAGAAAGCTGAAACAGGATCTCTTCCTTACACCTTACACAAAAATTAACTCAAGATGGATTAAAGACTTAAATGTAAGACCTAAAACCATAAAATCCCTAGAAGAAAACCTAGGAAATACCATTCAGGACATAAGCATGAGCAAAGACTTCATGACTAAAACACCAAAAGCAATGGCAACAAAAGCCAAAATTGACAAATGGGATCTAATTAAACTAAAGAGCTTCTGCACAGCAAAAGAAACTATCATCAGAGTAGCAGGCAACGTACAGAATGGGAGAAAATTTTTGCAACCTATCCATCTCACAAAGGCCTAATATCCAGAATCTACAAAGAACTTAAACAAAATTACAAAAAAAAAAATCAAAAAACCCCATCAAAAAGTGGACAAAGGATATAAACAGACACTTCTCAAAAGAAGACATTTATGCAGTCAACAGACCTATGAAAAAATGCTCATCGTCACTGTTCATCAGAGAAATGCAAATCAAAACCACAATGAGATACCATCTCACACCAGTTAGAATGGCGATCATTAAAAAGTCGGGAAACAGCAGACTCTGGAGAGGATGTGGAGAAATAGGAACGCTTTTACACTGTTGGTGGGAGTGTAAATTAGTTCAACCAGTGTGAAAGACAGTCTGGCGATTCTTCAAGGATCTAGAACTAGAAATACCATTTGACCCAGCAATCCCATTGCTGGGTATATACCCAAATGATCATAAATCATGCTACTATAAAGAGACGTGCACACGTATGTTTATTCGGGCACTATTCACAATAGCAAAGACTTGGAACCAACCCAAATGTCCATCAATAATAGGCTGGATAAAGAAAATGTGGCACGTATACACCATGGAATACTGTGCAGCGGTAAAAAAGGATGAATTCCTGTCCTTTGCAAAGACATAGATGAAGTTGGATACCACCATTCTCAGCAAAATACGACAAGGACAGAAAACCAAACACTGCATGTTCTCACTCATAAGTGAGAGCTGAACAATGAGAACACATGGACACAGGGAGGGGAACATCACACACCAGGGACTGTTGGGGGGTGGGGGCTGGTGGAGGGATAACATTAGGAGAAATATCTAATGTAAATACAAGTTGATGGGTGCAGCACACCACCATGGCACATGTATACCTATGTAACAAACCTCCACGTTGTGCACATGTACCCTAGAACTTAAAGTATAATAATAATAATAAAGAGATGAAGTTCATTATATAGTGATGAAGTGGTTAAATTTATCAAAAATATAACAATTGTTATTATGTATGCACCCAACATCTGAGCACCTAAACATAGAAAGCAAATACTAAGAGCTCTGAAGGGAGAAGTAGACAGTAATAGTAGGGGACTTCAATACTCTACTTTCAACAATGAAAAGATTATTTAGACAGAAAAACCAGCAAGGAAATATTGAACTTTAAACTAAATGAACCTAACAGACATATGCAGAACATTACATAGAAATATACACATTGGCCGGGCGCGGTGGCTCAAGCCTGTAATCCCAGCACTTTGGGAGGCCGAGACGGGCGGATCACGAGGTCAGGAGATCGAGACCATCCTGGCGAACACTGTGAAACCCCGTCTCTACTAAAAAATACAAAAAACTAGCCGGGCGAGGTGGCGGGCGTCTGTAGTCCCAGCTACTCGGGAGGCTGAGGCAGGAGAATGGCGTGAACCCGGGAGGCGGAGCTTGCAGTGAGCTGAGATCCGGCCACTGCACTCCAGCCCCGGCGACAGAGCAAGACTCCGTCTCAAAAAAAAAAAAAAAAAAAAAGAAATATACACATTATTAACGGACATAGAACATTCTCCGGGATAGATCATGTCAGGCCTAAAGAAACCTTAAGAAATTTAATTAGATTGAATTCATATCAATTATCTTTTCCAACCACAATGATATGGAACAAGAAACCAATAATAGAAAGAAAATTGGAAAATTAAAAATTATGTGAAGATTAAACACACTTGAAAAACCAGTGGGTCAAAAATGAAATCAAAAGGGAAATTTAAAAACTCTTGAGACCAACAAAAATGGACATACAACAAACCCAAACTGCAAGATGTAACAAAAGCAATTCTAAAAGGGAAAAGCATAACAGTAAACACCTATGTTATGAAAAAAAAAATCTCAAATAAGTAGCCTAACTTTGTGCCTCAAACAACTAGAAAAAGAAAAACAAAATAACCCCAAAGTTAGTAGGAAGAAAGAAAGAAAGAAAGAAAGAAAGAAAGAAAGAAAGAAAGAAATTGAGAGAGAGAGAGAGAGAAAGAAAGAAAAAGAAGGAAGGAAGGAAGGAAGGAAGGAAGGAAGGAAAGAAAGAAAGAAAGAAAGAAAGAAAGAGAAAGAAAGAAAAAAGAAAGAAGGGAAGGAAGAAGGGAAGGAAGGAAGGAAATCATAGCAAAAATAAATGAAATAGAGATAAGACAAACAATAGAAAAGATCAAAAGTTGTCTTTTTGAAAAGATAAAATTAATAAAACTTTAGCTGGCCTAACTAAGAAAAAAAGAGAGAAGATTGAAATGAAATGAATAAAATCATAGATTTAAAAATACAGAAATATAAAATATTATAATAAACTGCTATGAACAATTAAACACTAACAAACTGTATAACCCAGAAGCAATAGATAAATGCTGGAAACCTACAATCTACCAAGACTGAACTATGAAGAAACAGAAAATCTGAATAGACCAAAATGAGAAAGGAAATTAAATCAGTAATCAAAAATCTCCCTACAAAGAGAAACCCAAACTAGTGGTTTCACTTTTGAATTTTTACAAACACTTAAAGAATTAATACCAATTCTGCTCAAACTCTTGCAAAAAGTTGAAGAGGAGGGAATACTCCCAAACTCATTTTACAAGGCCAGCATTTTCCTAATACCAAAGCCAGACAAGGACACCATAAGAAAGAAAATTACAGGGCAATGTCCCTGATGAACACAGATGCAAAAATCTTCAACAAAATACTAGTAAACCAAATTCAGCAATGCATTAAAAGGATTATGTACCATGCTCAAGTGGCATTTATCTCTGGGATGCAAGGATAATTTAACATAAGTAAATCAATCAATATGATACACCACATTAACAGAATAAAGGATAAAAATCATGATCATCGCAACTGATGCAGAAAAAGTATTTGACAAATATCAACTTTTTTTAATATTAAAAACTCTCAGCTAATTAGGTATAGAAGGAATGTACCTCAACACAATAAAGGTCATATTTGGCAAGCTTACAGTGAACATACAGGTGAAAAGCTGTAAGCTTTTCTTTAGGAACTGGAAAAAGACAAGGAAGCCTTCTCTCGCCACTTCTATTCAGTATAGTACTGGAGGTTCTAGCCAGAGCAACTCAGAAAGAGAAAGAAATAAAAGGCATCCAAATAGAAAATGAAGATGTTAAATTGTCTCTGCAGATGACATAATACCATGTGTATATATATAAAAAAAACCCTCAAAGACTTCACCAAAGAACTCTTGGAACTAATAAACAAATACAGTAAAGTTGCAGGATACAAAATTAACCTACAAAAATTAGTAGTATTTCTATACACTGACAATGAAGTATCAGAAAAATAAATTGTAATAAAATCCCATATACAATAGCTACAAAAATAAAATACTTGGGAGTAAATTTAACCAAGGAGGTGAAAGGTGAGTACACTGAAAAACATAAAACAATGATGAAAGACATTGAAAGAAGACACAAATAAATGGAATTTGGAAGAATTAACATTGTCAAAATGTTCACACTATGAAGTAATCTACAGATTCAATCCAAATCTTACCAAAATTCCAATGATATTTTTCACAGAAATGGGGGGAAAATCTTGAAATTTGTATAGAACCAAAAAAGACCTTAAATGGCTAAATCAATCTTAAGAGTAAAGCTGAAAGCATCAAATTATAATACAATTCAAATTATAATACAAAGCTTTCAAATTGTAATACAAAGACAAAGATATAGTAATCAAAACAATATAGTACTTTCATAAAAACAGACAAATCAAAAGAGAACACAGAGCCTAGAAGTAAACCCATAAATGTATAATCAACTGATCTTTGACAAAAAATGCACAATGAGGAAATGATAGTCTTTTCAATAAATCATGTTAGGAAAACTGGATATCCACATATAAAAGAATGAAATTAACCCTTATCTTACACTATATACAAAAATTAACTCAAAATAAAGACAAACTTAAGACTTGAAACTGTAAAATTACTAGAAGAAAAACGAGGTTGGCTGGGGGGGATATACTTGACAATGTACTTGGCAATAATTTTTTGAATATGACACCAAAAGGACAGGCAATAAAAGCAAAAATAAACAAGTACAACCAAATCAAATTTTTAAAGTTTCTGCACGCAAAGGAAACAATCAACAAAATAAAAGGCAACCTAAGGGAGAAAATATTTATAAACCATATACCCAAATACATAACAAACTTATACAACTCAATACAGAAAAAACAAATAACCTAATTTAAAAACAGGCAAAGGATCTGAATAGACATTTT
This sequence comes from Trachypithecus francoisi, assembly GCF_009764315.1. NCBI lineage: Eukaryota > Metazoa > Chordata > Mammalia > Primates > Cercopithecidae > Trachypithecus > Trachypithecus francoisi. Next base: position 35,543,236 of record NW_022681469.1, read on the forward strand.
TCTAAAGAAGATATACAAATGTCCAATAGGAATGAAAAGGTCCTCAACATCATTAATCCTTAGGGAAATGCAAATGAAAACCACAATGAGACATCACTTCACACCTGTTAGGAAGGCTGTTGTCAAAAAGTCAAAAGATAACAAGTGTTCATGATGAAGCAGAGAAATAAAACGTCTTGTACACTCTTGGTAGGAAAGTAAATTGGTATAGTCATTATGGAAAACAGTATGGTGGTTCCTCAAAAAATTTAAAATAAATCTACTATATGATCTAGCAACCCCACCTCTTAGTACATCTCTAAAGGAATTGAAATCAGTATCTCAAAGACATTTGCACTTCCATGTTCATTGCAGCATTATTCAGAATAGGCAAGAGATGGAATTAACCTAAATGTCCATAAGTGGATGAATGGATAAAGAAAATGTAATATATATTTATCATGGAAGATTATTCAACCTTAAGAAAAAAGAAATTCTGGTATTTGTAACAACATGAATGAAACTGGAGGACCTTATAGTAGGTGAAATAAGCCAGTAACAGAAAGACAAATACTGCATGGTATCTCTTATATGTGGAATCTAAAAATGTTGAACTCATAGAAACAGAGTTTCAGTTTTAAGATGAATAAGTTTTGGAGATCTAATGTACAGCATTATAACTATAGTTAATGATAAGTTATAGTATACTTAAAGTTTGCTAAGAGAGTTTGCTTAATTATTCTCACCATACACCACACACACATACACACAATAGTAACTATGTAAGGTGATGGATATGTCAATTAGCTTGGTTCTGGTAATCATTTCACAATGTGTAAGTATATCAAACAATCACATTGCAACATTAAGTATATACATGTTTTATTTATTAATTATACCTCAATAAAGCTGGAAAAATGTAAAGCATAAACATAGGTAAGAAATCCAGGTCAGAGGGGGCTGATGTTAATCCAGTAATATTACATATGAATTCCTACGTGTAATGTGTCAGTTTGAGGACTTTATCCTAGTGTGTCCTAAATTGAGGTTCAGGGAATAGGGGGAGGAAGTTTTCTCTTTGCTTGGATAAATTTGCTTGTTTCTTTAATAATTTCACAGTTAAACAATTTATTTTTAAGAAACAACATTTTTTTCAATTTTCAGAAATTTAAAAATAAATTTCTAAGAGGGGGATTGGTACAAAATTCAAATGCAAGATTATTTGAATTCTTTGTTCAGATAATTATATTTTACACTGAATAACAGAGTCAGGGAAATGCTAACACATGCATATATTGGTCTTTTCCTTTACTGGGGTCACATTATTTTTATTTGGGAGGGAAGATCTTTCCTCGTAATTTTCCTTTTAAAAATATTTTGATTTCACTCATTGTTTCTTTCAGGTGACTCTTAGAATCATCTAGTCAAAATGGAATTGTGACTGAAAGTGCACTAAGAAAAGATTCCTTTGGGAAGAATGAACATATTTTGACAAATATGTTCAATATTTTTACATATTTAAAATATTCACTCTCACTCACCCAGGAAAATATGTCTTAATTTATTCAAAACTTTTCTTTTGAACGAATGTAAAGTTTCATAGTTTTACTGAAGCCTTGAATATTCCTGACATATTTATTCCTCAATAGTTTGTGATTTTTATTTCTTTGTGAATAGAATTGTTTCCCCTGGTATATTTGAATTGGTTATTCTGGCACATCAAAAGCGAACACTCTTTGTATATTTATTTTTATTCAGTTGCCTTTTAGAATTCCTATTTGTTCTAATGATTTTAGGTTGATTTTCTTGCATTCTGTACAAAACGCTGTCATGTTGAGTGGTTGAAAACCTTATATATATATTCACTAATCTGTTATGGGGGGGAAGATAGATTCTACTAAGAAACATTTAAGACAAGATGTTAGTATGTAAACTCTAAGTGTGACTTCTATAGAGCAGTTGTTCTTAGGTTTGGCTTGCATGGGAATCACCTGGGGAGCTTTAGCAAACACTGATGTCTGACCCCTCCCTCAGATACTCTAATTTCCTTGCATCAGGACATTAAAACTTCTTTCTTTTTCTCTTACTTTTTTTTTTTTTTTTTGACAAGGGCTTTCTGTGTCATCCAGGCTGAGTGCAGTGACACGATCATAGCTCACTGCAGCCTTGATTACCTGGGCTTAAGTGATCCTCTTGGAGCTCAGTTTTGGATCATGTAAAATGTGATATAGCTATCAAAGTCTAACAAGAAAGGTTAAGTAGGCAGGTTAATATGGTCCAAGTTTAGAAGAAAAGTCTGAGCTGAGGAAATAAATTAGTGATACTTAAAACCATGTGACTAAAAGACCTCACCAAAGCAGTACATGCAGATATAAAAATAGAGATGTTCAAGGGATGAACTCTGGGGCTAACCAGAGCTATGAGACAGAATACAAGCCAAGGGAAGAAAAATATTTACAGCCGAAAGGAGTGATCGACTGTATCAAATTCTGCTGCTAAGTCAGGTAAGATGAGGACAGAGAACTGACCATTGGATTTGTCAACATTTACATTTGGTTTTTTATTGTGGAATCATCTCAGTAACTGGCTAGACTTCCTTTCCTGGTTTTCCATCTTGCCCCCCTCTGCTTTGCTTCTCAGTATATCATGAAGATGTTATGGGGAAAAGAGACAGTGTTCTTATGCTTAAGGATCACAAGACCCATATACACTTTCCTAAGTATAGTAATGTTACTCCTTTTCCCGTGCCATCTATCTGAAAAAATCTTTCTCTGTTCATTTTGACTATTTTATGACTAAGGCTCATTTTACTTATTTTATGACTAAGGTTATTGATTTATCAAAATCAGTTTTTTAAAGAGTTTATTCTAGTAACTACTTTAGAATAAAGATAATGTCATATCACAGAAATTGAAGTAGAATTTAAAACTCGTTTTACTGCATTTTCTTAGAGAATCATCAAACACTAGATGAGCAAGTGATTGAGGTAAAGAGTGTATTACCCACTGTCAGAGAAGACTTTTGGAGGAGTTTAGAAATTTGCTACACTTCATGGCTATCAATTCCAGTTTCTCCTTAGTTCCCACTCCCCATGATGTCTCCTCATATAATATATGTCGAAATTAGGCCCCAAAATAGCTCTGATTTGCTGCTCAATTTTAGAATCTACAATGTTGTCTTTTATTTATTTATTTATTTATTTATTTATTTATTTATTTATCTTTTTTTAGAGACAGTATTGCTATAATTGCCCCAGCTGATCTTGAACTCCTGGCCTCAAGCAATCCTCCTGCCTCAGCTCCCAAGTAGCTTGTATTACAGGAGTGAGCCATTGCACCTAGGTCTACAATGTCATCATTTCATGTTCTCTCATCTGAACATTCTATAATTTTAAAGTTTCAAGTTCCGCTAAAATATTTGTGATGCTTGCCATCTCTTTACCTGCTATAAAAATTAAATTTTAAAATAGAGGCTAGTAGATTAATTTTTAAAACAAGATTTACACTAGTTTCTTTCATGCTACTAAGTTATCATTTCTGAGCATCCTAAATGAGGCATATTCCTCTTTGAATAATACTGCATTCATTTATTTGCCAAGTATGTATTTATTAGCTACTGTGTGCCTGGTACAATAATAATGTTAAAAAAGGCAGTTCTTACTCTCAATCAGCGGAGGGGATGAATAGATGACCAAAAAAAGGTGATGCTTAGCTTCTAGGAGGGGACCAAGAGTATGCCTTAGATGATATAAAGGTTTGAGCTGAGACTTGAAGGATAAGAAGGAGTTTTTGAGATAATGTATATAGGGAGAGGCACTCCAGGCAAGAAAATACACATAGATCTGAGGGAAAATGGCATATCTGGGGGGAATGCTGATCATTTACTCTTGCTGGTCACAGAATGCATTGAGGAACCTACAGACTATGAGCAGGAGCTTTAGGTAAGAGTTAGAATATGTAGGATACGTGCATATACTGAACTATATACTGAAGTAAAGAATTTGGGGCTTTGTTTTATTTCTTCCTCCAGAACGGTGGCAATGAGAAAAGACTTTCTCTTTGGGTGCACTAGGGTAGTGGTATTATTCATCAGAATCTCTGAAGGTCATCTATGGAGCCTTAACATTCTGAAACACTCACTCCCTTTGGATATTGTAATACAACCCCCCCACCCCCCATCTCCCAGTGTCACACATCCTTCCTTCCACAGGGACGTTACCTTCACATACTGTGGGTTGAACCTGTCCCTCAAAGTGGTCTGGGCCTGAGAACCACTGCAGGGGACAAGAATAAGCCACAGGAACATTTTAGGTAGGAAAAGATCATGATCAGTTTCAGCAATCTCTCCTCCCTTGCCTTGTTTTGCAGATATTTTACCATTACAACATAGATGGAGATTTTCATCTAAATTAATAAAAGATGTTCTCTATTCACAAATGGATATGGAGCAACAGTACACAATTTCTGCCCCAGAATTCATGGCTGGTGCAGCTAAAAAGCTCTTTTCAGATTGCTAGTCAATCCATTTGCTTATCTAAAAAGTTCATTTGTACAGTTTTAAATGGTTTGCAGAAGTCTTTTGAAAAGTACTCTTGAAGTTTCATGTCTTTTCCTCAAAACTTGACAGACTTGGGAGTGACAAAAAGGGAGAAAATATACAAACATATGTGACATATTCATAGCTGGACTTAAACAGTGATAAAAGAAAATTTTCATTTTACAACCTACTTCCAGTAGAATTTTACAATCCTACTATGTAGTAAGAATCAATTCCTCTGAGTGGTGTTCGTGCTCTGAGCAAATCATTTCTTAAGCAGCAAATTCTCCTCACAATTTGATGTATATCAGTTTAACCAAAAGACTTTTCAGAAACCTAATACGTAGCAAAACTCACAAGGTCTTTAGAACATGACACATCAAAAAAGATGAAGGTAGAAATAACAAAAATGTGCCCTTAGGACTGAAGTTGAGTGGGATCCCCTTCCTCTGGCATGGAGTCTAGGTATCTGGAGAATTTTAATTTTTTTAATAAGTGCACACTTGAATGATCGTGTTCTGTTTTCACTGCCACACTCTTACAATGCCCAAGATGAGCAAATAGTAAAATGATGCTGTTGTTTGATAAACTAATTATTGATGAAACACTGGTTTTGAACTCAAAGTGTTAGGAAGTTAATGGAGTTTCTCCTTAGTGGCTTACAGCTCTCCCATACCGTTCTACTATCTAGTATCACCTCCTCTGAACAGTGTTCATGCCCTGAGCAACATTCTCTCAGAGAAACACCTCCTCCTCTGCAAAGAGCTGAAGGAGGTTGGTGGGAGACAGATACCAATTGGTGAAGAGAAGCCATTTTTAAATGGAAGACAGTTCCACTGCAACAAGCTGAAGAAAGTCAGCACCATCTAGTGGAAGAAGAGTCACAGGAATGGACGCCTGTTGGTTTGGTTTTCAGGTCTGTATTTTGAACTCTTTTCTGAGACTTAGGTGTGCATTGTTAATATTGGTCTCTTTTCATTATAGACTTAGCCGAAAGGTCTCCGACCAAGCTTCAACACTACGTTTTTTTAGTGGTTTGCGGTATAATAATTATGATGGCTATATTTATTGAGATTTTGGTTATACCTAAGCATTTCTCTAAGCCCTTGTCTCAGGGCTTCCAGGTACAGTTGTGCAGGTTGTATCCTGCACAGGGTTGCTTGGGTGAGGGAATGGGGAGACTGGAAACCATCTCCATCTCCACTTATCCATCTGGGTGCCCTAGAGAAGGGTTGCATTCACTTGGAGAGATGATCAAAATTTTCCAAACTGCACAAAGGTGCTATATGATGCAGTTCTGGTTTTTGTATATGCTTTATCTCATTTAACCTCACAGCATTCTTGCAAAGTAAGTGTCATATTATTGTGACCATTTTTCAAGGAAGAAGTAAGGCTTAGGGGGTTAAGTAAAATTGCCAAATGTCACATAACTACCCCGAGCAGTTTTTGCTCAAGTGGCTCACAGCAGAGGCAAACTCAAAGCCTCTCCTGTGTCTCGCAAGTTTGATTGCGATGACTGCTTCACTCACTGACTCAAGCAACTCAAACCAAAAACTTAACAAGCAAAGCCAAAAATTTAAAAAGCACTATAACAGAGAACGGCCTGCCATGCACCTGCTGACTTCGCCTGCCACCTTAGCATAACTCCTGTTTGCTCTCTGAACAGGCAAGACACATTCTCCGGATTCTTGTTCATCTTGTCCTTCCAAATGTCCTTTCTTGGCCCCTCCCCCATTTCCTTCAGTAGCAATCTTTCGGCTCCTTTAAGACCCAATTTAGACCGTCCTTCTCCATCTTCATCAATTTTTCTAATCCTGCCCATCTCTTTTCCTCCTTTATTTTCCTGTCATATTTATTTTGTTTGCCTTACATAGTAATTATTTATGTATTTTTGTTACATCAGGATTTATTGTAACCTTTTTGAGGACAGGAGGTGTAACAGGCTTTACACAATGCGGCCATTCAATAAATGAGAATTAAATTGAAAACCTAGGGACCTAAACAACGGCAAGAGAAACCTGCAGTTTTATTATATGCTTTATGTTCTCACTTAAACTAAATGTCTAAATAGGAATTTCATAATATTGAATAATGATAAGCTGGGAGCCTTAAGCCAAACCCACAATGCATTCTGCAGCATAATAGATTTGTTTCTAATAAAGACCTAGTGAGTAATTGAATTAGTGTGATTCACCATATTTAACTCAACTCCCAGGAGCAGAAGAAGTTACAGATTTGCAAATCCCAAGGTACCAGGCATGTTGCAAACTTGTTCTAAGTTAATTTTTAACTTTCATTTTGACTGCAATTATCTATTAAGCCCTCAGGCTACAGTCAGGTAGAGAGCAAGGAGAAAAGAAATCAGAACAACACTTCATGGTATTTTTGAGACTATTTATAGAGAGTTTACTTTGCATGGAAGTGAACTGGTAATACAAAAGAATTCATAGAACAAACATATATCTATTGTAACCTCTACAGTGAGTACATAACAAAACAGAAATTTAACAATAGTTATTCATTGAAAACGTAAATCTAAGATCCTTATTTTTAACTATAACTAAGAACGTATTTTTATCTAAAATTTTCCCAATTACACTTATAAAGAAAATGTAGTACATATACACCATGGAATACACAGCCATAAAAAGAATGAAATCATGTCCTTTGCAGCAACACGGATACAGCTGAAGGCCATTATCCTAAGTGAATTAATACAGAAACATAAAATCAAATACTGCATATTTGTGGGAGCTAAACAATGATAGATGTGGACATAAAGATGGATACAATAGACGCCGGGGACACCAAAAGGGAGGAAGGAGGGAGCGAGAGGGGCAAAGGTTGAAAAACCATCTATTAGTACTACAATCACGATTTCGCTGATGGGTTCAATAGAAGCCAAAACCCCAGCATTATACAATATCCATGTAACAAACCTGCATATGTACCACCTGAATCTAAAATAAAATAAAATAAAATAAAATAAAATAAAATAAAATACCTTGTGTATAAATTACATAGTCATAGGTTTATATTAATGAAGAAAAACAGAACTTGTCATTTCGAACAGATTGACAAAAATAGGGGAAATAAGACTTTATAAAATAGTTTAAAGATAGCAATGATTCGGTAGCTTGAATCTATAAGAGGAAGGTGGATTTTAGCACATAAAATTCTTACCATGCATTCAATGTCTCCCTGAGAAAGAAAAGACTAAGCTATTGAATGAAATTGCTGTGGTAAACAGCAATCTCTCTCATTAGCTCAGATATTACAAGACCATGTACAAAAATTGGTCAAGATCTCTACAATAAGGAAAAATATCAGTCTGGTGATAATAGTTAGAAAAGCAAATGCCTGAGATTAACTGAGCTTGCACAAATAAATAAGTGAATGAATAAAAAAGCAAGAACTAAAAGTATAGAGGAAACAAAGGTCCAAAAAAATAAGTAGAAGGAGGAAAGAGGGCAAAAAGTCTAGACAGATGGCAAACATTAAAATGATAGATGTTTAGGCCAAGGCAAATTACTTCCTAGATGCTAAAAAACACAGTTCTAATCACAGGAATACTGCTGGTAATTTTTATTTTTGAGCAACAGAGAGAATGAAAGAGGGATCATGGGGCTTTAGATAAATTTTGTGGGGTTTTTTTTCCAACTGATACAAAATATCAGCAGGTAGTTTGTGAATAGTGAAAACAGTAATAGATTATCTAGTATGGGTTATAAATAACTTTTATAATTTGAAATTTGTTTTACTTTTCATTTGTCCTTTTATTCATTCAACATTTAAGTTGAACAATGAGAACGCATGGACACAGGGAGTGGAACTTCACACACTGGAATCTGTCTCAAAAAAAAAAAAAAAGAAAGAAAGAAAGCCTTAAGGATAGTAAGGCGTATTTCCATATATCTATATATTTATATCTATATTTACATGTAAAACAGTCAAGTAAAATGCAACAAATTCGTAGTTGGAGACCCTAAGGAAGGAAGCTGAAGAAAATAGAAGCCAACGAGAATTGAAAGTCATAAATCAAGAAAATTTTCCTGAAATAAAAGAAGATTTAAATCTAAATACTTACAGGACACACTATGCATGCCAGGGAAATGTAATCAAAAATTTAATATGGAGACATAGTCTAGGAATGTCAGTGGATTTCAAAAATAAAAAAAAGAGAACTTCATGCTGCCAGTTTAAAAAAAAAATCAAATAATTCATAAAAGTAAAAACAATCTAACATAGTATTTCTCCAAAGCATCACTTACAAGATAATTAAGTAAAGAAAATATAAGGAAACAATTTTTTTTCTAGCCAAGCTATCCTTCAAAGATAAAGGTTACAAACATATTGTTACTACCAAACAATAATGGCTTGGGTAACTATGACAAATGGAGTAGTAGGAAACATTGAAAATATTTCACTGTAGAAATAATCATAAAAGAAATGTAAGGAATTAAGATTACTGCGCAGAATGTTGATATTATATGCCCTGACAATACAGAAGTGATACAATTAAAGTTTTCTTCAATTGTGTATGATTTCATTGTGTATGATTTGTGTATGATTGCCTCATGTGGAATATCTGAGATTGAAAGGAGATACATTTTATCTGACATATGAAATAATAGAAGTATGAACATATTTAACATGTGAAAGCAAACACTAGGAAAGGCAATGTTTTACTAGAATCAATGGAAGGGGATATGCAAAGCATGAGAGAAAAAGAAGGAACATGATAGTTTCACTATTTTTTCTATTAGGGAACTAACAGGTATTGTCTAGAAAAAATGGAAAACCAAGAGTTATGTAATATAAATATAATGTTAATCCTTAAATTAAAAATACAAACCTTAAATATCTGAAAAATTATACAAAAATTGAAACAGGCTGCCTAGGCAAAGATATTTTTAAAACCTACCAAGAAAAAAAAAAAAAGGAAACATACCTGTCATATTAAATGCAAGTAAGCCTAACTCATTGCTTAGGGAAAAGGATCAATGTAACTTATTCATGGTGGATTCTTACATCTGTCTCCATGTTTTTCTTCCCTATGTGTCTTAAATACAGCTCAAGGGAGCTGAGAGTTGAACAACTGTGATGTAAATCTAGTAAAGTCTTCAAGACTGAAATAGAAAAAAATAAAAAGAGTACTGTGGAGGAAAACAACCCTGGAACTACTCGAACATGTATGAGCTGCTTGTTACTGGATAAGAAAAGAATCCACTCTTCAAGAAAAAAATAATATTGCTTGTTGTAAGATCTTTTGAACAGAGTACAGTGGGTTAAGGAATTAGCTGTAAGACTGCCACAGAGATGGAGAAATGGAATTGGCAAGTAGAATGAGGTTCAACGTCAGAGGGCCTCAAACTTGGGAATGTAGGTATGATGTTACTGGCAATAGGAAATGGCTGAAGGATATTAAGTACTGGAGTGCTAACATTTAAACAGTGTTTTTAACTAGTGGTTCCTAAAGTGTGGTTCACAGACCACCATCATCATCATCACCAGAGAACTTGTTAGAAATTCATATTCAGGTCCTATCCCTGACTTACTATATCCCAAACTGGGGGCCTGGGGATAGGATCAGGGAGGCTTTAGCTGGGGCCAGCAATCTGTGTTTTAACAAGTCCTCAGGTGATTCGGGCACATACTAAAATTGAGAGCCACTATTTTAAAAGATTGTCCTGGGCTAAACAGATGCTTAGAAGTCTGTTGTATAGTACAGGAGTGAAGTGTTGAGAAACTAAAAGTAGGTAGAAGTGAATCAGGAGAAAAAAAAAAAAGGAACATACCTGTCATATTAAATGCAAGTAAGCCTAACTCATTGCTTAGGGAAAAGGATCAATGTAACTTATTCATGGTGGATTCTTACATCTGTCTCCATGTTTTTCTTCCCTATGTGTCTTAATACAGCTCAAGGGAGCTGAGAGTTGAACAACTGTGATGTAAATCTAGTAAAGTCTTCAAGACTGAAATAGAAAAAAATAAAAAGAGTACTGTGGAGGAAAACAACCCTGGAACTACTCGAACATGTATGAGCTGCTTGTTACTGGATAAGAAAAGAATCCACTCTTCAAGAAAAAAATAATATTGCTTGTTGTAAGATCTTTTGAACAGAGTACAGTGGGTTAAGGAATTAGCTGTAAGACTGCCACAGAGATGGAGAAATGGAATTGGCAAGTAGAATGAGGTTCAACGTCAGAGGGCCTCAAACTTGGGAATGTAGGTATGATGTTACTGGCAATAGGAAATGGCTGAAGGATATTAAGTACTGGAGTGCTAACATTTAAACAGTGTTTTTAACTAGTGGTTCCTAAAGTGTGGTTCACAGACCACCATCATCATCATCACCAGAGAACTTGTTAGAAATTCATATTCAGGTCCTATCCCTGACTTACTATATCCCAAACTGGGGGCCTGGGGATAGGATCAGGGAGGCTTTAGCTGGGGCCAGCAATCTGTGTTTTAACAAGTCCTCAGGTGATTCGGGCACATACTAAAATTGAGAGCCACTATTTTAAAAGATTGTCCTGGGCTAAACAGATGCTTAGAAGTCTGTTGTATAGTACAGGAGTGAAGTGTTGAGAAACTAAAAGTAGGTAGAAGTGAATCAGGAGAAAAAAAAAAAAGGAGATGGAACCTGGTGATCAATTTTATATAAAAAGAGAAGAGATGTCAAAAATGATTCCAAAAAGCATTTTGGCAAAGGATGTGGTACCCCAAAGGAGATATTTAGCTGGCTAAAAATCATGTGGAAATCGACTGCTATCACTTTTAACAGAAGCATAGCAAATTCAATGAATAACATGTATTTTTTTGGTCTATTTTATTACTAGGTATTTATAAAAGCGACTTAATGAAATTCAGTCAAAATAATATTGTAAATTTGTAATTTTTGTCCCCTGCCTTGACCCAAGCACAAGACAATGGTAGTTTTTTTTTCATGAATAAGACCCAGTCATGCTAAAAATAATAGAAACATTTCTGTAGAACAGAAATAAAACTGAAACATACATTTAAATGATGATTGAAGCTATAAACCTGTTGGTATTTAGACTTAAATCTAAAGTAGTCTAGAAATTTGAGACTTTCTGGGTAATGGGAACCAAATTTATTCCACTCCTGGAAGGATATAGAAGCCAGGCCTACTACATGAAATTTAAGACTGGGACCGGACTCCCTCCTCAAGAAAGGAGGCTAAGAAAAACTATGTTGATTGCTAGGGTCACAGCTCTTATAAACCTGAGTGTTTGGGACGGCAGTGGGAGGGAGGCTGGAGAGAGGAGGTTTAGAGAAAGCCCTCACAGATCAGGACACCACCCAAGCTGCTTCTTTTCTTGAGGACTACAACACAACGTGGTATCTTCAGAGGCCCAAAGACAAAAAATAAATACATAAATGTTTGGATGAACGGAGGCAAGATGGTGCACTTCCGGGTTCTTCATCCCCCCCCCCCCCCCCCCCCCCCCCAACTTTTCCCGCGTGCGGAAAATGCAGCCGGCCACTCGGGAAGGTGCAGACCAACTAGGCATGCGCCAGGTGATGTCAATCCGAAGAGACCAAGATTTACCTGGTCGCACCTGTGGAACGCCCCCCCCCAACACGCCCGTGCCCCGCCTATTGCCCTCCCACTCCTAGAAAAGCCGCTCCGGAGGGACGCCACGCGCGGCCTTTCTCAGTCTTTCACTCCTGTCAGGATGTCAGGACTCCAGGAACGCCGTCCGAGAGCCCCACGGGGGGACTCTGTCGGCCTTCTTTGCCGGAGGCCGACAGACCTCTTCCCCACACCTTAGGTGACCAAAATAAACTTGCAGTTTTGCTCCTACACTTGCCTAGTCGCTGGTTCTTTTGTGCCCGCTCTGGTGGTCTTAGAAAAACAAGTCAGTTGGTGCCGAACCCGGGAGAAGACCCCTCCTCAGGGCCCCCAGGGTCTGGGGAGCCTCCTCCTCCTCCTCGTTCCACACCGCAGACGGACCAGGACCTGAGACCCGCTTCCCTCACTCTCACGGCCTCTCTGGGGTAAGTGCCCTTGTCTCCTCTTTACCTCCCTCGGCCAAAATCCTGTGCAGGTCCGAGGTCCATTTGGAGCCACCATGTGGCTCGGGAGACCCGTTCAGGACGGAGACGTCCGCCTGAAGGTAATCTCCACTTTGGCTCCATGAGCCTCCAGTCTGTCTCTCCTGGTTCCAAAGGACGCTTTGAAGCCAGGCAGGGATCCATTTCCATTTCCATTGTGTCCATTGTGTAAGTAAAGAGGAAATAAACAGGAAACCCCCAGTCCAAATTTCCAAAGACCACCGGCCTCTCTGGGGTAAGTGCCCTTGTCTCCTCTTTACCTCCCTCGGCCAGAAATCCTGTGCAGGTCCGAGGTCCATTTGGAGCCACCAAGTGGCTCGGGAGACCCGTTCAGGACGGAGACGTCCGCCTGAAGGTAATCTCCACTTTGGCTCCATGAGCCTCCAGTCTGTCTCTGCTGGTTCCAAAGGACGCTTTGAAGCCAGGCAGAGATCCACTTCCATTTCCATTGTGTCCATTGTGTAAGTAAAGAGGAAACAAATGAGAAACCCCCCAGTCCAAATTTCCAAAGAGCACTCCCTTAGGGTGCCTCCTAGCCAATTTAAAAACCTTACAGCTTGAACAAGACCTTAGGAGGAAGCGGTTAATTTTCCTTTCCACTGTGGCGTGATCGACCTCAGCAATTTCTGCCAGTGGCTAGGCAAGTGGTCTGAAATTAATTACGTACGAGGCTTTTCGGCCTTAAGCTCTCGTCCCTATACTCCTCCTTCTCTCCCTGCTCTCTCCAACCCCTCCCTTCCTGCCCAGACTCCTCCTTCCTCCTCCTTATCTACTAGTAATCCACTCAGTCCCGTACTTCCTTCCGGGCCCCCAACTGGCTGTCTTGAGTCCCCTATCTCTGCCCACACCCTCCTACAGTGTTAGCACCTTTGCGAGAGGTGGCTGGGGCGGAGGGGGTAGTCAGAGTACATGCCCCCTTTTCACTGGCCGATCTTTCCAAAATTGAGAAGCGTTTAGGTGATTTCTCAGCTAATCCTACCATATACATAAAGGAATTTAGATACCTTTGTCAGGCCTATGACTTAACTTGGCATAACCTCCAGGTTATCCTAACCTCTACCCTAAACTGACTGAGGTTCTAACCCAATATACCCGGTTGGATCCGGCCTCCCCAACAGGGGCCACCATTTTGGCGTCTTATTTCATTTCTCAATCAGCTCCTGACATTCGTAAGAAACTTCAAAAGGTAGAGGATGGTCCACAGGCACCAATACAAGACCTGGTTAAATTAGCCTTTAAGGTCTATAACTCCAGAGAGGAGACGGTGAGCTCACCTTGAACAGAAGTTACAGCTCCTAGCAGCGGCTTTACAGCCCAGTCATAACCCCAGGCCAGAGAGTACACACTCCGCAGACTCCAAGGCTACAAAAGGAGCCTGCTATAAGTGCGGCAAGGCAGGACACTATGCCAACAGGTGTCCGCAAGGTCCCCGAGCCCCAACGCAGCCTTGCTATAAGTGCAAGGCATCAGGACGTTGGACCAGTGAATGTCCTAACCCTCGTCCACCAGCAGCCCCCTGCCCTGCTTGCCAGCAGGGAGGACACTGGAAGTCTGATTGCCCCACCCTGAGAACAGGTGCTGCGTCTCCACGCGACCCCCTTTCCCAGGATCCTGGGAGCTCCTTCCAGCTCCTACATCTGGACGACAACTATAACTGAAGGTGCCGAGACTTGGGGACCCCCATCACCCTCGCCGAGCCGCGGGTAACTCTCCTGGTAGCGGGTAAGACAATCAATTTTTAAATCAACAGCGAGGCTACCTATTCTGTTTTGCCGTCCTTCTCTGGACCTAGCCTTCCATCCAATATCTCTGTAGTAGGAGTAAGCGGAAAGCCATCCACTCCACAAAAACTCCACTCCTTAATTGCTGCCTGGCCAACAACTACTCTGCACACTCGTTCCTCATTCCCAGCTAAAAAGGGCCCCTACGGAAAGCAATCAGTGGAAATCAGTTTGGCTTTCCCCCACTCGCCTCAAACTTACTAAATTTTCTTAACTATCTCATACTCCTCAACCTTGCTGGGACCTTCCTTCTGGGTTTTTCCCCTATTCCAACAAATGCTTCCATTCCTCGTTCCTATACTAATACTGTGCCTTATTTTATTTTTCATCCGTGCGTCCAAATGCCAACCATGGGCCCCGACCTTAACGATGCCCCTTAACAGCAGGAAGTAGCCAGACAGACCACGGCGCCCCTTTATCACTATTACCAATAAAAGGTTGGACTGTTTGGATGAAGGGAGGCAAGATGGTGCACTTCCGGGTTCTTCATCCCCCACCCCCAACTTTTCCCGTGCGCGCGCAAATGCAGCCCGCGACCCGGGAAGGTGCAGACCAACTGGGCATGCGCCAGGTGATGTCAATCCGAAGAGACCAAGATTTACCTGGTCGCACCTGTGGAACGCCCCCGCCCCCAACACGCCCGTGCCCCGCCTATTGCCCTCCCACTCCTAGAAAAGCCGCTCCGGAGGGACGCCACGCGCGGCCTTCCTCAGTCCTTCACTCCTGTCAGGATGTCAGGACTCCAGGAACGCCGTCCGAGAGCCCCACGGGGGGGACTCTGTCGGCCTTCTTTGCCGGAGGCCGACAGACCTCTTCCCCACACCTTAGGTGACCAAAATAAACTTGCAGTTTTGCTCCTACACTTGCCTAGTCGCTGGTTCTTTTGTGCCCGCTCTGGTGGTCTTAGAAAAACAAGTCAATAAATAAATAAGACTTAGTTATAGACTGAGAGCTCTAGGCAAAATACACAGACAAATAAGGGTTGGGTGATGGGAAGAAAGAAGATTCCACTTAAGATGAGCATTTAAACTAAATTTCCAAACACTAAGATGACACACACACACAAGCAAATCCAGAGAGAAAGGAGCGGAGCGATTATGGGGAGAAAAAAACTTGGTAATAAAATAAATAAAGTATATTAGAAAATAAAATTAACTCTTGCCTGTGGGGAGAAAAATCTCTATTTTTACATAAATGATGGAATTAAAATCATAGACAATAATAAAAAAGAACACGTAAGGGGTGATTTCAGGGAGTACTTTTAGAGCATGCTAAATCCTTGCATTTTTTTCATTAAGAAGCTAAAAATTTACTGATTACATTCAGATGTTGTTAAAAACACATAGCTAAAATGTTTGTTAAAATTTGATAGGTCACCATTAGAAAATGAAAAGTAAATCATTTTTAAACCGGTAGGGACAAAAAAGACAAGAGAAAAAAGAAAAATGTCAACAAATAATATAAAATAAGGGTATAGAAAGCAAAGAGAAGCATAATAAGTTTAAAAGATGGAAAATATAAATACCTCAGTTATAATATATGTAACAAATGTATAAAATGCATCTAATAAAAGTATATACTACTTAAAGTACACACATTTAAAAAATATGTTGCAGAAAATTGAAAAAAGAGTGAATATACAAAGAAAATGTTAAACAAAAACAAACAAAAAACCATGGGGCAATAAAATCAGACATATCAGAAGTTAAAAAGCATTAATAAGGAAAGGAAAGAAAAATTATAACAATATAAGGAACAACCACCAAGAAGATATATCAATCGTAAACTTATATGCAACTGAAAAGAGCATAGAATTACAAAGCAAAACCTGACAGAATTATAAGGAGAAATAGTATCCAGGTTACATAAAGAAATTCCACAGGCCGGGCTCGGTGGCTCATGCCTATAATCCCAGCACTTTCGGAGGCTGAGACAGGCGGATCACAAGGTCAAGCGATCAAGACCATCCTGGCCAACATGGTGAAACCCGTCTCTACTAAAAATACAAAAATTAAGCAGGCGTGGTGGCACGCGCCTACAGTCCCAGCTACCGGGAGGCTGGGGCAGGAGAATGGCTTGAACCCGGGAGGCAGAGGTTGCAGTGAAGCAAGATCGCACCACTGCACTCCAGCCTAGGGACAGAGTGAGACTCCGTCTCAAAAAAAAAAAAAAAAAAGAAATTCTATAGTCACTGTAAAACAAAACAACTGGTCTGGCACACTGGCTGACACCTGTAATCCCAGTGCTTTGGGAAACCAAGGCAGGAGGATTGCTTGAGCCCAGGAACTTGAGACTAGCCTGGGCAAGATTCCTACAAAAGATGTAGTGAGACCCCCATCTCTATAAAAACATTTTTAAAAACTAGTTGGGCATGATGATGTATGCCTGTGGTCCCAGCTACTCAGGAGGCTGAAGTAGGAATGATCACTTGGGCCCAGGAGGTCAAGGCTACAGTGAGTCATGATCATGCCACTGCACGCCAGGTTGGGCAACAGAGCAAGATGCTGTCCCAGGGAAAAAAAGAGAGAGGGAGAGAGAGAGACAACACGAAGGAAAAAGAAAGGATATAAACAGAAACAATTCATAGAAGAGAAATCCTAACGGCTAATCAACATATGAATAAATGCTCAACCTCTCTAGAAATCAAGGACATGCAAATTAAAACAAAAAGATACATTTCAGAGCTATTAGTTTAATATTTTTCTGATGCTAAATGTTAAGTGAGGATCTCTCAGATACTGCTGATGGGTATGAAAACTGGAACAATCAATTAGAAAACTATTTGACTCTATCTATAAAATGTGAAAAACATTTACTCTACAAACAGTAATTCTACCCTTGGGTATTACTGCTTGAATAGCTCTTGTACATAAGCAGAAGGCAACATGTGGTATAACTTGCAATTAAGATTAATTGGTAATAATGCAATTTACCACTTAAAGAGAAATAAATATGTAAAATGTGCTAGAGTCATATAATAGCATACTATGCAGAAATTAAAAGCAATAAATTGATATCTAAGTATCAGTATGATTGCTCTTAAAAACAAATGTTAACTGAAAAGAGGATATTCTAGAATATGTATATAATTACTTACATTTTAACAAATTTGAAAAACACCATACACAAAAAGTGTAAGGATTCTAACTGTATATACATACAAAAAAATCAGACTATGTATATCAAAGACTCAATGGTTGCCTGCAAGAAGGAAGGGTAAACTATAGTACTTCAACTTTATTCATAATGATTTTTTTAAAATTTAAAGCAAACATGCAAAATGCTAACATTAATTCTGGATAGTGGGTACATAGTGTTTACCATGTGCTTTTTTGTGTAATAAGAACGCTTAACATAAGATTTACCCTTTTCCCAAATGTTTTAAGTGCACAATACCATGCTAACTATAGGAACTATGTTGTACAGCAGATCTCTAGTACTTACTTAGCTTGCATAACTGAAACTTTATATCCAATAACCATCCTTCCCCATTCTTTCTCCCTGAAGCCCCTGACAGCTACTATCTACTATCTGTTTCTGTGAGTTAGACTATTTTAGATCTCATATAAGTGAAATTAGCAGTGTTTGTCCTTCTGTGACTATCTTATTTTACTTGGCATAATGTCCTCCAGGTTTTCCCATATTGTTGCACATGCCAGGATTTCCAACATTTTTAAGCCACAATAACATTCTCTTGTATATGTATACAAAATGTTTTTATTCATTAATCTCTGAATGAACATTTAGGTTGTTTCCATATCTTGGCTATTGTGAATACTGCTACAGTTGAACATAGGATGCACACATCTCTTCAAGATCCTGATTTCACTTCTTATGGATAGAAACCCACAAGTGGAATTTCTGGATCCTAAAATTCACATGGAATCACAAAAGACCCCAAATGGGCAAAGCAATTTGAACAAGGCTGGAGACATCACACTTTCTGATTTCAAAATATATTACAAAACTACAAAATTAAAACCGTGTTATACTGGCCTAAAAACTCATGCACAGACCAGTGTAACAAAATAAAGAGTCCAGAAATAAACCCATATATATGCAATCAACTGATATTTGAGTGTCAAGAATGCACGACGGAGAAAGGATGGTCTCTTCAATAAACGATGTGGAAAAAACTGAATATCCACATACAAAGAATGAAATTGGACCCTTATCTTACACAATACACAAAAATCAACTCATCATGGATGAAAGACTTAAACTTAAGACCTGAAACTGTAAAACCACTAGAAGAAAAAATAAGGGAAAAGCTTCTTGACATTGGTCTTGATAATGATTTGTTACACTGAGAGCACAGGAAACAAATGCAAGTATAGACAAATGGGACTACATTATAAACTTCTTTCACTTTTCTTCTTAAAAATTTCGTTTAAATTAAAACATTGCTGATGTGAATTTGGTGAAACAATCTCTCTCTTTTTTTTTTTTTTTTTGAGACAGAGTCTCACTCTGTCGCCCAAGCTGGAGTGCAGTGGTGCAATCTTGGCTCACTGCAAGCTCCACCTTCTGGGTTCAAGCGATTCTTCTGCCTCAGCCTCCCAAGTAGCTGGGACTACAGGTGACTGCCACCACGCCCGGCTAATTTTTGTATTTTCAGTAGAGACAGGGTTTCATCGTGTTAGCCAGGATGATCTCAATCTCCTGACCTTGTGATTCGCCCACCTTGGCCTCCCAAAGTGCTGGGAGAAACAACATCTCTTTTACGTTGCTGGTTATATTGTAAATTAGTACCACTGCTTTGAAAGACTTGGCAAGGACCTTAACTATTTATATTTTTTGACATAATACTTCTCTTTTGGGGAATTGAACCCACATTTTGGCTTGGATACACTTTATTCTCTATAAACGATAAACTGGATTAAAAATCATATTTTCTATTTTTAAAATTGGTATTTCTGGGACATATTATTGTGATATTTCATCACTTTCATAGGGTGATTAATGAAATGAAAGTCCAAATATTTTGAAGTAAATTTTACATAGTTAGCATTTTTGTATTGTTCTTCGTTAACTCATAGATTGACCTTACACTTGTCTTAAACAATAATTAAATGCAATTAAAAACCATAGTACAACCAAAATGAAAAACAATAATAATAATCAAAACTGTTGAGGCTTTCTGTGTACAGGTTTGATAAAGTGCTCCCAGTCTCACTTGACCTCCACTAACCACAGCACATACTCAACTGCTGTGCAGTTGGTGCCTCTCAATTGCATTTGTTTTTATGGTAAATTTAAAGTAATTATTATTTATTACTTAAAAACGAAACAAATATTACAACTTTTATTGACCCAAATGACCTGGAACACAGGCTTGAACAGCTAGGGGTTCTTGAATCACTGTCAGGAAGTGATGTCCTAGTCAAACCATTGTGTGCTTTACAGATGGAAATATTGGCATAGATCCAGAGGAGTTAAAGGACTCACCCAAGCCATACAGCTGGTAAGTTGTAGAGCTTTATTCCTGCTGAGAGTTCTTTTCAGTTTTAGTGATTTTGAAGAGAAGTCCATATGGACACGTAAATTTGTTAGAAAAGAATCACAAAATTCAACAGCCCTTCCTGCTAAAAACTCTCAATAAATTCGGTATTGATGGAAGTATCTCAAAATAACAAGAGCTATTTATGACAAACCCGCAGCCAACATCATACTGAATGGGCAAAAACTGGAAGCATTCCCTTTGAAAACTGGCACAAGACAGGGATGCCCTCTCTCACCACTCCTATTCAACATAGTGGTGGAAGTTCTGGCCAGGGCAATCAGGCAGCAGAAAAAAATAAAGGGTATTCAATTAGGAAAAGAGGAAGTCAAATTGTCCCTATTTGCAGATGACATGATTGTATATTTAGAAAACCCCATCATCTCAGCCCAAAATCTCCTTAAACTGATAAGCAACTTCAGCAAAGTCTCAGGATACAAAAATCAATGTGCAAAAATCACAAGCATTCTTATACACCAATAACAGACAAACAGCCAAATCATGAGTGAACTCCCATTCACAATTGCTTCAAAGAGAATAAAATACCTAGGAATCCAACTTAAAGGGATGTGAAGGACCTCTTCAAAGAGAACTACAAACCACTGCTCCATGAAATAAAAGAGGACACAAACAAATGGAAGAACACCCCATGCTCATGGATAGGAAGAATCAATATCGTAAAAATGGCCATACTGTCCAAGGTAATTTACAGATTCAATGCCATTCCCATCAAGCTACCAATGACTTTCTTCACAGAATTGGAAAAAACGACTTTAAAGTTCATATGGAACCAAACAAGAGCCCACATTGCCAAGTCAATCCTAAGCCAAAAGAACAAAGCTGGAGGCATATCATGCTACCTGACTTCAAACTATACTACAAGGCTACAGTAACCAAAACAGCATGGTACTGGTCCCAAAACAGAGATGTAGACCAATCAAACAGAACAGAGCCCTCAGAAATAATACCACACATCTACAACCATCTGATCTTTGACAAACCTGACAAAGACAAACAATGGGGAAAGGATTCCCTATTTAATAAATGGTGCTGGGAAAACTGGCTAGCCATATGTAGAAAGCTGAAACTGGATCCCTTCCTTATACCTTATACAAAAATTAATTCAAGATGGATTAAAGAAATGTTAGACCTAAAACCATAAACACCCTAGAAGAAAACTTAGGCAATACCATTCAGGACATAGGCATGGGCAAGGACTTCAGGTCTAAAACACCAAAAGCAATGGCAACAAAAGCCAAAATTGACAAATGGGATCTAATTAAACTAAAGAGCTTCTGCACAGCAAAAGAAACTACTATCAGAGTGAACAGGCAACCTACAGAATGGGAGAACATTTTTGCAATCTACTCATCTGACAAAGGGCTAATATCCTGAATCTACAAAGAACTCAAACAAATTTACAAGAAAAAAACAACCCCATCAAAAAGTGGGCAAAGGTTATGAACAGACATTTCTCAAAAGAAGACATTCATACAGCCAACAGACACATGAAAAAATGCTCATCATCACTCGCCATCAGAGAAATGCAAATCAAAACCACAATGAGATACCATCTCACACCAGTTAGAATGGCAATCATTAAAAAGTCAGGAAACAACAGGTGCTGGAGAGGATGTGGAGAAATAGGAACACTTTTAGACTGTTGGTGGGACTGTAAACTAGTTCAACCATTGTGGAAGACAGTGTGGTGATTCCTCAAGGATCTAGAACTAGAAGTAGTTTGACCCATTTGACCCAGCCATCCCATTACTGGGTATATACCCAAAGGATTATAAATCATGCTGCTATAAAGACACATGCACACGTATGTTTATTGTGGCACTATTCACAATAGCAAAGACTTGGAACCAACCCAAATGTCCATCTGTGACAGACTGGATTAAGAAAATGTGGCACATATACACCATGGAATACTATGCAGCCATAAAAAAAGATGAGTTCATGTCCTTTGTAGGGACATGGATGAAGCTGGAAACCATTATTCTCAGCAAACTATCGCAAGGACAAAAATCAAACGTTGCATATTCTCACTCATAGGTGGGAATTGAACAATGAGAACACTTGGACACAGGAAGGGGAACATCATACACCAGGGCCCGTCATGGGGTGGGGAAGGGGGAGGGATAGCATTAGAAGATCTATCTAATGTAAATGACGAGTTAATGGGTGCAGCACACCAACATGGCACATGTATACATATGTAACAAACTTGCATGATGTGCACATGTACCCTAGAACCTAAAGTATAATAAAAAAAACAAGAAAAAGCTTAATTACAAAAAAAAAAAGACCTATATAAATGCCAGTGGTAATGGGAAATAAACCTACTTGACTTAAGTTAGGAACAGGAAGGGAGAAATTATCTGATAGCTCTCTTGCAGTGTGTTCCTTATGAAACTAGTATATGATTTACCAAAGGACTCTTTAGGGTCATTCTGCTCAGGCCAATAATTTGCATGGTGAGTCATTTCAAGACTAAGGGTAGAGGTAAGCAGGCATGCCTGCTAGAGTGAGTAAGTGAGTTTCTTAGTGTGTTTGGCTTTCCTTGCTCATGCCTACATCATTCCAGAGATAAAGAAAAGGCCATTCAAGGCGGCATCACATGGCTGCTCACATGAATATTATACCAGTAACAGTCCTTGCCACCCTCAGTGGAAGGGACAGTCTGGCAACTATCAGGGTGGGTGATACAGTCAAAAAGTAAGTGCTACCTTCTACCACTTCTAAGAGCTATGGCAGTAGTCGTAAACTTTAGGTATTGTTGACAATGACTTAATCATATCCCATTATAATGCAGCTTTTCCTTAGTCAAAAACATAATAATAACAATCATTATTTGCTTCTAACTTCTAATTGTTTAAGTCACCCATACAAAGCCATTCTCATCACATTTGAATTCCCTTCTGTTTCCTCTTTTTTGTAACTTGCCAAAGAAATTAGTTATATTTAATGAGCTTGCCTTTGTTACCTCAAGAGTGTTTCATACATGTTCCCTACAACCACCACAGCTACGCTATGCTTTTAAGGTACCATGTAAATTCCATTTAGCATCCTTTTCTATCTTGTTTACTGGCCTTGTGCTACTGTGGGTTCATCTTCTTGTTCAGCTGAATTTTGTAATAACTTCGTCCACCTTTCTTCACCCTCTTCCTTTTCACTGATTACTCCCCTTCCCTTAGGCGCTGACAGCTGACGCACTGACTCTCTCACTTCCTTTCTGCTTTTATGGTCTCTTAAGTCAGTCTCATACATTCTCTAACTATTACAAATGCATGCAATAGCATTTTAAGGCTACATAGGGTCACACAATACCACCCACACCAGGTAGTAATGACTTTTTAAATATTATGCTTTATTTTTGGGCCCTAGCTATTGCTGGACCACATTTTTTCCCCTTGCTGTTTACATGTATCCGAGATCTTTTAGCTCAAACTCCTTTATGTTGTATTGGTTGTTATGTTTCTTCCCAAATGAATTTACCAGAACATTTAAAAGAATAAAAACTTTTTATTCCCTCAATGTTAAGATGTTGCCAAGATTGCCATTTATGTCTGTCTCTTTAGCACCACCTGACAAAATGATTCCTTAATGGTTGAGAACTGCCAGTCTAGTTCACTGACAGGTTCCCAGAATCCTCAGTACTTACAGCAGTTTCTGACACAGAATAAACATCAATAGACTTTGGCTTAATGAATGATTATTTTAGTTGTTCTGCTGTTTATTCAGTTTTTAAAAAACGATCACATCCTTCTCAGATTTCTGAAGTTCTTTTTCTATTTTAGCTGTTGTCTGTCCTCCATTTTATCATGTTTATTTCACTTAACTTGTCATTGTATGTTGGATGAGATTAGTTAGAAATATAGTATCAGCATTTATTATATATTTTCATAATTTTCCAACTTTTTATACTTAATTTTCTCTTTCTATATCTAAATTCTGTTAAGGTATTCATTTTTAAAATAATTACTATTTTGTTGCCATTTTGTTGATTTGTATATTCTCATTACCATTTACATTAATAATGCTTAATTTATTTTAATCCCACAAAATAATTTGTATCTCCTTAGACTAACATTTTTGCCTTTTATCACTTATTTTCTTTCTTGCTTTTAAATGAGGAACAACATTTCACACACAGAAGTGGAGTTAAGCCTTCCCCAAATGGCAGGGGTGAGGTGGTTAGAAATATTTAATATTCAATCCTCCCATAGGTTTTAATTTTCTTTTTTCTTCCTTTTTTTTTTTTTTTGAGACGGAGTTTCGCTCTTGTTGCCCAGGCTGGAGTGCAATGGCACGATCTCAGCTCACTGCAACCTCTGCCTTCCGGGTTCAAGTGATTCTCCTGCCTCAGCCTCCCAAGTAGCTGGGATTACAAGCGTGTGCCACCACGCCCGGCTAATTTTTTATTTTTTTTTTTAGTAGAGATGGGGTTTCTCCATGTTGGTCAGGCTGGTCTCAAACTCCCAACCTCAGGCGATCCACCCATCTCAGCCTCCCAAAGTGCTGGGATTACAGGCATGAGCCACTGCGCCCAGCCAGTTTTAATTTTCAGTAGAAATGATTATGTTTAACCTCAATATTAAACTTAATCCAAATCTCAGTGGGAGTGTGGGATATCCCCATTTTCACACACTGATTAACTCAAATACATAGAAGTAGATAGCCACTAAGATAAAACTGGGTAATGGCTTTTATTTGAGTTTCAGTTCATTTTATAATGAAGTTCTGAAAATCACCATATCTGAAAACCACAATTATTTGAGTATGGACACTTTTTAGTAGTGTTCATAGTACAGATAGAGAAAAACATAGGTAAAAATCCAAATCGTTTTGAACATATCTGATATGGACAGAGGTACAAGACATGGATAACATCCAAATGATTGGAATTCAAATATTTTCATCTATTTTAATCATTAGCTTAGCAGAATGTTTGTTTGTTTGTTTGTTTTCTTTCCAAGGTTGAGAGAGGAAATAATAGTTTCTGATTCTGGGTTATTTTCGCTTTTGCTCCCAGTCTTGAAAAATAAGGGGAAACCGGCTAAGCAGTACTTGTCCCCTGTACATTTTCAGAAATGAGTTCCCCATGCTCTGAGAATTGAGATGCTTTCTTCCTATTCAGTGGTTTTTCCTCACGCCTCTCTCAGTGATCGGCTGTGGAATCAGCGCTCCAGAATCCTAGATTCCAGGCTAACATTTTAACCACCTAACTTTGGTAAGACCCAGTCCCTCGCAAAAGAACTTGCATCACTGAGAAGCAGTGTAAGAGGGGTCCTAACTCTTCCAACACTTAATTTTGGATAAACGAGAGCTCTTTTATTGGATAGGTTAGAGGCCTCGCAAAGCAAATTTTGTAAAATGTGAGACCCGCATTTTTCTCTAAGTCACCTGGATCTGGCCTACTAACCTTATTTACAGAACTTCTCAACATTCATCTCCTTCCTGAAGAGGATAAGAACATTTACCCCTCTGGCAACTCTCTCCCACCTGAGAACACGGTGCCTTTGATCCCCTTGCTACTCACATTTAGGCATTCTCAAATCCCCTTCAGATGCCAAGGATGATGTTCCTAATTCTACTGTCATTAGCCTCGAATACCACTCTCAAGTCACCGCCCCTCTGCAAAAGGATTGGCCCAGAAATCTACACGTTTTCTCACTACATGGAACTTAATTATGTAGTACCTTAGTCAGGATCAACTAGCTCTATCTAGCTTTGGTGTCTTTAGCAAGTATGATACAGCAGAAGCCTGAACCCGGGGTTACAACAAACCAACATACATGCATCTTTCATAATCACATGATTCTATATTCTAGAACACATCCTACGATGATAAAAATTCTTAGAATCTGGAGGGACAGGGAACAAAGACTATGAAACTTCTATTCATCTCAGTTCCAGTGACCATACCAGCGCTGCCTTGTTTGAAAAATAAGGTCATTTTGGCCCATTCTGAATGTGGTTTCCAGAAAAGAGTGACTTAGGGTGTCCAAATACATAGGTCACTTCACAGAGGAGCAAATGGATATATCAGGTGATTAATTCCAATGTAATAGTTTCTTTATATTTATGAAAATGTATATAAATACATGCACATGTGTATCTTTAAAATGTCATGAGGACGTATATGTTTCTTAATAAATATTTCCTCTGTCCTAAATTATAATTGTGGATGATTTAAATACTAGAAATTAAAAATTATGATGGTAGGTTGGTAAAGGCCTATTTTTCAGCCATCTGAACTGGAAAGGCTGTATTTCCATGGTTAATGTTTCTAGGGACAGCTACCCTAGGGAAGAGGGGAGCATATTGTTAAACTAACCTACTTACCAGGGTATTAGTTTGCTAGGGTTGCTATAACAAAGTCTGCAAATTGAGTGGCTTAACCAACAGAAATTTATTATCTCACAATTCTGGAGGCTAGAAGTCCAATATCGAGGTGTTGACAGTGTTAGTTTTTTCTGAGGGTTGAGAGAAACAATCTGTTTCATGCCTCTTCCCTACCTTCTGGTGGTCTGCTGGCAGTCTTTGGTGGTCCTTGGCTTGCAGATACATCACTCTGATCTCTGCCTTCATCTTTGCGTAGTGGTTTCCCAGTGTGTGTTTCTGTGTCCAAATTTCCACTTTTAATAAGGACATCATTGACATTGGATAAGGTATCACTCTAATGACCTCATCTTCACTTGATTATATCTGCAATGACCCTATTTCCTATGAAGGTCATTTTTTTTTTTTTTTTTTTTTTAGACAGAGTCTCTGTTGCCCAGGCTGGAATGCAGTGGCACAATCTTGGCTCACTGCAACCTCCACCTCCCTGGTTCAAGCAATTCCCCTGTCTCAGCCTCCTGAGTACCTGGGACCACAGGCACGTGCTACCACACCCGGCTAATTTTTTTTTTTTTTGTATTTTTAGTAAGGATGGAGTTTCACCATGGTGGCCAGACTGGTCTTGAACTACTGACCTCAGGAAATTCACCCGCCTTGGCCTCCCAAAGTGCTAGGATTACAGGCTTGAGCCACTGTGCCTGGCCAAGTTTTGTATTTTTAGTAGAGATGGGGTTTCACCATGTTGGCCAGGCTAGTCTTGAACTCCTGACCTCAAGTGATCCACCTACTTTGGCTTCCCAAAGTGCTGGGATTACAGGCACGAGCCACCGCACCTGGTCTGAAGGTAACATTTTGAGGTAATGGGGATTAGGACTTCAACATATAAATTTTGGGGGAAACAATTTGTATTATGTTTCCCCAGAGAAACAGAACAAATAATGATATATAAAAATATACGTTATCTGGTGAGCCCTGAAGCAAATTGTGTCTCCCAAAATTTGTGTGTGTGTGTGTGTGTGTGTGTGTGTGTGTGTGTATCATAAGCTAAATAGCCAGATAGCTGAGAAAACATTTCTGGATGTGTCTGTTACCTCTGAGGATGTTTAGAGAAAAGATTAGCATTTGAATTTATAGAATAAGGCAAAGAAGATTACCCTCACCAATGGGGTGGCCATCATCCAATCCCTTGAAGGCTTGAACGAAGAGACAGAAGGGTGAAATCACTCTCCCTGCTTGAGCTGAGACATCTATATTCTTCTGCCCTTGATTTTCAGTGCTCTTACTCTTGGACCATGACCCGGATTGATACCATTGGCTCTCCTGATTTTCAGGCTTTTGGGCTTGGATTGAATTACAATACCATCTTTCCTAGTTCTTCAGCTTGCAGACAGCAGATTGTAGGACTTTTCAACTTCTGTAATTGTATAAGCCAATTTCTCTAATAAATCTCTCTACCTGTATGTGTGTGTGTATGTTTATATGTACTTGTGTTATATGCATATATATGTGTGTGTGTGTGTGCCCAGATGCTTCTCAAATTACAATGGGACTATATACCAATAAACCCATCATAAAATTGACAATATCATAAGTCAAAAATCCATTTAATACTCCAATGAATTATCATAAAGTTAAGAAATCGTAAGTCAAAAAATCATTAAGTCCAGATGTTCCTTAACTTACGGTGTTATGTCCCAATAAACCTATCTTAAAGTCAAAAAATCGTAAGTCAAAACATTGTAACTTGGAGATCATCTGTATATGTGTGTGTATGTATGTGTGTGTGTGTGTGTGTGTGTATGTATAAAAATATCCTATATATAGGGGTATTTTATATTTATATCCTATATATATGGCTATTTCATGTGTGTGTGTGTGTGTGTGTGCGTGAAACGAAAATGAAATATGAAATCTCTCATTGGTTCTGTTTCTCTGGGGAACCCTGACTAACACAGGAGGTTAGGTCTGAGAGGTGAGGGGCAGGGCCTTGTGGACTGCAAGGTGTAAGGACTTTGACTTTTACACCTTGAGTGAAGAAAATCATGGGAGAATTCTGAGCAAAGTACTTTTTAAAAGAATTATTCTAGCTACTGGGTTGAGAATAAAAATAGTAAACTAATAAATTAATAGGAGTCAAGTAGGTGGTTCCATATTACACATTCTGGGTCAGGCATATACATATAAAAACTCATTTAATGTGCTCCAGAGAGGGAGGCAAAATTCAAAGTAGGAGACCTGTTTTGGGTATTCTTTTCTTGTTGTTTTATTGATTTACAAAAGTTCCTTGTATATTCTAGGCATCACCTATTTTTTGGTGGCATATGGGTTGCAGATATCTTCTCCCCGTCTGTGTTGTTTTATTATTTAAGTTGTGTCTCTTGTTATTCAGAAGTATAGAATATTAATGTAGTCAGATTCACCAACTTGTTTTGATAGATTTTATTTCATTTTTCATAAACATTTGTATTGGGTCGTGCTGCTTATAGTCCTGCCACATGCAGACTCCTTCACACTGCCTATGATGTGGCATCTAAACATAAATCTCAATCCTGGTGCTTCCTGTTTAAAACCCTTAGAGAACTGTCTGTGGTTCTGTGACCCTCATCATTTAGCCTCCTGTAGGTCTACTGGCTCTAGGGTACTGTGATAACAGCCATGGATATGTACAAAAGGCATACTTTATTTTATTGTGCTTTGCTATATTGTTTTACTTCACAGATATTTTGCAGATTTGAAGTTCGTGGCAACTCTGTATCAAGCGAGTCTATTAGCACCGTTTTTTCCAATAGCATGTACTCACTTCATGCTTCTGTGTCACATTTTGATAATTCTTGAAATATTTCAAACTTCTTCCTTATCTATTACTGTGATCTGTAATTACTGATCTTTGATGTTAGTGTTGTAAGTGTCTTAGAGTTCAACAAACCACACCCTTATAAGACAGCAAGCTTAAAAGTTACATGTGTTCTGGTTGCTCCACCAACTGGCTGTTTCCCGTCTCTATCCATCTCCTCTAGCCTTCCTATTCCCTGAGGTACAACAATGTTGAAATTAGGCCAATTAATAATGCTGCAATGGCCTTTAAGTGTTCATGTGAAAGGAGGAGTCACAAATCTTTCACTTTAAAACAAAAGTTAGAACAATTAAGTTTAGTGAGGAAGGCATGTTGAAAGCTAAGATGGGCCAAAAACTAGGCCTCTTGCACCGGTTAGCCAAGCTGCGAATACAAATAAAAAGTTCTTGAAGAAAATTAAAAGTGCTGCTTCTGTTAACACACAAATGATAAGAAAGCAAAACAGGCCGGGCGCGGTGGCTCACATCTGTAATCTCAGCACTTTCAGAGGCTGAGGTGGTTGGATCACCTGAGGTCAGGAGTTCTAGACCAGCCTGACCAACATGGTGAAACCCTGTCTCTACCAAAAATACAAAAAAATTAGCTGGGAGTGGTGGTGCCTGCCTGTAATCCCAGTTACTCAGGAGGCTGAGGCAGGAGAAATGCTTGAACACGGTATGTAAAGGTGGCAGTGAGGCGAGATTGTGCTGCTACACTCCAGCCTGGGTAACAGAGAGAAAACTCTGTCTCCAAAACAAAAAATAAATAAATAGATAAATTAATTAATTAAGTAATTAATTTTAAAAAAAGAAAGAAAGAAAAGAAAAAGAAAAACAGCCTTAGTGCTGATACAGAGAAAGTTTTAGTGACCTGGATAGACTAGGCCATCCACAACATTCCATTAAGCCAAAACCTAATCCAGAGCAAGGCCCTGACTCTCTTCAGCAGTATGAAGGCTAAGAGAGGTAAGAAAGCTGCAGAAGAAAAGTCTGAAACTGTTAGAGGTTGGTTCATGAAGTTTAAGAAAAGAAGCCATCTCCATAACATAAAAGTGCAAGGTGAAGCAGCAAGTGCTGATGCAGAAGCTGTAGCAAGATCCAAAAGATCTAGGTAAGATCACTAATGGAAATAACAACAGGAAACAACAGATTTTTTAAAATGTAGGTGAAACAGCCTTCTATGGGAAAAAGATGCTATCTAAGACTTTCATAGCTAGAGAGGACAAGTCAACACCTGGCTTCAACGCTTCAAAAGACAGGCTAACTCCCTTGTTAAGGGCTTATGCAGCTACTGAAGCCAATGCTCACTTACCACCCTGAAAATCCTAGGACGCTGAAGAATGATGCTAAATCTAGTCTGCCTGTGTTCTATAAACGGAATGACAAAGTCTGGGCTAAGAAAAAAAAAAGATTTCTTTCAAAATATTACTGCTCATTGGAAATGTGCCTGGTCACTCAAGATCTCTCTGAGGATGAAGATGTACAAAGAGATTAACATTGTTTTCACACACAACATGCTGCAGTCATCATTCTGCAGTCCATGAGTCAAGGAGTAATGTCCACTTTCAAGTCTTATTTTTAAAAAAACACATTTTATAAGGCTATAGTTACCATAACTAGTGATTCCTCTGACAGATCTGGGTAACATAAATTGAAAATCTTCTTGAGAGAACTGACCACACTAGATGCTATTACAAAGATTTGGTGATTCATGGGCCAGGTGCCGTGTCTCACGCCCATAATCCCAGCACTTTGGGAGGCTGAGGTGGGTGGATCATGAGGTCAGGAGTTCAAGACCAGCCTGGCCAAGATGGTGAAACTCCCTCTCTACTGAAAATACAAAAGTCAGCCGGGTACAGTGGCAGGCGCCCTAATCCCAGCTACTTGGGAGGCTGAGACAGGAGAATTGCTTGAACCGGGGTGGAAGAAGTTGCAGTGAGCTGAGATTGCACCACTGCACTCCAGCTTGGGCAACAGACTGAGACTCTATCTCAAAAAAAAAAAGAAAAAAGAAAAAAGAAAAAAAAGGTGATTCATGCAAGGAGATCAAAATATCAACATTAACAGGAGTTTCGAGGAAGTTGATTCCAGCTCACATGGATGACTTTGAGGGGTTGAAGACCAGTGGAAAAGGCCATTGCAAATGTGAGGAAAACAGCAAGAGAACTAGAATTAGAAGTAGAGCTTGAGTTAGGGAGGATTCCCTCTTTTTCTATTGATTGGAATAGTTTCAGAAGGAATGGTACCAGCTCCTCCTTGTACCTCTGGTAGAATTCAGCTGTGAATCCATCTGGTCCTGGACTTTTTTTGGTTGGTAGGCTATTAATTGTTGCCTCAATTTCAGAGCCTGCTATTGGTCTATTCAGGGATTCAACTTCTTCCTGATTTAGTCTTGGGAGAGTGTAAGTATCCAGGAAATTATCCATTTCTTCTAGATTTTCTAGTTGATTTGCGTAGAGGTGTTTATAGTATTCTCTGATGGTAGTTTGTATTTCATCATCCTGATACCAAAGCCTGGCAGAGACACAACAAAAAAAGAGAATTTTAGACCAATATCCCTGATGAACATCGATGCAAAAATCCTCAATAAAATACTGGCAAACCAGATTCAGCAGCACATCAAAAAGCTTATCCACCATGATCAAGTGGGCTTCATCCCTGGGATGCAAGGCTGGTTCAACATTCGCAAATCAATAAACGTAATCCAGCATATAAACAGAACCAAAGACAAGAACCACATGATTATCTCAATAGATGCAGAAAAGGCTTTTGACAAAATTCAGCAGCCCTTCATGTTAAAAACGCTCAATAAATTCGGTATTGATGCAACGTACCTCAAAATAATAAGAGCTATTTATGACAAACCCACAGCTAATATCATACTGAATGGACAAAAACTGGAAAAATTCCCTTTGAAAACTGGCACAAGACAGGGATGCCCTCTCTCACCACTCCTATTCAACATAGTGGTGGAAGTTCTGGCTAGGGCAATCAGGCAAGAGAAAGAAATCAAGGGTATTCAGTTAGGAAAAGAAGAAGTCAAATTGTCCCTGTTTGCAGATGACATGATTGTATATTTAGAAAACCCCATGGTCGCAGTCCAAAATCTCCTTAAGCTGATAAGCAACTTCAGCAAAGTCTCAGGATACAAAATTAATGTGCAAAAATCACAAGCATTCTTATACACCAGTAACAGACAAACAGAGAGCCAAATCATGAATGAACTTCCATTCACAATTGCTTCAAAGAGAATAAAATACCTAGGAATCCAACTTACAAGGGATGTAAAGGACCGCTTCAAGGAGAACTACAAACCACTGCTCAGTGAAAAAAGAGGACACAAACAAATGGAAGAACATACCATGCTCATGGATAGGAAGAATCAATATCGTGAAAATGGCCATACTGCCCAAGGTAATTTATAGATTCAATGCCATCCCCATCAAGCTACCAATGACTTTCTTCACAGAATTGGAAAAAACTGCTTTAAAGTTCATATGGAACCAAAAAAGAGCCCGCATTGCCAAGACAATCCTAAGTCAAAAGGACAAAGCTGGAGGTGTCACGCTACCTGACTTCAAACTATACTACAAGGCTACAGTAACCAAAACAGCATGGTACTGGTACCAAAACAGAGATATAGACCAATGGAACAGAACAGAGTCCTCAGAAATAATACCACACATCTACAGCCATCTGATCTTTGACAAACCTGAGAGAAACAAGAAATGGGGAAAGGATTCCCTATTTAATAAATAGTGCTGGGAAAACTGGCTATCCATATGTAGAAAGCTGAAACTGGATCCTTTCCTTACTCCTTATACGAAGATTAGTTCAAGATGGATTAGAGACTTAAATGTTAGACCTAATACCATAAAAACCCTAGAAGAAAACCTAGGTAGTACCATTCAGGACATAGGCATGGGCAAGGACTTCATGTCTAAAACACCAAAAGCAACGGCAGCAAAAGCCAAAATTGACAAATGGGATCTAATTAAACTAAAGAGCTTCTGCACAGCAAAAGAAACTACCATCAGAGTGAACAGGCAACCTACAGAATGGGAGAACATTTTTGCAATCTACTCATCTGACAAAGGGCTAATATCCTGAATCTACAGAGAACTCAAACAAATATACAAGGAAAAAACAAACAACCCCATCAAAAAGTGGGCAAAGGATATGAACAGACATTTCTCAAAAGAAGACATTCATACAGCCAACAGACACATGAAAAAATGCTCATCATCACTCGCCATCAGAGAAATGCAAATCAAAACCACAACGAGATACCATCTCACACCAGTTAGAAGGGCAATCATTAAAAAGTCAGGAAACAACAGGTGTTGGAGAAGATGTGGAGAAATAGGAACACTTTTACACTGTTGGTGGGAATGTAAACTGGTTCAACCATTATGGAAAACAGTATGGCAATTCCTCAAGGATCTAGAACTAGAAATACCATATGACCCAGCCATCCCACTACTGGGTATATACCCAAAGGATTATAAATCATGCTGCTATAAAGACACATGCACACGTATGTTTATTGTGGCACTATTCACAATAGCAAAGACTTGGAATCAACCCAAATGTCGATCTGTGACAGACCGGATTAAGAAAATGTGGCACATATACACCATGGAATACTATGCAGCCATAAAAAAGGATGAGTTTGCGTCCTTTGTAGGGACATGGATGCAGCTGGAAACCATCATTCTTAGCAAACTATCACAAGAACAGAAAACCAAACACCGCATGTTCTCACTCATAGGTGGGAACTGAACAATGAGATCACTTGGACTCGGGAAGGGGAACATCACACATCGGGGCCTATCATGGGGAGGGGGGAGGGGGGAGAGATTGCATTGGGAGTTATACCTAATATAAATGATGAATTGATGGGTGCTGACGAGTTGATGGGTGCAGCACACCAACATGGCACAAGTATACATATGTAACAAACCTGCACGTTATGCACATGTACCCTAGAACTTAAAGTATAATAATAAAAAAAAAATGAAACGAAATAACCCCCCCCCACAAAAAAAGAAGTAGAGCTTGAAGGTGTGACTGAATTGCTGCAATCTCATGATAAAACTTGATCAGATGATGAGTTGCTGCTTGAATGAGAAAAGAAAGTGGTTTCTTCAGATGGAATCTACTCCTGGTGAAGATGCTGTGAACATTGTTTAAATGACAACAGAGGCTTTATAATGTTTTATAAATTTGGTTGATAAAGCAGCAGCAGAATTGAGAGGACTGATTCCGGTTTTGAGAGTTCCTCTGTGAGACAAATTCTATCAAACAGTGTCTTCTGCTACTGAGAAATCACTTGTGAAAGAAAGAGTCAATTAATGTGGCAAACTTTATGGTTATCTTATTTTAAGAAATTGCCACAACCACCCGAACGTCTAGCAACTGTCACCCTGATCAGCCGTCAACATCAAAGCAAGACAAAGATTACAACTTACTGAAGGCTCAGATAATTGTTAGCATTTTAGGAGTATTTTTAAATTATTTACATCATTTAGACAGATTGCACACTGAACAGATGATAGTATAGTGTAAACATAACTTTTATAGGCACTGGGAAACCAAAAAATTTGTTTGACTCACTTTATGGTGACACACATTTTATTGAACTGATCTGGAACTAAACCTGCAATCTCTTTGAGGTATGCCTGCATGCACAGATAAATTTTACATACCATTTTAACAGCTGGCTCATTTATGGAGGCGAAGGGTTAAAGGCTCCAGGTTAATGATCCTGTTGTATTTTCAGCTTATCACTCTAGGCTTCCTCTTCTGGCACTTTTCCTACTCCCAAAGCACAAAACTCCAGGAATATTGAACTATCTTACAAAACACACACCACTGTTTATACCACAGGGTCTAAACTCATTATTGATGTAACTTTAACTCAATCTTGATGAAGTCTAATTTATCTATTTCTTTTTCTTTTGTTGCTTATGTCTTTAGTATTATGTCTAAGAAACCACAGCCTAGCCCAAGATCATAAAGATTTACTCTTCAGTAAATCTTTCCTAGAACTTTTTTTTTTTTTAATTTAATATTCATGTATTTCTTTTTTTTTTTGTTATTTTTTTTAATTTTTTTTATTATACTTTAAGTTCTAGGGTACATGTGCATAACGTTTATATCATGTATAACTCCCCAGTGCAATCCCTCCCTCCTCCCCCCTCCCCCTGATAGGCCCCAAGAACTTTTATTCTAAGAGTTTTACTGTTTTAGCTCTTACATTTAGACTTGTGCTGCATTTTGAGTTACATTTCTTATGGTGTGAGGTAGTGGGCCCAGCTTCATTTTTTGCATATGGCTATCCAGCTGTCCCAGAACTAACTGTTGAAAAGACTGCTTCCCACTGAATTATCTTCACACTTTATTGAAAATCAATTGACCATAAATGTTGAGGTTTATTTTGAGACTCTAAATTTTATTGTATTAAGCTGAATGTCTATCACTATGCCACATTATGTTGATAAACATAGCTTTGTGGTATGTTTTGAGATAGGGAAGTATGAGTCTTTCAACTTTGTTCTTTTTCGAGTTTGTTTTGGCAATTTTGGATCCTGCACATTTCCATATGAATTTTAAGACCAACTTATAAATTTCTGCAAAAAGGAAGCTGGGATTTTGATAGGAATTGTGATGAAATGCTACATCAACTTGAGTATTGCCATCTGAGCAATATTGACTTCAAATCAATAAATAAGAAATGTCTATTTATTTAGATCTTTAATATTTCCAACAATATTTAATACTTTTCAGTGTACAAGTGTTACATTTATTTTGTTAGTTTATTTCTTTTTGATGCCATGGTAAATAGAATTGTTTTCTCTATTTTCAGATTATTCATTGCTATAATAGACTAGAATATATTTTTGTATATTGATTGCTATGGACTATGCCCTCCAAATTTCATATGTTACAGCTCCAACCCTCAATAAAATGGTATTTGGAGATGGAGTCTTTGGGAGATAATTAGGTTTAGATGAAGTCATGATGGTAACAGTGGCCTTATAAAAAGGGACACCAGAGATCTCCACCCTGACCCAACCCCAAGCACACACAAAAAGAGGTAAATATGAGCATACCGTGAGAGGGTAACCAGCATAAGACAAGAGAAAAGGCCTCAGAATGAAATCTGTCTTGTTGGCTTTGATCTTAAACTTATCAGTCTTCAGAACTGTGAGAAATAAATTTCTGTTGTTTAAGCCACCTCGTCCATAGTACTTTGTTATGGCAGCCTGAGCTGACCCTGATGGATTATGTATAATGTAACCTTGTTGAAGTTGTTTTAATTGTATGTATGTGTGTATTCCTTAATAATCCTATATAAAAGATTATGCAACTGTGAAGAGAGATAGTTTTACTTTTTCCTATCTATTCTGGATGACTTTTATTCACTTTATTTTCTTGTCTAATTCCCTTGGCTAACATTTCCAATATATTGTTGAATAGAAGTGGTGAGAGTGGAAAATTCTTTGTCTTGTGAATGATCTTAGAAGAAAAGAATTGTCTTTCACTCTTAAGTATGATGTTAGCTGTGGGCTTTTTCTAAGCATCTTTATCAGGTTGAATAATTTCTCTTCTTTTCACAGCTTGTTTATCATGAAAGCATGTTGAAATTTGTCAAATGCTTTTTCTGCATCTATTAAAATTATCATATAATTTTTGTCCTGTATTCAATGGTACATTAGATTAATTGATTTGGGGATGTTAAACCAACTTTGTATTCTTGAAATAAATATCATTTATTCATGGTGTATAATATTTTTTTCATATGCTACTGAATTTGTTTTGCTAGTACTTTTCTGAGTATTTTGTGTTTATTAACAAGGGATATTGGCCTGAAGTTTTCTTTTATTTTTTCTTTTTTTTTTGTGAGACAGAGTCTTGCTCTGTCACCCAGGCTGGAGTGCAATGGCCCAATCTCGGTTCACTGCCACCTCTGCCTCCTGAGTTGGAGTGATTCTCCTGTCTCAGCCTCCTGAGTAGCTGGGATTACAGGCATGCACCACCAGGCCTGGCTAATTTTTGTACTTTTACTAGAGACAGGGTTTCACCATGTTGGCCTGGCTGGTCTCGAACCCTTGACCTCAGGTGATCCTCTCGCCTCAGCTTCTCAAAGTGCTGGGATTACAGGCATGAGCCACCGTGCCTGGCTGAAGTTTTCTTTTCTTGCTAATTTTTTTGGTTGGAATCAGAGTAATACTTGCCTTATAGAATTAGTTGTAAATTGTTTCCTCCTTTTCTATATTTTGGAATAGTTTCTGAAGGGTTATTCTTTAATTGTTCAGTGGAATTTACCAGTGAAGCCATCAGGACCTGTGCTTTTCCTTCTGGATAGGAAGGAATTTTCTTGCTAATTCAATTTCTTTAATTGTGTTAGATCTAGTCAGAATTTTTTTTTTTTTTACGTCTTCTTGAGTTGATTTAGTTAGTGGTTTTCTAGGAATCTGGCCATTTTATCTACTTTATCTTTTTTAGCATAGTTGTTCATAGTATTCCTTCTTATTCCTGTTTATTTCAGTAAGGCTGTTAGTAATGGTTCTTTTATTCTTGCTTGTATTGAATCTTTTCTCTTTTTTTTTTCTTAGTTTCACTAAAGGTTTGCCAATTTTGTTGATCTTTTTAGAGAACCAAGTCCTGGTTTCATTGATTTTCTTTATTGATATTCTGTCTCTTTCTTTTCTAATCTTTATCATTTCCTTTCTTCGGTTTGCTTTTGTTTTAGCTTTCTTCTTTTCTAGTCTCATGCCTCTAATGAAAGGCCTCATCTCTTCCAACTCATTCTCTTCAACTGTTGCCAAAATTGTTTGTGTATCGGAAACACAAATTTGATGGTGTCACTTAGAAGCTTAAGTCTTCTCATTGTTCCCATTCCTTACAAAGTAAAATTCAAATTTTGTAGAATGGCAGACAACACCTTTCATGATCTTAACCAGTTTACCTTAACAATCAAACCCATCTTTCCAATCACATAAAATCACCTGGAATTTAAAGATACATTGTTTAACCTCTTTTCCTTTGTGCCTGTGTTTTCTCAATTTGTTCTTTTCTCCTGCTGACTTTTTAGAAAATGCCTTCAACTCCAGTCACCCACACTTTTTATTTATTTCCTTTTCCCTGGTACCATTGCACTTTGCACCAACTTCTTTTAGAACAGTTACCAAATTATTTATTAATACACGCCTCCATTATTCTTTGAATTCCAGGATGTGAAATCCCATTTTAGAAATTATGTCCCAGTAACTGACACATAGTGAGTGGTCAGTGTTTGTGGAAGTAGGAAAAAGTGGTATGGATTGATATCATTTCAACTGAAAAAAATGAGAAAAAGGATGATGTACGTCAGCCAGTGAAATCGAAAAGAGCGATGGAAAATGACCACACACTCAATACGGCTTTGGTTCGTAAGACACAGAGAATACTGATATCCTTGTGCGAAGAACTAACTTGCTGCTGAGAGATCAATTCAGAGGATGCTCAAGCTCCATTATCACCTTCATTTTACTAAACTGAGAGAGGAAGGTTGAGGAATGCATCAACGGTTACGCAGAGTGCAGGTTCCTACAGCGACTGGAGTTTTTTGGTAGTTGGGAATGTTTCCCTCAATCTTTGGGCAAGCCGTCAGCAGTGGCAGGGACAGGAGCAGACACACCTGAGAAACCCTTTCTTTCCCCAATCGTATTCTACCTTAGCTTAAGGCTTGTATGCCCATCACGCATGCGTCAATTTTTCGCTTTTAGGATGGGCGGGGCAGAGTCTTTGCTCCTTTGGCGATCCTGAGGGGGGGTGGAGCTAAGCTGTTTCCAGGGTGACAGAGTGGCGACCTCGGTGGTCGATTGAGCAGGTCTGAGAATTGTTCCCAAAGGGCTGTGCGTCATCGACTCGTCGGCGCTGTCATGGCGGGTGTGCTGAAGAAGGTGAGACGAATGGAGGTCACTGTTGGAATTTAGACTGTCGGGGTAGACTCAGTCCGATAGCCCTAATTCCCGCGGGTGTTTACCCTAACTGTCGCGGGTTCGGCAGTGCTTTTCGGGGACTCGTTCTGCATGCCCTACCTGGTAGGGCAGGTTAGTGGTTCCGCTCGGAGAGTCAGAAAAAATCTCCAAACAAGAGGGACTGAGAGACCAGTAGCTGGCTTTAGACCAGTTTTAGCCCGGGGATTCGTGGTTTTGTATTTCCTTAGCGTGCTGGACGTATGGAAACCGTAGTAAACAGCATGAATCGTGTTTTGTTTTTGAACAGACCACTGGCCTTGTGGGATTGGCTGTGTGCAGTACTCCACACGAGGTATGTACCTTTGTTCTTTCTTAATTCCTGAATTCCCAAGGAAGATTAAATTCCTGTCACTTTGCTTATTGCAGGATTAACGGGATACAGATATTTCAAGCCCTTAATTACAACCCGCGTGAGCTCTTGAGATACGCGGTTATTATTAAGCCAGTTTTCTTGTTGACTTTTTCCTTGACATTTTCGTGGCTTCACTTGTGCATGCTTCTGTGAGCGCCATCTCAAATTTATATCTCCATTTTCCATCTTTTCTCCCCGCCTCACCGTTTATGCTTAGGTGGGTTGGATTACATATATTTAAGCTTACTGAAGGTACTGCCTGCTTTTCCTTCTATTAGGTCTTTTCCATTTGTATTTACGAATGTTTTCATCAAAAAAACCCAAAACATTTTTTTATCCTTCTCCCTTCTATAATAGCACCATTTCTCTGCTTCTCTTTACAGATAACTTAAAAGAGTTATCTCTATTTTCTCCAATTTCTTTTTTATTCACCTTGAATGCACTCAGTCACCCTTGGCGTTTTTCAAGTTCCCCATTTATCTCCGTGCTGCCAAATCCAATGGTCAGCTCATCTTTCTCACCTTCATTGACCTAATAGCAGCGTTTTTTGACACATTTGACACTTTCTCCATCATGTGCTTTCTTTACTGGGCTTCAGGACTCCCCCAGTCTCCTGATGTTTCCCCCCCTACTCTTTGGCTTTCTCTTTTTCTGGTTATTTCTCTTATGCCCACTTTTAAAATTTGACTTACTCAGAATTTAGTTCTTGGACTTTTTCTTTTCGACCTGTACTCAGTCACCAAGAGAGAGCAAATCCAAATAGAGAACGGTTTTAAATACCACGTATACACTGATAACAGATTCCATGTAAAGCACTGACCTCTTCCTTTATGAAAGTGTTGAATATTTAATTGCTTAGTGGGCATCTCCGCTTGTATATGTCAGACAGGCAACCCAAACTTAACATGTCCGAAATGGGGTTCCTGATATTCTGCCTGAAACCTGCTCTTCTCTCAGGCTTGCTCATATCAATTAATGGCAGTTCAATTATTTTGACTCAGGTCAGAAACTTGAAATCATCTTTGATTCCTTCCTTTCTCTTACACTCCACATTTGTTATTTCAGTAAACCCTCTAGGTGCCACCTTCAGAATACATCTTGATTTTGACAACATCTCACTACCTCCTCTGCTGCTACCGTCTTCCTCAGTCACCATCATCACTGATGTGGATAATTGCATTCACTTTCTAACTGCCTCTCAATGCTTGTCACAGCCTCCATTTGGTCTTTTTTTCCAGCCAGGCTACTAGAGTTAGTCTGTTAAAATATAAGGTAGGTCGGATCTCTCCTTCCCTTAAAACTAGTGGCTTTCCATTTCACTCTAAATAAATAAAGACAAGGTTCTTATTGTGATCCTCTGGTTCACTATTCTACTGTTTTATTTTGTTATCTCTCTACTAGAATGTAGGTTTAATGAAGGCAGGGATTTTTAATTGTTTCACTGTTAGAACTCTGTCACATAGTATGTGCTCAGTAAATAGTGTTAGTTGAATGAGTGTCTTGCACTTACTATGATTTCATAATAACTTTATTGTCATTGTTGTAAAGAACTGAACTCATGGTTTTTCCCTTCTAAATATATTTCTTCCTCTGTGGGCTGTATTTTTCTTGATAGTTTCATATCTTTCTGCTCCCTAGGCTGGGAATTTGGACATCATAGTTGTTATTTCTCTTGTACTCTTGTATTCATTTCAATGATGATTTTTATTTTATTTTATTTTTTTTTTGCTGATCCTTTTCTATAACAGTTCTCCAGTCTGACTCCTGTTTACTATTTCTGTTGTTACTACCATAGTTCAGGTCCTTGTTCTTGTTTAGAGAATTGCAACAACGTCCTTACTGGCCTTTCTGCCTTGTTTCTCCTTCAGTCCTTTTAACTCACTACAACGCAGCTAATTTTCGTAATCATATGACTTTCCTAAATCTTTTAATTGTCCACAGAATAAAGCCCGAATGCTTTAACTTGCAATGCAGAACCGCTTACAATCTGACATTTTCTCCAACTTTATCTCCTATGCATTTCCTTATGTGTCCTGTACAGCAATACATTCCAAAATCCCCAGTGGATGTCTGAAAACCACATATAGTACCAAACTCTATGTATGCTATGTTTTTTTCATACCTACCCAT
The DNA here is from genome assembly GCF_009764315.1 of Trachypithecus francoisi. Lineage (NCBI taxonomy): Eukaryota > Metazoa > Chordata > Mammalia > Primates > Cercopithecidae > Trachypithecus > Trachypithecus francoisi. The sequence goes on from NW_022681469.1 coordinate 35,584,804, forward strand.
AATAAAATTTAATTTATAAATTAGGCACAATAAGAGATAAGCAGGCTGGACGTGCTGGCTCACATCTGTAATCCCAACACTTGGGGAGGCTGAGGTGGGTGGATTGCTTGAGCCCAGGAGTTTAAGACTAGCCTGGGCAACATGGCAAAACCCCATCTCTACAAAAAAATGCGGAAATTAGTCAGGTGTGGTGGTGTGCACCTATAGTCCCAGCTACTCGGGAGGTAGAGGCAGGAGGATTGCTTGAGCCCCAGAGGTTGAGGCTGCAGTGAGCTGTGATGATGCCACTGCGCTCCAGCCTGGGTGATGGAGTGAGACCCTGTCTAAAAAAAAAAAAAGAAAGAAAGATAGAGATAACAACTAATAAAATAGAACAATTATAACAAGATACCGTAATAAAAGTTATGTGAATGTGGTCTCTTTCTCTCAAAATATCTTATTGTAATGTACTACCCTCTTGTGCTGAAGCAAGGACAGAGTGGGATAGTGTGAGGTTTCATCACACTACTTTAAATGGCACGTAGTTTAAAACTTATAAATTGTTTATTTCTGGAATTTTTCATTTAATATTTTCTGACTGAGGTTAACTATTAGTAACTGAAACCCTGGAAAATGAAACCACGGATGGGTAAAGGGGAGTTACTGTATTCTAACCAAGTGCTGTCCGATAAAAATATAATGCGAGCCTTAAGTGTAAGCCATGTTTGTATGTAATTTATAATTTTCTAGGACTAATTTTTAATGAAGAAAAAGGTAAAATTTAATTATTTTATTTACCCTAACACATCTAAAATATTGCCATTTCAGCATATAATAAAAAAATTAACAATATTTTATAGTGGTTTTTTTTAATACTAAATTTTCAAAATTCGATATGTATTTATACTTATACCACATCTCAGTTTGGACTAGCCACATATCAAGTGCTCAGTAGCCATATTTAGCTAGCATCTACTCTTTTGGACAGCACAGTTCAAGACAATAGAACTGTATACCACTTCCTTATGTTCGCTGTATTTTCTGCCATTCAGTTCTATGTATTCCCTATGTAATTGCCTTTTCCAATATCTTCAAGTTTCTATGATCTACCATCCCTCTGGGTCTATCTTAGATGCTACCTTTTCGAAATATGAACCCTTCTCTGGTCTCGGCTGAAGTGAATTCTTCTGCTATAGAAAAATAATGCTAATACGTAGTGAAACTTAATGTGTACCAGGTACTGTTCTAAGTTATATATACCCTATGAGGCAGTATTATTCCCATCTTACAGATGAGGAAAGAAGGCACAGAGATGGAAATAACTTGTTCAGTGCACCTAAGGAGTGAAGCCATTGTAAACTCAAGCAGTTAGGTTCTGGTTAGCACACCCTTAACCACTGCTGAGTATTATAATATCTCTTTGATCTATGTATTTCCCCATCCCTGCCAAACACACACTTATATTTTCTTTTTATCATTATTATTATTCCTCTTCTATATCTTACCCTGTGATATGGTTTAGCTCTGTCCCCATCCAAATCTCAGCTTGAATTGTAGCTCCCATAATCCCCATGTGTTGTGGGAGAGGGACCTGGTGGGAGGTAATTGAATCATGGGGTGGGTTTTTCCCATGCTGTTCTTTTGATAGTGAAGAAGTCTCATGAGATCTGATGGTTTTATAAAGGGCAGTTCCCCTGCACATGCTGTCTTGCTTCCTGCCATGTAAGATGTGCCTTTGACCCTCTTTCACCTTTTGCCATGATTGTGAGGCTTCTCCAGCCATGTGGAGCTGTGAGTTCATTAAACTTCTTTTCCTTTATAAAGCACCCAGTCTCGGGAATGTCTCTATTAGCAGCATGAGAACAGATAAGTACACTCTATAGTACCTTAAACATATTGGAGTGTGATCCGTGTCCAGTCTATCTTTATATGCAAACAGTGTGGTATTGTACATGGGAGTACTGAGTATATTTTGCCACGGGTAGCGACTGTCTGGGGCTGGTGTTGTGTGGTGGTAAAAATAATTTACCAAGACATTTGAGGTAAAGAAAGGCAGATTTATTAGAGAACGTGTGAAAATACATTGCAAGAAAGCTATTGACAAGTCAGCAAAAGAGGAGCTGACTGCAAGTAGCAAAGGCTTGCTGGGGATCCTAAAGGATGGTGCTTGTGCTGTGTGCTGAAGAGAGCTTTGTGCAGTACTGATAACACCTAGGTTGCAGTGAGCTATCAGGCGAGGGTCTGGTGATAGCTGGGCACAGGAAGATTGTGAGTTATTTGTGCAGGAGAACTATGTGTCCTGGACCATGAAGAAAGGCAGACTTATAGCTTACCTGCTTTTTATTTTTGCTTTACCCTATTCCCGCACACAATTTTTTTTTTTTTTTTTAGTTATACTTTAAGTTCTGGGATACACGTGCAGAATGTGCAGGTTTGTTACCTAGGTATACACGTGCCTTGGTGGTTTGCTGCACCCATCAACCCGTCGTCTACATTAGATATTTCTCCTAATGCTATCCCTCCCCTAGCCCCCCACCCACTGACAGGCACTGGTGTGTCATGTTCCCCTCCCTGTGTCCATGTGTTCTCATTGTTCAGCTCTCACTTATGAGTAAGAACATGTGGTGTTTGGTTTTCTGTTCTTGTGTTAGTTTGCTGAGAATGATGGTTTCCAGCTTCATCCATTTCCCTGCAGATGACATGAACTCACCCTTTTTTATGGCTGCATAGTATTCCATGGTGTATATGTGCCATATTTTCTTTACCCAGTCTATCATTGGGCATTTGGGTTGGTTCCAAGTCTTTGCTATTGTGAATAGTGAGGACTGCACACACTTTTTTTTTTTTTTTTTAAAGTTACTCTTTAGGAGAAGGGTTTATATACTTGTAATTATTGAGACTTGCTCCTGGAGTGATCATGTCTTGTTTGTTTCACCTAATCTGGTTTATACCTGTGGTTTGGCATAATGATTAATAGGTATCTTTTCACTGTCATAAGTGTCCAAGTTTGGATGATAAACTAAATTTCCACCTTATTCATAACATTTTTTCTTTTATTCTGTATTAATCATCACCTGTTTTCATCTGTATTTCTCTAGAAACTGATATATTTTGTCATGAAAGATGAAAATTTTAAACCTGAATTTTAGATCAGATTAAAACTTAATTAAAATGCTATATTAAAAACTAATATATGCATTATATATTTAAATTGGAGAGGATCAACTTCTTACTAAGTGATTTCTATACTGAAGTTTAAGTTCAGTATGCTTCTATACGTGCTATGCATTGACTCAATTCTCTTGCTACTTTTTCTGTTGAGCCTTTTATGCAGACTTTATGTCATAACTCATTCATAATCAGAAGCGAGAACACTGAAGTATTATGACAGTATTTAGTTAAATTTGATCATACAGATGTAATGCTTATATGTGTTTATTTCTACAGAAATTCAAATAAGAAAAATTGAAAAAAAAGAAAAAAGAATTTGCAGTGCTTAGGACCTCACTTTGAAAAATACTGATTCAGGCTAGGTGGGCTCATGCCTGTAAATCCCCGCACTTTGGGAGGCCGAGGTGGGCACATCACCTGAGGTCAGGAGTTTGAGTGGCCAACATGGCAAAACCCTGTCTCTCCTAAAAATACAAAAAGTAGCCAGGCGTGGTGGCGGGCACCTGTAATCCAGCTACTTGGGAGGCAGAGGCAGGAGAATCACTGGACCCCAGGAGGTGGAGGTTGTAGTGAGCCGAGATCACGCCATTGTACTCCAGCCTGGTCTATAAGAGTGAAACTCCATCTCAGAGAAAAAAAAAAAAAAGGAAAGAAAACTACTGATTTAGTAAATGACTTGATTTCCAAAAAGGTCATTAGCAATAAGTTAGTTTTGTTTCTGACTAGCCTGGTAAACATGGCAAAACCCCAATTCTACTAAAAATACAAAAATTAGCCAAGCGTGGTGGCGGCCACCTGTAATCCCAGCTACTTTGGAGGCAGAGGCAGGAGAATTGCTTGAACCCAGGAAATGGAGGTTGCAATGAGCCGACATCATGCCATTGTACAACAAGTGAAACTTCATCTCAAAAAAAAAAAAAAGAAAGGAAGGAAGAAAGAAAAATACAGATTTGGTAAATGATTTGATTTCCAAAAAGGTCATTAGTTAGTTTTGTTTCTACTTGTTATCATACCTTTGACTTATCTAGAACTTGTTATACATAGAAAATACAGAATGTTCCCACATTTATATACAGGTTTTTCCTAGGTTGTAAAGGGTGTAGATAGGGCACAGACATAAAGAAGTCACAGCAAAGAAGAGTTAAAAAAAAAAAAAACAAAAAACAGATGTGAGTTTTGTTTGTTTTGTCTATGAGACTTTTTAAATTGTTCCATTAAGTCTTTGGTAATATTTTAACCTACGGAAATTTGTATGGTTTGTCTTTTCAGAGGCTAAGAATATTGTACACAAAGATTCTTGATGTTCTTGAGGAAATCCCTAAAAATGCAGCATATAGAAAGTATACAGAACAGATTACAAATGAGAAGCTGGCTATGGTTAAAGCGGTAAGTAGCTAAATCAGTTTTGTTTTCTTGGATTTGTGGTATCATTTAACCAAAAAGTTTAGTTCCTTATTTTTTATATATCCTACACACTTTTCTTCCATTCTCCTTCCTTCAGTGCTGTTTTCCCATCATTCCTCCCTTTTATTCGGTAAACTCTTGTTTATTGAGTGTTTTCTATATGCAGGGCTCTGTTATATACTGGAGTTTGAGAGTAGGATCAGATCCTTCCTTGAAGTAACATTGTAGCTGTTCCTTTTACCTCTCTTCCCTATTTAGTCCTTTATTGATCTTTTGCTTTTTGTCTATGGATATATCAGTCTTGATCTCGTTTTTCTAATCTTAGAGAACAATAAAAGAAAAACAAAAGAAGGGCATTTTTTTTTTCAAAGAAACCTGTCAAAAAGACTAGACTGCTATTAGCAGTTAAAGTATACAAGAGGATGTGAACAGGTTATATGCAAATACTATGCCATTTTATATAAGGGACTTGAGCATCATTGTATTTTGGTATCCATGGGAATCCTGGAACCAGTCTTTCATGGATACTTATTAACTGCTATTAAATAGCAGTTATTAAATGGACTTTATGTAATTATCTAAAATAGTGCTTAAAAACTCGGAAGGAAATTTATATACATGCATAAGTGATCCTAGGCACACATATTTCTTCTTATTAGATTACCAGACTATATAGTTCAAAGAAAATTCCTATCTTTCATTAGGAATGCAACAAAACATGTGGTTTGTTTTATATTGTTTTTTGTATTGTATTATATGATGGGTCTCACTCTGTTACCCAGTCTAGAGTGCAGTGGCACGACCACAGCTCACTATAGCCTTGACCTGTCAGTCTGAAGCAATCCTCCTGCCTCAGCCTCCCAAGTAGCTGGGACCACAGACACTCACCATCATGCCCAGCTAATTTTTAAAATTTTTTGTAGAGGTGGAGTTTCACTGTGTTGCCCTAGCTGATTTCAAACTCCTGGCTTCAAGTGACCTTCCTGCCTTGACCTTCCAAAGTGCTGGGATCATAGGTATGAGCCACCTGCACCCAGTGCCTTTCCCATTTTATCATCTCGTCTTTCAAATAGCCTCAAATATTTTTAGCTTGTTCCTATCTTAAAATAGAAAAAACCTATATGCTTATATTTTCCTTTACTTATTGCCCTATTTTTCTGTTTTCTCCCATGGATGCCAAAATACAAGGATGCTCAAGTCCCTTATATAAAATGGCATAGTATTTGCTTATAACCTGTGCACATCCTCTTGTATACTTTAAATCATCTCTAGGTTACTTATAATACCTACTACAATGTAATGCTATGTAAATAGTTATACTGTATCTTAAAAATTGCTGTATTGTTATTTTTATTGTGTTTTTTAAAATGTTTTCCATCTGTGGTTGGTTGAATCCATTCTCAGTTGAATCCACAGATGTGGATCCTGAGGGCCAACTGTACTGTCTTGCTTAAAATCTTACTGTGGTTTTCTGTTCAGTGTTTCTCAAAGGCTGAGTTTAAGGATTTATGTTGAACTGGTTGTATGAAACTTACTTAGCTACCTTTGTCTGCATGATTTTGATGTATGGCCATGTTTGGGAACCATTGGCCTAACAGGGTAAAGTCCTTAACATGATATAGAAGACCTTCTAAGTTCTGGCTCTTGGTTATTTTCTCAATCATATGCTGTTGCTTCTTGTTTTATACTCTATTCTTAAGCAGTACCAAACTGCTGGCAGTTCTGTAGATTCCTTGCATTTTTATTTTTGTGTTCATTTATATTTTCTCATTTCCTGGAATGCCTTTACCTTGTTTCATAGTTCTTACTTTTTCTTTATAAATCATCACTTCTTCTGTGAAACCTTTTCTTACTTTCTTTTTTTTTTTTTTTGAGACGGGAGTCTCGCTCTGTCGCCCAGGCTGGAGTGCAGTGGCCGGATCTCAGCTCACTGCAAGCTCCGCCTCCCGGGTTTAAGCCATTCTCCTGCCTCAGCCTCCCGAGGAGCTGGGACTACAGGAGCCCGCCACCACGTCCGGCTAGTTTTTTGTATTTTTTTTTTTTTAGTAGAGACAGGGTTTCACTGTGTTAGCCAGGATGGTCTTGATCTCCTGACCTCGTGATCCGCCCGTCTCGGCCTCCCAAAGTGCTGGGATTACAGGCTTGAGCCACCGCGCCTGGCTCTTACTTTCTTAAGTAGAGTTCGACAACCTCGTTACCTCCTTTCCATTTTACTGGTCATAACTGTATTATGTCTCCATCAGCAGTAAGCTACTTGTTAATGATATTGGATTCAACTTTGTATCCTTAGACTCTAGCATAGTACCTGAAACACAAGATTCCTTAGAAATGTTTCTTTATCCAAAAGGCTAGATATAACCCCACTTAACAGTTATCTCTGGTTCCTGTTTTTGGTAAAATTGTCACAGATTTTTAACCCTGCCTAGAGCCACACACAAAATCTTCAGTGAATATTGCCATGATTATACAATATCTATTTACTAAGCCTAAAGTAGAAATAAAAGTAACTTTTTTCTTTTTTCAGATTATTACTAGGGAGATAGTAATATTTTGGTGAAAAGCATTGGTTTGTGTCCCTGTCCACGATTTTCATCTTAATTCTAATACTTACTTGTGGAGTGACTTGGCATATTGCTAATTTTCTCTGTCTCAATTTCATCATTTATAACTTGGGTATAATAATACCCACCTTGAACACTTTTTGTTAGAACTGAATGAGGTAATGTATGTAAAAGCTTAACATAGTCCCAAGTATATAGTGAGCATTCAGTACATGGTACCTTATCAAGTTTAATGGCATTATGCCATTGGTGACTAAAAATCACATTATTCACTATCAGTAAGACAAATTTTGAATTGTTCACCTGACACTGGCCTTTTCTGAATTGAAAGTGTTGTTGAACATTCCTTGCCTTCTTTACCTTCACTCTCCTGAGTCTCTTAAAACAGTGACCTGCTTCCCTGTTTTGTTTTTGATTTTTGGTCTCATATATGAGTTAATTCCCTGTTAAATAATCTGTCTTAAACATGCTCATTACTTTTTCCCCTTTTTCCACCCTTTTCCACTGTTGTTTATGTATTCACTTCTTTCACCAAGAAACATTTATTGAATGACTGCTACATGCCATGCGTGGTTCTAGCATGGAAACTTGTGCTTAGTTGGCACAAAACAGATTAAAAATCCTTGCCTTCTTGGAGATTACATGTTAGTGATGGGAGACCAAAGGATTAAAAAAAGTAAAAAGTGAGTAAAGAAGTACATAGTGTGTTAGAAAATAGTGCAGTGAAGGAAAATGAAACAAGGAAAATGTGTACCATTGTGGGGATGGGGGATGTTATGCTGTTTATTACTTTCCTACGGCTGCTGTAATATTCCCACAAACTTTGTGGCTTAAAACAATATAAGTTTATTTTATTAGATTTCTGGAGGCCAGAAGTTGGAAATCAACATCAGGGACCCAAATCAAGGTGGTGGTGTCAGGGCTGTGCTTGCTTTGGAGGATATGGGGTAGAATCTATTCTTTCCTCTTTCAGCTTCTGGTGGCTTTTGGCATTCATTGGTGTGTGGTCTCATCACTGCAGTTTCTGCCTTTGTGGTTACATTACCTTTTCCTATTCTGTGGGTAATATCCCTCCCTCTCTCTTACAAGGACACTTATAATTGCAGTTAGGGACTATATGGATAATTCAGGAAAATCTCTGTATGTCAACATCCTTAACTTGATCATATATGTGAAGTCTTTGCTGTATAAAGTAACAGTCACACTTTCTAGAAATTAATACATGTATATCTTTTGTGGTGTTATTCAGCCTGTCACAATGTAAATTATCAGTAGTTATCAATAAGAAGGTGTTATTTGAGCAAAGATTTGAAAGGTGGTGAAGGAACAAGCGATGCTGATACCCTGGGCCATCCAGCAGATACTCTGAGGCAGTAACACATCAAGTCTTGAGTTGAAAAACAAAATGTCTTATTTTGTCCCTCTTTATTCCATTTATTGGCCAGAAAAACACCCTGAAATGACAAAGCCTTATTTACATATGTGGGTATATTTACATATTTCTGGCTCAAAAAGCTCAGTTTACTAGAAAATAACTATATGTCGTTGAATGTTCTAGGTACTATATTTACTAACATTTTGTTTTTAAAAACTTTTATTCAAGAATTATATACATTACAAATGTGTAGAAAAAAAGGACTTTTCCAGAACAACCAAACCCTTGCCTCTTCCCCTTCAATTTAATACTTGTAAAGCTAATTTCTATTTGGACTTCTTTTTGCCTGTTTTTGAATTTTATATAAATGAAATCATTAGTATGTTCTGTCTTGTACATACTGTACTCTGACTTTTGCTTAATACTGTGGTTAAGAGAATCATCTAAATTATTGCATACAGTTTTCATTTTCATTGCTGTGAAGTATTATATCCAAATATTATAATTAATTGATCCATTCTATTACAGATGGTCATTTGGGTTATTTCTAGTTTGGGGCTGTAATTTGTGCTGCTATGAATATTCTCAAACATGTTTTTTAAAAAATATATTATGCGGCCAGGCAGGGTGGCTCATGCCTGCAATCCCAGCACTTTGGGAGGCCAAGGCAGGTGGATCACAAGGTCAGGAGATCAAGACCATCCTGGCTAACACAGTGAAACCCCGTCTCTACTAAAAATGGGGCGGGCGCCTGTAGTCCCAGCTACTTGGGAGGCTGAGGCAGGAGAATGGCGTGAATCCGGGAGGCGGAGCTTGCAGTGAGCAGAGATTGTGCTACTGCACTCCAGCCTGGGGGACAGAGCAAGACTTATCTCAAAAAAAAAATAATAATAATTAAATAAAAAAATAAAAAAAAATAAAACATATATACACACACATATATATACACATGTATATACGTGTATATACACACACATACATACGTGTATATGTGTGTATATATATTATGCATTTCTGTTTGGCGTTATGCCTAGGAGTGTAATTTCTGGGTCATAGAGTAGCATTTATTTTTAATTCTAACGCTCTTAGAGGAAATACAGGAAATACTAAGAAAGCAAAGTCGTATTTTAAAAATCTGTTTTAGAAAGACAGAATTTGACATTGTATTTCTGTCCCTTGATCAGCTTGCCAATAAACATTTAGCACTTTTCAATATTAAGACAGAAAAGCAATAAAAGAGATGAAATGAATTTTAACCAAATATTTAGTAAAAAGAGTATGATGAATGAAAAGTTGTATTTTTAAGTATTTTTATATAGGAATTTTAAAATACAGGATGTTGAAACTTTCAGAGAGTATGCTTCTTTAATTTTTTTTTTTCTCCCTGAAATTATAGGAACCAGATGTTAAAAAATTAGAAGACCAACTTCAAGGTGGTCAATTAGAAGAGGTGATTCTTCAGGTAAAGAAAAAGTTGACCATTTAGGTGTTTGGTTTCATAGAGACACACAACTGACATTGCAGAATGAAAGGAAAACTAAATTTCCTTATTTATATCAACTCATCAAATATGTAAGACTAATCACATATAGAAAATGTGGTGCTTCTCATGTATATGTTGATTATAGTATTTATTGTTGATTATAGCATGAATTTGTGAGACTTCTGTTAGAAGCCTGGAGTTTGACACTCTTTTAATTTAATCAGCATGTTCTCCTTGGCCTAATCTTAGTTTAAATTGGTAACGCAATATTACTGTTGTTTTAATAGTTGTATCTTATTTTAAGAGTGTGGCATATTTTTAGTAGGGAAAAATACAGACATTTTGAATTATAAAATTAAAATATACTTTTATTTTTATTTTTGGTTCTTGAGCATTTGAGCAAGTTAAAAAACAATTGCATAGTATATTTGAGAGCTTAATTCTGCGTTACTTCCCAAATACTAACCCTGACATATAATACTGAGTAGTAAAATGTAAGCATGATTAGGAAGAGATTGAGATTTGAAAAGTTATTAACATTATTAATTACATTTAGACTATTTTAAATCTTATTCTATTGGGAAATTTTCTTCTCCTCTCATTACACCTGCTACTTAGACAAGAGAACAAACACTACAGTTTTGTTTTGTTTAATCTGAATTTTAATTCTTTTCCTTTGGTCATAGGTATGTTATAGAAATAGGTAGGTTACTGATGTAAATAGGCTGGAAATATACTATTTTGGGTATTCCATAGTTGGTTTTTTAAAGCATCTATGGGAAAGGAATGATGCCTTTTTTTTTTTTTTTTTTTTTTTAAGTTTTGCATCTTTTTTCTCCAATTGCTAGTAAGGTTAAACTTTAAAAATATGTTCTTATATTTTATAAATTGTATCATTAATATTTTTACTCTGTCATTTAGTCTTTGTGTTATTTATCCATATGAGTGTCTTTTTATAATAAAAGATATTAACCTTAAACTTTTGTGACATTGTCTGCACATACTTTTTTTAGCCTGCTTATGCCTCTCAAATGGGGTTTTCCCCCAACATATAGATTTTCAATTTTTTGTTTGTTTGTTTGAGATGGAGTTTTGCTCTTGTTGCCCGATCTGAAGTGCAGTGGCACGATCTCGGCTCACCGCAACCTCCGCCTCCTGGGTTCAAGCAATTCTCCTGCCTCAGCCTCCTGAGTAGCTGGGATTACAGGCATGTGCCACCATGCCCAGCTAATTTTGTATTTTTAGTAGAGATGGGGATTCTCCATGTTGGTCAGGCTGGTCTCGAACTCCTGACCTCTGGTGATCTGCCCGCCTTGGCCTCCCAAAGTGCTGGGATTACAGGCATGAGCCACCTTTCTCAGCTCAGATTTTTTTTACTTGGTGAAATTTTGTTGTTCCACAGCCCTACAACCCCCATATTATAGGTTTAGAATGTCTTCACCTTATAAGCGTCTGATAAATACTCAAGTTTGTTTTAATTTTTATTTTCTTGTATCTTTTTTCAAATGTAACCCTTTCTAATGTTTTGTTACTATTGATTGAAGGACAGATAAAAGGAAATATTGGGTAATATTGGAGATTAGGGAGGTAGATCACCAACAGACATGATATACCAAATCAAAAGAATTGTTAGATGGCTCTGGAAAAAGAGGAATATAGCATTCGGACAGCTTTCTGTGAATGTAGACTTTCAGTTATTCAAAGGCCTGTTTTCCTGGCCTTTATGTTCATTTGTCAGGTTGGCTATGGTACTAGATATAGTGTTATAGGAACTTGCCACAAACCTTATACTGTTGTCCTATACCTATTTCTCTTTTCTGTACCACCTGATTTCACTTTGATTATGACTTTATATAATTAATATATTAATTTTTCATGGAATTGAGTTTAAGGCATATTAAGTATTTTTAAGTCAGCAGTGCAGTTCCCCATGTTTTCATGGTCAGTATTAAGGGTAAATTAATTTTAGTAATTGTTTTTAACTCAGTATATGTAGTATATTATTTAAACATATAATCATAAAAATATTGATATATTTTACATTCTTTTTTATATTAAGTCATCAAAATCTGGTATGCATTTTACACTTTGCAGCACATCTGAATTTGGCTTAGCTGCATTTCAAATCCCCAGTAGCCATGTATGGGTAGTGGCTAACATATTAGTCCCATTTCTAGATGGGTGGTATGACAGTGTGTCAGAAGCCAGAGAAGAAGGAGGAAATAGGCATCAGGGGCCAGGTGCAGCTGGATTCAGGTTCCTGAGATAGGGCTGATTCTCAATGATGAATGAGGGCTAGGTGCCCTCCTCATGCCCTACAATGCCTGGGGGAGATCGAGAAAGCATTGGATGTTCAAGAGACCCAGGGCAACCTTAGGAATATTTTATCAGTATTTAAATTATTTTCTCCTTTTGGCATTAGTAATACCTCTACCCCTGATTTCCATTCATCTGCTCTTTAACTCATTGTTTTTTGTAGTTGCTTGTAAACATAGATTGACTTTTGGGACCGCTGGCGCAAATGGAGTATTATCTTTTAACTGTATAATAATAATTACCTTTAATATAATCCGAGCACTTATTCTGTGTTTGAATTTCTTTTGTAACATCCTGACAGGTGTTTAATAATATTCATCTTACAGGTTGGCTGGAGTTGTCATAAATATTTTTTTGTTGTAGAAAAAATATGAAATTAAAAGCTACCTAAAATGCGTTTGTTAAATATAAATTGTGTTTGAAAGGAAAAATTAAATGAAGCATAACTTGATTAAGGAATTTATTCAGTTAGTAAATATTTTTTATACATTTATTGTGTTCTACATTCCACAGATCACTGTTTTATAAACTCTGGGTCTCAAGTGACTATGGGTGATGGAATCAGTTAGATAGTGATTGGCATTAAAAAAACAATAGAAAAAAGAACATATCACTGCTAGTAAAGATAATGATTTAAAAATTTTAGTTATATGTTTATATTGTGGAACCTATAATAAAACATATTTTCTTACTGTGGACCATGGTAAAATACAGTTTGAAAGTCACATAGATGAAAAGACATACTTCTGATTCTCAAAAAACTTGTGAAATATTAAGATAAAAAAACCTCACCAACTAAACTTTTAAACACTGTAGCCAATATCAATCAAATAGAAGACATCAAAAGATACCCTTTCTTCTGATTGTGTAGCTGTGAGAATTAAGGTAATTTAATTACTTAACATTCAACATTTGATGGTAGAATAGATTATGAGATATTAAATGAAAGTAGTATCCAGTAGTTAAATATCAGTTGTTAGTTCTGATGAATATCTGTTGAAGAATAAAATCCAATGATCTTTTAAAAAATTTGTATTCACAGGCTGAACATGAACTAATTCTGGCAAGAAAAATGAGGGACTGGAAACCATGGGAGCCATTAGTGGAAGAGCCTCCTGCCGATCAGTGGAAATGGCCAATATAATTATTAAGTGACTTCGATGTGTTGATGGAAAACTGATGTAATTAAATACACTATTGTATTAAGAGTGTTTTCATATTACTGACATTTTATAATCAAGTAAAGCGATATAGAAAATATCTAGGAGACTGTTAAAATTGGTGATTATGGTAATACAGTCATGTGAATCCATTTTTGATTTATAAAGTATTCACACAAATTATTTCAAAGATGATATTTCTATGAACAGAGAGGTCATGGGAAGATTTGAACATTATTAAAGAAAAATTCCTACAGATCTTCAATGCAGAGACCATAATTAAAAAGTAAAGTTTCTTCAGTAGTATGTTCAATACATCATTTAATTTTTTTAAGTTATCCTGAAGAAGAAAAGGTCCTTAATATACAAATAAATTTATAGATCACTGTTTGAAGTAAATAATACGAGTGAATGTTTTCAAATGTGATAAAATGGCACAAGTGACTGGTGATAAAATTTGAAATTATGGTTAACCTCCTTAGCTGTGATCTTACGTATGTAAAATAAAAAAATATATAATTATATGTTGGATTACGAAATCCATAAGTCATTTTATTTTAGTCATTATTTTTTGAATTATACCATTTACTCTGTTTTCTTATAGTCTTAATTTTATTATATTTTGTTGTTACTGTATTATATTTGAAAACCATCAAATTAGAATACATTATACAGTTGAAGAAATTGACTTGGTACTTAAAGATTTCCCATTTAGTAGAGGTTATTGGAGAAACTTTTCCTTTTGTTGCATTTGTGGAAGTTAGTTTTCTGGCCCGTGGCCTTTAATTTTCTTAATCAACCTAATTACATCAGGATAGAGGTAGAGTTTCTGTAAAAGAAGAGACATTAAGAGTTCCTGAAATTTGTATCTGGCATACAGATAGGTTTATATTCAAAACATCTTAGTCATGTGACTAAATTCAAAGTGGAATCACTAAATAGTTTGCAGTACGTTTCTAATATAAGTGTAGGTGGTTATCAAAACAAGACAAATGCTGTTCAGGGAAAGAAGTTGGCAAGCTTAAGGTTAAAAATAAAATTACGTGTTGCCTTTTCTTCCTAGCTCCCTGTCATTTCTAAATACTTGGTTAAGTTTAACTTGGTATCTCTCCTTCATAGATAATATTATACTCTTGTGGGGTTTTGTGTATACGTGTGTGTGCGCGTGCTCGTGCACATTTGCTTAGAGTGAGAAAAAAATGGTGTTTTTCCTTCTTTCCAGTATATTTCTCCCCTCATAGAGCTGTAACATGAATACTAAATAAATATTAAATAAGATAGATTCTTAGAGGTTAGAGTGCAAGAAGGCTCCTTCTGGTGGGGAAGTGTTAGAGGGGGAGTTAGAAGGTTTCTCATTCTCATGGTTCTAGTATTGTTCATGACTACATTGAGGCAAGTTTGGCCTGTTTCTCAGAATGGCCTATTTCTAATGCTGTAAAAGAAGTAGAATATGATTTATAACAACATTTTCAGTTCTAAACATTTCTTGAATATATAATATATTTGTTAAAACATGATCCTAAAAATGTGTTTGCCTGGGTACTTTCAAGGTAATTTTCTAGCCAACCTTTTTTTTTTTCAGGTCATTTGGAACAAAGATGGCTTGTTGTGTTTTTGTCATACTTTCAGTCTCATTTCTGCCATGATTCTTGGGCATCTTTTATGTTTCACCAACAGTGTTACTGAACTTTTTTGCTAAAAGGGGACCTTCCTGGTGTTTGCATTAGAAATGCTAATTGCAGAATAATAGTCATTGTAAAAATATTATAACAATAATAGCTAATGTTTGTTGAGACTTTAATATGAATGTCAGGCACTATCATAAGTAGCTGACTGATTTCACTCATTAAACCTGCACTGCAACCCTAAGAGTGATATTGCAAATTATCTTCATTTTCCAGATAAGAAACCAGAACCCTACATGAGTAGTTTTCCCCTGCAAGTATGCAACTTGGGACCCTGGGGGCACTGAAACCAAGAGATGATCAATAACAAATCCAAGGTCACATAGCTAGTAAGATGGGAAGCTGAAGTTTGAACCCAGGCAGTCTGGTTCTAGAACTGATGCTCCTGTTGTATTATTCTTTATGAATATGCTTGGGATGTTGTGACTCCTTCCTGTGCTGTATGGGCTGTACCAAGCAAACCTAGATCCTGCTGTATTGACTTTTTCTGTCAAAATATCTGTATAGAACAAATATGAACAGAAGTAGTAAACTGGATTTCATTTTCTGCAAAGAGCTGCATATTGGTTATAGGCAGATTATGTTAATGGGATAGGTATCTAAAAGGTATTGCAATTTGGTTCTTAATTCTTTCTCCTGTCTCAATTGCTCACACAGCTTTACACCTGATGATTTTTACTCCTTCAGTCTTTTCCCAGTTGCTTCCTGTGAACATCCAGGTTAAGTCTCCTGCTCACTTTGCAAATGATTCTTTTATTCAAAGATCTTCAGTGTTTTGAGTGGCTACTAAACTAATTTGAATAATTTTCAGAATGGCCTATTTCAGTTCTCCTATTGGTTTCATTCTAGTTAATCACCATACTCCAGATGCTGCAAAAGAAAGAGAAACTAATCAATCTGAGCTTTGCTAAGAAAGAAGAAATGGCAACAAAGTTGATGCCCCCTTTTTCCCACACTGGGACTTAGTGCAGACAATTCCAGTTTCTTGGCATTCTTTCTTTTGGGATGAAAATGGCTTATATTTAGGATAACTATAGGATAGTCTTACTATTCCACCTGGAATGATTTTGAGTGAAAATAACTACATAAGGATAACAGCTGTACACCATGACTGTCCTGGGCAAACAGTATATAGGGGGCACACTCTACTGGAGTAAGGCTCAGGTCTCAAAGTTGCCATCTTTCCCACACCAGTAGGATCAAGTAGTCTATCATTGGAATAGAATGAATTGATGCCAGCAGTAGCAGTCATCGTGTGCAATCAGGCCTCAGGTATTATTGTCCTTTCACTCTCTCATTCTCCCCTCCCCATCCCTTTCCCTCAGACTTGGGGGATGGAAAAAAAGGGAGCTTATATTTTATTGTCAATTTTCCAATCCCAGTCAGAGGAGTGAAGTTAATTAAGCCAGGAACAATGTTTATGAATGTATCTTTTTTAAAAGGAAGATAACAATATATAGGAAAATTCCCACATATAGGCTAATAGCAGCTTTTTCTTTTTCCTCCCATCCTCTTATGATTGTGTAAACAGAAGTTAATACCCTACGCAAGTGTGTTGTGGGGTATAGGATTAAGTACCAAATTGCTGAACATATCACAAGTATTTTGGATTTGCTGAGTGCTGCCTTCCCATTAAAACTAAGTGTTCAGCGGGGAGGCGAGGTGGCTCAAGCCTGTAATCCCAGCACTTTGGGAGGCCGAGGTGGGCGGATCACTTGAGGTCAAAAGTTTGAGACCAGCTTAGCCAATATGGCAAAACCCCATCTCTACTAAAAACAAAAACAAAAAAACAAAAACTAAGTGTTCAATGAGATTGTAGCCTATGCAACAATAATAGTAATGCCAATTATTTTAGAGAAAAGTAAATGAGAGGCTACCAGTTGGGTTTAGAGGAGGTTGATGTTTTATTTTAGACAAAATTCACAGGAAATCACAGTGGGAATGTGATAAGGGGTTTGAATAATTGATGGGGACAGGAATAATTCATTTGAGAGACTATAGTTGAGCCAGTATTCTAGATAGTGAAGTAAAATAGTAATGTAGTGATTTAGCATGGGTTATCCTTAAATCCCAGTGTCTTAACATAAGTGTATTTTTTATTTATACTGCATGTCTATGGAGCGTTGGCAAGGAGTGCTCATAGATATACAAGGAATCCAGGCTGAGCATGGCACCATTAACACATATTTCCATGAACATGGTGTTGGGGAATTGCAACATGGCAAATTACACATAGGAACAACAACAACCAAAAACAACCAGGGTTAAATTTTCTTTTGACTGTGCCACAAAATGTATGAATTGAACTTGCCATGCATCACTAATAATTTTCAAATTGACCTTTAGGTTTATATTAGCAGCTAATTTTTTGTGGTACACTTAAATGTAATTTATGATTGACTTCTATATATAATTAAATGAAAAGCACTGCAAATATTTTTATTTTGGTATTTCTCATGATCCTCAAGTTTTTTTTTTAGATGAATCTATTAGCTTTTCTAAAGATAACTATTACTATTATTATTATTTTTTTTTTTTTAACAAAATATTAGCATTTAAATCTCTCTATAACTGGAGGGTGAATTCTTTTTCAAAAGAGTAAATTAGATCCACAATCCCTTATCTAAATTCCTAATTTCAAAAATCTCTGAAAAGTTTTTTCATAACTCAATTTGGCAACAAACTCCACCTGAATTATATGAGGCTATTTGTGATATTTATCCCACTTTAATGTGAATATGAATATATTTTGCCACAGATATATCAATATATTTGATTATAAACTGCTTCCTCAGACCCTCTGAATGTTTTACATAATATAAAGTATATGCCCATATTTCCTTTCAAAAATCTGAGAAATTCTGAATATCAAACATATCTGTCCCAAAAGGTTTCAGAAAAGGGACTATGGACCTATATTTCCATTCTCTTAACGAGTTCAGAAAGTGATATTATGATCCAAATTTAATCTACATAATTTCCAAAACAAAAATTTTCAGGTCCTTAGTTTTCTAAATTATTTTAATATTTAAAATATTCATTATTCATTTTAACCTTGAGTAACAATGGGAAATACTTTGAAATGCTTGATTTCATCATACCACTAGGTGGCATCTTTGTAAAAGTAAAAGCACATCAAAAGAAATGTTTATTAAATAAATAAATGCTGAGATGAATAAAGGTAGAAATACAAAGTCATTTGGTGGAATAAGTCCTGAGAAAATGCATAGATTTATCATGAAAAGGAAAATGGAAAATGGTATTTGTAAAATTACTCTTTCACTTTGGGAATTGAGAAGCTTTTTTCTATTGGTGGTTTTCATTCAGTTTGCATATACATTTATTATGTAACCAAACTACATTTGTGTGTATGTGTGTGTTTGTGTGCGTGGACAGGATTTTGGCATGCTAATAACCTTTCCATGCTCCACAGACTACCCAAGGAAGCCTAACTATTAAGTTAGGTTCCTATTTAAGATTAAATTGTATAAAGTCATCCTCACAGCAAATTACAAAAAAAATATGAATAGTGGATATCAAGTCACATTTAACACTGCGAGACCCTTAAGTTCTCTCCTACCAGCTTTTCTTCCCCCATCGCCTGACTCTATTCCTAAACCTACTGTTTGCATACTGTCTCTAACATTAAGAACAGAGAATGATAAATTTTAAAGAGGAGACCCAGAAAAGTGATGTTTAAAGCCAGTGGAATTTTTATTAGTAGCAGAATGTAAGATAAATTATGATTTTGGAGATGGGAGTGTATGAGTGTTTGTAAAATCTTATCTGTGCACCTCCACACCTGGTCTACCCATCCAAGAAAGCCTAATTCTAGTGGTTACCTTTATGCCCATTTTTCCCCTTTACTTTTCATGAATGTGTGGAAATGATTAAAATGCATTTCCTTTTACTGATCATTATTAAAGCCAATTTTATCTGAGAATATATATTTCACTATTCTAGTAAAAATATATTTTAAAATGAGATGACTAAAAAACGGCATTGGACATTACAAAGTTATTGGGGAGATGAGAGTGCAATTTCAGCAGAACAGTATAAAGAAATAAATGAAGACAATGAACATTTATGAATGAATAAGGGAATGAACCTGTACTAATTTTATTAATCCTTTAAAAATATCAAATCAAATTAAACAGTACCATAATAGTGATTAAAAATCTGGGACCTGGAGTTAGATTGCTTGGGTTTAATCCTAGTTCCTTCATTACACTTTGTGTGCCTTAGTTTTCCCATTTACAAAATGGATCTAATAGTTTCTCCCTAATAAAATCGTTGTAAGGATTAAATTAGAAATCTATGTACGCTGCCTCATGACAATTAATACTTCATAAATGTTAGCTGCTATTACGAGATAGTAATATATAGTTTGTTACTAAATTTCCAAGAAGAACATACTTGACCTGACCTCCAATACCATCCTGTGCTGCTTTAAAAGTTTTCTTATTTATTGATAGGCCGGGCACGGTGGCTCACATTGCTTGAGGCTAGGAGTTCCAGATCAGCCAGGCCAACATGGTGAAACCCCATCTCTACTAAAAATACCAAAATTAGCCAGGCTTGGGGGCGGGCGCCTGTAATCTCAGCTACTCAGGAGGCTGAGGCAGGAGAATCGCGGGAGACCGGGAGGCGGAGGTTGCAGTGAGCCGAGATCGAACTACTGCACTTCAGCCTGGGCGACAGAGCAACACTCTGTATACACTTAAAAAAAGGGGAAGAAAAAGAATTCATTGATAGACAAAATTTAGTTTATTAACTAATTTAGTGATTAACAAAAGTTCTGCTTCTCTTATAAGGAGAATTATTTGATACCTACTGTCTCCCATTTCTCTTTGGCTGCCAGGAAGCTGAGAGGCAAGTTGTTAATTTAACAAAACCAAGTAGGCATCTGACAGTTTCCCGCCTCTGACTTCAAACTGATGATTTCTCTGACTCTGATTTTTTATATCTGTAAGATTAAATTGCTGTTAGTGTTTGGTTCAGAGAGCTGTGCCCTTTCACAAGTGTAAAAGATCTTGGAGAGAGGTTACTGTCCTGATTCACTTTTGGATCTAGGTAACCATTTGGTAACAGCCTCCGCTTCTGGCTCCTCCCCTTCTCCCTGCCGTGTCCCTCCCCTCCCCACTCCCCCTCGCCTCTGGCCCCGCCCCTTCTCCCTGCCGCTTCCCTCCTCCCCGCCCCCTCGCCTCTGGCTCCTCCCCCTTTTCCCTGTCACGTACCTCCTGTGCAGTCCCCCACCCTCTCCTCTGGCTCCTCCTCTTCTTCCCTACCGCGATCCTCCTTCCGGACCCAAGACCCCAGCCCACCTCTGGCTCCTTCCCGTCTTTCCTGCCGCACTCCACCTTCCCGACACCGCCCCTCCGCCTCTAGCTCCTCCCGTTCCCTCCTGCTGCACGTCTCCTTCACGACCCCGCTTCCCGGCCTCTGGCTCCTCCCCTTCCCTTCTGCGGCGCTCCTCCTTTCCGACCCCTCCCCCGCCTTTGGCTCCGCCCCCACTCCTGCCGCCCTCCTCCTTCCAGGCCCCGCCCCCCTGACCGCCTCTGGCTCCTACCCCATCCCGCCTCTTGCTCCTCCCCTTCCCCCCTGTCGGGCCCTGGCAGGAAGAGGTGGTGCCAGGGCCGTTGCTAGGATACGACCAGTAACTGAGAATGCGGCGAGTATTGAAGCAGCTTCTTAGGAGCCTCGGGAAGCACTTCGACGAGAATAATTGCGTTTCGTACACAGGTAGGAGGACAGGTTTTGACGCTTAGACCCAGCCTAGAGCCGGTAACAGCCGCGCTGAACTCTGAGTTCTGTGTGCGGGGCAGTGATTACCGCCTGAGCTCCTGGGGCTGCCTGGTCGGTAGGGAATGTTCCGCCTTTACTTAAAAAATCGTGCGAAGCATTCCGTCTTTCTCGGCTCCTTTTCTGGCTCCTCCCCTCTGGTATGGGACTTGAAGCAGCAGCATCAAGCTAGGAGGTACACCTCACCTCACACCCCGAGTGCTTATCGCGGTAACTGCATAGAAGAAGTGTGTATAATCCAAACCTGGCACTAGAAACTCTTAGCTTTCCGTGGCAACCATTCTCATATTAAGTCGAGGGATTTTAGACTTTCCTCACCTGGCACTCTCACTCCTTCCTCTCCACCCGTGGTCTTTGCCTCTTAACAAACTTAAAAATTCAACAGACCTGTTTGGTAGAAAGTAATATTGGATCCCTGCCTTACTAATTATACTACATTCTAAATGTATTAAGCTTTAAATGATAGGGAATGAAATGTAGGTGAAAAGGGAGACGTTTTTGTATGCAAACATGATAGAGGTTGCTCTTTTAAACAATAAGATTAAAACATTTACATTTGAATAGATAATACATAAAAAAATAGTACGAATAGTAAAAAGAATGAAGAGTGAAAATCCACCATCTACCCATTTCTCCCCATCTCCAGGCCACCTTCCAGAGGTGCTTTAGACATATGCAAATAGGTAGGTACACCTGTAACATTGTGCATACTATTCTGTGATTGGCTTTTACACTTAAGACTGTGTGTCCAGTTGTTTTCTATCAGTATTTACAGATCTGTCTCATGTATTTATGGATGAATTTATGTATTTATGTTTCATTGTGAGAAGGTGTTTCGAAGCGTATCAGGAAATTTGGAAACTCTCATAAGCAAAAAGATTGATAAATGTCACTACCTAACAATCTAAAACTTCCGTATAGTAAGAGAAAACAAACAACATCAAACATACAATGGGAAATATAAGTGCAACACACAACAAAGGGATATTTAATTATTAGGACTCATAAAACAATATAAGGATGTAAGGAAACAGTCAAGGGGAACTTCTCGGGGCTGTAAAAGAAAACAGTGATGGAATTTAACAAAATTAAGATCTATATGCCCTTCGACTTGTCCCTTCTAATTCTAGGAACTCATTTTCAGTATACTTACACATATATACAGAGATAGATGTGTAAGATGTTTGTTGCAGCGCAATTTTTAATAGTAAAAAACTAGAGACAGCTTAAATGTGCATCAGTGAGCAACAGTTGACTACAACGTGGCTTAGCCTTGCAAAGAAATTACTGTGAAGTTGTTGAAAAGAATGCGGCAGAATCATATTTTACGTAAACATAAATGTTAAGCCCATATAAATATAAGTCATAAAACAGTGTTAAAGTTTAAAAATAAACAGAAATATAGTTTATAAAAGACATCGATATGATCATAAATTTAAATGTATATATATTATATAATTGTAGCTTTATAGACAATTCCTGGAAAGATAAACTGCCTAACAATGAGAAATAAAATTAGCATGTCTGGAATACTTTTACTTCTTATTTTATGCCCTTCTGTTCTGTTAGATTTTTTTTCTAGTAAGCACATATTACTCTCTTAAAAACAGCCAAATGAACAATAACAATAATGAAAAAACAATTTTGAAGTCTTTTCCAACTGTAGCTTTCCAAACTGGGTTGAAATTTCACATTTTCCATTTCACACTTTAATATGTGTGTTTTGTTATTCACGTTTAATATTTGCTGCAGTGAGAGTTTACACATATTTATGTATGTAAGTAGAGCATATTAATATATGCATATGGGGGGTATTAGGAACCAATAAAATTAGCTCCTTGTTCTAGATGGGTGAAAAAATGTCTGCTGAATATTTTCTACTCTATTTTAAATAATAGTCATGTTTCTTACTTAAGAATAAAAGACATTCTCCGATAATGTATCTGATGGCAAAATCGTTAGTTAAATTCTGGATCTGACCACCACTAACCTACCATGAGGCATTCCTGGGCCTTAGCTTTTTCATCTGCAGGGAGATCAAGTTCTAGACTTTTTCTTAATCACCAGGACCCCTTTTCTGTTCTCTCCCCAAACCCCCGTGGACGCCTACCCTGAGATACAGCACAGTTTAGTGATTAAAGGCATGGGTTCTGGATCCAGACTGCCTGGATTTGGATCCCAGATATACCACTTACTAGCTCTGTGTTCTTGAAGATATTACTTAACCTCTCTGTGCTAATTTCTTTATCTGTAAAATGGGCATAATAATATCATCTGTGAGAAATAATTTAGTGTAAGTACTTGCTAATATGCTTTATTTTTAAAGTATTTTTTCTCCTACTTTATAAAATGAGTAATTATGTAATACCTAGGAGACATTATTAATGTATAATTATCGCTAGCCATTTGGAAATTTTAGAAATAGTTCATTACTAATTAGCCAACATTTATTATGTGCTTATTGTGTGCCAGGCACTGTTTGCTAAGTACTGTATATACACAATTTTATTTAATTCTTGGAAGAACCTTTGATGTTGAAACTACTAATATCCCATTTCACAAGTGAGGAAAACAAGACTTAGGTTAAGACACATCTGTATCTCAAAGTCATATAGCTAGTAAGTATCAGGAACTGTGAGGGGTCTGGTGTTTTACCCTACATACAAACTAATAAGGTAGTCACTGTTTCTTGGATGCTGGGTCAAAGGGCACATAGCAAAAGAAGTAGCCAGTGCTTCAAGTTTGTGCCAATTTCCCAAGCCCCCCAAGTCCAACAGGGGAAACAGTGAGTCTACATGGACGCCTGCACATGGGGAATTTACTGCTTTTATAGTAAACCAAAGAAAGCCTGCTCTTTGTTTCAAGGGGAAGAGTTTATCTCAACCTTTGCAGTTTCTCAGTGCAAACACAACCCTGAGAAATGGTCTGGGTAAACAGTGGTCATGGCATTGCGTTTTTGTCACACCCCACAAGAACATGTAGGGACACTCAAGACCCATGGCCGATTGCTTCTTTCGACAGGAAGTTGTTAAGTCTGGATTCAAACTCAGGTGGGCTGGCTTCACAGTCAGCCCTCCTGAAATTCCACTTTAGGAAATCAAAGCTGAGAATCACTGTACTGCATGGCAATGAAGTCATGACTTAGAAACCTTGACACTTCTTGTTTTTAGGTTGAGTAAATGCTTATCACTGCTAACCATCATAAACACAGTTGCTAATCACCTTCTTTATCAACAACTAACATCTTGAAAACATGTAATTATTTGGGTCATTTATTCATATCATTAATTAAGGACCTTCTGTGAACCTTAGGCACTACTATACATACAATCTACAGGTAACAGAACTATGATCTGTGTGTGTGTGTGTGTTGTGTGTGTGTGTGTGTATTTAGACAGGGTCTTACTCCATGTCTCTGGCTGGAGGGCAGTGGTGACATCTTGGCTCACTACAATTTCCACCTCCCTGGCTGAAGCGATCCTCCCACCTCAGCCTCCCGAGTAATTAGAATTACAGGTGCATGCCACAATACAATGCCCAGTTAAGTTTTGTATTTTTTGTAGAGACAGGGTCTCACTATGTTGCCTAGGCTGGTATTGAATTTCTAGGTTCAAGGGATCTGACCATCTCGGCCTCCCAAAGTGCTGGGATTACAGGTGTGAGTTACTGTGCCCAGCCCTCATCTCGTTTATAAGGAGATAGATTGCTTGGAGGGGAACAATCTAGGACACCTAATGTACTAAAATTAGGGTGAAATGAATATAAGCATTATGAACCATAGCAACTAGGAAATGGAGACAGACACATTGAGGAGGAAGGTGGAGGGGTATGAATTTATCCAGTACCTGACAAAGGAACTTTATGGTATGTGGCTTCTGTTTCTAACTGCATTGATTTTACATGTCTCATGGCTTTAAATACCATAGACTTCTGACTCTCCAATTTCCAGGCCAGCATCTTCTCAGAACTTCAGACTGCTAACCCAGTGTCCAATGGGCATCTCAAACTCACATGGCCCAAATCAGACTGATCTAACTTCCATGCATACTCAGGTCTCCTTTATTTGAAGTTTTCCTTATTTCTGTAAATGTAGCTTTATCCTTCTGGTTACTCGGGCTAAAAATGTTAGCAGTATCCTTGATTCCTCTCTTTATCTCGTAGCTGACATCTAATTCATCGCTAAATCCTTTCAGCTCTATTTTAACACCTGTAATCCCAGCACTTTGGGAGGCCGAGTCGGGCGGATCACAAGGTCGGGAGATCGAGACCATCCTGGCTAACACGGTGAAACCTCGTCTCTACTAAAAAAATACAAAAAACTAGCCGGGCGAGGTGGTGGGCGCCTGTAGTCCCAGCTACTCGGGAGGCTGAGGCCGGAGAATGGCCTGAACTCGGGAGGCGGAGCTTGCAGTGAGCTGAGATCCGGCCACTGCACTCCAGCCCGGGTGACAGAGCGAGACTCCGTCTCAAAAAAAAATGATATATATATATAACCAGAATCCAGTCAGCACTTCTCACCATCTCCTTTACTGTCACCCAGGTCCATTTCACCTCATGTCAAGGTTACTACAATAGATTCCAGTAGACTCCTGATGTCCTACCAGCTTCCCACTCCCCTACCTTCCACAATCTAATGCCCTCTCCCCACAGCCTCCTCTCTGGCTTTATTTTCTATTGCTCTTTTTTTAACTCACTGCTGTCTAGCCACATAAGTTGATTAGCTAGTTATTCCTCAGATATGTGATGCTTCTCATTTCTTCATTTGTCCTCATGCCTTGCTTATTTTCTCAGTTCAGCCTCCTGTTCAGATGTCATTTTAACCAGGGAGGCATTCCTTCCCCACCACATATATTTAGCAAAACTTGCCCCTCTACTCTGCCATACTCTTTCCTGATAGTCTCATACTTCCTAGCCACCTTCTTTGCTTAATATTTTGCTACCTCTTATCTTTATCTGATCCATGTATATTTTACTAATTTAGTTATTACTTGTCCATTTTCCTCACTAGAAAATCAGCTTTTTTTTTTTTACTGCAGATCAAAATCTCTGGAGTAAAAACTGCAAACTACCAACCAGATCAAAAATCCCTGCAGTAAAAAAAATTTATATTCTAGTGAGGAAAATGGGCAAGTAACAACTAAATTAGTAAAATATATACTGGGTCAGATAAAGATATGTACCAAATATCACACGTGTCCAATAAATATGTACAATAATTATGTATCAACAAAAATTTAAACGTTTTTGAAAAGCCTTGTCCATGGCTGTGTGTAGAAACATAGAAGTGTCTCTACACACAGCTAAAAGGGGGACTGGTTATGAGTAGGTACCCAATAAAAATTAGTTGAAAGCATGAATGAATTCAGCCATGGCCAATGCTTTTCAAAACTTAAAAAATTTTTATTTATACATAATTGTTGTACATATTTATTGGGCAACTATAATATTTGATACATGCATACAATTTGTAATAATCAAGGTAATTAGGATATCCATTACCTTATCATTTCTTTGTTCTGGGAATATTCCAAAACTTTTCTTCTAGCTGTTTTGAAATATAAAATATTGTTAACTATAGTCACCCTACAGTGCTATCACACATAGAATTTACTCCTTCTATGTAAATGTATTTTTAAACCCCTTAACCAACCTTACTTCATCCCTGCTCCCCCCTGCCCTTCTCAGCTTCTGGTAACCATCATTCTGCTCTCTACTTTTGTGAAATCAACTTTTTAAGCTCCTACTTATGAATGAGAACATGTGATATCTGTCTTTCTGTGCCTTGCTTATTTTACTTAACATAATGTCCCCTAGTTTCACCCACGTTGTTGCAAATGACAGAATCTCATTGTTTTTTATGGCTTGATAGTATTTCATTGTGTGTATATATGCCACATTTTCTTTCTTTATTCGGTGGTAGACACTTAGGTTGATTGGCCATCGTGGATAGTACTGCAGTAAACATGAGAGTGCAGATATCTCTTCAATATGCTGATTTCCTTTCTTTTGGATGTATACCCAGCAGTGGAATTGCTGGATTATGTGGTAGAACTATTTTTAGTTTTTTGAGGAACCTTCCTGCTGTTTTCTACAATGGCTGTAGTAATTTACATTTCCCACTAACAGTGTACTACCATTCCCCTTTCTTTGCATCCTTGCCAGCATCTGTTATTTTCTTTTTGATGATAGTCATTTTAACTGGGGTGAGATGATGTCTTATTGTGGTTTTGATTTGCATTTCTCTGATTATTACTGATGTTGAGTATTTTTTCATATACCTGTTGGCTGTTTTTATGTCTTCTTTTGAGAAATGTACGGTGATTATATTGATGAAAAACAATTTAGTGGGTAGTTGAGGTATGATTAGGGAGGCCTCCCTGGAAACTGAGACATGGAAGATGAGGAATTAGTCGTAAAGATTTGTAGTAACAGGCCAGGTGCAGTGGCTCATGCCTATAATCCCAGCACTTTGGGAGGCTGAGGTGGGCAGATCACGAGGTCAGGAGTTTGAGAGGTCGGGAGTATGAGACCAGCCTGGCCAACATAGTGAAACCGTGTCTCTACTAAAAATACAAAAATTAGCCAAGCGTGGTGGTGGGTGCCTGTAATCCCAGCTATTTGGGAGGCTGAGGCAGGAGAATTGCTTGAACTGGGAGGCGAAGGTTGCAGTGAGCTGAGATCGCACCACTGTACTGTAGCCTGGGTGACAGAGCCAGACTCTATCTCAAAAAAAGTTTGTAGTAACACATTTTTGACAGAGGAAACTTAAAATGCAAAATCCCCAAGAGGGAGATCAGCCCTAGACATGATAAAAGGTGGGATTGGTTAGAAGATGAGGTCAGAGAGGCAGGGGCTAGATCATTTAGGACCTTGAAGGCCATGGTGAGTAGTTTGGATTTTATTCTGGAAAGCATTTTATTTTAGAGGTGTTTTAGTAAGTATGAGAGGGGCATGGTATGATTTTCTTTAAAAAATATTTTTCTGGCTGCTGTGAGAATAATGGAATTTTTTGGCAGGGGTTGGTGGGGTGGGAGTTTCAAGAATGAAATTAAGGTAACCAGCTGAGACTGTTGCAGTAGTACTTTCAAAATATGACAGGATGATAGACAAAAGTAGACTGAGACTAAATTTTCAGGTCAGTATTGACAGTGCTTTTTGAGTGGCTGGATAATAGGTGAGCAAAAGAAAAAAAAATAAAGGATTACTCTAAAAGTAGACCTTCCTTGGTTGTGTTATATTATTGTTTTATTGTACTGTTAGATATAATTTACTCCTGTTACAGTTATGAAATTTATTATCTTAGGCCTATTGGATCAACTTTCATATGGGCATTCAAGCTGGTTTAATCCTTTTCCACCTTATTAGATAGATGTAGGAATGGCTTACCCTTTAGGTGTTATACCTTGGGAGTACTTTTAAATGTGTCTATTAAATGGGGCCTTATTCACACTGGGTAGTGTCAGATGGAACCTAACCAAGTTTCAGAGCATAGGTGAGCAAGCATTGTTCTTGCTGGCTGTAGGAAAGACAATATAATTGCTGTTGTGAGATGATCATTCTTACTAGACAGCTGTAAGAATAATCACTAGATGCTGACTCTCAGAGGGTTTTTTGGTGTTGGTCCATGAATGCTTCTTATTCCTCATGGAAGACAGTTCCCCATGGGTCTCTAGAATTTCTGCTTAAGAGACACTGACAGCTTTGTTTTGAATTTTCTTTTCAAAGGTATTTGTATAGTGAACAGTCTTAAAAGATACAGAGTCTCTTTCTAAAGCAGAGGTCAGATTTATCTGTCTAGTATAATAATAATGGTATCTTCCTCCAAGGCAGAGGTTGGGCATATTTGCTTGCAGTCCATTATAAAGGATTGGAGTTTCTAAGCTTGGGGTTTCTTAGCTGTGATGCAAACCCACTGTGTCTATGGCATCTAATTGGGCATTCCACATTGTTCCTCTGGGATTTGGGGGAACAGGGATCCTGTGTGAATATAAAGCTCATGCTATCTGCTGTACCATGAGTAATAAAGTCCTTTGTTTCCTACCCAGGAGTCTTATGTATTCTGAAAGCATTCATGAAACTATAGCAGGCTAAATTGTTAGGTTGTAGGTAGGATAAAATCTCAGACCTGTCACAATTCTTAGTGATTTGTTTTTCTAAGACCACCAGAGCAGGCACAAAAGAACCAGCGAGTAGGCAAGGGTAGGAGCAAAACTGCAAGTTTATTTGGTCACCTAGCTTCAGGGGAAGAAGGTGGGTAGGGAGAGGTCTGTTGGCCTCCGGCAAATGAGGCCCCCAGAGTCCCCCGTGGAGCTCTCGGACGGAGTTCCCACGGTCCCGACCGCAGTGGGGAAGCTGGGAAGTCCGTGCGTGGCATTCGTCCAGAGCGGCTTTTCTAGGAGTGGGAGGGCGATAGGCGGGGCACAGGCGTGTTGGGGGCGTTCCGCAGGTGCGACCAGGTAAATCTTGGTCTCTTTGGATTGACATCACCTGGCGCATGCCTAGTTGGTCTGCACCTTCCCGGGTCCCCGGCTGCTTTTTTGCGCGCGCGGGAAAAGTAGTGGGGGGGGGATGAAGAACCCGGAAGTGCACCATCTTGCCTCCATTCATCCAAACAGTCCAACCTTTTATTGATAATAGTGATAAAGGGGCGCTGTGGTCTGTCTGGCTACTTCCTGCTGTTAAGGGGCGCTGTTAAGGTCGGGGCCCATGGTTGGCATTTGGACGTACGGATGAAGAATAAAATAAGGCGCACAGTATTAGTATAGGAACGAGGTATGGAAGCATTTGTTGGAATAGGGGAAAAACCCAGAAGGAAGGTCCCGGCAAGGTTGGGGTATTAAGGTTCTGTATCTCAGTTTTTTATTTTATTGAGGGTTTGAATGTTAGTGTCTACTAGGCCTGACTTGCTAACATAATAGCAGCACTCTTCTCCAAGGAAGAGACAAGTGCCTCCTTTTTCAGCTGTAAGTAAGTCTAGGGCTCGCCTGTTTTGGGCACCTACTTGGGCTATTGAGGTAGTTGGGTGCTGCAGGGAGGCCAGGCTTTCAGCTGATTCCAATAACTAGAGGGAGGAAAACAGCCCGTTTTTGACGTAAGTGGTGTAGTGGCATGGAAAGTTGCTGGAAAAGCTCTGCTACTTCTGCCTGGCTGTATAAAGTTAGACTGGGGACCAAGGACACGGGGACATAGAGGGATCAGTTAATGGCTGTACGGTTAAGAGTTTTAGAGAGAGACCAGTTGTGTTGAAGGCCATGGGCAGGGGGCTGCCACTAGGCGGGGGCCTTCTAAAGCCTCACAGAGGAAGCAGTGGGAGAGATTGGTTATATTCACAGTGTAGGTTAAGTTTAGCCTTTGGCGGATAAGTGTGAGCCATGAGAAAGGGGTCTCTATTGTGCGGAGAGAAGTTTGATAGCCTTAAGGAAGACAACTGGCAGAACTATGTACTACTGGGTGTGTTCGGCTGTCTTGTGGCCAAGTTTCAGTGATGAGAAAAAAATTGCCATACAGTAGGCGGACTAGCAAAGGTCTGAGTGTATGAGTGAAACAGCAATATAAGTATAAAATGAGACTTCATTTTCAGTGTAGTCACGGAGTGTCCCTTGCCACTGGAGATGTTCGATGAAGGTTAGGAGACGGGAGAATCACTGCTCTGGACTATTGTCTCGAGGTAGATATGGGTCTGGGGTTATGTATTGAAAGTCTGATAGGTTTATGTAGAGGATGGTGAGAAAGCGAGCTAAGCGCCAGGGATCAGGGAGCATGAACTAGTTAAGAAAGTTTTGTAAGTTTGAGGCGAGTGGGGGAAAGTTGAACTGATGTCCACTGATTGTTCCCGGTGGGGGCCCTTTTTAGCTGGGAAATACGAATCCAATGCATGTGTCCTAGGAGTTTTGCTGCTGTATGTGTAGACAGGAGGACAATGTATGGGCCTTTCCACCTGGGCTGTAAGTCTTTGGCTTGGATATCTTTTATGTATACTTGGTCTCCGGGACTGAGGGAGAGATGTGGGTTGTAGGCGTCTGTTGGAGGAGGGTGTGCTAACTCAGCGTGTTGTCTTAGGAGTTGTCTGAGAAGAGTGAGATATGGGAGGTAGTTCGCCAAAGGGGCTGGCAGGGAAGGTATTTGTTGGAGGGTTAGGGGCCGTCCGTAGACTAATTCGAACGGACTGAGGCCTGTTGGGCTTCGAGGTGCTGCCCGCAGCTGGGTCAGGGCTAAGGGAAGGAGAGTTACCCACGACTGCCGGGTTTCGATTGAGAGTTGGGTAAGCTGCTGTTGGATGAGTCCGTTAGCCTTTTCTACCTTACCAGAAGACTGAGGCCTATAAGGGATGTGGAGTTTCCAGGTGATGTGTAGGAGGGCTGCCACCTGTTGGACTACCTTAGAGATGAATGCTGGACCATTGTCGGATTGAAGAGTGACCGGGAGGCCAAACCTAGGAATAATATGTTCAGTGAGTATAGAGGCAACAATGTTAGCGGTTTCTCCTGTGGTAGGATAGGCCTCGATCCACCCTGAAAAGGTGTCCACAAGGGTTAAGAGGTATTTGAATTTTTTATGTCTTGGCATATGTGTGAAATCAATTTGCCAATCTTCACCTGGTTGGTGTCCTCTGAGTTGATGGCTGGGGTGGGGATTACGCAATGCACCTTGAGGATTTGCCTTTAGGCAGGTAGAGCACTGCTGGTTGATTGTAAGTAAGTGTTTTTGTAGTGTTGGACAGTGGAGGAGGGGATTTAGGAAATCATCTAAGGCTTTAGGTCCTATATGTAAAGAATTATGTATGTCTGTTAGAATGGTATGGAGTTGTGTTTCAGGAATAACTAGTTTGTTATCAATATATATCCAGTCACCTGTAGTTAGTTTGGCTGTTGAATTTTGTAATAGCTTAGCCTTTTCTTCCTGAGTGTAATTAGGGGCATACTGGGGGGAGAGAAAACAGGCAGAAGGAGGCTTAGGGGTGGAAAATCCGGTGGCTGACTTGGCAGTGACGTCAGCGAAATTGTTGCCAGCTGCTACTGGGTTAGATGAAGTTTGGTGCCCTTTACAATGTATAATAGCTACCTTGGAAGGTGCCGACAGTGCATCTAGTAGTTTGAGTATTTGGTTTTTGTTAATAATAGGGGTACCGCCGGTGGTTAAAAACCCTCTCTCTTTCCAGATGACTGAATGGGTGTGTGTGATTAGAAAAGCATATTTAGAATCTGTGTATATGTTTACTGTTTTTCCTTTTGATAGTAGGAGTGCCTTGGTTAGTGCAGTGAGTTCTGCCTGCTGTGATGTGGTCCCTTGTGGTAGGGGTTTTGCCTCTAAAACTGTGGAAGAGGTAACTACTGCATATCCTGCCTGTCTGTTTCCTTGAGGGTTGATAAAGGAGCTGCCATCCACAAATAGGGTTAGTTGTGCATTCTGAAGGGGCTGGTCATGCAAGTGTAGGCGGCTGGGGGGTTGAGCCTCCAGAACCTCAGGACAAGAATGTTTAGTATGGGGTGGTTTAAGAGAGTCTGGCAGTAAAGTGGCTGGATTTAGAGAGGAGCAAACTTCTAAAGTAACAGTGGGGTCTTCTATGAATAAGAGATGGAAAAGTTGGAGCTGGGATGGAGTTAAGTGGCTAATACTTTTATGAGAGATGAGATCCTGAAGACGGTGTGTGGAGAGGACTGTTAGATTACTGCCTCTAATGAGCTTTTTTGCTTCCTGGGTCAGGCAGGCTGCCGCTGCTAGCGCATGCAGACAGGGTTGCCAGCCTTGTACAGTTGGGTCTAGCTGTTTGGATAGATAGGCCACAGGACGGTGGGTGTTACCGACAGGCTGGGCTAAGAGACCAACTGCCACTTTCTGCCTTTCATCTGTAAAGAGTTGGAAGGGACGCTGGAAATCAGGCAGTGAGAGAGTGGGTTGTGAGAGAAGGCAAGCTTTTAAGCAGGTGAAATGAGTCGAGATTAACTTGGGGTTGGACAAAGGCCCATGTGGGGTTTCTTTAACTGCGGCGTATAAAGGTTTGGCTAGGATTCCAAAATTGGGGATCCAATGTCTGAAGAAACTTATTAGACCTAGGAAGGATTGAATTTCTTTTGCATCTTGAGGGGGAAGAAGGTTACGTATTAGGGCCATGCGGTCGGTAGTTAGTGACCGGGTTGTTGGGGTGATTTCAATTCCTAAGTATATGATGGTTTGGCAAGAAATTTGTGCCTTGTGTTTAGATACTCTATAACCTAATGAGCCTAAATGGTTGAGGAGAGTTGCAGTGTCTAGAAGAGAGTCTTGTTTGGTAGGGCTACAGATTAGGAGATCATCTACATACTGCAGAACTTTGCTATTAATGAGAGGGCAGGAGGCAAGGTCTTTTGCTAAGGCCTGACCAAAGAAATGGGGGCTGTCCCGGAACCCTTGTGGGAGGACTGTCCATGTCAGTTGAGTGGAGGTATGTGTGTCTGGGTCCTCCCATGTGAAAGCAAAAAGGAACTGGCAGTCTGTGTGTAGGGGTATGGTAAAGAAAGCATCCTTAAGGTCTAGCACTGTAAAATAAGTAGAATTGGTGGGGATATGGGACAGAAGGGTGTAAGGGTTGGAAACTACAGGGTGTGTGGGACGGGTGGCTTCACTGACTAGCCGAAGATCCTGTACTAACCTATACGTTCCATCTGCCTTTTTAACTGGAAGTATTGGAGTGTTACGGGGGAATGTGTGCGGACAAGAATATGTTGGCTAAGTAGTCGTGTGATAATTGGCTTTAAACCTTGTAGATGTGTCGGAGAGAGAGAGAATTGGGGGCGGTTTGGGAAACGAGTGGGATCTTTGAGCTTGACGAGAACTGGTGGGTGGTGGGCAGCTATGACCGGGGTGTAAGTTTCCCACACTTGAGGGTGTACAGAAATAGGGAAGATGGGGGGTGGGGGAGACATAGGAGGAGCGTGTGTGCTTGCACAAAGCATGAGCAACAGGTCATGAGGGGGTTGAAGGGGAGTGGATGCGTTGGTGGGAATGTATATGGAAGCCTTTAAGGTGCTCAGGATGTCTCGGCCTGGTAAGGGGGTAGGGCATGAGGGTATAATGAGGAACGAGTGCGCAAAGTAGTTGTTGGCCAGGCAGCAACTGAGGAGTGGAGTTTTTCGTGGGGTGGATGGCTTTCCATCTACTCCTACTACAGAGATATCGGATGGAAGGCTAGGTCCAGAGAAGGACGGCAAAACAGAATAGGTAGCCTCGCTGTTGATTAAAAAATTAATTGTCTTACCCGCTACCAGGAGAGTTACCCGCGGCTTGGCGAGGGTGATGGGGGTCCCCGAGTCTCGGCACCTTCAGTTGTCGTCGTCGTCCAGATGTAGGAGCTGGAAGGAGCTCCCAGGATCCTGGGAAAGGGGGTCACGTGGAGACGCAGCACCTGTTCTCAGGGTGGGGCAATCAGACTTCCAGTGTCCTCCCTGCTAGCAAGCAGGGCAGGGGGTTGCTGGTGGACGAGGGTTAGGACATTCACTGGCCCAATGTCCTGACGCCTTGCACTTATAGCAAGGCTGCGTTGGGACTCGGGGACCTTGCGGACACCTGTTGGCATAGTGTCTTGCCTTGCTGCACTTATAGCAGGCTCCTTTCGTGGCCTTGGAGTCTGTGGGGTGTGTGCTCTCTGGTCTGGGGTTACGACTGGGCTGTAAAGCCGCTGCTAGGAGCTGGGCCTTCTGTTTGAGGCGTGCCTGTCGCACTGCCTCAGCCATCTCCTCTCTGGAGTTATAGACCTTAAAGGCTAATTTAACCAGGTCTTGTATTGGTGCCTGAGGACCATCCTCTCTACCTTTTGAAGTTTCTTACGAATGTCAGGAGCTGACTGAGAAATGAAAT
This sequence comes from Trachypithecus francoisi, assembly GCF_009764315.1. Taxonomy (NCBI): domain Eukaryota; kingdom Metazoa; phylum Chordata; class Mammalia; order Primates; family Cercopithecidae; genus Trachypithecus; species Trachypithecus francoisi. The sequence continues at coordinate 35,619,573 of NW_022681469.1, forward strand.
AAGACGCCAAAATGGTGGCCCCTGTGGGGGAGGCCGGATCTAACCGGGTATATTGGGTTAGAACCTCAGTCAGCCTATTTAAGAATGCGGCTGGATTTTCTTCTGGATTTTGAATAATTTCTTTTAATTTGTTAAAATTTAGAGTTTTGTTTGAGGCTGCTTGCATACCAGCCAACAAACACTGAACCATTATGTCTCGCCTACAGCACCCAGGCTGGTTTGCTTGGTAGTTCCAGTCTGGGTCTGCCGAGGGGACTGCTTGCTCCCCTAGTGGGATGGCGGCGTCAGTTAAATGTAGTTGGTTGGCGTGCTGCCTGGCGGCAGCTAGGATGCGCTCTTGCTCCTCAGGTTTAGGGTGGAGGTTAGGATAACCTGGAGGTCATGCCAAGTTAAGTCATAGGCCTGACAAAGGTATCTAAATTCCTTTATGTAGATGGTGGGATTAGCTGAGAAATCCCCTAAACGCTTCTCAATTTTGGAAAGATCGGCCAATGAAAAAGGGACATGTACTCTGACTACCCCCTCCGCCCCAGCCACCTCTCGCAAAGGTGCTAACACTGTAGGAGGATGTGGGCAGAGATAGGGGACTCAAGACAGCCAGTTGGGGGCCTGGAAGGAGGCACGGGACCCAGTGGATTACTAGTAGATAAGGAGGAGGAAGGAGGAGTCTGGATGGGGGGAGGAGGAGGAGTCTGGGCAGGAAGGGAGGGGGTGGAGAGAGCGGGTAGAGAAGGAGGAGTATAGGGATGAGAGCTTAAGGCCCAAAAGCCTTGTATGTAATTAATTTCGGACCGCTTGCCTAGCCACTGGCAGAAATTGCTGAGGTCGATCACGCCACAGTGGAAAGGAAAATTAACCGCTTCCTCCTAAGGTCTTGTTCGAGCTGTAAGGTTTTTAAATTGGCTAGGAGGCACCCCAAGGGGGTGCTCTTTGGAAATTTGGAATGGGGGTTTCCCATTTGTTTCCTCTTTACCGACACAATGGACACAATGGAAATGGAAATAGATCCCTGCCTGGCTTCAAAGCGTCCTTTGGAACCAGCAGAGACAGACTGGAGGCTCTTGAAGCCAAAGTGGAGATTACCTTCAGGCAGATGTCTCCGTCCTGAACGGGTCTCCCGAGCCACGTGGTGGCTCCAAATGGACCTCGGACCTGCACAGGATTTTGGCCGAGGGAGGTAAAGAGGAGACAAGGGCACTTACCCCAGAGAGGCCGTGAGAGTGAGGGAAGCGGGTCTCAGGTCCTGGTCCGTCTGCGGTGTGGAACGAGGAGGAGGAGGCGGCTCCCCAGACCCTGGGGGCCCTGAGGAGGGGTCTCCTCCCAGGTTCGGCACCAACTGATTTGTTTTTCTAAGACCACCAGAGCGGGCACAAAAGAACCAGCGAGTAGGCAAGTGTAGGAGCAAAACTGCAAGTTTATTTGGTCACCTAGCTTCAGGGGAAGAAGGTGGGTAGGGAGAGGTCCGTCGGCCTCCGGCAAATGAGGCCCCCAGAGTCCCCCGTGGAGCTCTCGGACGGAGTTCCGACGGTCCCGACCGCAGTGGGGAAGCTGGGAAGTCCGTGCGTGGCATTCGTCCAGAGCGGCTTTTCTAGGAGTGGGAGGGCGATAGGCAGGGCACGGGCGTGTCGGGGGCGTTCCGCAGGTGCGACCAGGTAAATCTTGGTCTCTTTGGATTGACATCACCTGGCGCATGCCTAGTTGGTCTGCACCTTCCCGGGTCGCCGGCTGCATTTTCGCGCGCGCGGGAAAAGTTGGGGGGGGGATGAAGAACCTGGAAGTGCCCCATCTTGCCTCCGTTCATCCAAACACTTAGTTCCTATTCCTAAAGAGGCTTTAGCACACTTGATTACATACTCTCCTAGCCACCTTGTGTTTTCCCTACTCTACTAAACCTATGATGTCTTATCTAATATTTTGAACAGGTAATACATTTACATTGTTTAAAAATAAAAATATTAAAAGTAATACATTGAGAATTCTGGAGCCCACCCTTGTTCTGGCTACTTCCTACTCACCTTGACCCCATCAGATAACTAGTTTTCTCAGTTTCTTTCATACTTTTCTGAGTGTTTCTTTGTCCAGGTAGAAACAAACACAAATATATATTCTTATTTCACCTTCTTTCTTTTTCTCACTTGGTATATCTTGGATTGTGACTTTTGTCAACATATAGAATACTTCATCCTCTTCCTCTTTCTTCTTTTTTATTTAGCTTCTTTATTAAGTATAGCACAAAATCAAAAAGCCATATAAAACACATATACAGATTAATGAATTATGATAAGGGAAATGCCCTTTTTATCATTTTCACCCCCACAACAGATATGCCATATGATTGTTTTGTATTTCTATGTGTGTATGACTTAATGATATTATTATTTTTTTATTATACTTTAATTTCTAGGGTACATGTGCAGAAAATGCAGGTTTGTTACATATGTATACATGTGCCATGTTGGTGTGCTGCACCCATTAACTCGTCATTTACATTAGGTAGATCTCCTAATGCTATCCCTCCTGCCCCTGGTCCCCACAATAGGATCCAGTGTGTGATGATCCCCTTCCAGTGTCCAAGTGATCTCGTAGTTCAATTCCCACCTATGAGTGAGAACATGCGGTGTTTGGTTTTCTGTTCTTGTGATAGTTTGCTGGGAATGATAGTTTCCAGCTGCATCCATGTCCCTACAAAGGACATGAACTCATCCTTTTTTATGGCTGCATAGTATTCCATGGTGTATATGTGCCACATTTTCTTAACCCGGTCTGTCACTGATGGACATTTGGGTTGATTCCAAGTCTTTGCTGTTGTGAATAGTGCCACAGTAAACATATGTGTGTGTGCATGTGTCTTTATAGCAGCATGATTTATAATCCTTTGGGTATATCCCCAGTAATGGGATGGCTGGGTCATATGGTATTTCTAGTTCTAGATCCTTGAGGAATTGCCACACTGTTTTCCACGATGGGTGAACTAGTTTACAATCCCACCAACAGTGTAAAAGTGTTCCTATTTCTCCACATCCCCTCCAGCAACTGTTGTTTCCTGAATTTTTAATGATTGTCATTCTGACTGGTGTGAGATGGTATCTCGTTGTGGTTTTGATTTGCATTTCTCTGATGGTAAGTGATGATGAGCATTTTTTCATGTGTCTGTTGGCTGTATGAATGTCTTCTTTTGAGAAGTATCTGTTCATATCCTTTGCCCACTTTTTGATGGGGTTGTTTTTTTCTTGTAAATTTGATTGAGTTCTTTATAGGTTCTGGATATTAGCCGTTTGTCAGATGAGTAGATTGCAAAAATGTTCTCCCATTCTGTAGGTTGCCTGTTCACTCTGATGGTAGTTTCTTTTGCTGTGCAGAAGCTCTTTAGTTTAATTAGATCCCATTTGTCAATTGTGACTTTTGTTGCCGTTGCTTTTGGTGTTTTAGACATGAAGTCCTTGCCCATGCCTATGTCCTGAATGGCATTACCTAGGTTTTCTTCTAGGGATTTTATGGTTTTATGTCTAACATTTAAGTCTCTAATCCATCTTGAATTAATTTTCGTATAAGGAGTAAGGAAAGGATCCAGTTTCAGCCTTCTACTTATGGCTAGCCAATTTTCCCAGCACCATTTATTAAATAGGGAATCTTTTCCCCATTACTTGTTTTTGTCAGGTTTGTCAAAGATCAGATGGCTGTAGATGTGTGATATTATTTCTGAGTGCTCTGTTCTGTTCCATTGGTCTATATCTCTGTTTTGGTACCAGTACCGTGCTGTTTTGGTTACTGTAGCCTTGTAGTATAGTTTGAAGTCAGGTAGCGTGATGCCTCCAGCTTTGTTCTTTTGGCTTAGGATTGTCTTGGCAATGCAGGGTCTTTTTTGGTTACATATGAATTTTAAAGCAGTTTTTTCCAATTCTGTGAAGAAACTCATTGGTAGCTTAATGGGGATGGCATTGAATCTATAAATTACCTTGGGCAGTATGGCCATTTTCACCATATTGATTCTTCCTATCCATGATTTTGGTGTGTTCTTCCATTTGTTTGTGTCCTCTTTTATTTCAGTGAGCAGTGGTTTGTAGTTCTCCTTGAAGAAGTCCTTGACATCGCTTGTAAGTTGGATTCCTAGGTGTTTTATTCTCTTTGAAGCTATTGTGAATGGAAGTTCATTCATGATTTGGCTCTCTGTTTGTCTGTTACTGGTGTATAAGAATGCTTGTGATTTTTGCACATTGATTTTGTATGCTGAGACTTTGCTGAAGTTGCTTATCGGCTTAAGGAGATTTTGGGCCGGGCACGGTGGCTCAAGCCTGTAATCCCAGCACTTTGGGAGGCCGAGACGGGCGGATCACGAGGTCTGGAGATCGAGACCATCCTGGCTAACACTGTGAAACCCTGTCTCTACTAAAAAATACAAAAAACTAGCCAGGCGAGGTGGCGGGCGCCTGTAGTCCCAGCTACTTGGGAGGCTGAGATAGGAGAATGGTGTAAACCTGGGAGGCAGAGCTTGCAGTGAGCTGAGATCTGGCCACTGCACTCCAGCCCGGGCGACAGAGCGAGACTCCGTCTCAAAAAAAAAAAGGAGATTTTGGGCTGAGACAATGGGGTTTTCTAAATATGCAATCATGTCATCTGCATACAGGGACAATTTGACTTCTTCTTTTCCTAACGGAATGCCCTTTATCTCTTTCTCTTACCTCATTGCCCTAGCCAGAACTTCCACCACTATATTGAATAGGAGTGGTGAGAGAGGGCATCCCTGTCTTGTGCCAGTTTTCAAAGGGAATGCTTCCAGTTTTTGCCCATTCAGTATGATATTGTCTGTGGGTTTGTTATAAATAGCTCTTATTATTTTGAGATACGTTCCATCAATACCGAATTTATTGAGAGATTTTAGCATGAAAGGCTGTTGAATTTTGTCAAAGGCCTTTTCTGCATCTATTGAGATGATCATGTGGTTTTTGTCTTTAGTTCTGTTTATATGCTGGATTACTTTTATTGATTTGCGTATGTTGAACTAGCCTTGCATCCCAGGGATGAAGCCCACTTGATCATGGTGGATGAGCTTTTTGATATGCTGCTGGAATCGGTTTGCCAATATTTTATTGAGGATTTTTGTCTCGATATTCATCAGGGATATTGGTCTAAAATTCTCTTTTTTTGTTGTGTCTCTGTCAGGCTTTGGTATCAGGATGATGTTGGCCTTGTAGAATGAGTTAGGTAGGATTCCCTCTTTTTCTATTGATTGGAATAGTTTCAGAAGGAATGGTACCAACTCTTCCTTGTACCTCTGATAGAATTCGGCTGCGAATCCGTCTGGTCCTGGACTATTTTTGGTTGGTAGGCTATTAATTATGGCCTCAATTTCAGAGCCTGCTATTTGGTCTATTCAGGGATTCAACTTCTTCCTGGTTTAGCCTTGGGAGAGTGTAAGTGTCCAGGAAATTATCCATTTCTTCTAGGTTTTCTAGTTGATTTGCGTAGAGGTGTTTATAGTATTCTCTGATGGTAGTTTGTATTTCTGTGGGGTCGGTAGTGATATCCCCTTCATCACTTTTTATTGCATCTATTTGATTCTTCTCTCTTTTCTTCTTCATTAGTCTTGCTAGTGGTTTATCAATTTTGTTGATCTTTTCAAGTAACCTGCTCCTGGATTCATTGATTTTTTTGGAGGGTTTTTTGTGTCTCTATCTCCTTCAGTTTTGCTCTGATCTTAGTTATTTCTTACCTTCTGCCAGCTTTTGAATGTGTTTTCTCTTGCTTTTCTAGTTCTTTTAATTGTGATGTTAGGGTGTCAATTTTAGATCTTTCCTGCTTTCTCTTGTGGGCATTTAGTGCTATAAATTTCCCTCTATGCACTGCTTTAAATGTGTCCCAGATATTTTGGTATGATGTATCTTTGTTCTCATTGGTTTCAAAGAACATCTTTATTTCTGCCTTCATCTCGTTATGTACCCAGTAGTCATTCAGGAGCAGGTTGTTCAGTTTCCATGTAGTTGAGCGGTTTTGATTGAGTTTCTTAGTCCTGAGTTCTAGTTTGATTGCACTGTGGTCTGAGAGACAGTTTGTTATAATTGCTGTTCTTTTACATTTGCTGAGGAATGCTTTACTTGCAACTATGTGGTCAATTTTGGAATAAGTGCGATGTGGTGCTGAGAAGAATGTATATTCTGTTGCTTTGGGGTAGGGAATTCTGTAGATGTCTATTAGGTCCGCTAGGTGCAGAATTGAGTTCAAGTCCTGGATATCCTTGTTAGCCTTCTGTCTCGTTGATCTGTCTAATGTTAACAGTGGGGTGTTAAAGTCTCCCATTATTATTGTATGGGTGTCTAAGTCTCTTTGTAAGTCTCTAAGGACTTGCTTTATGAATCTGGATGCTCCTGTATTGTGTGCATATATATTTAGGATAGTTAGCTCTTCCTGATGAATTGATCCCCTTACGATTATGTAATGGCCTTCTTTATCTCATCTGATCTTTGATGGTTTAAAGTCTGTTTTATCAGAGACTGGGATTGCAACCTCTGCTTTTTTTTGTTTTCCATTTGCTTGGTTGATCTTCCTTCATCCTTTTATTTTGAGCCTATATGTGTCTCTGCGTGTGAGATGGGTCTCCTGAATACAGCAAACTGATGGGTCTTGTCTCTTTATCCGGTTTGCCAGTCTGTGTCTTTTAGTTGGACCATTTAGTCCATTTACATTTAAGGTTAATATTGTTATGTGTGAACTTGATCCTGTCATTATGATAATAGCTGGTTATTTTGCTCGCTAGTTGACGCAGTTTCTTCCTAGCATCGATGGTCTTTACATTTTGGCATGTTTTTGCAATGGCTGATCCCTGTTGTTCCTTTCCAACTTTAGTGCCTCCTTCAGGATCTCTTGTAGGGCAGGCCTGGTGGTGACAAAATCTCTAAGCATTTGCTTGTCTGTAAAGAGTTTTATTTCTCCTTCACTTGTGAAACTTAGTTTGGCTGGATATGAAATTCTCGGTTTAAAATTCTTTTCTTTAAGAATGTTGAATATTGGCCTCCACTCTCTTCTGGCTTGGAGAGTTTCTGCTGAGAGATCTACTGTTAGTCTGGTGGTCTTTTCTTTGTGTGTAACCCGACCTTTCTCTCTGGCTACCCTTAACATTTTTTCCTTCATTTCAACTTTGGTGAATCTGACAATTATGTGTCTTGCAGTTGCTCTTCTCGAGGAGTTTCTTTGTGGCATTCTCTGTATTTCCTGAATTTGAATGTTAGCCTGCCTTACTAGGTTGGGGAAGTTCTCCTGGATGATATCCTGCAGAGTGTTTTCCAACTTGTTTCCATTTTCCCCCTCACTTTCAGGCCCCCCAATCAGACGTAGATTTGGTCTTTTCACATAATCCCATATTTCTTGAAGGCTTTGTTCATTTCTTTTTACTCTTTTTTCTCTACACTTCTCTTCTCACTTCATTTCATTCATTTGATCTTCAATCGCTGATACTCTTTCTTCCAGTTGATCGAGTCGGTTACTGAAGCGTGTGCATTTGTCACGTAGTTCTCGTGTTATGATTTTCGTCTCTATCAGTTCTTTTAAGGTCTTCTCTACATTGCTTATTCTAGTTATCCATTCATCCATTCTTTTTTCAAGGTTTTTAGTTTCTTTGTGCTGGTTACGTAGTTCCTCCTTTAGCTCTGAGAAGTTTGATTGACTGAAGCCTTCTTCTCTCAACTCGTCAAAGTCATTCTCCGTCCAGCTTTGTTCTGTTGCTGGCGATGAGTTGCATTGCTTTAGGGGGGAGATGCGCTCTGATTTTTTTGAATTTCCAGCTTTTCTGCCCTGCTTTTTCCCTATCTTTGTGGTTTTATCTGCCTTTCGTCTTTGATGATGGTGATGTACTGATGGGGTTTTGGTGTGGGTGTCCTTTCTTTTTGTTAGTTTTCCAAGAGTCAGGACCCTCAGCTGCAGGTCTGTTGGAGTTTCCTTGAGGTCCACTTCAGACCCTGTTTGCCTGGGTATCAACAGCAGAGGCTGCAGAAGATAGAATATTGCTGAACAGCAAGTGTTGCTGTCTGACTCTTGCTCTGGAAGCTTCGTCTCAGGGGTGTACCCGCTGTGTGAGGTGTGAGGTGTCAGTCTGCACCTAGTAGGGGATGTCTCCCAGTTAGGCTACTCAGTGGTCAGGGACCCACTTGAGCAGGCAATCTGTCCGTTCTCAGATCTCAAACTCCTTGCTGGAGATCCACTGCTCTCTTCAAAGCTGTCAGATGGGGGCATTTGCCTCTGCCGAGGTTTCTACTGCTTTTGTTTAGCTATGCCCTGTCCCCAGAGGAGCAGTGTACCGAGGCAGGCAGGCCTCGTTGAGCTGTGGTGTGCTCCACCGAATTCGAGCTTCCCAGTGGCTTTGTTTACCTACTTAAGCCTCAGCAATAGTGGACACCCCTCCCCCAGCCTTGCTGCTGCCTTGCAGTTAGATCTCAGACTGCTTTGCTATCAATGAGGGAAGCTCCATGGGTGTGGGACCCTCCGGGCCAGGTGTGGGATATAATCTCCTGGTGTGCCATTTGCTAAGACCCTTGGTAAAGTGCAGTATTAGGGTAGGAGTTACCCGATTTTCCAGGTGTTGTGTGTCTCACTTTCCTTTGACTAGGGAAAGGAATTTCCTTCCCCCTTGCACTTCACAGGTGAGGTGATGCCTCGCCCTGCTTCAGCTCTCGCTGTTTGGGCTGCACCCGGGGACCAGCGCCAACTGTCCGACACGCCCCAGTGAGATGAACCCGGTACCTCAGTTGAAAATGCAGAAATCACCTGTCTTCTGTGTCGCTCATGCTGGGAGCTGGAGGCTGGAGCTTTTCCTATTCGGCCATCTTGGGTGCGCCCCAACATTATTTTTATACAGCCAAAGTGCATTTATATTTTCCCATATATTTTCACTTTCTTTGCTATTTTTCATTTCCTATACCACTGACCTTACATCTGGAATCAGTTTTTTTTCCCTGCCTCGTCGATTTTCAAAAATTCTTATTGTTACTGAAATTCCTTTTGTCCTAGTCTTAATAGCACACTTTTTTTTTTTTCTTCCTACTGAAAGGAGCATTCATTGCTTTTACTTTTTGTTATATCTTTCTAGTAAGGGATAATCTAGACACAATAAAATTTACCCTCTTTAGTCTGGAGTGCTGTACTTTTTAATAAACACATATAGTTTGCATAACCACTACCACAATTGAGATTTTGAGTGTTTCCATCACATAAAAAATCCCCACATCCTTCTGTAATCAACTCTTATCTTTACCCTTAGGCTTTGGTATATTTTCTAACTCTAGGATTTGTCATATAAATTGAGTCAATACTACACAGCCTTAGTAGAGCTGGCTTCTTCACTGAGCATAGTTTGTTTGAGTTTCATCCATGTTGTTGTGTGTACCGGTTGTCTTTATATGCACTCACTAGCACTTGCTATTAGAGAGCTTTAAAAATATTATTTTAATTATTCTAATAGGTATATAGTGCTATCTCATTGTGATTTGAAGTTCCATTTTTACAATGAGTAATGATATTGAGCTTTTTTTTTTTTTTTTTTTTTGAGGCGGAGTCTCGCTCTGTTGCCCAGGCTGGAGTGCAGTGGCCGGATCTCAGCTCACTGCAAGCTCCTCCTCCCGGGTTTACGCCATTCTCCTGCCTCAGCCTCCCGAGTAGCTGGGACTACAGGCGCCCGCCACGTCGCCCGGCTAGTTTTTGTGTTTTTAGTAGAGACGGGGTTTCACCGTGTTCGCCAGGATGGTCTCGATCTCCAGACCTCGTGATCCGCCCGTCTCGGCCTCCCAAAGTGCTGGGATTACAGGCTTGAGCCACCGCGCCTGGCTTGAGCTTTTTTTTATGTGTTTGTTCTCAGGGTTGAGACTGGGATGATCCAAATGATGCACCTAGGCCCAACATTTTAGGAGTCATTCATTTTCAGACATGAGTACAAGTGTAGAGTAGTGCAGGATAGTGCACTTGCCTCAACCTAGGCCTGCCCCTGCTTAATTGCCTTCTATATGTATTCTGTGGTGAAGTGTCTGTTGAAATCTTTTACCCTTTTTAAATATTATTTTTTCATATTATTCTCTATATAGTCTGGATATAAGTCCTTTATCAGATATGCATTTTGTGAAAATTATCTTCCAGTCTATGATTTGTCTTTTTATTCTCCCAGTTGTGTTTTCTGAAGAGCAGAAGTTCTTGATTTTGTTGCTATTGCTGTTTTTAAAAGATACCATCTTGGCCAGTTTAGAGTGAGGATGACCCCTTAGATAGAAGCAAAAGCATTACCTCAGACTCTTCAAAGAGGGCAGATGAATATGTTGCTAGGAGTTAGGGCTTTGTTATGATATCCTCTTTCTAATTGGGCCATTAAGCTGTGTTACAGGAGAAAATAATCAAAATGGTGTTTTGTGTGTGTGTGTGTGTGTGTGTGTTTATTTTTTGTTTTTTTTGTGGGTGAGAGACTGAAGAGGTTTCTTGACCTTTTTTAAAATTGAGCTTTGTTCAGGCTTTTCTCATTCCACTTCTTTCCCTCTTGATTGTTTTGAAATTTAAAAACTAATTTTCTGTTTTTTATTGCTTGTAGTGAGATTTAACTATGTATATTTAAGTAACGAAGTCTAGGGTTAAGAATATGTCCCCCTTGGAATGGGAGACCATAATTTTAAGTGAAATAACTCAGAAACAGAAAGTCAAATACTGTGTATTCTCACTTGTAAGTGAGAGTGAAATAACATCTGCACATGAACACAGAGAGTGGAATAATAGACATTGGAGACTTGAAAGAAAGGGAGCATGGGAAGGGTATAAGGGATGAGAACTTACTCAGTGGGTACTATGTATACTATTTGGTTGATGGTCACAGTAAAAGCCCAGACTTCAAACTGCACTGTACTTATACTCCCTAAATCTATACAAATAAAAAAAATTATAAACAGTATAAGGATTTGAGAGTTTGGTCTGGTTTTCCCTTCCCAATTTTGTATTATTGTCTAATATTTCAATTTACTATTATTTTGTATTAACAGTATTTGTTTCAATTTATCCATATGTTTATGATTTTTCACATTTACCTTTCCAAGTTGCACTTCAGACATCCCTTGAAATCATTTTCCTCCTTTGAGTATATTCCTTAGAAGTTCCTTTAGAGCAAATATCTTGGTTGTAACTTAGTAACTAACTTGTAAATGCTTCTGTTTTCTTTCTTGCGAGGTAATTTTGCCGGGTGCACAATTCTAGGTTGATAGTTATCTTCTGTCAGTTAGCCTATTGTTGCATTGGCTACTATTTTTCTGATAAGTCTGCAGTGATTTTACTTTTCTTTGTATTAATGTCAGCAAATTAATATGATTCAAAACAGTAGCTGTTATGTTCTTTATCATTGTACTTTCAGGACCTTCTGTTTGTCCTTGATATTCTGTAATTTCATTACAATGTATATGGCTATTCATTATTTTTATTTAACCTGTTTGGTATATATTTATGTTATGCTTCCTGGATCTGAGGATCCATATTCTTTTATCAGTTTTGAAAAGTTCTCAGCTATTACCTTTTGAAATATTTTTCCTGGCCGGGCATCATGGCTCATGCCTGTAATCCCAGAACTTTGGGAGGCCGAAGCAGATATATCACTTGAGGCCAGGAGTTTTAGACCAGCCTAGCCAACATGGCAAAACCCTGTCTACTGAAAATACAAAAATAGGCTGGGTGTAGTAGCACATGCCTGTAGTTCCAGTTACTCAGGAGGCTAAGGCAGGAGAATCACTTGAAACTGGGAGGCGGAGGTTGCAGTGAGCTGGAATTGGACCACTGTACTCTAGCCTGGGTGACAGAGCAAGTTTTTATCTCAAAAAGAATAAATAATACATAAAAATATTTTTTCTCTTCTATCTTTCTATTTTTCCTACTGGGACTCCATTTTGACATATGTTAGTTCAGAAGCTGGCAAACATTTTATGAAAAGGACTTCACAGGTCTTTTTCAGACTGCAGAGACTACATGTAGTCTCCAGTGCATCTTCTTTGTTGTTTTTTGGTTTCACAATACAAAATCATTCTTAGCTGCCAACAAAATATGTGCTTAGCAAAAACATGCTAGACTTTCTTTTCCATTGCTTTTAGTCTCATAGTTTTTGTATCTCATCTTTTTGCATCATTCTGTATAAAATCATTTTAATCTTCCAGTTTACTAATTCTCTCTTCAACTGTCTCTAATCTTGTATAGCTTATTCACTGAGATCAACAATTATATATTTTTATTGCAGATGTTTCCATTTTTTAAAATTTATAATCCAGTATCCAGAGAATTCCACTAGCTGTGGGTGAATTTATTTTCTCCATAAAGATTTGTACTCAAGGCAGAAGCCCCAGAGAGAGCTTTTCCACCTCACTACTGTTCCAAGGTTTCATATTACCCTTGTCTTTGCCATAGAAATCTGGTCTTGGGGCTACGTTCCCTATTTTCCTTTCCTGACTTCCATAGGTGAGCTCCCTGCTATATTGGACATTCGTTTCTCCGATTTAGCTCCTGCATCTGCAGCCCGGCTCTGGGATGCCCTGGACTATCCCGGTCCAATCTTTCAGATGCTGTCGTCTTGTCTTCCAAACCCAAGCTCTTGGCTGCTATAGCTGTGGGTCTAGTCAGCTCCAAGCTCAACCCATATTTGTTGTTAATAGGTTTATTTGGGGGAGCAGAGGTCATTGCAGACCTCTGCTACAATTTGTAAGAGCAGAGCTACTACAAAAAGTGTATTCTATTCAGGGTACACTTGCTATAGAGCTGGCTGGTTCCGTGGAGCTTCTAATAATTTGTCATGCTAGAAACATCCATATATCAGTTTTGTATTCAGAAAAAAGAAATTCAGAAAGTCTTTTCATGAGGCATTCTTCATTAAATAAGGAAGTCTCAAAAATATGAGACTAAAATAAGGAATAAATAAGGAAGAAATGACAAGATATTTAAAAATATTTTTCTATATATTTGCAGAGTATTGTCAAATTTATTGTTTTGAGGTTCTTTTTTTTTTTTTTAACTTGATGCCATTAGTAAGATAAACATTTTTTTAAATGAGCAGCACTTTAGTTGAATATTATGAATGTTACTCTGTACTAGCAATGAATTTGATTTTTGGTGTAGGAACTTTATGTAGTAAATGTATTTATTTTTCTTAATTCAGGAAAATGTCTAATCAGCCCAAGAAGTATGAAGCTCAGAATATAGCCAATTCAACAGAAGAAAGTAATGCTTTTGACATTGTCACTATTCCAGTTCCCTCAGAAGAGCCTCAAGAGTCAGATCAAACTGAAGAGCATGAATCTGGGACAGAACAATTCAGTGAGAGTCATGCAATACATGTTGAGGAGCAGAGTGACCAAATCTTTTCAAGCCTGGAACCAGACAATGAACAACTCATGAAAGAGGTTATATCACCAAGACAAGTTTCATATACTCCACAACATCATGAAAAGCAATATGCAATGCAGAGTCCAAATGATGATAGTTTGGCATTTCTGGATAAAATAAAGGCTATAAAGGAGTCTTTGCAAGAATCAATGGAAGATTCTCTAGCAACAGGTGCTACCTAAGGAAGATAGGCTATTTCATTTTCTCATTTTGAAGAATGATTGTGTTTTCTTGTTGGCTTATTTTCGCTTAAAGATTTGTTTTACATTTGATATCCCTTTCCCTTTCCCTTATCCACCAAACTTCCAGAGTTACTTTGCTTGAATCTCTTAACTATTTGTGAAAGCTTCTCTATTCTGCAATATCTATTTTTCATCAATGAATGATCTTCATTAAATTTAAAAATTGATATTTATATATTTTTTCAAAGAAAGTAGGTTTTAAAAATGTTTATGATCTTGAAAAATGATGGAGAAATTGTTGACTAAAATGGGAATTATTTTACATGCCAATTTGGAATTAATTGTTGTATCTAAATAGCAAGAGGTGGATAGGTGGATGGGAACTTGACAATAGATTTTCTAGTTTCATATCCAGTGCTCACTTATTCTACATATTATGTTGCTTTTCCGTATTTCTGTAGTCTGTTTAGTGTTAGCTTATATTTTCCTTCAGAAAAATCATTGTTTTTCTTTGTAGGTTAATTTTAAAGACATAAAATAATGTTGATAGCATATAGTAGTTATTATTACATTCTTAATAACAGCAGAGTGGCAGCAGCAATAAGATGGTTACACAGAGAACCATTCTACTTGCATGGTTAATTGACTGCTCCTTTTCCATCTTGTGAATGAGTTGTGAGAGAGTTTCTGCCTACAGAGTGGAGAACATGAGCCATGATTTAACAACAATAATAATAGCAGCTTAGTTTGTCTGGTAAAATGTAGCTTTTGAATCTAGTGGGGTAGTTTACCCTTGTGTGATGTGTCCATATAAGTAAAGAATGAAAAGAAGGAAAGAAAACTACCGAAGCCTGATTATACCTGACTGACGCAGGTATCTCTCAATTTTAGTATTTAATGTAAATTTGGGTTTCATTTTTGGGTATTTCTGTCATTCCCTGATACTATAACTTACAGCAAACACATGGTGATTTTTAAAAAAAATGTTGTCTTGATCCTGTACCTCGTGAGCTTCACAAATCCCTTAACACATTTCCACTTCCCAAAGCTTAAGAAGTCACTATTGTGAAAGCTTTAAAATTGATTATAGTTTTTTGCACTGAGAAGACAATTAAAATAACCTTCTCATGGTTTGCCATCTGAGAAAGTATTCTCTTTGTTGATAGAGAACTGTGAAAACAAATTTTAACAAGCTCAAAGAACCTTAGCATTACCAGTGCCTACTTAAATTTTGTCATGTTATTGATAAATGTCTTACTTTTAGCTTTATGAAAACTGCAATTTTAGAAAAGGAATGTACAAAACTTTTTTGACCCACAGTCTTTATTCTATACTCCATCTTTTTACGTCTTCTCCATTAAAATTTGAAGTCTATAGATGTAAAACAGTTTACCCATATTAATTACTTTTTACATACCGTATTTCCTTCCTGTATTTGTGAACAGATAATCATTTTATAATAATATTTAAACATTTTAAATATGTAAGAATCTTGATTCTCTCTTTTCTAGAGGGGATTGAGCCATATAATGTCCCTCTTTGTGAAAGTAGTTATAGTGCATTTCTAACTTCTGGGACATTGTCTGTCTCAGGTCTCTCTTTCCTAAATTCACTATGCCAAAATGCCTAATTTCCTGGGATGTTTCCTATGCTTATATCTGAACAATACATACCAGGTATTGAACATTAAAGCTAATTATTGAGATTATGGATTGATTCTCAAAGCAACTAAATGTTGGCCACTTCTCCTTATAGAAAATTAAAAGTAACTGTTATCATTGGGGCGCAGCAGGGAAACACTAGCAAGAACAACTTGCATTTTATATAATTAAAAATTAACACATAATTCTGTATCTGTTTGTGGACTGTAGTTTGCTGACCTTTGCTGTATTTGATTATAATTCTTTGTTTTCTCTTTTAATTTACAGTAAAAGTTGTACTTATTCCAGTGGGCCAGGAAATTGTAATATCTTTTAAGGTTGATACCATTCTTACATATCTCAAGGACCATTTTTCACACTTATTAGGTATCCCACTTTCTGTACTGCAGATAAGATACTCAGGTAAGTTTGGAGGCTAATAAAACATACCAGGACTTTTCTAGTTTTAAGATGTAAACAATCAAGATCTTTGATTTTAAAAAGTAAATACCTTGATACTAATTGAACATTGTGGGTTATGCATTCACTCTTTCAACACATATTTAGTAAGGACATACTTTGTTCTAGATACTTTGCTAAGAAATGAAGATACAGAGAAATGCGAAATAAGATTCCTATTCTAAAATTGTTTACAGACTAGTAAGGAAGAAGATGCATGCAGTAGCTACCACGTAATGTGTAAACGCTTTCATGGAAATAGGCACAAAAAGCTGTGGGAACAGGGGAAGGAACTTGGTAGATTCTAGAAAGTTTTGTTTAATAAAAGTGATAATAATTGTGCCAAGTCACAAAGAGGTGAGAAAATGTGGAAGTTTCGGGAAGTGTTAAGAAGTGTTCAGTGGCTGGAAGTAGATTATATATGGGTAGCGGGAGGAGATGAGATTGAAAAAATGGATGATAAAAGAGAATGTGTAGAACAGGAAGAGGACTGAAAATGATTTACGAGTGTTCTGTACATTAAGGTCAATTCACATTTCCATGATGATAGGTATATTTATATTTTGTGGATGATATTGAACAGCCCACGGAAGTTATATTAATCTTGTGTCATGAGAGGGCATAGTGTTTATTAATTGTTACAGTTTATCAGACTAGCCTACCTAAATATATGTTTTTATAGAATATGTCTGAACAGATCCTAATATTTTAAAGTTTTTATATTGACTTATAATGATGCCATAAAAAGGTTCCAGAGAAAAACTATTTAATTTCCAAATTATTTAAAAAAACCTATTATAGTAAATGTACTCCAAAAGTAAGATGTTCATGTGTTCAGATAAGTGATTGTTAAAACTTGATTTGGTATACAAAAGCTAAAATTTAAATAGTTATTAGTAATAATGATTATGACCATATTGTTGGTGTTGGTGACTAATTTATTGACCATATACTGTATGCTAGCACTTCCAAAAAATGTTTTGCCTACCTTATAATTTAATCAACACAGCAGCCTTTTGATGTAGGAATTACTAGTAACTCTTTTTTCGGGAGAAGGAAACTGAAACTCAAGAAACTTATGCAAAGTCACAAAACTTGTAAGTGGCAGAGTCTGAACTTAAATGTAGATATGACTTCAGAGGGAATTTGAAACTACTGTGCATTAATTTTAAGGTGAAGTTCAAAATTGGATGAGAGAGCACTTTGAGATTGTAGTAGCCAGCTAGTGGTACTTAAGGATTTCTCTGTTCTTTGTACTTCATGACCTTTCTTCTTTAAGTACCAGGCATCACCACTGGGTAACAGGCTTATGCCAGCAGCAATTACAAAAGAGCTTGAGTCTATGCCAGCCATCCTCTAAAGTGCTTTCTGCTAGTACTAGAACTTGAGCTCCAGTTTGGTGGGATTAAACCCATTACAGAAATAAGTAGGGAAATAAAGGGGGCTCTGGGGACCCTGTATTAGTTTCCTATGGCTGTTCTAACAGTCACAAATTTAGTGGCTTAAAGCAGCACATATATTTCGCTTATAGTTCTAGAGGCAAAAAATCCAAAATTAATTTCATTGAGATAAAGTCAAGGTGTCTACAGGGCTGCTGTCCCTCTGGAGGCTCCAGAAGAGAATCTAATTCCTTGCCCTTCCAGCTTCTAGAGTTGCATTCCTTGTATTTCTTGGCTTATTAGCCTCTTCCTCCTTTTTAAAAGCCAGAACTGTAGCATCTTCAAATCTCTCTCTGCTTCTGTCATATGGCCTTCTCTGTCATCAGATCTTCCTCTTCCTCTAATAAGGGGACTTGTGATTACATTTATGGCCCAACCAGATAATCTAGGAAAATCTTTCCAACTCAAAATTCTCAATCAAATCTGCAAAGCCACTTTTGCCATATAAGGTAATATTCATAGGTCTGGGAGATTAGAATGTAGACATACTTGGGGCAGTTAGTCAACCTATCATAAAGTCCATATGACATTCATGTTAATTTTATTTTTTTTGAGATGGAGTCTCACTCTGTTGTCTAGGCCGGAGTCAGTAGCATGATCTTGCTCACTGCAACCTCCACCTCCTTGGGTTCCAGTGATTATCTTGCCTCAGCCTCCCAAGTAGCTGGGACCACAGGCATGCGTCACCATACCGGCTAATTTTTATATTTTTAGTAGAGACGGGTTTCACCATATTGGCCAGGCTGGTCTTGAACTCCTGACCTCATGATCTACCCGCCTCACAAAGTGCTAGGATTACAGGTGTGAGCCACCACACCCAGCCCTTATGTTAATTTTTTAACTGAAGAATTTAGGGTGTGAAGTAGAAACTCAAAGATCTTAGAATGTGCTTTCTTGAACATAGCCAAAATAGACTACAGATGCTCATCAACTTATGATTGGGTTATGTCCCAGTAAACCTATCATAAATTGAAAACATCATATGTCAAAAATGCATTTGGTAAGCCTACCCTACCAAATCTCAGCTTAGCCTAGCCTTCCTTAAATGTGCTCAGAATAGTTATATTAGCCTACAGGTGGGCAAAATCATTTAATACAAGGACTCTTTTATAAGTGTTGAATATCTCATGTAATTTATTGCATACTGCACTGAAAGTGAAAAACAGTGATTGTGTGGGTAGTCGAAGTATGGTTTCTACTAAATGTGTGCGGCTTTTGCATCATCATAAAGTCAGAAAATTGTAAGTTGAACCATTATCATTGTAAGTTGGATTATGTAGTGGTGTCTGGTGGATTTCTAAGCATAAGTAAACCTTTTGCAGTGTTCACATTTCTAACTGCAATTTAGAAGGGCCATAAATTTTGAAGATTAATATAGATTCCATCAATAAAGTTTCCATGACACAAAACAGCAGCCAGTCACATAATTACACTTTTGTATGCCTTAAAATAGAGAAAGAAAGTTAGTCAATTTACTGAATACACCAGTGGCTGGTTAGATGCGGGAGGAGTGAGTAGAAATTAAAACAATAGCATCATAAAAATTAAGCAATGTATACTTTTTCTAGCACAAAACTGAGGCTTAATTCTACCATGGCATGAATTAATTTATATGAGTTTCTGATTATGAAAAGAGAGAAAGTAAGTGATTCTGCATCTATGCTTCTCTGTACTGGGGGTTTGGATTTGTGTCCCCACCCAAATCTTATGTTGAATTGTATTCCCCAGTGTTGGAGGAGGGACCTTGTGGGAGGTGATTGGATCATGGGGGGCAGATTTCCCCCTTGTTGTTCTTGTGATAGTGAGTTATTATGAGATCTGGTTGTTTAAAAGTGTTCAGCACCTCTCCCTTTTCTCTCTTACCCCCACTCCAGCCATGTAAAATGTGCCTCCTTCTTCTTCACCTTTTGCCATGATTGTAAATTTCCTGAGGCCTCCCCAACCATGCTTCCTATACAGCCCATGGAACTGTGAGCCAGTTAAACCTCTTTTCTTTATAAAGTACCCAATCTTAAGTAGTTCTTTATAGCAATGTGAGAAAGAACTAATACAGAAAGTTTGTACCAAGAAGTTGGGCATTGCTGTAAAGATATCTGAAAATATGGAAGCAACTTTGGAACTGGGTAATGGGCAGAGGTTGGAACAGTTTAGAGGCCTTTGAAGAAGACAGGAAGATGAGGGAAAGTTTGGAACTTCCTAGAGAGTTGTTAAATTGTTGTGACTAAAATGCTGATAGTGATATGGACAATGGAGACCAGGCTGAGGTAGTCTCAGATGGAAATGAGGATCTCATTGGGAACTGGAGTAAAGGTCACACGTGCTGTGTTTTAGCAAAGACACTGGCAGCATTGTGTCCTTGCTCTAGGGATCTGTGGAACTTTGAACTTGAAAGTGATGATTTAGGGTATCTGGTAGAAGAAGTTTCTAAGCAGCAAAGCATTCAAGATGTGGCCTGGCTGGTTCTAACAGTATATGGTCATATGTGTGAGGAAGGAGATGATCTGAAACTGGAGCTTACATTTAAAAAGGAAGCAGAGCATAAAAGTTTAGAAAATTTGTAGCCTGACCATTTGGTAGAAAAGAAAAACCCTATTTCAAGGGAGGAATTAAAGCAGGCTGGAAAATTTGTATAATAAAAAAGAGCCAAATGTTAATGGCCAAGACAATGGGGAAAATGCCTCAAAGTCATTTCAGAGACCTTCACGGCAGCTCCTCTTGTCACAGGCCTGGAGGCCTAGAAGGGAAAAATGGTTTTGTGGGCTAGGTGCAGGGCCATTCAGGACACTTCTGCCTGTGTCCCAGCCACTCCAGCTCCTGCTTTGGCTAAAAGAGCTCCAGATATGTCTCAGGCCATTGCTCCAGAGGGTGGAAACCATAAGCCTTAGTGGCTTTCATGTGGTATTAAGCCTATGGGTGCACAGAGGGCAAGAATTGAGGCTCGGGAGCCTCTGCCTAGATTTCAGAGGATGTATGGAAATGTTTGGATGTCCAGGCAGAAGTTGGCTGCAGGAGCAGAGCCCTCATGGAGAACCTCTACTAGGGTGGTACAGAGGGGAAATATGTGATTGGAGACCCCACACAGAGTCCCCACTGTGGCACTGCCTAGTGGAGCCGTGAGAAGAGGGCCACCATCTTCCAGACTCCAGAATGGTAGATCCGTTAGCAACTTGTACTGTACACCTGGCAAAGCCACAGGCACTTAGTGCCAGCTCTTGAGAGCAGCCATGTGATCTGAGCCCTTCAGAGCTACAGGGGCAGAGCTGCCCAAAGCCTTGGGAGCCCATCCCTTGTATCGGTGTGGCCTGTATGTGAAACATGGAATCAAAGGAGATTATTTGAAATTTTAAGATTCAATAACTGCCCTGCTGGGTTTTGAACTTGCATGAATGGGACCTGTAGCCCCTTTGTTTTGGCTGATTTCTCCATTTTGGAATGGGTATATTTACCCAATGCCTATATTTCCATTGTATCTTGGAAGTAACTAACTTGTTTTTGATTTCATAGGCTCGTGGGTGGAAGGGACTTGCCTTGTCTCAGATGAGACTTTGATCTGTGGACTTTTGAGTTAATGCTGAAATGAGTTAAGACTTGGGGAACTGTTGAGAAGGGATGATTGTATTTTGCAATTTGAAGACATGAGATTTGAGGATTTGAGAGGGCCCAAAGGCAGCATGATATGGTTTGGATTTGTGTCCTCCCACAAATCTCTTGTCAAATTGTAATCCTCAGTGTTGGAAGAGGGGTCTGGTGGGAGGCGAATGGATCATGGGGGCGGATTTCCACCTTGCTGTCTTCTTGATAGTGAGTGAATTCTCATGAGATCTGATTGTTTAAAAGTGTGTAGCACCTCCTCCTTCACTCTGTTTCTCCTCCTCCGGCCACGTAAGATATGCCTCCTTCCTCTTTACCTTCTGCCACATTTTCCTGAGGCCTCCCCAGCCATGATCCCGTACAGCCTGTGGAATGTTGAGCCAGTTAAACCTATTTTATTATTTTTTTCAATACAGTTTTGCTGTCTTGCTCAAGCTTGAGTTCAGTGGCGTGATCCTGGCTCACTGCAACCTCTTCCTCCCAGGTTTAAGTAATTTTCTTGCCTCAGCCTCCTGAGTAACTGGGATTACAGGAGCGTGCTACCACGGCCTGGCTCAGTTTTGTATTTTTAGTAGAGACTGGGTTTTCCCATGTTGGACAGGCTGGTCATGAACTCCTGGCCATAGTGATCTACCCACCTCAGCCTCCCAAAGTGCTGGTGTTATAGGCGTGAACTACCAAGTGTGGCCTAAATGTCTTTTATTTATAAATTATGCAATCTTGGGTAGTTTTTTATAGCAATGTGAAAAAGAATTAATATGAGGGGTAAGATGGGTACTAAAATAATTATCCTTCCTCTTGATATGGATATGTCCTGTACTTACGTTTAACGCATTGCATTTTTTTTTTTTAGTAGAATGAACGTTTAGTATATTATTTTGCTCATACCATAGAATGTCTTTATTTTTTAAATGTTTATGGAGTTTCATGGTTATTGTATATTTATATTCCTGATAAACTGAGAGTAATATAGTGTTATTTATAATGCCAAATTCCTGCTCAAAAATGCCACTAAAACTTACTATTATGGAGTTTTCTGTACTAACATCAGAGCAAGAGGTAGAAACTATTAATAGAAACTATTAATACTATATTTAATAATTAAATATGTATTCCTATGAGTAAATATATTAATACTATATTTAATAATTAAATATGTGTTCAAAGTTTCAAAGTTCACCTTTGATATTTTCCATCTCCTTAAAATGAGAATGTGCAATTAGCCATTTCTAGAAATGGTGACTATAGTTAATAATAATATATTACATATTTGAAAATTTCTGAGAGAATAGATATTAAGTGTTCTTACCATAAAATGATAAGTATATGAGGTAATGGACATGTTAATAGCTGTATTAAGCTACTTCACAATGTATACATAGTTCAAAACATGTTGTACACAATATATACAATTTTTAATTTGTCAATTAAAAAACAAAAAATAAAATCAATGGATAGCCATTTCTTTGTCATAAAACTTTAAAAATTTTATTTCAATTTTTAGGAAAAATTCTTAAAAATAATGAGACTCTAGTACAACATGGAGTTAAGCCACAGGAAATTATACAAGTGGAAGTCTTTTCTACAAATCCAGATCTGTATCCAGTCAAAAGAATAGATGGATTAACTGATGTCTCTCAAATCGTAACTGTCACTGTCCAAACAGGTTTGTTATTTGATGTCTTTTAGAGAAAGTATTTTTGAGTCCCTTCTTGGTTGAACTTTCATTGAATCTTGGTTTTATCTCTCAGGCCTTGATCGATACCAGCAGGTAGCTGTTGAGATTGTCAAATCTGACTTTCACAAACCATTTCTTGGTGGATTCAGACATAAAATAACTGGAGTAGAGTATCACCATGCTGGAACACAAACTGTACCTAAAAAGATTCCCGAAAGACTCAGTGTATTTTGTAGGGATACACAGGTAATGTTTTCATTTTTCCCTTTAGATTTTTGAAGGTATAGACTCAATAATTATACTGTATGACTCTCTCAAATTTCTCTTAAGTAATTATACGGCAATTAATAAAAGAAAATTAACTTACATATGTAGAAAAACTCACTTATGTGTGTATATAGAGGATACTTATTTAAATTTTTAATGTTTTTCTTCTAGACAGTTTTTCAGAAAAAAAATCTCCAACAAACTACAAATACAACATCCACACAGATGACTAACATTGGTGTATATGTATCAAATATGACTGATAAACTGGTAACACCAGGAAAGTATTTTTCAGCAGCAGAATACCATGCTCAAAGACTAAAGGCGGTGAGGTAACTTTTATTGTGGATGAATACTAAAAATTGGATACATAAGCCGGTTGTTCTGAGTGTGTCTGTTTCTCCAAGCCACATTCGCTTGAGAAAGAATACTCATGAGTATGGGTCATGTTTCACGGCCAACAAAGCAGTCTTTATCTCCATGTAAAGAACCAGAATCCTAAATGCTCCTAATCCTTCCTTTCCTCTTAGGGAAACCCAGCTTCTTTGTGTATTGCCTTTGACCATTATTAGCTTTCTTAACACTGCTGTCCCTTGGCCTGAACGCTTGTCACAGTAGAATCACCAAGGGAACTTTCCAGACTAATTGAAACCAAATAGGACAGTAGTCAATTTTCTCTGATATTAACGTAGTCACTCCAACTCTGTTTTATTTTTTTGCATGGTCTATCATTTTTCATTCTTTCACTTTCAACCTATTTGATCTACCTCCTACCATCAATTTATTGTGAGTAAAAATGACCAGAAAGCAGTGACTTTAAGAGATTTTGATTTTCAAATGACAAGAAATCTAGAGCTAGGCTATTCAGCCCGATATCTTTAGAGACAAACTTGTAGTGGGAAAAAGTTAAATCTGTTGACTTAATTGCCCTGAAGGAAACAGTGTACCAGGGGAACCATGGGGCTAACTTTACAGCAGGCTTTGTCAGTGCCAGTTATTCCAGCCTGATAATTTTTTGCTTTTTCAGTCTAAACTAATTTTCACCAGATAAAGGAATATGTGGAGTTACTGTATCATTTGGGGAAGAGTGAAGTTTGAGTGGGATTTAAGGGAAGCAGTATCCTGATAGTCTCAATGCAAAACAAGGGTATGTATAAATGGGCCAACATTAGGTCTGGACTGTGAAGTAGACCAAGGTCACCTTCCTTTGGAAACAAAGTTAAAGGAGATGGGAAATGTTTCTCTGAAGTTCTCTGAAGTTCAGCACCTTGGTTGCAAATTGAGGCTACCTCTCTCTGTCAAAATGATGTACAACCTCTAGGCAAGAGTGGAATGTTTCTTTCTTACTGGTCTAATTTCAAACAGGAAAGTTTCTGATAGTTTATGAATTTAGAGAACAAAGTTTCTCAGTGAGTAAGAAAATAGCAGTCACTCAAAGAAGGGGATTGTTAAAATATTTTATAGTTGTAGAGTGTCCTTGGGAGAAATACTGTTTTTGTTAGTTTTGTAGCTGAGCTTATTAGTGCCTGTTATTCCAGCCTGACAATTTTTTACTTTCTTAGTCTAAATTAATTTTTACTTTCTTACTGTACTGGGCATGGGTGGTGACTATGATGTCATCAGAATCATAAACTCCTTTCATCTTTCTACTCCATTAAGCTCATCATGAGCTTGTTACTGTATGAAGATAAAATGGTTGACTAATTTTCATCATGTCTGCATTCCATATGAGAAGAAGGGAAAAGTCAAGGCAGCATGTTCCGTGAATGCCACCTTCAAGGATTTCCCCGGAAAGCCCCACCCAGTGACTTCTAGTTGCATCCCACTGACTTGAATTATGTCATGTGACTATCCCTACTGCATAAGTGTGTGATAAATGAATTTTTAAAGTAGCATATCATTGCTCCTCAATGAGATTGAGATCTTCTTAGTAGGAGAAAGTAGAGGAGAATGGATATTAGGTAAGGAAATGGAAATTACTGTCATTTTCCAAACTCCAAAAAATGATATTGAAAGAATAAAAGTATAAATATACAAGGACAAAGAATACATAAGAAGAGTAAATGTCAGTTGTGTTTTTTTTTTTTTTAAGTTTTAAAGCAGATGGAAAAATGTTAACTTGACTTACTAGAACAGAGGGAGTGAAAATCTAAATGCCTGCCAATGAGTATGGCATCAAGAACCAAATAGATTTGCCCCATAGAGTCTTGCAAGGTGAATTGGAGGTTCTGTGGGAGGTGGAAGTGAGGTGTGACCTGTAAACAGAGGGATTTGTTAAAAGCTGATATAGGGAGTACATTTCTATTAAATAAGTTATTTTAACTTTGATTCCTTTCTACTTGGGTCATGTTTATTTTTTTAATAGGTTTTGAGTTCACTATTTACTATTTTAAATCTTTCTTGTTTCAAGAAAGATGTTATGTGTGACTACTGATATTTTTGGGCTCATTCTTGCTATTTCATTTTGTTTCATTTACTAATTATTCTTATTTGTTTATGCTTTTTTAGCCTTTTCTTTTTGTTGGTTTGATTAAATGTTTCTTTTTTTGTTCTTTCGTAGTTCAGAAATAAGCATTTTATTTTTTCTAGTGGTTATGTTACAAAAAAGGGGTCCCGATCCAGATCCCAAGATAGGGTTCTTGGATCTCCCACAAGAACTAATTCAGGGCAAGTCTGTAGAATAAAGTAAAAGCAAGTTTATTAAGAAAGTAAGGGAACAAAAGAATGGCTACTCCACAGACAGAGCAGACCTGAGGGTTGCCCGGTGCCGGTTGCCCATTTTTATGGTTATTTCTTCATGATATGCTAAACAAGGAGTGGATTATTCATGCCTCCCATTTTTAGACCATGTAGGGTAACTTCCTGATGTTGCCATGGCATTTGTAAACCATCTTGGCACTGGTGGGAGTGTAGTAGTGAGGATGACCGGAGGTCACTCTGGTCGCCATGTTGATTTTGGTGGGATTTAGCCAGCTTCTTTACTGCAACCTGTTTTATTAGCAAGGTCTTTATGACCTGTATCTTCTACTGACCTCTTATCTCATCCTGTGGCTTACAATGCCTAGCAGCCTGGAACGCAGCCCAGTAAGTTTCAGCCTCATTTTACCCAGCTCCTATTCAAGATGGAGTTGCTCTGGTTCACACGCCTCTGACAGTTATTCATACATATTTTTTTAACATAACTAAATTTTTTATACCAAGTGCATATCTAATCAGGCTATATATCGTTTCCATGAATAAGTCAAGAACCTTATTAGGCTTTTCTTCATTTCCTGCCCCATCCTTTCTTAGTTTCCTCTTTCTAGAAGCTGTCAGGATTTTCACTTTATCCTTGGTATTTGGCAAACTTACTGTAATATTCTTGAGACTTCATGACGGACCCTTTCTGAGAGTCCATGTCTTGCTCTGGGAAATATTCCTCTTTTATGCTTTTATGAATTTCTGTAATCAGCTTTCCTCATTTTGTCTGGAACTTATCTCAGAAATATTTTTGAATGAGGCCAGATGCCGAGACTCAGGCTTGTAATCCCAGTACTTTGGGAGGCTGAGGTAGGCAGATCACTTGAGGCCAGAAGTTGGAGACCAAGCTCAGCAACATGGTGAAACCCTGTCTCTACTAAAAATACAAGAATTAGCCAGGCATAGTGGCACGTGCCTGTGGTTCCAACTGCTCAGGAGGGGAAGCATGAGAATCACTTGAACCCAGGAGGCGGAGGCTGCAGTGAGCTGAGATCACGCCACTGTACTCTAGCCTGGGTGAGAGTGAGACTTTGCCTAAAAAGAAAAAAAAAAAAAAAAATTTAAAAAAAAAGAAACATTTTGGAATGTTTTAAAATTCCAAAAGAAACATTTAACATTTTTATGAGCCTTTGTCCTGCATGCTAAAAGATTTTCTTACCTAATTTTCTTGCCTACTTGTTACTTCTTATGTTCTGCACATTCTGCAGATCAGCTTACAAGAAACTACTAGTTCTCTGTCAATACCCGTTTTTCCCTTCTCCTATTGTAGTAGAGCTTTATCTGAGCATGTGTCTGCTCCACTGATGACCACATTTCATCACCTCCCTTGTGTATCAGTGAGGCCATATAACTAAGACCTGGACAGCGAGATGTGAGGAACAATGTGAGCCACTTACAGTTATCATTCTTAAAATGCTCTTTGTTCCTTTTCCCTCTGTTTACTGGTTGGAAGCTGGTAAGTGGACCAGCCATCTGGGACATATAAGTAGGAAACCATTTGTTAAATATGACAGCGCTTTCTTACCAGCCCTAAACTGCTGTGCTGATCCCTGGATTGTCACGTGAAAGGGAAAAAACTTCTGTGTTTAAACAAATGTGTTTTGGTGTTTTAGATAAGTTTAACAAGTTTAGTAGCACTCAGGCTAATCCGTATTCTATTAATTTTTTAAATTTCAAAAATAAAAATGTTGCCAGTCTTTTTTCTTGGCTCATTATATTATTTTATACTGATAGCCTTTCCTTTCTCTGTGAAAATATTAACTATATTTAGTCTGCTCTTGTATTTTGTTTTGTTTTGACTTACTCTACTAGTTCTAAAACTTTATTATAAGCATCATCTGGAGGGCTCATGAATATATAGAATCCTGTGCTGCCCCAGGAGTTTCTGATCAATAGCTCTGGGATGGGGCCTGAAAATTTGCATTTCTAATAATTTTCTAGATGCTGCTGATGTGTTTGAGATTCTTAATGTCCAATGTGCCAATAGCATATTGATTCACCCAGTCTGACCCCATGATTTTAGGGGACATGTAAAGCTTGATTATGGGAGAAAGCTAGTTTTCCAGATGGGGGCTTTTTTTTTTTTTTTTTTTTTTCATCCTGGGTATCACCTTCTGGGACACTCACCACTCTTGCCTAGGGACGAATATCTCTGTTGCTCCTTGCCTAACTATTTTACAGGAACCTCTCCTTTTTGCATTTTTTAAACAGTCACCTGGTTAGTGGCCATTCTGCTCAGACTATCCATCAGTGTTGGGCTTAGAGCAGTCCTAGAGCCCCTTCTGTATTTTCTGACTTGCTTCTCCAGTGCATGATTAGGTTACAGACTTTCTTCAATTCATTCTACCAGCCTCTTTTGTTGAAGGGATTCTTCAGAGTTTCTCTTCTTTTGGGGGACCCCTTCAGTTTGATCCAGTATCTTTGTTGATACCTGCTTTACATAGTTTTTCTATAATTATTAGGCATTAGGATGAGAGTAAGGGATGCATCAGCATAAGCTCTATCATCAGTCTTCATCTGACCTCTTCACATTTTATTTTTATTTATGAGTTTAATAAAATTATAAACTCTCAGAAAAAAATGATAAACTCTCTCAGCTGTATCATAGACTTTTTGAGGGTTTAGTACTATGGTGTACTTCCAAACATATTCATGTTTGATACAATTTAATAAATATTTATTTGCGTCAGTCTCCATTTTATCTAACCTGCCTTTGATGGTTTCAACACATACCTACCTGATGTGCATTTAGGAAATACAGTTTTGTTATAAACATGAGCCTAAGCTAGTGGCATTTAAGATAAGATGGAGATAATTAATATTTATAACAATAATAGTATTGAGGACTCATGATGTATCAGGCTTGGGTTAAGCACTTTATATGTATACTCTTATTATCACTGTTTTACACATGAGGGTACTAAAGCATAGAGATGGCAAGTAACTTATCCAAAATCAAACAACTAGTGAGTAGCAGAAGGAAGATTCAAACTAAGTTTTACTCCAGAGTCTATTCTGTTAAGGATTGTACAAACATCCTTCTGTGAAAGTGTGTTTGCGAGAATTCAAAGTCAAATACCAGTGACATGCATTATACATGTTTTTTATGTTAGTGTTTGTGAAAATATCTATTTAGTCTAGGGCTAAAACTAGACTCAGTATTTTCTTATGGAATTGTAATTGAAATAATCATCATTGCCTTTAATGTCTGATCAAAAAGTTGATGATAGACACTTTCTATTTCCTTTTAACTATAGGTGATAGTGATACAGACTTACTACAGGCAATGGCATGCTAAAATCTTCGTAGAGAATTTAAGAAGACAGAAAAGCTTAAGGTTGGAATGGGAAACACAGCAAGAACTAAGGAAGATAAGAGAAAAAGAAGAATGGATAAAATTGGACTATCACCGGAGGCATAATCCTAAAACAAATGAAGATTTTGAATTTCTTTATAATGCATTAGAATGTAAGTTTGACAAGGCTTTGCAAAAAATATTTTTAAATTTTTCATTAATAGGAAAAATAGATTTACTGCAGACAAAAGGAAGGTTATTATTTTAGGGAGATGTCTTGGAGATTTGCACTAGAGAATTTTGAAAGATGAATACCACTTTATATTTGGAATAAGAATTAAGGCTGAAATGAAATTAGAAATGCTTTTATATTAACAATTAAAATGTACATACTGCTTTGTGAATTATGCAGTTTTAGTATATTATTTCATTTGGTCCTCATTCATGTGAGATAAAGAGAGAAAGTACTGTGTAATCTGGTTTTCTTGTGGTTTGGGAATTTGTGAACTCAAAGTTGAGTTGTTCTTTAATCCCTCAATCCAGTATCCTGTCTGATTTTGCTCTTTAGAGAAGGGGCTTGGCAATATTTTTTAAATTCCCCCTTATTAATAATACTATATAAATGTATATTCTCTACACCTTGACTTTTATACCTTATTTCTTCTACAGTGTATGTGCTAGTCATGGATAAATTAAAAGTTTCAGTTATTTGAACAAGCCAGGCACTCTTTACTCAGGCAGTAGATACACCATTCCTCTTCTTGGAGGTGTTTCTCCATTGCCCACCTTTGGATCTCAGGTTAAATGTCACCTCCTTAAAGGTTTTTGTGAATGACAACATAAGTTGGATATTGTTTTGTCGTTTTATGGTCTTCATTGCACCTGAAACTTTTCATTTATATCACCACAGTTGGTAATACTACGTCTTTTTTTCAGTCTCAGTTATTTCTTTAGTAATAATACATCTTTTGTTTAACATTTATTTATGCCATGAGGGAATAATTCATTTATTTTTTGATGAGCTGTCTTTTACTGTTCTTAGCTTGTATGCCCAACAAGTGTTTGTAAAATGAATTAATGAATGAATAAAAGGAAGAAACCCAGGGTTGTACTAATGCAACTATCTCTAGCTTCTGCTTTGCCAGCAGTACCTGGTAAGGTGGAAATAACTGAAGCAGAAGAGTTATGTAATACACCAGATATCTGAGAGTGGAGAAATTAGACCCTTATGAAGACATAGAAAAATTTAAAACCTAGAAGTAGCCTCAATTGACTTTTGTAGTTGAATGGGATATTTTAGTCCAAGGAAATAAGTTTTTGACTTCTCTCTGATTATTTATAACACTAAGCAAATTTTCTTCCATTCATTTGTTTCATTACATACTATTTTTTTTTTGTAGATGTTGTATGTTCTGTTCCTCAAGTTGCAGTTTCCTTTCTAATTGGATACATTTTTAAGCATCAGATATTGAGTCTGTTTTTATAGCTATAATATTCTATTTACCAAAAATAATATAATTAAACATTAGGGCTAATAAACAATATTAATAAATTCATTTTCCTGGTAACATAAAAATTGAGTGGCTTTAGGAATATTTACAGCTTATGGTAAACATTTACAACTACTATGGTAGTTTTTGAGGTAACTGTTAAGCCTGCTCCCTAGAATTGTGTGTCTGTTTTCCCTTTTATCCTAATCATCATCCTCTGAAAATACTGCTTATTTTACTTCAAACTTCACTTCTACTTCCATTTTTTCTATCAGAAGATAACAAAGATTATCAAGTGTCAATAGTTCAATAGAGAACATCATTAGCCAGGTATCTATGAAAGGTCTTATTGACAAGTTTAACACTAACATTCTATTAGAGCAGAACTCTATTAAAATAATATTCTAAATTCATATGTGACTAAAGAATACCATTGTTGGCCGGGCGCGGTGGCTCAAGCCTGTAATCCCAGCACTTTGGGAGGCCGAGACGGGCGGATCACGAGGTCAGGAGATCGAGACCATCCTGGTTAACACGGTGAAACCCCGTCTCTACTAAAAATACAAAAAAAACTAGCTGGGTGAGGTGGCGGGCGCCTGTAGTCCCAGCTACTCGGGAGGCTGAGGCAGGAGAATGGTGTAAACCCGGGAGGTGGAGCTTGCAGTGAGCTGAGATCTGGCCACTGCACTCCAGTCCGGGCGACAGAGCGAGACTCCGCCTCAAAAAAAAAAAAAAAAAAAAAAAAAGAATACCATTGTTATTTTTGTGTGGTTAACAACTGTGCAAAATAATAGAAAATATGTTGAATGAGCTTCTGCCTTTTCTACTTATTAGTGGTGTTAGTTAGGACAAGCTACTCACCTCTCCCAAACCTCAATTTCTTCATCTACAAAAGGAAATTAATAATTTTTGGCATGTCTACTTCAGAGGGCTTAATAGAGTAAAAAGGATAAAATATTACATTTATGAAAATATTTTAAAAAGTTCAAGGACCTATACATATGTGAGCTATTGTTGTATGGCAAATGATTTTATACAGAATTTTCATACTAAAGTAAAACAGATATATTTTATATAAGTCCACATATGATTTATATATTGGAAGAAAATGAAATACATGAAATGAAAATGAAATACATTCTTATATAAAACAGACGTCTTTCGGGTTTTTCTAGTCCTAAAATTCTAAATTAAAAGCCTTGGAATAATAATTTTTAAGTTCTGTTAAAAAATCTGTGGTTCACAAACTCAATAATTTATATTGCTCTTCTGTAATTTCATTTCATATTCATAACTCCATTCCTTGGAACTGCTGCCCTCTTGTGGCTCATAGTGATAATTGTATACTTTGAACTGTAATTCATAATATGAAACTTAACTTTTTCTCAAGGTAACCTGTTTTTCAGTAATGAAAGCAAAATGATATCAATTTAAGAAAATAAACTTAGCTGTATAAGGTAATATGTCAAAGATGAGGCTATCTCCAGGCAATAATATTTGATTTTTATGTCTTTTTATAGCAATATGTTGAGGGTGATCTCTTTTATCGTTCTGAATTGTCACTAGGGCCATTACTTGGAAAAAAAGGTGCTAAGTATCCCATATTCTAAATAGAATAATTGGGGTTGTTTTGTCTATTTAAAAATTTTATATAGGTACAGTTATGCAGAATAGAATTTTTTGTGTTTGTTTTTCAAAATTCAGTATTATGTCATAAGACCAATCCTTTTATTGTGAGTAGTTGCCCTTTGTTTATTCTCGTTTCTGGATAGTGTGCCATTGCGTGGATGAGCCATAAATTATGTATCCATTTTACTGTGGATTTGGTCCTTCCCACCCCATCCCCCACAACTAGTTTTTGGCAAATATAAGTAGTAAACTTTGGTGAATATATATATATATTCACCAAATATATATATATATATATTCACCAAAAGATGTTTGTAGTAGTACTACTTGTGTGTATGTACACACATACACACACACACACACACACACACACATTTCTCTCAGGGTGTAAACCTAGCAGTGGAATTGCTGGTTCATAGGATATACATAATTCAGCTTTAGCAAATCCCACCAGATAGTTTTTTAGAAGTTGTATCATTTTAAACTCCCATGGAAGAGTATGAGAGTTTTAATTGCTCTGTCGTCCACTCCAACATTGGACGCTTCTGTCTTTTTCATTGTAGCCTTTCTGGAGGGTGCTATCAAGCTGCCTTATTTTTGACTGAGGCTCCAATAGGTGAGATATCAAGATACCAGAGTCAATGAGAGTCAATCTCTCTCTCCCTCATAAATAATTTACAAAGGAAGTAAAATAGGACCTATTTATTGGTTCATGGGTCACTTAACAAAATAAAAGGTATAAGAAGGGCTAGGAGAAATTTAAAGAGGTTAGTAAGGTAGGTTTTTTTTTTGGAGAGAGCCATTGCTCTCCATTTGGGGAGAGCCATTGCTAGTGAGAGGAGCTTCAAGGGAGTACTCTTGGTGAGCTTTGAAATATTCACTGTGTTTGGGGAACAACGAGGATTGTTGCCTGAACCTTGACCAGGATGGTAGACTGGGGTCTGACTCCAAACAAGGAAACCCAGAGAACTAGAGGAGGGCTTTCAGGCTTCTTTGATATTGGAGAGTGCTGCTGCATTATTTATAGCACTCCCAGGATTTTTAAAACAGAGATGTATCTTTGTTTTCTATCAAAAGACGACTATACAGTAGAGAAAACGAGAGAGTGAGCATGCAACAGGGTAATTTGAGGTGCTCTTGGTCCTGTTTAATAGGGCCAGCTATAGAAATGAAAGGATCTTGTCAGAAAGAAGCTTGAAGTGAACAGCTAGATTATCCCTAAGTGGCTACTTGGAGTGCAAATACATCTGTCTTGGGCCAGGGGAGTTGCGGTTCAGCTCAAGAGCCTCAGGGTGGTGAGTTTGAATCATCTGACAGGCCTGGAGAGTGGGGGTTTATCCAGCCAAGTAAGAACTGCCCCTTCCCATTCACTCATCTTCCAAAGGAGTACAGGGGAGAAACAGCAGCTAGTGGTGAGGAAAGGAAGTGAGAGGCATGGGTGTGTTCAGAGGATCTACTCTTTTCCCACAGTCTTCAGGCAGGTTTCCATTCTTTCAGGCTTTGGCATGTCCTTTCATTCTTTTAACAGTGTCTTTCTTAGAGCAAAAGGTTTTAATTTCAATAAGTCCTATTAGTTTCTTCTCATGTGAATCATGCTTTTGGTGTTATATCTAAAAACTCATCACCAAACTTAAGGTCACACAGCTTTTCTCCTATGTGTTCTGGAAGTTTTATATTATATTTTGAATTTAGGTATATTATCCAGTTTGAAATAAACTTTGTATGAGATGTGAGATATGTGTTGATGAATTTTTAAACTTTTTGCTTTTGAACATCCAGTTTTCCTTTAGCATTTTTGAAAACACTGTCATTTCTCCATTGTATTGCCTTTGCATCTTTGTTAAGATCATAGTCTATTCAGGCTACTATAACAAAATGCCATAGACATAAATAACAGAAATTTATTCTTTAGAGTTCTCAAGTACAGAAACTCCAAGGTCAGGGCACCAGCCGACTCCGTGTCTGGGGGTGGTTTGTTTCCTGGTTCGTAGATGGTGCCTTCTCACTGTGATCTCACATAGCCGAAGGGATGAAGAGCTTTCTTGGGTCTATCTAATAAGGGCAATAATCCCATTCATGAGGGTACCACCGTCATTATCTGATCACATCCCCAAAGGCCCCACATCCTGTTATTGTCTTATCTTTATATACTGTCAAACTTGATTTGCCAAAATTTTGTTTTAGAATTTTTGCATCTACATTCCTAAGGGATATTGGTCTGTGACTTTTTTTCCTTGTTATGTTACTCTGTGGTTTTAGTATTTGGATAATGCAAATCTCTTCTGTGCTCTTCAATTTTCTAAAACAGTTTGTGTAAAATTAGTAGGATTTCTTCATAAAATGTTAGGAGTTCAACAGTGACACCAACTAGGTCTGGAATTTTCTTTGTGGGAAGGTTTAAACTATAAATTCAATTTCTTTAATAAATATAGGGGTATTCATGTGACTTATTTATCGTTGAGTAAGCTTTGATAGTTACTGTCTTTAAAGGAATTGGTAATTTTATCTGAGTTGTTGAATTTATTGGCATAAAAATGTTAATAATGTTCCATGTTATCCTTTTAATACCTATCGGATCTATAGTGATGTTACCTCAATACCTGGTAATTTTGTGTCTCTTCCTTTTTTTCCTGATCAGTCTGCCTAGGAATTTATCAGTTTTATTACTCTTCCTCTGATTTTTCCCAGTTCTTTTTCTCTGTTCCATTTTGTTAATTTCTATTGTTATTTATTTCCTTCATTATGCTTACCTTTGGTTCAGTTTACTCCTCTTCCAGTCCTGTGGTGGAAGCTGAGGTCATTTGATTTGAGAACTTTCTTCTTTCCTAATTATAGGTGTTTGGTGCTGTAAATTTTCCCTTAAGTACTGCTTCAGCTGCATCCTCACATTTTGATACGTTGAGTTGACATTTTCTTTCAGTTCAAAATACTTTCTGATTATCCTTTTGATTATTTCTTGACCCATGGAATATTTAGAAGTAGGTTATTTAATTGCTACATACTTGGGGATTTTTCAGGTATCTTTCTGTTACTGATTTCTAATTTTATTATAATGAGAGAATGTAATTTTGTATAATTTGAGTTTTGTTTTTTGGTTTTTTTTTTTCCTTCTGAGACGGTGTTTTGCCTTTGTTGCCCAGGCTGGAGTGCAATGGCATGATCTTGGCTCACCACAACCTCTGACTCCCAGGTTCAGTGATTCTCCTGCCTCAGCCCCCTGAGTAGCTGGGATTACAAGCACACGCCACCACACTGGGCTAATATTGTATTTTCAGTAGAGATGGGGTTTCTCCATGTTGGTAAGGCTGGTCGTAAACTCCCGATCTCAGGTGATCTGCCCACTTCTGCCTTCCAAAGTGGCACACCTGGGATTACAGACGTGAGCCACTGTGCCCCACCAATTTGAGTTCTTTTAAATTTATTGAGACTTATTTTAACAACTAGAATACAAATGACATTGGAGAATATTCTGTGTGCATGTAGGAAGAATTTACTTTCTATTGTGTTTGGGTGTAGTAATCAATAAATGGCAATTAGATCAAGTTGGTTGATAATGTTGTTTAGATTTTCTATGTTTTTACAAATTTCCCATTTATTTATTGAAGCTAAAACTATGTAAACCTCTATGGATGGAAGAGAAGCCTACTATCTATGGGGAGGAATCCACAAGCATCCTGCTCGTGGAAGTGCAAGGACAGAATTTATTCTGCAAATTCAAAACCAGGGTTGCTGCATGTGAGAGGCTCAGTAAACAAGGAGAACTATAAATGTGGCACATAAGTCTTTTTAGGAATAGTTCAGAAAATCCAAAAAAAATGTGGAATGAACTGAAACTTATGATACATGCCAGTGACTAAAGTGACTTTGGGAATATTTGTTCAGAATAATGAGCAGTGGGCTGCAGTTTCAACCTGTTTTGCTTTCATGTCTATGCAGAGCATAGCACAAACATGGCTTAAGTGAGTTTGGGTTCCCAGTCCAGATGTATATTCCAAGGTAGCAGAGTAATGATCAAAACTGTTCTCAGTAAACTTTAGTCATGAAGAATGGGCGAAGTGTCCAGAAGACATGATCTGTCAGAGAAGACTTATGGTTGATTATTACAAACATTACAGCTTTTTATAAATCCCTCCTCCTTTTGACAGGTACATGACTGACATTTGAGGATTATTTATACCAAATTTCCCCAAGTTTACCTTGCTGAAATGTTTGTTGCATCCTATGCATTTTGACATGTAGCGTTTTTTTATTAATATTGTTATGCTTTTTACTTTTCTTTGATTAAATTGTTATTTTTGATGATATTTCTTCAATTAACAAGCAGTTGGAATATTTCTATTTAAACTCTTGTTATTCTAGTTTAATTGTTCTATGGCAAAAATGTAGTTTGTAACATTTCTGATTTCTACTACACTATGACATATCTATATAAATGGTTTATTGAACTTGGAAAATGAGGTTACATTTTCACCTTTTGGTGTTCAGATCTTGAGGTATGACAATTTAATTTTTAAAAATCATTGTTCAAATATCTTATGCTTTTAATTTTTTTACTTGGCTCTGTCATAGATTAATGCATTTGTATTTTATCTATTTTTTAATTATATAAAATATACTCCCCAACATTGTGTTGATAATTGATAGAATTTTTTAAAAACATACTTGGTGGTATATGATTTCCTGTATAAACATTCATGACAGTCAGATGTTTTATCATAAAATCACCTACCTAAAAGACCTGAATTTTGAGGTTCTCCCCCCAGTTTTATGTTTTAATATTGCTACTTCTGCTTTCTTTTTTGTTCATATCTGCTAACTTTTCTTTCTTTTTTTCATACTTTAAGTTCTAGGGTACATGTGCACAACGTACAGGTTTGTTACATATGTGTACATGTGCCATGTTGGTGTGCTGCACCCATTAACTAGTCATTTACATTAGGTATATCTCCTAATGCTATCCCTCCCTTCTCCCCCCTCCCCACAATAGGACCCGGTGTGTGATGTTCCCCTTCCCGAGTCCAAGTGATCTCATTGTTCAGTTCTCACCTATGAGTGAGAACAGAGGTGTTTGGTTTTCTGTTCTTGCGATAGTTTGCTGAGAATGATGGTTTCTCAGCTGCATCCATGTCCCTACAAAGGACACGAACTCATCCTTTTTTATGGCTGCATAGTATTCCATGGTGTATATGTGCCACATTTTCTTAATCCAGTCTGTCACTGATGGACGTTTGGGTTGATTCCAAATCTTTGCTATTGTGAATAGTGCCACAATAAACATACGTGTGCGTGTGTCTTTATAGCAGCATGACTTATAATCCTTTGGATATATACCCAGTAATGGGATGGCTGGGTCATACGGTATTTCTAGTTCTAGATCCTTGAGGAATCACCACACTGTCTTCCACAATGGTTGAACTAGTTTACAGTCCCACCAACAGTGTAAAAGTGTTCCTATTTCTCCATATCCTCTCCAGAACCTGTTGTTTCCTGATTTTTTAATGATTTGCCATTCTAACTGGTGTGAGATGGTATCTCATTGTGGTTTTGATTTGCATTTCTCTGATGGTGAGTGATGATGAGCATTTTTTCATGTGTCTGTTGGCTATATGAATGTCTTCTTTTGAGAAGTATCTGTTCCTGTCCGTTGCCCACTTTTTGATGGGGTTGTTTGTTTTTTTCTTGTAAATTTGATTGAGTTCTTTGTAAGTTCTGGATATTAGCCCTTCGTCAGATGAGTAGATTGCAAAAATGTTCTCCCATTCTGTAGGTTGCCTGTTCACTTTGATGGTAGTTTCTTTTGCTGTGCAGAAGCTCTTTAGTATAATTAGATCCCATTTGTCAATTTTGGCTTTTGTTGCCATTGCTTTTGGTGTTTTAGACATGAAGTCCTTGCCCATGCCTATGTCCTGAATGGTATTACCTAGGTTTTCTTCTAAGGATTTTATGGTTTTAGGTCTAACATTTAAGTCTCTAATCCATCTTGAATTAATTTTCATATAAGGAGTAAGGAAAGGATCCAGTTTCAGCTTTCTACTTATGGCTAGCCAATTTTCCCAGCACCATTTATTAAATAGGGAATCCTTTCCCCATTTCTTGTTTTTGTCAGGTTTGTCAAAGATCAGATGGCTGTAGATGTGTTGTTATTTCTGAGTGCTCTGTTCTGTTCCATTGGTCTATATCTCTGTTTTGGTATCAGTACCATGCTGTTTTGGTTACTGTAGCCTTGTAGTATAGTTTGAAGTCAGGTAGCGTGATGCCTCCAGCTTTGTTCTTTTGGCTTAGGATTGTCTTGGCAATGCGGGGTTTTTTTTGGTTCCATGTGAACTTTAAAGCAGTTTTTTCCAATACTGTGAAGAAAGTCATTGGTAGCTTAATGGAGATGGCATTGGATCTATAAATTACCTTGGGCAGTATGGCCATTTTCACAATATTGATTCTTCCTATCCATGAGCATGGTATGTTCTTCCATTTGTTTGTGTCCTCTTTGATTTCACTGAGCAGTGGTTTGTAGTTCTCCTTGAAGAGGTCCTTTACATCCCTTGTAAGTTGGATTCCTAGGTATTTTATTCTCTTTGAAGCTATAGTGAATGGGAGTTCATGCATGATTTGGCTCTCTGTTTGTCTGTTACTGGTATATAAGAATGCTTGTGAGTTTTGCACATTGATTTTGTATGCTGAGACTTTGCTGAAGTTGCTTATCAGCTTAAGGAGATTTTGGACTGAGACAATGGGGTTTTCTAAATATACAATCATGTCATCTGCAAACAGGGACAATTTGGCTTCTTCTTTTCCTAACTGAATACCCTTGATTTCTTTCTCTTGCCTGATTTCCCTAGCCAGAACTTCCACCACTATGTTGAATAGGAGTGGTGAGAGAGGGCATCCCTGTCTTGTGCCAGTTTTCAAAGGGAATGCTTCCAGTTTTTGCCCATTCAGTATAATATTGACTGTGGATATGTCATAAATAGCTCTTATTATTTTGAGATACTTTCCATCAATACCGAATTTATTGAGAGTTTTTAGCATGAAGGGCTGTTGAATTTTGTCAAAGGCCTTTTCTGCATCTATTGAGATGATCATGTGGTTTTTGTCTTTAGTTCTGTTTATATGCTGGATTACATTTATTGATTTGCGTATGTTGAACCAGCCTTGCATCCCAGGGATGAAGCCCACTTGATCATGGTGGATAAGCTTTTTGATGTGCTGCTGGATTCGATTTGCCAGTATTTTATTGAGGATTTTTGTCTCGATGTTCATCAGGGATATTGGTCTAAAATTCTCTTTTTTTGTTGTGTCTCTGCCAGGCTTTGGTATCAGGATGATGTTGGCCTCATAAAATGAGTTAGGGAGGATTCCCTCTTTTTCTATTGATTGGAATAGTTTCAGAAGGAATGGTACCAACTTCTCCTTGTACCTCTGGTAGAATTCAGCTGCGAATCCGTCTGGTCCTGGACTATTTTTGGTTGGTAGGCTATTAATTATGGCCTCAATTTCAGAGCCTGCTGTTGGTCTATTCAGGGATTCAACTTCTTCCTGGTTTAGTCTTGGGAGAGTGTAAGTGTCCAGGAAATTATCCATTTCTTCTAGGTTTTCTAGTTTGTTTGCATACAGGTGTTTATAGTATTCTCTGATGGTAGTTTATATATCTGTGGGGTCGATGGTGATATCTCCTTTATCATTTTTTATTGCATCTATTTGATTCTTCTCTCTTTTCTTCTTTATTAGTCTTGCTAGTGGTCTATCAATTTTGCTGATCTTTTCAAAAACCAGCCCCTGGATTCATTGATTTTTTGGAGGGTTTTTTGTGTCTCTATTTCCTTCAGTTCCGCTTTGATCTTAGTTATTTCTTGCTTTCTGCTAGCTTTTGAATGTGTTTGCTCTTGCTTCTCTAGTTCTTTTAATTGTGATGTTAGGGTGTCAGTTTTAGATCTTTCCTACTTTTTCTTGTGGGCATTTAGTGCTATAAATTTCCCTCTACACACTGCTTT
This sequence comes from Trachypithecus francoisi, assembly GCF_009764315.1. Lineage (NCBI taxonomy): Eukaryota > Metazoa > Chordata > Mammalia > Primates > Cercopithecidae > Trachypithecus > Trachypithecus francoisi. The sequence goes on from NW_022681469.1 coordinate 35,659,344, forward strand.
AAATGTGTCCCAGAGATTTTGGTATGATGTATCTTTGTTCTCATTGGTTTCAAAGAACATCTTTATTTCTGCCTTCATCTCGTTATGTACCCAGTAGTCATTCAGGAGCAGGTTGTTCAGTTTCCATGTAGTTGAGCGGTTTTGATTGAGTTTCTTAGTCCTGAGTTCTAGTTTGACTGCACTGTGTTCTGAGAGACAGTTTGTTATAATTTCTGTTCTTTGACATTTGCTGAGGAGTGCTTTACTTCCAACTATGTGGTCAATTTTGGAATAAGTGCTATGTGGTGCTGAGAAGAATGTATATTCTGTTGATTTGGGGTGGGGAGTTCTGTAGATGTCTATTAGGTTCACTTGGTGCAGAGTTGAATTCAATTCCTGGATATCCTTGTTAACTTTCTGTCTCATTGATCTCTCTAATGTTAACAGTGGGGTGTTAAAATCTCCCATTGTTATTGTATGGGAGTCTAAGTCTCTTTGTAAGTCTCTAAGGACTTGCTTTATGAATCTGGATGCTCCTGTATTGGGTACATATATATATTTAGGATAGTTAGCTCTTCCTGTTGAATTGATCCCTTTACCATTATGTAATGGCCTTCTTTGTCTCGTTTGATCTTTGATGGTTTAAAGTCTGTTTTATCAGAGACTAGGATTGCAACCCCTGCTTTTTTTTGTTTTCCATTTGCCTGGTAGATCTTCCTCCATCCCTTTATTTTGAGCCTATATGTATCTCTTCATGTGAGATGGGTCTCCTGAATACAGCAAACTGATGGGTCTTGACTCTTTATCCAATTTGCCAGTCTGTGTCTTTTAATTGAACCATTTAGTCCATTTACATTTAAGGTTTATATTGTTATGTGTGAACTTGATCCTGTCATTATGATATTAGCTGGTTATTTTGCTTGTTAGTTGATGCAGTTTCTTCCTAGCATCAATGATCTTTACATTTTGGCATGTTTTTGCAATGGCTGGTACCTGTTGTTCCTTTCCATGTTTTTTGCTTCCTTCAGTATCTCTTGTAGGGGAGGCCTGGTGGTGACAAAATCTCTAAGCATTTGCTTGTCTGTAAAGGGTTTTATTTCTCCTTCACTTGTGAAACTTAGTTTGGCTCTATATGAAATTCTGGGTTGAAAATTCTTTTCTTTAAGAATGTTGAATATTGGTCTCCACTCTCTTCTGGCTTGGAGAGTTTCTGCCGAGAGATCTGCTGTTAGTCTGGTGGGCTTTTCTTTGTGCATAACCCGACCTTTGTCTCTGGCTGCCCTTAACATTTTTTCCTTCATTTCAACTTTGGTGAATCTGACCATTGTGTGTCTTGGAGTTGCTCTTCTCGAGGAGTATCTTTGTGGCGTTCTCTGTATTTCCTGAATTTGAATGTTGGCCTGCCTTACTAGGTTGGGGAAGTTCTCCTGGATGATATCCTGAAGAGTGTTTTCCAACTTGTTTCCATTTTCCCCCTCACTTTCAGGCACCCCAATCAGACGTAGATTTGGTCTTTTCACATAATCCTATATTTCTTGGAGGCTTTGTTCATTTCTTTTTATTCTTTTTTCTCTGCACTTCTCTTCTCGCTTCATTTCATTCATTTGATCTTCAATCGCTGATACTCTTTCTTCCAGTTGATCGAGTCGGTTACTGAAGCTTGTGCATTTGTCACGTAGTTCTCGTGTTATGGTTTTCATCTCTATCAGTTCTTTTAAGGACTTCTCTACATTGGTTATTCTAGTTAGCCATTTGTCGAATCTTTTTTCAAGGTTTTTAGTTTCCTTGCACTGGTTACATAGTTCCTCCTTTAGCTCTGAGAAGTTTGATCAACTGAAGCCTTCTCTCAACTCGTCAAAGTCATTCTCCATCCAGCTTGTTCCGTTGCTGGCGATGAGTTGCATTGCTTTAGAGGGGGAGATGCGCTCTGATTTTTTGAATTTCCAACTTTTCTGCCCTGCTTTTTCCCCATCTTTGTGGTTTTATCTGCCTTTTCTCTTTGATGATGGCGATGTACTGATGGGGTTTTGGTGTAGGTGTCCTTTCTGTTTGTTAGTTTTCCTTGTAACAGTCAGGACCCTCAGCTGCAGGTGTGTTGGAGTTTGTTGAGGTCCACTTCAGACCCTGTTTGCCTGGGTATCAGCAGCAGAGGCTGCAGAAGATAGAATATTGCTGAACAGCAAGTGTTGCTGTCTGATTCTTGCTCTGGGAGCTTCGTCTCAGGGGTGTACCCAGCTGTGTGAGGTGTGAGGTATTAGTCTGCACCTAGTAGGGGATGTCTCCCAGTTAGGCCACTCAGGGGTCAGAGACCCACTTGAGCAGGCAGTCTGTCCGTTCTCAGATCTCAACCTCCGTGCTGGGGGATCCACTGGTCTTTTCAAAGCTGTCAGACAGGGACATTTACCTCTTCTGAGGTTTCTGCTGCTTTTTGTTTAGCTATGCCCTGTCCCTAGAGGTGGAGTCTACAGAGGCAGGCAGGCCTCCTTGAGCTGTGGTGGGCTCCCCCAAATTCGAACTTCCCAGCAGCTTTGTTTACCTGCTTAAGCCTCAGCCATGGCAGGCGCCCCTCCCCCAGCCTTGCTGCCACCTTGCAGTTAGATCTCAGACTGCTGTGCTAGCAATGAGGGAGGCTCCGTGGGCGTGGGACCCTCCAGGCCAGGTGTGGGATATAATCTGGTGTGCTGTTTGCTAAGACCCTTGGTAAAGCACAGTATTAGGGTGGGAGTTACCCGATTTTCCAGATGTTGTGTGTCTCACTTTCCTTTGGCTAGGAAAAGGAATTCCCTTCACCCTTGCGCTCCCCAGGTAAGGCGATGCTTCGCCCTGCTTCAGCTCTCGCTGATCGGGCTGCACCCAGGGACCAGCGCCAACTGTCTGAGACGCCCCAGTGAGATGAACCCGGTACCTCAGTTGAAAATGCAGAAATCACCTGTCTTCTGTGTTGCTCACACTGGGAGCTGGAGGCTGGAGCTGTTTGTGTTCGGCCATCTTGGGCGTGCCCCCTCTGCTAACCTTTTAAATTTCACCTTTGGTGTCAGTTTTTTTCAAGTGGCCCCTCTGAAAACATCATATCCCTAGAATTTTGCAAAATTATCTCATTTTCAACAGGAAAATATCTGTATAATCATTTCATATTTTAAACATAACTATTATGCTTTTTTTTTCTTGTTTTCTGTACTATTTAAAATATTTTTTCTTTTTTTTGCATAAGCTCATAGTTGTTATTATCTTCTGCAGTGACTTGAAATGTTAGGCATTCTTCTGAAAGTTTCTCAAAGACTTTCTTAAAGCATGATAAACTGTCAAATAGCTTGATAAGCTGCTCTTTTCTCTAGTTCCGAGTTGCTTAAGTTCGGGTTTCCCATCTTCTGCTACGATGTTCACTTTCTGAAATGAGAAAGCAGAAGTTTGGATAACAACATTTATGTGCTTTTTTGACAGTTTTTCATTTATTTGGTAGTATCTGAACTATATCTTTTCAAAATTCCCCAGGGTTTCTTACATAGGGATAAATTCCTTTCAGATTTTTAGTACTGATTCAGGTCTCTCTCATTCTCCTGTCTTTCATATTTCTTTTATCATTTTAGCAGTGACATAGGAGAGGGGAGGTAGAAGTTTGCATAGAAGCTTCTATCTTGTCAGAAATTTGGTATGCCATATTTTAAGAGGTACTATGATAAATCAGAGGAGCTTGACTTACATGGACAGAAAATGAGTCAAATGATGCACAATTGAAGAAATAGAAATATTTATGTCTAGAGAAGATAAAATATAAATGAGGGGTAATTGCTCCCTTCACATACCTAAAGGAGTACCATGTGGCCCAAGAAACAACCTGACGCAGTGTTGCCTCACAAGCTAGTATTAGAACCAGGGTGGGCCAATTAAACCTGTTCAAGCTGTTCAGAGAAGAATCCTTTCTTAAACGTGGGGTTGAACAATTTAATTTCTCAAGTTCTTTTCAACCCTATTCTTTTGTTAATGTAAATAAAGTTGACATTTTTGAATTGTGGGATACAAAAGAGTTTTCTTCTGCAAATTTAGTATATGTAAAAATTAAATGAAAACTTGGTAAAATACATGCATCTGAGCTCAGAAATTTTGATTTATTTAAATTTGGGCAGCGCATTTTTTATTGATAGTAACCAGGGCTTTAAAATATCATAAATATTGTGATAACATAATGCATTAGTTTGAGTAAACAGTAAATGTAATTACTTTATAACGTCTGTGACTATAATTTAGAGTTTTTTAAATAAATGGAAAATGGCACCTAAGTGAATGAAGGAAATGACTGATATCAACAATTCTACATAAAACTATATCAACTTGGGTTCTTGGGGAAGCAGACACCAGGATGTAATTGGAAGTGAAAGATAAAGAGGAAAAGGAGCAGAGGAAGGAAAAGGAAATCTTCAGTTTGAGATGAGATTTGACACCTCATCAATTGAGAGAGGGAAGGAAAGAAGATGGGGTATGGAGAGTCTTAGCTCTAAGGAAGGCTAAGCCAGCCCAACAATTGGCTCTGGTATGATTGACCACAGAAAAGTCCATTGTTGGGCAGATACAGCCTGGTTCTGACTCCCACATGGTGCTTGGTCATTGATGAGAACTTTGTAGGCAGAATGTGACCTCAGCTTCAACAAGGCAGCAGATCTGAAATGCTGTAGTTGGAACTGTCAATTACCTTTACCCTTTGTGACAGGTACTGTCTTGAAGGGAGATGTGAACAGTGCACACTCATGGCTGCCACAAAGTCCAAGTCATATTTTTGTCAATGCTAGGCAGTATGAATGCTCACTTGGAGACATAATTTGACATTATCTGTACTGTTTCCCTTTGGCTTCTGTTTGTTTGACTCTACTTTTATTAAGTCTCTCAGCTTCCATTTTGTCACTTTTTCTCGCACATCAGGTATACAATATAAATGATTCTATCCGTGTATACTTCTGTTTAAATTGATGTAAAAATAAAATACTCCTCGTCAGGATGTGATCATAAAAAAGTGGGATTTTAAAAACTCAAGAGTCTATTGTGTTATTCCTCTAGTCTGGCGGCAAGAAGAACTTACACGTATTAACCAATCTTTCACTGGAGCTGAAAGGAAAGCTGCTCTGTGTGAACTTCTGGAAAAAGAGACTCAGATAATTGCTTCTATTGGGAGACATAGATACACTGCTTATATGGCGAATCAGGAAGCAGCAATACAAGCTTTTTTGGATAAGGTTAGTGAAGTAACTACTGTTTAAATATGAATGTATTCTGAATTTAAAAATGTAGAATAATGTACCAGACAAAAGACTTAGATTACAAGAATTTACATGAATTTTGTTTAGGATTTTGATGACATATTTCTTAAAATGTGATAAATATTTTTTTCCGGTATAGCTTTAGATTTTAATAGCAGCCTAGGGTAAAAATTGATAGGTAATATGAAATCCATACATTCTTAATTAAGGAGATTGGCCATGAAGCAAAAGATGGAGACACATTTCTTGTGACTGTGTTCATTTAGATTTAGATTGGCTATATAAATTAGATAAGTTGTATACCGTGATAAAATGCAGAATATTAAAGTCACAAAACATCTAGGTCTGGGGTGCTCTGATGGTAAGCAACATGGGAGAAATAGCTATAGACTAGGATTTTTGCTTTGGCTCACATCATTAACTGACTTCAAATTTCTGACAGAAAGAATATATGATTATTGAAAACCACGAAAACATATAATTAAGGAAAAAACTAAAGTAATTACCACTTTTGTGGTCAAACTACCTGTTTGATATTGAATAGCCTGTTTCCATAGTGACCAATTTTCTTTTATAAACCTGGTCTTTCCAAACAATTTAAAGCCAATTCAGCTACAGAAGAAAAGGGGTGTATTTCTCTAAGATGTTAGCCTGTAGTGCTTCTATTTCTATGGTTCTTATTATTTGAGGACATTTGTTCTTAAAAATCATAGTTTTGATATTCTAAATGCCCTCTTCTCATCTTATTCACTTCTTTATTTGATCTCAGTTTATCTATGCCTTTAACTACTGCCTGCATCCCAGAACTCCCTATAGGTCCATGCCAGATCTCTTTAAGGAGCTTCCACATCATATATCCAATGGCCTGCTGTCACTGCTCTTTGGATATCCCAAGATTACACTTCAAGGAGACGTGATGAACCCTAAGTCATATCACCTTACTATCCCTTGCCCCCTCGCCTATAAACTGATCTTGTTCTGCATCATATAACCTATCTGTATGAAATTTCATCATCTAATCAGTTGCTCCAGACAGAAACCTGGGTATTATTTTTGACTTCTCCATCTAGCCACCAACCTGTTTATTCTATTGCTTAATACCTCCTTAATTCTTTTTTTAATCCTTGGTCAATTATTTAATAGCGATTTTGAGCACTTACTAAGTACTCTGCTTTAGCATACATTGTTCCTTTTTTTTATTATACTTTAAGTTCTAGGGTACATGTGCACAACATGCAGGTTTGTTACATAGGTATACATGTGCCATGTTGGTTTGCTGCACCCATTAACTCGTCATTTACATTAGGTATTTCTCCTAATGCTATCCCTCCCCCTGCTTCCCACTTCATGGCAGGCCCCTGTGTGTGATATTCCCCACCCTCTGTCCAAGTGTTCTCATTGTTCAGTTCCCACCTGTAAGTGAGAACTTGCAGTGTTTGGTTTTCTGTCCTTGTGATAGTTTGCTCAGAATGATGGTTTCCAGCTTCATCCCTGCAAAGGACATGAACTCATCCTTTTTTTATGGCTGCATAGCATTCCATGGTGTATATATGCCACATTTTCTTAATCCAGTCTATCATTGATGGACATAATGGGTTAGTTCCAAGTTTTTGCTGTTGTGAAGAGTGCCACAATAAACATACGTGTGCATGTGTCTTTATAGTAGCATGATTTATAATCCTTTGGGTATATACCCAGTAATGGGATCACTAAGTCAAATGGTATTTCTAGTTCTAGATCCTTGAGGAATCGCCACACTGTCTTCCATGATGGTTGAACTTGTTTACAGTCCCACCAACAGTGTAAAAGTGTTCCTATTTCTCCACATCCTCTCCAGCATCTGTTGTTTCCTGACTTTTTAATGATCGCCATTTTAACTGGTGTGAGATGGTATCTCATTGTGGTTTTGATTTGCATTTCTCTGATCACCAGTGATGATGAGCATTGTTTCATGTGTCTGTTAACTGCATAAATGTCTTCTTTTGAGAAGTGTCTGTTCACATCCTTCACCCACTTTTTGATGGGGTTTTTTCCTTGTAAATTTGTTTAAGTTCTTTGTAGATTCTGGATATTAACCCTTTGTCAAACGGGTACATTGCAAAAATTTTCTTCCATTCTGTAGGTTGCCTGTTTACTCTGATGGTAGTTTCTTTTGCTGTACAGAAGCTCTTTAGTTTAATTGGATCCCATTTGCCTATTTTGACTTTTATTGCCATTGCTTTTGGTGTTTTAGTCATGAAGTCCTTGCCCATGCCTATGTCCTGAATGGTATTGCCTAGGTTTTCTTTTAGGGTTTTTATGGTTTTAGGTCTAACATTTAAGTCTTTAATCCATCTTGAATTAATTTTTCTATAAAGTGTGTAAGGAAGGGATTCAGATTCAGCTTTCTACATATGGCTAGCCAGTTTTCCCAGCACCACTCATTAAATAGGGAATCCTTTCCCCATTTCTTGTTTTTGTCAGGTTTGTCAAAGATCAGATGGTTTTAGATGTATGGTGTTATTTCGGAGGGCTCTATTCTGTTCCATTGGTCTATATCTCTGTTTTGGTACCAGTAGCATGCTGTTTTGGTTACTGTAGCCTTGTAGTATAGTTTGAAGTTAGGTAGCATGATGCTTCCAGCTTTGTTCTCTTTGCTTAGGATTGTCTTGGTAATGCGGGCTATTCTTTGGTTCCATATGAACTTTAAAGTAGTTTTTTCCAATTCTGTGAAGAAAGTTATTGGTAACTTGATGGGGATGGCATTGAATCTGTAAATTACCTTGGGTAGTATGGCCATTTTCACGATATTGATTCTTCCTATCCATGAGCATGGCATGTTCTTCCATTTGTTTGTGTCCTCTTTTATTTCATTGAGCAGTGGTTTGTAGTTCTCCTTGAAGAGGTCCTTCACATCCCTTGTAAGCTGGATTCCTAATACCTCTTTAATTCTTTTCTTCTTCCTTTCCAAACCCACTACCATTGCCTGTAGGGAAAAGGCTCTGCCCTGGTGTCCTGATGAGCCTGCATATATCAAATAGGCCTTCCTATCTCCCCTGGGAGAATGTCATGAGACAGGTCTTGCCTTATCTTGTGTGCATGAGCTTGACCCTGACTTAATTGAATCTGGATTTTCTTCTCATCTGGATTCCTTTATGTTTCCAAACTGAGCTGCTGCCTCCAGTTTCACTTCTCAGTTCTCTCCTCCATTATCTACATCACTGCCAACGTGGCCTCACTAAACACAACTCTGACCCTGTCCTTCCTCACTGCCCTTAGGGAACAAAGATTTTTGTGTTTGCAAACCTCACTTATCTCACTGTTGCATCACCGCCATTTCTCCCTGCATACTGTACCCATACTGCTTCAGCCATGCTCAGTTACTTGCATATCCCCAGAAAGACCAGGTACTCTCGATCCTTTTGCACTGGGTGCCTTTACATGGAATATCCTTTCCTTCCTTCCTTAGTAGCTAGCTATTGACCCTGTAAAACAAGCTCAGATGCCTCTTCTTTCAGAAAGCAAATGCTGGTCCACCTACTTTAGCCTGTAGTATATGGTCTCATGAGACTGTCTCATCTCTGTCTTTATACATAGTGTGCAGTCTTTATTGTATCTACATGCCCGAATCCTTTCTAGATTTTGAACCTTTAAAGGAAAGAGTTGTCATTTATCTCTTTATCCTCATATCTTAGCACAGTTCTTACTACAGTGTCAATAAATGTTTGTGGAAGAAGGTAGGGAGGAAGAATAAGGGACACAAATAGTGGTTGTATAATTTTGTATTCCAACTATCATCAAGAAATTATGTAATGTAGATACTGTCATTTAAAATGCTTAAATATCTTAATTCTAGGAAAGATGAATTTATTTTAGGAAAGCTATAATATTCATACTTCTCCAGAGTCATCTTTCGAAATAAACTTATTTATTTAGCAAGTTGCTTTATCTGCATCCTGCTTTATCACTGGGATAATTGTTAACCTCACCAGAGAAGAGAGTATGGGCCCAGGGCAACATGAATGTTCGAAGGAGATGGAAACCCCTGAGTGTCCGTGGACAAGGAAGATGGGTGTCACCTTTCTTTACTTGATGCTGAGCCTTCTGCAGAATTTTCCCACTAGTGCCATCATACTGTTTTTTATTTCCTGCAAACTATTTAAAATTCTATTGTTGTATATACTTACCCAATGTCTATTCTTCTTTATGCCCAGAACATTCCCTACCCCAGGCCCCATGTCTAGCATTGTTTGTAAACATTTAACTAAGCTTTTTGAAATTATGGAGTATCCATAAATGGATCAAGACCCAACATAGGAAAGTGATTCCAGAGTCAGTTGATGACCACTACCCTTTCTCATGAGGTGTGGCACTCTAAGAAGGTTTTCATGTAAACCTCACCAAAAAGAAAAAAATAAAGTGAAATGGAGAAATTTAAAAATTCTGTTTATCAGAATTCCTAGGAGGAAGGAAGATCTATTTTTTGTTTTTGTTTTTTTTGTAAATACTTTGATAAGCTATTGGGGTGGAATTTGAGACCCTGAAGGATCCTGAGTCCAGGAAGAATTGTTCTATTCCAGGAAAATGGAGGTTTTCAAGAGTTGTCCTAGAGGGAAATAGATAAGGTAAAGTGAGGAGGCAGTTGGAAGGCAGTGGGTGTACAGTGTGACTTTTTGTGACTTCTTTAGTTATATGACTAAATAAAGGAAATATTAAATGCAACATAATTTTATTTTTGGAAAGGGAGAGCAAACCAGATAAATAAGTTGGGCTCCCTGTCCAGATGGATACAGGGTAACACACAAAGGTGAAAGGCAGAGAATTGAGGGAAGGATGAAGTTAGCCACAAGAATTCGTAGAAATCAAGGCAAAGGCATTTTGTAGGTGACATGGTTTAGAATTGGAATTCTAAACCCACAGTTACCCCAGCTGATAAACCAGTTAATCTCGTCAATCTCCAGGCTAAATTCGAAGGAAGTTGACATTTTAGTTTATACAATGGGATTTTCTTTCAGTTTTGACTAAAGACTTGTATTAGGACAGGAAGAACACACCACAATATGGATCAGTTATACTTGATGACAACTCCCAGTCAGTTCACATAGCCTAATTAGTCCAGTGTTTAAAAATATTGACTAACAGTGACTTCTGGCCTGCTTTTAGCCTGCTATAGTAAATTAAAAACTCACTGCTACTCTCATTCAGAATCATTTAAATCACCTTTTTGTATATGATGCTATACTAAGAAGACAAGATAAATTTTATTCTTCTGATGTGAATACTTATAAAATGTCTGTTTTTCTCTATGCTTGTCAATCTCCCCCACTCCAAGCCTAGTATTATCTCTAATATTCAGGAGGAGTCAGTGTAGATTTCATAAAACTTGAATGAAGTAACTTATTATTCTGAAGTTTTTAATTTTTAAGAAAAGATAGCTTATAATTAATCCCTGACAGTAGACAAGGTCAGAGTTTTTTTGCATGTCAAAATTAACAAACAACCAGTGCCATATGTGAATTTGAAGATCTACATTTAACACCACAATATACAGATACATCCAGAGAAACATTTACTTTCCTTTAATTTGGAAATAACTTTGGAGAATACAATTTTATATTTTAGTTTCAGTTTCACTTTTTTGAGTCCAAATACTGTGTGATTTATTGAACCAATATTTTATTTTTAATTCTTTTGTCCTGAACATAGAATGTCTCTGAATAATGAGTGATACAGTCTTAAATTTGTCCAGTCAAAGCATTGAACTAATAGATTATAATAGACTGTATACTAAGTCCTCATTCATAATAAAAGGCTAACTCTAAAGATTTTTAAAAGCATTATATAATTAGTAATTTTAACCCACCAAGCATTGACTTCCACAGGGTATCAAATATTAAAAACTTGGCTGGGCATGGTGGCTCATGCCTGTAATCCAAGAACTTTGGGAGGCCGAGGCAGGTGGATCACAAGGTCAGGAGTTTGAGACCAGCCCAACTAACATGGTGAAACCACGTCTCTACTAAAAATACAAAAAAAAAAAAAAAAAAAAAGATTACCCAGGTGTTGTGGTGGGTGCCTGTAATCCTAGCTACTTGGGAGGCTGAGGCAGGAGAATCACTTGAACCTGGGAGGTGGAAGCTGCAGTGAGCCTAGATTGCACCATTGCACTCCAGCCTGGGCAACAGAGTGAGACTCCGTCAGAAAAGCAAAAAACAAAAAAACAAGAAAACTCAGAGAGCTTGACAGAGGTGAAGAAATTCAGGTTAAAAAGTTTGAATCAAAAATCATCAGCTGGTTTCTAATATATCTTTGAGTGTTATTTACCCAAACTGTGTAAAGAGACCATTTGAATTTCTGTAAGATATTTTTCCTTGAGTCAAGGCCATTTATTTATTTGATGCCCGTTGATTTGTACACTATTCACAATCACAGGCTTAAAAAACTGCAGTCCACATTAGCTGTGTCTTTTCAATGCTTTTTCTCCATACCCAGGTAGCTAACAGTTAGTGGGGCAGGAAAATGCCACTGCCTCTTTCTGAACACTGCATGAAGTAAAGGCGCTGCTATAGCTGAGCAAAACCCCTGTGCTGTGTAAAAGAAAAGTTGATCACTATACAGTAGCTTCTGTGGGGAGTTAGGGCTATTCTTAATTTGTGTCCTTAGGGGCTTGAGATTCAATTTAGGAGGAAGAAAATATCTACTCTCCTAGTGCAGTCATTTCTTCTTTTTTGTGGAAGCCTGCTGCTCTCAAGGTTCTTGTTATTTCTCCACCTTCCTTTCCCTGAAATGTGTCTTCCTGCTGTTCTTCTGTTTCTCTCTTCCAGGGTCTGTGCTGTCTCATTTGTTGGCAGCTAAATGGAATTTATTATGTTCCTATTTTCTGAAGCAATTTAAGCACATGATTGTTGTATATCTCTTATCACAGCCAAAGCTTTCAAAGAAAAAAGGAAATAGGGAAGAGAAATAAGCAAAGTTGGCATTTTTCCTGTGTCAGAGTAGAAAACACCTTAAACCCTGAAATCAAAAAAGCCTAGGCTTGAAGATCAAGTTATCTGTGTTGGCAGAAATACATCTAAGTATAAAAACAGCTTTGCTGAACAGATTTTTTAATATCTTTTCAGTGCCAACTCTAGGGAACTTGAACTTCAAATCTAGGATTCTTTGATTGTATCACTCAGTTCCCCTTAATCTGGCTAACTCCTAGTTATTCTTCAGATTCCATCTTAGATACTTCCTTTTTACCAGTTAAGTGCTTCATAGTAACCCACAGTTACCTATTTATCTACAGTCATCAAGCGTATTCATCTTTTTTTCTAATTACTTATTTTCTTATCCTTCCATCCCATGCGATTTGAGAGTTCTTGAAACCAGGATAGTATTTTATCTACTCAGTGCCTAATACATTGATTAATGTATAGTAAACACAGTAAATATTTGTTGAATGAATAAAGAGTACTGTAGACACTGAGATATATAGAACTACATGAGAAATTTCTTTCCTCCCTCCCTCCCTCTCTCCTTTCTTCCTTCCTTCCTTCTTTCTTTCCTTTCTGTCTTTCCTTTCTGTCTTTCCTTCCTTTCTTCTTTCCTTTCCTTTCCTTGCCTTTGCCTTTGCCCTTGCTCTTGCCCTTGCCTTTGCCTTTGCCCTTGCCCTTGCCCTTTCCTTTCCTTCATTCTTTCTGGGTCTTGCACTGTTGCCCAGGCTGGAGTGCAGTGGCGCAATCTTGGCTCACTCCAACTTCCACCTTTTGGGTTGAAGCAATTCTCCTGCCTCAGCCTCACAAGTAGCTGGGATTACAGGTGAGTGCCACCACACTCTGCTAAATTTTGTGTTTTTAGTAGAGATGGGTTATCACCATGTTGGCCAGGCTGGTCCTGAACTCCTGACCTCAAATGATCTGCCCGCTTTGGCCTCCCAAAGTGCTGAAATTACAGGTGTGAGCCACTGTGCCCGGCTGAGAAATTTATTTCTCATACTCTTTTGGGAGAAATGGAATTAGCAAACATAAAACAATTATAAAGCAATTTGGATCCAAATTTCACTGCCTCTAGTCACTGAAATAGAGACACTGTGTATTTCTGTTTGTGTGTTTTTACAAGTACAATAGGATTTCATGTACAAGTGATATAATTGTTTCAAACCATAGTAGTTAGAGCAATCTTTACGGAAGAGGTAGGGTTTAAGTGCCAAATTGAAAAGTGGAAAGGACTTAGATGAAGAATATATTTGGAAACCAAGATCTGACCACATTATGCTATATTTGTTAGGGCTACAAACCTGGGGGGAAGATAGAGTTAAATCCGTCTATCAACTGAAAAATACAATGTGATAGGTAAAGTAGGTGTTTCATAGAAAGTTCATTATATTTGAATTATTACAAATGAAATAATTTACCACCCTGCAGATCAAAAGGTGTTGTTCAAATTACTGGAAGAAAAAGAATTGCATTTAGTAGAGCAAACCTGAGGAAAATTGTATGCAAAGATTAAGACATTGGTTAGACTTTCGAATATTACAACATGAAACTTAGACCTAGCCTTTAAAAACTTTTTAAAAAGAGCTTTAAATAAGCATCAGACTTCAATAACACTCTGAGGCCTACCCAAAATAAGGCTAAATGCATTTAAAAATTATTTTATTTCTAAGTGATAATAACTGAATGATAAAATATTTTATTATTGAGCTATTTTCCTTATAAGCTTTTAATCAATCTTAATTATATCAGTCTGATAATAATACATTATTTAATATTAAATTTATGCTGTAACAATATAAATTAATTATAGGGCTGCAACTTCTCATTTACTGGATTAAAACTAGAGCTGAGAATCTAAAGTTTCTAACGAAGATTCCTACCTCTGAATAACATTCATTTTGGCTTTGATCTGAATATGATGCCATTGCTTTGAGAATATATCAAATATAGTTGTTTTTACCAGGTAGCTTTGCAGTTCTCAATGTGATTTAGCTAATGTGAATATAAAAAATTAGATGTAAATTGATGTTACAACTAAAATTTCCTCCTGATGCTGTCATTTTAATACAGTTTTATATAATGTCTCTATTTGGTTAGTCCACATTCCTGATGATCTGTTCCAATACATACAGCTTCCATTTAAACCTTATGTTAGATCACATCTAAGATTTAAATGGTTGCAAGTACAGCATAAATTGGGCTACAAGGACACTAGAGCAACTACAGTTAACCTACAAAAACATCCAACATTTGAAGAGTTGTCATGATCAACGTAGTCTTGTTTCTGAAAAATTATCATTAGGGAAAGAAACTGAGCAGCTTTGTACCCTAAAGTAGAGGAGCTAATAGAGAGTAAGTTTTCACTGTGAAATTTCTGGGTGAATGCATCTCCTCTGAATGTTCCTGTCAGAGGGAACAGAAGCAGTGGCAAACATAGAGGTACCATCATTAAAGATTATCCTGTGTTTCCTGAGTCGATAGAGGACTAATTTCACCTCCTGGCTCTAATCTCTGAATTCTTAGCCTGGGCGTCCTCAGATGAGCTTCAGGGCAAGTGAACTTCATTTTTGGCCCTTCATTTAGGAGGTGGGCTAGGTTGGGAGGCACCAAGCTAGATTTGGAAATAGGAAGTGAGAATCTTAGCCAGCATCAGGGAGGCAGGAACCACAGCCCAGCACTGCTAAGATAGCAATATAGCTCTTTCACTATGGACATCTGTTTTGAGAAGAATTTTGAACTTGTTATAGAAGTATTTTTATAGGACATTAAACCATAACTCACAGAGTCCCTTTTTGGTATATCTTTAAGTCTAAATATATTGAGGATTGTCATAATTACTCCACAAAAGTTATCTTCAATTGGCAAGGCAGGATCAAGACATATTTATATACACTCAATATAATTGAACCAAGCAGATAATTGTCCTCAGGGGGTTAAGGAGTAATTCCATACATCTCTCAAACAATTCAACATAAAGACTAGTAGCAAATCCTGAATATTGTAGAAGTGTATGAACTTCTACACACTGAATAACTCTCTTTCATATTTGTTTTTTTTCTAAAATATTTTACTTTTGCCTGATCTACAAATTCTTAAATTAATTTTATTAAGCTTTAGCGATACTTTAGTTATAAGGCACATGATATTAAGGTAAACTTTTAGTAGAAGGAGCAAAATTGTTACTTGTAGTTTCTAATTAACTGATAGTTATAAACATAATATTATTTTTAAGTGTTCAGCTCCTAAGATATGGAGAACCCCTAATGGCAAAACAATTGAGATGGATACGCAGTTCACCATCAGAGCCAGAGAGCTGCAAAATATCTATAAGTGCATTATGCTGAAAAATATCTCTCAAGATGAGAGGCTGGATGTGCTCTTAACTCTTAAACACACTGTAAAGGTATGTTAACTTTCTCTTAGTTTGGGGGTAGAGTTCACTATCAATAAAAAAAATTAATAAAATACTAAAACAAGTAAAGTGTTTTACATTAAGAATTGTTTTGGTATAATTTGGGAAGGATGTGGTTTATTCATTAATATTTACCTAAAAGTTCTCAAAATATGTTATAATACATAATAAATGTAAATATAGTATAATGAATGTAAATATATCTTTATGCAATGAATGAAACTATATGCAGTATAGCATGAGATTAATCATTACATAAACAGCAATTATTTACATATTTTGACATTTTTCAGTGCAAAATTGGTTTTTAGCAGTTTTAGAGCAGCTCCATTGTATTTTTATCTTTTTTCTCATCAGTTATTGATTTTCTGTGTTCTTAATCCTACTTTTAATGAAAACAAGGTTAGTGGATGTCACAGATCAAATTTTCCCAAGAAACAAGAAACAAACTCAGAGATGGGTTTTATTTTTTTTTTTTTTTTTTTTTTTTTTTTTTTTTTTTAAAATTAGAATCATAACATTTATATTTATTTTCTGCTACTGTAATTCTTTTTTTTTTTTTTTTTGAGACTGAGTCTGGCTCTGTCGCCCAGGCTGGAGTCGGTGGCCGGATCTCGCTCACTGCAAGCTCCGCCTCTCAGGTTTAAGCCATTCTCCTACCTCCGCCTCCAAGTACTGGGACTACAGGCACCCTCCTCGTGCCCGCTAGTTTTTTGTATTCTTTAGTAGAGACGGGGTTTTCCCCGTATTAGCCAGGATGGTCCGATCTCCTGACCTTGTGATCCGCCCGTCTCGGCCTCCCCAAGTGCTGGGATTACAGCTTGAGCCACCGCCCTGGCCTGTAATTCTTTTTTTTTTGTTTGTTTGTTTTTTTTTTTTTTATTACTTTAAGTTCTAGGGTACATGTGCAGACGTTTATATCATGTATAACTCCCCATGCAATCCCTCCCTCCTCCCCCCTCCCCATGATAGGCCCCAGTGTGTGATGTTCCCCTTCCCGAGTCCAAGTGATCTCATTGTTCAGTTCCCACCTATGAGTGAGAACATGCGGTGTTTGGTTTTCTCTTCTTGTGATAGTTTGCTAAGAATGATGGTTTCCAGCTGCATCCATGTCCCTACAAAGGATGCAAACTCATCCTTTTTTATGGCTGCATAGTATTCCATGGTGTATATGTGCCACATTTTCTTAATCCAGTCTGTCACAGATGGACATTTGGGTTGATTCCAAGTCTTTGCTATTGTGAATAGTGCCGCAATAAACATACGTGTGCATGTGTCTTTGTAGTAGAGTAATTTATAATCCTTTGGGTATATACCCAGTAGTGGGATGGCTGGGTCATATGGTACATCTAGTTCTAGATCCTTGAGGAATCGCCATACTGTTTTCCATAATGGTTGAACTAGTTTACAATCCCACCAACAGTGTAAAAGTGTTCCTATTTCTCCACATCCTCTCCAACACCTGTTGTTTCCTGACTTCTTAATGATTGCCATTCTAACTGGTGTGAGATGGTATCTCATTGTGGTTTTGATTTGCATTTCTCTGATGGCGAGTGATGATGAGCTTTTTTCATGTGTCTGTTGGCTGTATGGATGTCTTCTTTTGAGAAATGTCTGTTCATATCCTTTCCCCACTTTTTGATGGGGTTGTTTGTTTTTTTCTTGTATATTTGTTTGAGTTCTTTGTAGATTCTGGATATTAGCCCTTTGTCAGATGAGTAGGTTGCAAAAATTTTTTCCATTCTGTAGGTTGCCTGTTCACTCTGATGGTAGTTTCTTTAGCTGTGCAAAAGCTCTTTAGTTTAATTAGATCCCATGTGTCAATTTTTTGCTTTTGCTGCCGTTGCTTTTGGTGTTTTAGACATGAAGTCCTTGCCCATGCCTATGTCCTGAATGGTACTACCTAGATTTTCTTCTAGGGTTTTTATGGTATTAGGTCTAACATTTAAGTCTCTAATCCATCTTGAATTAATTTTCGTATAAGGGGTAAGGAAAGGATCCAGTTTCAGCTTTCTACTTATGGCTAGCCAATTTTCCCAGCACCATTTATTAAATAGGGAATCCTTTCCCCATTTCTTGTTTCTCTCAGGTTTGTCAAAGATCAGATGGCTGTAGATGTGTGGTATTATTTCTGAGGACTCTGTTCTGTTCCATTGGTCTATATCTCTGTTGTGGTACCAGTACCATGCTGTTTTGGTTACTGTAGCCTTGTAGTATAGTTTGAAGTCAGGTAGCGTGACGCCTCCAGCTTTGTCCTTTTGACTTAGGATTGTCTTGGCAATGCGGGCTCTTTTTTGGTTCCATATGAACTTTAAAGCAGTTTTTTCCAATTCTGTGAAGAAAGTCATTGGTAGCTTGATGGGGATGGCATTGAATCTATAAATCACCTTGGGCAGTATGGCCATTTTCACGATATTGATTCTTCCTATCCATGAGCATGGTATGTTCTTCCATTTGTTTGTGTCCTCTTTGATTTCACTGAGCAGTGGTTTGTAGTTCTCCTTGAAGAGGTCCTTTACATCCCTTGTAAGCTGGATTCCTAGGTATTTTATTCTCTTTGAAGCAATTGTGAATGGAAGTTCATTCCTGATTTGGCTCTCTGCTTGTCTGTTACTGGTGTATAAGAATGCTTGTGATTTTTGCACATTAATTTTGTATCCTGAGACTTTGCTGAAGTTGCTTATCAGCTTAAGGAGATTTTGGGCTGAGACGATGGGGTTTTCTAATATACAATCATGTCATCTGCAAACAGGGACAATTGACTTCTTCTTTTCCTAACTGGATACCCTTGATTTCTTTCTCTTGCCTGATTGCCCTAGCCAGAACTTCCAACACTATGTTGAATAGGAGTGGTGAGAGAGGGCATCCCTGTCTTGTGCCAGTTTTCAAAGGGAATTTTTCCAGTTTTTGCCCATTCAGTATGATATTAGCTGTGGGTTTGTCATAAATAGCTCTTATTATTTTGAGGTATGTTCCATCAATACCAAATTTATTGAGCGTTTTTAGCATAAAGGGCTGTTGAATTTTGTCAAAAGCCTTTTCTGCATCTATTGAGATAATTATGTGGTTCTTGTCTTTGGTTCTGTTTATATGCTGGATTACGTTTATTGATTTGCGAATGTTGAACCAGCCTTGCATCCCAGGGATGAAGCCCACTTGATCATGGTGGATAAGCTTTTTGATGTGCTGCTGAATCCGGTTTGCCAGTATTTTATTGAGGATTTTTGCATCGATGTTCATCAGGGATATTGGTCTAAAATTCTCTTTTTTTGTTGTGTCTCTGCCAGGCTTTGGTATCAGGATGATGTTGGCCTCATAAAAAGAGTTAGGGAGGATTCCCTCTTTTTCTATTGATTGAAATAGTTTCAGAAGGAATGGTACCAGCTCCTCCTTGTACCTCTGGTAGAATTCAGCTGTGAATCCATCTGGTCCTGGACTTTTTTTGGTGGGTAGGCTATTAATTGTTGCCTCAATTTCAGAGCCTGCTATTGGTCTATTCAGGGATTCATTTCTTCCTGGTTTAGTCTTGGGAGAGTGTAAGTGTCCAGGAAATTATCCATTTCTTCTAGATTTTCTAGTTGATTTGCATAGAGGCATTTATAGTATTCTCTGATGGTTGTTTGTATTTCTGTGGGGTCGGTGGTGATATCCCCTTTATCATTTTTTATTGCGTCTATTTGATTCTTCTCTCTTTTCTTCTTTATTAGTCTAGCTAGCGGTCTGTCAATTTTGTTGATCTTTTCAAAAAACCAACTCCTGGATTCATTGATTTTTTGGAGGGTTTTTTGTGTCTCTATCTCCTTCAGTCTGCTCTGATCTTAGTTATTTCTTGCCTTCTGCTAGCTTTTGAATGTGTTTGCTCTTGCCTCTCTAGTTCTTTTAATTGTGATGTTAGAGTGTCAATTTTAGATCTCTCCTGCTTTCTCTTGTGGGCATTTAGTGCTATAAATTTCCCTCTACACACTGCTTTAAATGTGTCCCAGAGATTCTGGTATGTTGTATCTTTGTTCTCATTGGTTTCAAAGAACATCTTTATTTCTGCCTTCATTTCGTTATGTACCCAGTAGTCATTCAGGAGCAGGTTGTTCAGTTTCCATGTAGTTGAGCGGTTTTGATTGAGTTTCTTAGTCCTGAGTTCTAGTTTGATTGCACTGTGGTCTGAGAGACAGTTTGTTATAATTTCTGTTCTTGTACATTTGCTGAGGAGTGCTTTACTTCCAATTATGTGGTCAATTTTGGAATAAGTGCGATGTGGTGCTGAGAAGAATGTATATTCTGTTGATTTGGGGTGGAGAGTTCTATAGATGTCTATTAGGTCCGCTTGGTGCAGAGATGAGTTCAATTCCTGGATATCCTTGTTAACTTTCTGTCTCGTTGATCTGTCTAATGTTGACAGTGGAGTGTTGAAGTCTCCCATTATTATTGTATGGGAGTCTAAGTCTCTTTGCAAGTCTCTAAGGACTTGCTTTATGAATCTGGGTGCTCCTGTATTGGGTGCATATATATTTAGGAGAGTTAGCTCTTCCTGTTGAATTGATCCCTTTACCATTATGTAATGGCCTTCTTTGTCTCTTTTGATCTTTGATGGTTTAAATGTTTTCTGTTTGATCTGATGCATGCGTTTTTTTTTTCTCTTTTGCTCCATTTGCTTGGTAGATCTTCCTCCATCCCTTTATTTTGAGCCTATGTATGTCTCTGCATGTGAGATGGGTCTCCTGAATACAGCAGACTGATGGGTCTTGACTCTTTATCCAGTTTGCCAGTCTGTGTCTTTTAATTGGAGCATTTAGTCCATTGACATTTAAGGTTAATATTGTTATGTGTGAACTTGATCCTGTCATTATGATATTAACTGGTTATTTTGCTCGTTAGTTGATGCAGTTTCTTCCTAGCCTCGATGGTCTTTACATTTTGGCATGTTTTTGCAATGGCTGGTACCGGTTGTTCCTTTCCATGTTTAGGGCTTCCTTCAGGGTCTCTTGTAAGGCAGGCCTGGTGGTGACAAAATCTCTAAGCATTTGCTTATCTGTAAAGGATTTTATTTCTCCTTCACTGATGAAGCTTAGTTTGGCTGGATATGAAATTCTCGGTTGAAAATTCTTTTCTTTAAGAACGTTGAATATTGGCCCCCACTCTCTCTCTGGCTTGTAGAGTTTCTGCCGAGAGGTCTGCTGTTATTCTGATGGGCTTCCCTTTGTGGGTAACCCGACCTTTCTCTCTGGCTGCCCTTAAGATTTTTTCCTTCATTTCACTTTGGTGAATCTGGCAATTATGTGTCTTGGAGTTGCTCTTCTGGAGGAGTATCTTTGTGGCGTTCTCTGTATTTCCTGAATTTGAATGTTGGCCTGCCCTACTAGGTTGGGGAAGTTCTCCTGGATGATATCCTGAAGAGTGTTTTCCAACTTGGTTCCATTTTCCCCCTCACTTTCAGGCACCCCAATCAGACGTAGATTTGGTCTTTTTACATAATCCCATACTTCTTGCAGGCTTTGTTCATTTCTTTTTCTTCTTTTTTCTTTTGGTTTCTCTTCTCGCTTCATTCATTTTCATTTGATCCTCAATCGCTGATACTCTTTCCTCCAGTTGATCGAGTCGGTTACCGAAGCTTGTGCATTTGTCACGTATTTCTCGTGTCATGGTTTCATCTCTGTCATTTCGTTTATGATCTTCTCTGCATTAATTAGTCTAGCTGTCAATTCTTCCACTTTTTTTTCAAGATTTTTAGTTTCTTTGCGCTGGGTACGTAATTCCTCCTTTAGCTCTGAGAGGTTTGATGGACTGAAGCCTTCTTCTCTCATCTCGTCAAAGTCATTCTCTGACCAGCTTTGATCCGTTGCTGGCGGTGGGCTGCGCTCCTTTGCAGGGGGAGATGCGCTCTTATTTTTTGAATTTCCAGCTTTTCTGCCCTGCTTCTTCTTCCCCATCTTTGTGGTTTTATCTGTCTCTGGACTTTGATGATGGTGACGTACTGATGGGGTTTTGGTATAGGTGTCCTTCCTGTTTGATAGTTTTCCGTCTGACAGTCAGAAGGACTGTCTGTTGGTCTGTTAGAGATTGCTTGAGGTCCACTCCAGACCCTGTTTGCCTGGGTATCAGCAGCAGAGGTTGCCGAAGATAGAATATGCTGAACAGCGAGTGTACCTGTCTGATTCTTTCTTTGGAAGTTTCCTCTCAGGGGTGACGCCACCCTGTGAGGTGTGGGGTATCAGACTGCCCCTAGTGGGGGATGTCTCCCAGCTAGGCTACTCAGGGGTCAGGGACCCACCTGAGCAGGCAGTCTGTCCGTTCTCAGATCTCAACCTCCGCGTTGGAGATCCACGGCTCTCCCCAAAGCTGTCAGACAGAGTCGTTCGGTCTGCAGCGGCCCCGCTCTTTCCCCTAATGGACTGCAGCTGTGTGCTGTCCGCAGCGGTAGCGTCTACAGAGACAGGCAGGCTTCCTTGAGCTGCTGTGAGCTCCACCCAGTTCGAGCTTCCCAGCGGCTTTGTTTACCTACTTAAGCCTCAGCAATGGCGGGCGCCCCTCCCCCAGCCTCGCTGCTGCCTTGCGGATAGATCGCCGCAGACGGCTGTGTTAGCAGTGAGGGAGGCTCCGTGGGCGTGGGACCCTCCCGGCCAGGTGTGGGATATATTCTCCTGGTGTGCCTGTTTCCTTAAAGCGCAGTATTGGGGTGGGAGTTACCCGATTTTCCAGGTGTTGTGTGTCTCAGTTCCCCTGGCTAGGAAAAGGGATTTCCTTCCCCCTTGCGCTTCCAGGTGAGGCGATGCCTCGCCCTGCTTCAGCTCACGCTGGTCAGGCTGCAGCAGCTGACCCGCACCGATTGTCCGGCACTCCCTAGAGAGATGACCCCAGTACCTCAGTTGAAAATGCAGAAATCACCGGTCCTCTGTGTCGCTCGCGCTGGGAGTTGGAGACTGGAGCTGTTCCTATTCGGCCATCTTGCTCCGCCCCCCCGAGATGGGTTTTATATTCAGGAAGTTTGTTGGAGAGTGCTATCAGGATAATTCCTGTGAGGCAGTAGAGAAATCAGAATTGGCAGGATAGAGAAGTTAAATTGTGATGGATTCTCAACAATGACTTCAGCCAGTGTCACGGGGAATTCTGAAACTGGAAAGGCCATCCAGAGTTGTCCTGAATTGAGGCAGGACAGTTTACTCCCACTTTGACCATTTATTGGATGGGCTGCCGCCAGAAGGGCATGACTTTGGATGAGATAACTTTCTTTTTTAGAGAGCAATTCTCAGAAAGAGCCTCACTTGAGAGTTGTCAGCCAACAATCTACCAGGATGGGGAGAATACCCATACTGTTGCCTACATCAACTTCACGTTGTAGGTTTTAGGATTAGCTCCTGCAGATTTAGATAGGCCCCAAAGCAAGGTTAATAAGAAAAACTGCAGCCCATAGTGTAGTCATTGGCTTTAAGGCCACAGGAGATACTCACTGTTTCCTTCCTCTACTATCTATTTTAGATTTCCTTTTCCCTGAACTAGCACCTTGACTGGTCCAGTTGGTCTACTTTTTGGAGTGACTTGCAGCTTGAGAGGTCTGAACCACAGGTCACTATGCTTTTCTCAGGCTGAGGCTACCAGACTTCCATTTACTGTCAAAATCAGGAAAAAGATATACCAAGAAATGCCCACTACCTGGGTGCCAAACATATTCTTCTCTGTCCCTGTTGGGTAATAACTGCACCATTGCTTTTGAAGATCAGAGTCAGTTACCTCTATAACTAAGGAAACACTTGCCTTGCCCACAGGTCTCTTGGCCTGCAGAGTTTAGGCATTAGTTGTAGCTCGGAGTGTAATAGAACTTGCACTATGTCTTACATTAGAAGAATTTTTCCTCCAGAAATTAGGACCTGTAAACTTAAAGAGTCCAGAGTTATGGCAGGAAGCAAAAATTTCCCAAGTAGTAAGTGGGGCCATTTTTACTTTCACCTCCTTTGTTCCCAGGCTAGGGCAGTTTCAGGGGCTTCCACTTGGTTTTCCTCATCATGATAGCTCTTACTCCACAGGTCAAGAAATCAAGGGTAGTGAGGCTGTGCCAACTATCAAGTATTCTATTCCAGTTATATATTCATGGACTAGGGAAATGAATACTGGGTGGCCCTTTGAACCCAGTAGGGCCAAGACTTGATTTAGTTTTTGTTTTCACATACCCCAGACTCTCACAGGATCCTGGGTCTTTATACTGCCACAGCAATTAGTCATTTGATTCAGGATGTCCCTGAGAAGAAACATGACCTTAGATGAGGCAGTTTGTTTTCAGCTGATGGTAACTGTCTATCTTTAGGCAAGATGGCTCTCTTCAGCACAGGGAATGCTCAGAGAGAGGCTCAGTGGAGGGCTGTCAGCTACCACAACTTGCCACTGAGAGTCTCCTTCAGTGCTGAAGTAGGGCTGATCTGGGCAACACACTCGAACTTTCATTACAATGAATATGTTTTCTATATTTCTAATTAAAGGGGGAAACGCTACTGTTATTAGGACCATTGGTATAGCTCTTGCGTTTTATAGCCCAAATTAAATAATTTACATTATTTTATTTAATTTATCCTGACCATAATGTAAGCTTAATATTTAATATAAGCTTATATAATAAGTGGGCAATACAGGTAAAAAGTATTTGGGTTCTGAATTGTGCTTTTGAGTTCTCAAGTTAATAAAACACTTGGCAGATGCTTGTTCAGTATAGCACAGAAATATAGGTTGTTTCTGAGTGATCATCTGTATTAACTAAAGTTTATACATAAGCAATGGATTAGATAACTGCATGGTCAGTCTGTTTTGGTAATCAATATGGCCCAGATTGCCAGAACATACAGGCATAGATATTGTAGTGAAAATCAGTGGTTCACTATCTATAACAACTGAAAACTGCCGGCCATATTTAGGTCTGTCTAAGTGAGCTACATGATTACAAACCTGAGAATTTCATAAGCATAACATTTTGATATCCTGTGTAGGTTTCTTTACTCCTAACTGTAAAGAACACTCTTTCTGTTGATGAGTTTGTGTGTCTGTCCTCCAAGGCACACAAAACTCTTAAAACACAGTAAATAATTGGGTAAATGGTTCTTCCTGGGAGATCTCCATAGATATCTTGCATTTCTTACCAGCAGAGACATTGACTGCCTTTTTTCTGGACTACCTTTTCAAAGATGTTTGCATAGTGACCAACCTTGAAAGATAGAGATAGGGAGGGAGGGAGAAGCAGTAGGTCCGGAGGTAGGAAATAAACATGATACTTACAGAGGGCACTGAAAAGACCAGATTGGCAAAAAGAGAGTGCATAGGGAATACAATATAAATCCTGACATAATTAGGACCAGTAATTATAAAGGCCAAAGGATGGACTCATAAAAGGCAAATCATGCATATCTTACTATGTTTAGTATGAAATATTCATGTATACATGTACTTGAAAATATTTTGATGGAGGGTTAAAGTCTTTAAGCACAACTCAAATTCTGACTCTTCATTTATTAGCTGCACAACCTTAAAATAAGTTAATATTTCTTATGAAAATCAGTTTTGTCATTTGTAAAATTAGTTACTTTGAGAATATGTATGTGTGTATCTACATGTATGTAGATATATATACACACACATATATAAACATAAAAACTTAATATAGTGCCTTACAAAGAGGGGGGCCTCAATAAATAATAGGTGTTATTTTGATGGTAGTTACTAATACAGACCAGTGAATTTTAAACCTCAGTACATATTAGAATCACCTGGAGAGCCTGCAAGAGGGACAGCATGAATGAATATGAGCATAAATGAGTATAAACCTAGGCCCCACTTCAGAGCAGTTAAATTAGCTCCTCAGGTATGAGGACAATATTAAAATTTTTAAAAATCTCCATGAGGTCCTTCTAAAGTGCCTCCAGGGTAAAGGACCACTGATGCAGACTCTCATATTAGCCTTACCAACCATGTAGTACAAAGTACAGAAGAGCATTATTTTACAATTAATGACTTTATCTTCTGACTCCTTCATTCAAGCTGTGTATCTTCCAGTTTTCCCTTGGGCAATTGGAGGACCTAATAAATACTTCTACATTAATCACTTTATTACTTGTGGATTTTTCATCCAACCACACTCATTTATATTACTTTATAAAAAATATTGTGACCTATAATAAATAGGCAGAAAAGTGAATAAAATATATACGTACAGTTTAACAAATATTAAACAGGATGTTGCCAACGTTTCTGGTGTCCTCTTTTTCCCTTCGAATTACAATTCCTCCTGTCATCTCCTAGAAGTAACTTATCATACGGACTTTCATGGTAGTCATTTTCTTGATTTTTCTTCATAGTTTTACCACCTCTGTATAAATATTTAAATAATATGATTTAGTGTTGCTTATTCTTGAATTTTATTTGACAGAATTGTACTATATCTGTTATTTTGTATCTTCAGTATTTTGCTTAAAATTAATTTGTAAGATTGAAGTTTTTGTTGTGTATAGCTATATATACAACAAAAAATGAACTATAGCTATAGTTCATTTATTTCCATATATTAGATAATTTATTGTATAAATAAGCCATAATTTATTAATGTAATCAATTTATTTATGGACAATTGGCTGTTTCTAATTTTCAGTTAATATGAACAGTAGAGCTCTACATGCACATGTCTTTAAAGCACCTAAGAGTAGAATTCCTGGGTCATAGATTATGCATATATTTAACTCTAGTGTGTTGGATATACCGATTTTTTTCCAAATTAGTTTTGCCAATTTATACTCCTATTGGCAATGCTTCATTTCTTTTGGAATGTAGATTTTGGTTTATTTCGGTGGCAATTTGAAAATGAACTTAGTGATTTGTAAAATTTTATACCATATATTTTTGTGTTTTGTGTAGGAACATGAATGTAAACTAACTCAGGAAATTCTAGAATTGATTGACAGAGAGGTTGACCTTATGATGAGAGGAGTCAAACATCATAACCTTGAAGGACTCAGAAAAAGAATTGCGACACTCTTTTTTCATTATATCAAAAC
This sequence comes from Trachypithecus francoisi, assembly GCF_009764315.1. NCBI lineage: Eukaryota > Metazoa > Chordata > Mammalia > Primates > Cercopithecidae > Trachypithecus > Trachypithecus francoisi. The sequence goes on from NW_022681469.1 coordinate 35,685,961, forward strand.
ACCTCTGTTTAATCCTGAAGTTGCAAAATACCTTAAGGTATTCTACTTCTTTCTCTATATTCCTTTTTCAAAATCCTAAGATGTGGTATAGTAAATTGAAGTATATTCAAGTTTTGCTTTAACACTTTCCTTGGAGTCCACGTGGAATACCATCTTATTGGTGGTATCTCCTTTGAATGATTATTTTGTATGTTGGTAAACTACACTTACTCACTTGACTTCGTGTATTTCCAACTTTCAATTATTTCCTAATATCTTCACCAACTTTCCAACTGAATATTGCATTATGTTGAATATATTATGATTTTTCACACCTCCATGGCTTTGTACATACTGTTGGTTTCCCCTGGAATGCTATGCACTATTTACCCAGCCAATTCCTCTTCATTTTCTAAGACTCAACTCTCATCTCTTCTCCTTCATGAGGCATCACAGGGAGTTAAATTGTTTTTTTTCTGAGATTCTATGTTATACCTTGTCTGTGTTCCTTAAAACACTTATCACATAGTTATAGTTATTACTGAACAGATCCATATGGATCTTCTGAGAGAACTTCAAATGTAATGTATTTGAATTACACTATCTTCTCCAACTCCAATGTCGTTAGGCTTCTGTGGGAATTTTCATTGCCTTCTTACTGTGCAGAGCTATTTAAAACACTATTAGTAAAACTCTTGGAGTGGAGAATGCTATCAGAGAATTATAGTTTTATTTCAATGATTATATTCAGTTAAAATTTACTTAAAAAGCTGACTAAACATCTTTAGTTTTTTTGAAAAAACAAAATCTCATATTTAGTCAAGACTTCTAGAAGAATAAATATTGTTTAATTTTTATATTTTTCAAATTGACTTTTTAAAACCTGATTGTATTGCAAAAAGAATATTAAAATATAACAAAAGCCCAAGAGGAAAAAGTTCCCATTATATTATTTCTTATTCAAACCAGTGTTTCATTTGTCTGAGCCACCTTCTTTCTCTGTAGACTTACTCAGTTTATATTTGGAGTAATACAATTGATAGAGTTTCTACAACTTTACATAATGTTATATCATTTTATTTATGTTTAAATTTTACCTTTGTTAACATGTACTCTTTTTGGTAAGTTCTGAAAAATGTATAGAGTCATATAACCAGTAGCACAGTCAAAATAAGAAATGGTCCTATCATCCCCCAGAATTCTCTCATGCTGCCACTTTGTAGTCAGCCCTTTCCCTAACTTCCCGATCCTTGGCAAACACTGATATGTATTTTATTTTTATAGTTTTATCTATTTCAGAAGGTCATATAAATGGAATCATACTATATGTGGTCTTTTGAGACTGACTTCTTTCACTTAACGTATTGCATTTGAGATTCACCCGTGTTTTTGGGTGTGTCAGTGGTTTGTTTTTATAGCTGAAAAATATTCCAATATCTGGATATACAAGAGATCTTTAAAAATCCATTCACAGTTGTAGGACATTTGGATTGTTTAGAGTTTTGGTCTTTTATGAATAAAGTCATTATAAGTACTAGATATGAGTTTTTGGGTAAATTGATTGTTTTGGGGTAAATTCCTAGAAAGTGGCATATTGAATCACATGGTAAATGCATGTTTACTTTAAAAAGAGACTACTAAACATTTTTTTTCCAAACTGACTGCACCATGTTGCATTTCTGCCTGCAGTATGTGATAAATATATTAATTAAGATACAGGGTTTAAAGTTTGTTCTTGAATCTAGGACATACCTATGGATTATCCTCTACTTCTTTTTTGGGGGGAATATACTCTTTAATATCTTAAACTACTGGCTGGATTTAAAAGTTACTGGCTTTAAAAAGGAATGGCTCATTTGCACATTTTTAGTTTGCATAGTGGGAGAAGAATTTGAAGGAACACCACTACCCCCACAACCACTTTTTGGGAGTAGGCCAGCATGAAGTACCCAGTGTACTCTGGAGAATGCATAGAGTTAAATTCTGCAGCTTAAATGGAGCCCTCTGTCATCATAATCATAATGAGAATGAGTTTTTTTTTTCTTGCACAATTTCAGATGGGTAGAGAATATCTTTCCATGGCATTATAATAAATGCTCCATCTATAATGGAGGGGTGTGCTAACGTGTTTTCATGAGGTTGACTGATATATTTGCTAATTTAATGCATAGGAGGCATGAAGATAAAATAATCATTTAAGATAAACAAAATGTGTAAATCTCAGAATAAGAAAATAAACCAGATAAGTTGTCTTCTGGATCTTTGATCATGTACCCCAGATCACTCTTCTTTTCTCTCGAAGATTTGACTACCTTTTAAATTTACATATTGTCTTATCTCCCAAGATTACAAGACAAGGGACAATGAAGTTTTTAAAGAATATTACCCTTCGGAAGATGGAGCGTTTAGGAAAAGTAAGGCAGAGTAGAAGGGAAGGTGCAGAAAGGTAACAGATGTTCAGAACAAAGTAAAACATTGGAAGGGATTATAATGGTAAATATTTTAAATCCACATTGAGTAAGAGAAAAAATTTATACAACATTGATGTCTATTTCCTTCTTTATAAAAATATTTTTTGAAAGTCTTATATATCACATGCAAACTCTGTTGCTGCTTGATCTTTACTTTCATGGAAGCCAGAGGTACTGATGTACCATAAATTAGGAAAGACTGGCTTATATACATCTTGATTCAGTTTGTGTTGAGATGTTCACAATTCACTCATTCATTCATGCCCATAGTGAATAGTGAATTTTTAGCCCATAGTGAATGATTGGATTGATTATGTTATTGGTAGAATTACTCTCTGTCTATTGCTTTAGACATAGAATTTCAAACTTGGAAAATTAATCATTTGAACTAATCCAAATTTATTTTGAAGATAAATTAAACGAGAAGAACAATTGGCTTAGTGGGTTTTTACTTATATGTGAATCTAGCTATTGCCTATAGGAATAACTAATGTAGAACTGAAAAAAATCTAAACTTTTCTTAACAGTAAAAAGCCTCTTCCTACTATTTTTTCAGTCAATTAATTTTCTAAGTAGTTTTACAACAAATGTCTAAGAATTGATGAATAACAGATTTTCAATATTTTGGCTGGATGAATAAATACTGCTTGAAATTTAGATTTTCTATAGAATAAGAAGTTAAGGGAAAATATAATTTTGGAAATTAGCCAACTGTTTTTTTTTAATCTCATTCTAAGATAAGTTAGCCCTTGATGCGTCTATTGGTTGGGATCATATTTGGCCTGGCCTGGCTTATTTATTTCTTTATTTATTTTACTATTTAGGTCCCTCAAGACCCATTGAAATTTTATAAAAAGATTTACTTTTGCCACAGTTGCCAGCTTTATTTGCCTTCTACAGAGTTTTCTGTATCATCCACCTCACGCCGCATATACCGGTGTCGTAACTGCATTAGCCTTGAGAATGAGGCTCAAAAACGAGAATCATTTTTGAAGTACAAATGTTTACTTCAACAGCTCTACTTTACAGAAGCTGATTATGAAGATGATTCTAAAATTGCTTTCTTGATGCAGGTATGGTCAATAAAGGGTGCCAGTTATAGCTGAAGCCTATCAAGGAGGCTGTCTTGCAATCTTATGCATGTTTGTGTGTGTGTGTGTGATTGTTTAATGACTCTATTCCACTAGACTGTAAGCTCTGTAAAGGCAGGAGTATGCTTTTTATTCCTCCTGCTCACCATTATACCTCTATAACCTAATACAGTACCAAGTTTTTATTTAAGGCCCTCAATATTTGTTGAATGAATGAATGACTTTTACAGAAACTAATGTTACATATACACATACTAGTGTTTATGAATAACAGTACTAATTAGTGTAAACCGAATGTGACCATAATGGTAAATAACACCAAAAGTGAAAGCTAAGGCTTATAGAAAGTAAAAAAAAAAAAAAAAAAAAAAACCTTAGGGAAAGACTTTGATACTTGTCTATGTAAAGTGTTGGTATGATACCACACAACTGGAAAGTTTCTGGCCAGAGTTCTTTTGGATGAATCACTGCATTGGATCATTGACCCTATCAGCAATCTGCTTCTCATAAGAACTTCTAGCTCTGAGAGGGTGGAGCCTGTGAGATCAAGAACTCTGACCTGAATTCCTAACTTAACCACTACTTTGGTCTCTTTGGTTATTCCATGACTTCTATTGGGTTGTTTAGGCCAGAGGATAGTCTGTGTCTCTACAAAATAAAAACAAATTCCTGACACTCTTTGGATTTATGTAAGGGAGTGAGAAAAGAGAAGGACTTACTTGTTGATATGACTACCTAACATGAGCCACTTATTAATAAAAGTATGTTATAGCTCACTATTTACCTCATTAATGATATTTGTGTTCACAGACTGTCAAATAAGGGCAAATTTTCTGTAAATTAAAGTTATTAATTAAAATGAACTAAACTGTGTTTAATACCAAATAGGAAAATAGGCACTACTATGAATAGAAAACTTTATAGAGGTTAAAAAACAGGTACCAAATGTGATGTGCTTTGTTAAAAAATTCTTCTAAATCAGTAGCTTTCAAACTCTTAAATCTCAATCTACAGTAAAAATGTATTTTTATGACAACCTGATATAGGCATGCATGATAATTCTCAATACTCAGTACCTATATGGCTGTACATACATTATTGAGTTAATCAGCACAAAAGTCCCATCAAAATAGGCCTTATTTCTATTCTGTAGATGAGGAAAGTGAAGCACTGAGTGGTTAACAAACTTGTCCAAGTTTATGCTACTAAGTACCAGCACCAGGATTGAAAACTAGGCAGTTTGAGTCCCAGTGTCCATACATGTAAACACATGCTGTTCTGCCTCAGAAATAAGAGTTTCCAAAATAATGTTTATCTTTACCCCTATGGATGCACTCTGATGTTTTCTATTCAATCTCAGTCTACTTATTCTAATTTCCATTTGGAAAACTTTAGTATCACCCAAGAGGTAGCAACCCACAGTTTGAAAAACACAAATTAAAATGATTACATATTTTGTCCAATAGAATGAATATGTTATTAATAAATTTGATGTTTATATCAGCTTAAATTCTTATTTGCTACTTTTATTCAGGAATTGTTGACATGACAGATGTATATTTCCTTGTAGAGAATCTTATATGTACTAGGGCTTTAATATAAGTCACCAACAAGTGCTGCCTCAATATTCCATGTTGTATTAGTCAGATTTCTCCTGAGAAACAGAACCAATAGGAAATTTTATACATATATGCTATATATATACTTATAAGGAGATTTGTTACAAGGAATTTGCTCACATAATTATGGAGGCTGTTAAGTCTAAAACCTAAACAGCTGATGGCCCAGTTCAAGTCTGATGACCAGCAGGCTGCTATAGAACCAGGAGGAGCCAATGTCTCAATTCAATGGCCATTAGGCGAGAACAGTCTTCCTTACTTGGGGGCAGGGTCAACTTTTTGTTCTATTCAGGCCTTCAACTGATTGGATAAAGCCCACTCACATTATGGAGGACAATCTGCTTTACTCAGTTTATTGACTTAAATGTTAATCTCATCCAAAACTACCCTCACATAAACACCAGAATACCATATGACCAAATAACTGGGTATACTGTGGCCTCGTCAAGTTGATGTAAAAATCAACCATTACACATATTGAATGAAAAAATTCTAGGGGAGCATTGTAAACTTTCAGATAAGGATAATCTCCATTAGATGTGATTTAATTTCAATACTGTATCTGTGTAGGATTTTGGTCTCTTATATTACTTTTCCAATGTCTAGGATTAGCAGACAAATAATGAGTGTCCAGTAACTTCCCCCCTTGTAATTGGTGTAATTTTGATTAATATTTATTTCAGTAATAGTATTTGAGGCATAATTTGAATGTTTGAACATTCTCATAAACAGTAAATCTTGTGAACAACAGCAAAGATTAGCATATATTAAATGTGAACATGATGTCATGTAAAATGAAAAGGTGAAAGCTAATATATACAAAAAGTAAACATTCTGCTTAGACAAGAGATTTGAGTGTTGTACTAGTCACCTCGTTTATCTGTAATGCATACAAATACTGCCTAATAGGCAATAATATTGCTCTATTACTGCAAAAATTTCAAGTACAATGACTACTTGAAAGGTAGAAAGCTCTTAGAGACTGCCAACCACACTTATCGTGTGCATATTTGACATTTACATGCAAATAAACATGTTACTCTGTATGATACAATTTCAAAATTATTAGTACAGTTGAGCAAGTAAATTAAAAACAAAAATGTAAACAAGATGCATTTTGAATGTAAGTGAATATATATAAAACATTGAATTTTAAAAGTCTATAAATTTATTTTTCATAGCAGTTGTGTACAGAGTATTGTCTTTTTTAGCATTAAGTAAAAGCTAGAATGCATTAGTTGAGCTTAATATATTGAACTATCAATTTATGAAATACTGTCGTAGCTGATGATGACAGGTTCTTTTTGTTTTTTACTTTGGCAAATTGTTAGGTTTTGTCTACTCATTTTACAGAAAATATTTCCGCTCTCATACTTTTCCACAGAAGCTTTTTAAAAAAATGTTCTTTTTACATGCTTATACTTTGTTGAGTTTGTCCCTCTCTGGCAATTCTTAATTTATAATGCAGACCCCATGATAAAAAGTCATTCCAAGAGTTTTAGCTAATAAAGTTTACATTTTAAAAAAGTTTTAAACAACTATTTCATTACCCCTCTTTTTTATTGAAATAACCAAGTCTTTTAATTAACACTAAGTGAATTACTTATCTTTATTAAATCTCAACTTCCTGTGTTCGCTTCAGCAGTCCATATACTGAAACTGGAACCATACAGAGAAGATTAGCATGGCCCTTGGACAAGGATGACATGCAAACTTGTGAAGTGTTCCATATAAAAAAAAACTCAGCTTCCTCATTTGTAAAATGGCAGTAAAAGGTTTTAAAAGGTTCCGACAGTGGTCCTGAAATTAAGATGGTACTTACTAATGAATTTTTTAAAATCATTCAATACCATATGTTTATTATGGTAACATTACAGTATTATTAAGATTATATTAAGATAAAATTAGCATACTGAAATAAATTTATACTGCTTACTCTGGTTTAGAGATGGGGACGCAACTGTGAGACTGATAATGTAGTTTAGGCAAAATGAACAGAAGTTTAGTGAAAAATAAGGGGCTATGTGTCATTGAAACCTAGTGAATAATATTTCACTTAAAAATACTCTATAACTTAATTATTTGCTCAAGTAATATAATAATCTTAAATGAATTTAAACTACATTGTTTTTAAAACTTGCTTTGACGTGCAGCTACAAGACATTCAGTACCTGACAGAGAACATCTGGGCATCCCAGTCTGTCCTCAGTGCCTGGAACGATCTCAGTGATCTGGTCATGGTCAGATGGAATAAATCCCTGGAGTGGTCCCCCTGGAACTGTATTCTTCTTACCAAAGATGAAGCGGCTGCTCATCTCAACCTAACAAGTATTGAAGAGGTAAGAAAGGTGAATTTTATTTGTGAAGTTGATTTAATCATTGGAATTATTAGAGCTAACTGGACTGCCTTCTAATATATTCCATGCTTAAATACTGCCATCAGATTAAGAAACAGAACTTGTGGATTAACAGCAAAAAAATATATGAATGGCATATATGGCACAGATTAAATAAAAGGTATATATAAGAGATTTGAACATATTACAAGTCCTAAACATCATACCAGTCTCTCCTAATAGCAAGTTTAAGCATATTCCACAGTAAATTCCATGAAGGCAGTGATTTTGTTCAGCTTATTTACATCTGTTTCTCTGATACCTACAATACTGACTGTTGCAGAGTGGAGTTTCTAAGTATTTGTTGAATGAATAAATGTGCATTACCACCAGATAGGTATTATGGAACCCAGAATCTGTCCTTCTTTGATTAATTATCATGAGTCTGCTTAAAAACACCCAACTTTGAAATTTTTTTCATAATTTTGTGCTCTAAATGGCAATCATACTGATGGAGTGTAGTTCTGATGCTCCATTTTTCATTTGCTTCCAGCTTGCGGGGAGTGGAGCAAGCACTGTAAACATTAAATGCCATTTACTGTAATTTTAGTAACTTACATGATGCAATCTGTAAAACATTTTGATGGGTAAATTGAGGGGCTCCTGAAGAGTTCCTAGAGAGTTCCAGTTACACTAAATTCAGGATCCCAATAATTAATACTGATTCTCTGCATTCTTTAACTCTATGCAAGTTATCAGCTAAGTAAAGTAAAGAAATTACAAAATACAATAGTCATTTAAAATAGTGTGATTCCCTGTTTGGTTTTTTCATGGAACAAGGGGTGATTAATATAAAGATAAGAAACGGCCGGGCGCGGTGGCTCAAGCCTGTAATCCCAGCACTTTGGGAGGCCGAGACGGGCGGATCACGAGGTCAGGAGATCGAGACCATCCTGGCTAACACGGTGAAACCCCGTCTCTACTAAAAAATACAAAAAACTAGCCGGGCGATGTGGCGGGCGCCTGTAGTCCTAGCTACTAGGGAGGCTGAGGCAGGAGAATGGCGTAAACCAGGGAGGCGGAGCTTGCAGTGAGCTGAGATCCGGCCACTGCACTCCAGCCTGGGCGGCAGAGCGAGACTCCGTCTCAAAAAAAAAAAAAAAAAAAAAGAAAAGAAAAAAAGATAAGAAACTAGGTAAGGTTTTAGTTTTTAAATATTTTTTTAGTTTTAGGAAGCAAGGCTAAGGAAAATTTCACTCTAGGGATTGAAAGAAAAGGTAGCAATAAGTTGAAGCTGTGTTAAATGTTATATTTAGTAAACTAAGCTGCCTCATAAATGTTTAACCACAGGAAGCATAGTAAATACTAGCAATATCATTTCATCTAGGACCCATGATGAGATTGAGGTTCATTCCCAAAGCTGATATTCCAGTGCTTCTTCGATTAATCCACACAACTCCCTTTGTGCATTTAATCAAATTACTGCAGTATCAAATTAAATGTTCTATTCACATGCATTTCTAATTTCAGAATGCCAGTCTTATCAAATTTCTATAAAGGGCACCAAGATTTGCAACCAGACAAACTGGAAGAACATTTGCCTTTTTTATGGTTTTGGGCTGATACAGTCTTTTAACTATTAACTTTCAGCCCAGTTAAAGAGTAGTTTGTGTCTTGCAGAAAGATGGGACATTTTCAGAATTTTCTTAATGTTCAGAGATATTTGCTTTCTTAAGAAGTTAAAAAAATGCTTTAAAGTTAATCAGAAACAGGTATAGGAAACGTGGAAAAACACTTTTCATTAATGTGAACTTGAAGTGGAGCAGATTGATCTCTCCTTGTGTGCACATTGGCCAAAGTAGGAACAATCATGGACTTAAAATCAGTAATCCCGACCCAGTTACTCAAATCTCTGTCACTGACAACTTTACATTAAAACCTGCCCTCTTTGCTTCATAAATTTTTAGAAAGATTAGCTAAATAAGTGGAATCAGTAAAGAGGATAAAAGCAGCCCTGGCTCTGAATTCTACCTTTACCATTCATGAGTTGGGAGAAATTGGAGAAATTTGTGAATGTCTCAGTGACCCAGTTTCTTGTCTATAAAAAAGAGATAATGGTATCTCATCATAGGGAAGCTTTGAGTAGACCATTATTTAAAGCTTTCCACATAGTTTTTTTTTGGCATGAATAAACTTACATAGTAACTATGAAAGCACTTTAAATTTTTTTGATGCATTTTTAATTTTCATAAAAGCAATATATTATTGGCTTAGAATCTGAACATAGTAAAAAATGTAATGTAGAAAGTAAAAGTCTCAGAGGTTGAGGGAATAGGAAGAGATTTGTTAAGGATAACACAAATTATAGCTAGATAGGAGGAGTGAGTTCTAGTACTGTTCTGTGGCACTGTAGGTTTTCTATAGTTAATTACAATATATAGTTCCAAATAGCTAGAAGAAGCATATCAAAAGTTCCCAGCACAGATTGTAAACTAGTTCAACCATTATGGAAAACAGTATGGCAATTCCTCAAGGATCTAGAACTAGATGTACCTTATGACCCAGCCATCCCACTACTGGGTATATACCCAAAGGATTATAAATTATTCTACCACAAAGACACATGCACACGTATGTTTATTGTGGCACTATTCACAATAGCAAAGACTTGGAATCAACCCAAATGTCCATCTGTGACAGACTGGATTAAGAAAATGTGGCACATATACACCATGGAATACTATGCAGCCATAAAAAAGGATGAGTTTGTGTCCTTTGTAGGGACATGGATGCAGCTGGAAACCATCATTCTTAGCAAACTATCACAAGAAGAGAAAACCAAACACCGCATGTTCTCACTCATAGGTGGGAACTGAACAATGAGATCACTTGGACTCGGGAAGGGGAACATCACACACTGGGGCCTATCGTGGGGAGGGGGGAGGAGGGAGGGATTGCATTGGGGAGTTATACATGATATAAATGATGAATTGATGGGTGCTGACGAGTTGATGGGTGCAGCACACCAACATGGCACAAGTATACATATGTAACAAACCTGCACGTTATGCACATGTACCCTAGAACTTAAAGTATAATAAAAAAAAAAAAATTAAAGAAAAAATTAAAAAAAAAAAAAGTTCCCAGCACAAAGAAATAATAAATGTTTGAGATGAATATGCTAATTACTCTGATCATGATATATGTATCATCCCGTCACGATGTACCCCATAAATATGTACAATTATTATCAATTTAAAAATTTTAAAAATGATTGAATGAATAAAGGAAGGCAAATAAACAAATCTCCCATATAGAATTCTAAATAATTTATGTATATACTCTCCACTCTTAAGGAGTTGGAGAATAACTCTCTACCCTTTAAGTATGGGCTGTGCATAACTCCTTTCCAAAGAGTATATTATGGATGGAAGGGGAGGAACTTCACAGTAGAGAAACCTGACAAGCACTACCTCAGCCAGGTAATCAAGATTAACAGCAGGAGTGGTGTCATGTTGATGGTATGTACCGTTGATATGATGTGAGGAGAAGACCACTTCACCCCTGTGGTCTTCCTCCCCAAACCCATCCCTTCAGTCTAATAATGAAGAAAACATAGGACAAACCCAGATTGAGAAACATTCAGGAAAATGTGGGTGTGGGGCATATGGGACCTTTCTGTAATATTCTTAGAACTATTTGTGCACCCAAAGAATTTGTGGATATAGTTTAAAACCATCACATGGCTATTTCAAGAGAGTGGACCTTATTTCAATGGGGAAAAAAGGTGTCTTGATGTCCACCCATCCCTGTCTCCATGTTGCAATGATAACTACTATTTCTTATGTATATAATAATCTATTGAAATCCTTCTGGAAGTTTCCTATGTGTATGTAAGTATATACACTTTACTGTAGCAGGAATTTCATATTAAATGACTCTGAGACTTAGTTTCTTTGCTTTACTTAACAATATAAATTATATAATATGGAAATATATTCAGTTATTTGAGAGTTACTTATTAGTGCCTTGAACACATATATCATAATTTATCTCATCGTTACTAATTTATAGTTCTGTAAAGGCACTTTGAAAACCTATAAAGTTCTGTACATGTGTAAGTTAATATAGCATAAAAAAGTGTGTTTTTCTTGAATGAAATATGGGCTATGAAGTGGTAGAAACAGAGTTAGATTAGCTCAAAAGATGAATATTTTAACCTAGTAAATTTTTCTGTTAAGAAATTTTAATAAGCCCAGGATAGCCTTATATAATGCTTTCTTCTCCTTCGGTCCTTTCACCCAGGACTTTCTTTTATCTTTGATTTGACCTTTTTTATGAAGGGAATGTCTTATTCTCAGAAAATAAATTTTAGGAAGAAGTGTAGGTAGTATTTGTGATTTGACTGAAAAGAGGGCCAATTAAGATTAATAGGTAATAGATTATATTTATTAATTTAACCAGAATTTACTTTTGAATGTGCCAAATACTGTACTAAGTAATTACAGAGAAACAAGAAAATTTAATGAATATAACTTTTTGTTGTCTCAGCTGCATTTGGGTTCAGCTACAAGAACAGAAAAATCAATTTATAATGATATAATCAAATGTGAGTTTACTTTTCTTATGTAACAAGAAAGTTCAAATGTTGGCAGTTTGGGGCTATTATGGTGGATCACCTTGTTCTCAGAAATTCAAGCCATCTCACTTTTTCCTCAGCCATATTTAATCTTCAGCTTTCTCTCTCATGCTTGATGGACTCTTAGTGATAGGAAAGCTAGTTCATCTACTTCATTACATGTACCTCTCAGTAATGGCAAAAGGCTAGATGTGCTTAATAGGCGAGTCTTCCCGCTCTTAAAAGTCCTGTTAAAAGTCTTTATTCAATTATATATATAAATAATTATATAAGATTATATATATTGTGTATAATTAAATAATCTTGGAAGACATTTAGTCGTCATGTCTCCTTAGATGCTTCTTGGTGGTGACAGTTTCTCAGACTTTCCTTGTTTTGTTTTTTTTTATTTTTGTTTTTTCTGACCTCAATATCTATAACATTAATAATATAACCATATATATATATTCTAACTAGACACCCCCAGTTAGAATAAAGACTAAAAAAGCTAGACACGTCACACCCTGTACAAAATCATGCCTCCGGCTCAAATGGAAGAGAGAATGAATACTGAGTTGGTAACTAGCAGCGGTTTAAACTTAGGGAAGTCAGAGAGAGTGTTGGGGAAAACTTCCAGGTTAAAGTATCATAGGAACTGAGTCGTGAATGATGATAGACAATGTGAGAAAAATAAATGTAATCTGGGATGAAAGAATTGACAAGCAAAGGCACTGAGGCATGACAGTATTTTTATCTGGCAAAATATATCTGTGATATTTACTAGAATTTGATTTTTTTCTTTGCAGGGATATGAACGCTCATTTATTCACAAGATCAAACACAAACATATCCTGGCTAAGAACTATTTTTCTCAGATTCCAGTGCTGGCTTCATTTATACTTAATGATGGTGAAATTGATGAGATCAGATGGAAACATCACTCAGACACAACACCTAAGATTATAGAATCCCAGAGACCTCCTCCTTAGGTGATCCAGGAGTATTTGTTTGATGATCGGCATTTTGTTCACTGCTTATAGGGTAATACAGAGGTCACAGAGTATGGAAATGGAATTTAATCTGTTTATTGATTTTGTTTTGTGTTTTTCATAAGTATTTTGAGTTATATAAAGAGAAAACATTTCTATATAAGTATACTGTTGTTAGGAAGTTAGTACTAAATTGAAATGCAATTTTGTTACTGAAATTAATATTTTGGAGTAAAGAAAACATTTTAAAATGTGTTTTCACATTAAATTTTTTTTTAAATTTCAAGTATATTAGAGTTAAAATCTAACAACCAGATAAAAACTAGACAACTTTCAAGTTATTTATTTTAGATAAAATGTAGTTATAGGAAGCTAATCAGTATGTGGAGGGGAGGAAACATTATAAAATGCTGTTTCTTGAAAATTTCTATAAGTAGGATAAAAAAATTTATATTTTAGTATAGGCATTTGAATCTTTGCAGTTTATTGTCTGCTTTCACCTTCCATCCTTCTCATAATCCCAATAAAACAATTGAAACTATAAATAAATAAAAAACCTTAATTCTGGGTAAACAATGGAGCTATTAGCATATGCAAGAAAAACTCCCTGTGGACCATGGTGAAACTGTAAGAAGAATAAACTTGTTAAATAAACCATAACAACCCCCTTCTCCAATAACTTGGGGAGAAAGTCTGAGAACCCAGGAAGAGTGTAAAGAAGATAACTGAGAGGATCAAGTTATCTTGATCATGATAACATGACCAGCTGTGAAGGGAACAGCCAGGCATAAGGGAATCTCATGAACTACAGAAATATACAATTTCATACTTCTTCCTTCCTCCAGTCTCCTGCTTGGGTTTCCCACTGGCCAAACCCAAAAGGAAAGCAGAAGGGGTAAGAGTCAGTTTATAATTTTTAGGGCTTCAAGGCAAAGAGCAGAGTATGTAAGGGGAAGAGTAGATCTGAAGGGCTACTTAGAAAGTATCCAAATGGATAAAGAATTAAAAGTGAAAATCTATAATCAAATAGCAATATTTTACTCACTATCACACACAACATAGTTATATATACATAAGACATATGATTTTTCTCCTAATTCCAGTCAGCAATTAATGAGACTTTTCTCTCAAGTTTAATGATCAAGAAGTTAAATATTTGTTCTATGTAAATATTTGACAACATTTCAGTCACACATTTTGTAGGATATCTAAAATTTTTCACAGCACATGGCAGTTGTTAAGAGAGTATATCAAGGAGGAAATTGCCATAATGTAGTCATTTTCAAGGTCTCATAGACAATTCAGGGAACTCTCTAAACAATAAATTACAGATGGGACTAGATTGGGGACCATTCTGATTACTGATAAACTGGCAGCAATTTAATACAGACAAATGCAGGTTTACACTGGAGTGTAAATGGTTAGATGTTTTGTAAGACACTTTAGGAGAATCCCATAGCTCAGAGAAGAAAGGGTTGGGGAGGTAGCAGGGAGGGTTGGGGAGGCAGGCAGTGAGAAGAAAATAGCCAGAGAGGAGGAAATAACGGACTTTAGAATTCCCCTGTTGACCCAGGGGTGAAACAACTGGAATGGAAGACTTACGGAGAAAAATGGAGAGAGGAGGACAGGAAATTTGAAGTCTGAAAGAAAGAGGTGAGGGTATGTATTCCCTTGGTTTCTCCTATCTGCTTTTTTGGTCTGTTGTCAGTGGCTGCAATTCTCTACATCAACCCACAGCTCTGGTTGGGTGGTAATCCCTCTTGCACCATGACTCTTTCTGAATTTTGAAAGTCATCTTTCCTTTTCCTCTTTTAGCTTAAGCATGAAAATGTCTTCCTTTTGTGTAGCTAGGTTAAGATGCTTTATTTTTCGTATTGATTTTGTTAGGGTCCTCTCCATTGTAAAAAATTATTTTATTAAATGCTTCTTAAATTAAACAGTTCGAGTGAGCCAACAGATTTCTGCTGGACCTTGACCCAAGCAGTAATTGGTACCAGAAATGATCTCAGGAAACTGAGCTTAAAATGGAATCCTAGCCGGGTGCGATGGCTCATGCCTGTAATCCCAGCACTTTGGGAGGCCAAGACGAGCGGATCACGAGGTCAGGAGATCGAGACCATCCTGGCTAACATGGTGAAACCCCGTCTCTACTAAAAATACAAAAAATTAGCCGAGCTTGGTGGCGGGCGCCTGTAGTCCCAGCTGCTCGGGAGGCTGAGGCAGGAGAATGGCGTGAACCGTGAGGCGGAGCTTGCAATGAGCCGAGATCACGCCACTGCTCTTCAGCCTAGGCGACAGAGCGAGACTCCGTCTAAAGAAAAAAAGAAAAAAAAAGGAATCCTAGGGTTGGGTTACTCCCACATTTGAACAGCATATGGATAACCTTGGCAGGTGAATGGAATAATGGCAATCTGCAGTAAGTGGTAGCATCATGATTAATCACATTATCACCAATGGTGGCATAGAATAGAATGGGGTGCAGATGGGGGGTAAAGCATATGGAGATCCAGTGGCTGAGGCAATTTATCCCTTTCATGACAAAAATTGTGGGATAGGATGGTTGTATTTTACACTAGAGAGGGTCCATAGAGAAAGGGATAAATTGAAAGTCTCGAATGTCTAACTCAAGGCCCAGATAGATATTCAGAAAGTCTTTATGACAAAATTACTTATCTCCTGTATATGCTGTACAATATTGTGCCTATAGTTAACAATGCTGTATTTTACACTTAAAAATATGTCTAAAGGGCACATGTGAGTGAGGATTAAGTCTGGAACCTAATTAAACTTTGCAGAGCTGTACTGTCAATTAAATGTCAACTCTTAACAGATCTTTTGCTAAGGTAAGGATACTAGTGAGGAAGAAAAAAGTGTGTTCTGGTATGAGTTAGCTTGAACACTGGAAGACCTGCAGGATCTTGCATTATTTTGTAAAGAGCCAGGGGAGCATGCGTAAGAACATAGTGTAAGGGTATTAGGTGATCTAAAAGGATAAAGATTATATCAACCCAAATTTGAGTTTCTGCCTAGAATTCAGGATTTAATGTGTTGCTTTAAAGTGTTGAGAATTGCTAGATGTGTTAACTGATGCCTGGACTCAAAAGTGGCCTATACCAATCAGTTTGAAATACCAGCACTTCCCTGGAAAACATTACACAGGACGATGGGTTGTTGGAATAGATCTACTTATTATATGCTACCTAAATACCTACACCCCATAGGAGAGAAAAATCCCT
The DNA here is from genome assembly GCF_009764315.1 of Trachypithecus francoisi. Lineage (NCBI taxonomy): Eukaryota > Metazoa > Chordata > Mammalia > Primates > Cercopithecidae > Trachypithecus > Trachypithecus francoisi. Next base: position 35,702,300 of record NW_022681469.1, read on the forward strand.
AGAAGCCCTAGGGACAAAATAACAAATCACGACAGACGATGGTGGGATTGTGGAGAAATTGGAACACTTGAACACTGTTGGTGAAAATGCAAAATGGTACAGCTACTGTAGAAAACAGTTGTATGGCCAGGTGTGGTGGCTCATGCCTGTGATCCCAGCATTTTGGGAGGCCAAGGCGGGCGGATCACCAGGTCAAGAGATCGAGACCATCCTGGCCAACATGATGAAACCCCCGTCTCTACTAAAAAAATAAAAATAAAAAATAAAAAAAATCCTGGGTGTGCTGGCACACATCTGTAGTCCCAGCAACTCGGGAGGCTGAGGCAGGAGGATCACTTGACTCGGGGAGGTGGAGGTTACAGTGAGCCGAGATCGCACTGCTGCACTCCAGCCTGGTGACAGAACGAAACTCTATCTCAAAAAAAAAAAAAAAAATTGTATGGAGGTTCCTCAAAAATTACAAGTAGAATTACCATGTGATCCAGCAATTCTATTTCTGGGTATTTATCCAAAAGAATTGAAATAAAGATCACAAAGAGGTACCAGCACTGCCATGCTTATTGCAGCACTATTCACAGTTGCCAAAATATGGGGAAAAAACCTGAATGTTCACCAGCGGATGGATAAAACAAATGATATATGCAATATACATGCAATGGAGTACTTGCAGTGGAATATTATTCAGCCTTAAGCAAAAAGGAAATCCTGTAATATTTGACAATATACATGAACCTGAAAGATGTTGTACGAAGTGATATCAGCCTGTCAGAAAGAACAAATACTGTGTGAGTCCATTCATATAAAGTATCTAAAATAGTTAAACTAATGGAAGCAAAGAATGAAATTGTGATTGTCCAGGGCTGGGAGCAGGGTAGGGTGAAATAGGAGTTGCTATTATCAATGAATGTAATATTTCAGTTATGCATGATGAATACATTCTAGAGCTCTACTGTGCAATATTGTGCCTATGGATAACAATGTTGTATTTTACACTTAAAAATATGTTAAAAGGGTAGATCTCAATCTAAATGCTCTTACCACAATAACATTTTAAAAGAAACAAGTCACTATGGATAGAGTGGTCTGACCCTGCAGGGATTTATAGCAGCTATTAATTGATCATCATATCCACAGGAATGAAATGGGCAGTTGTAGTAGCTTAGTAGGACCGTCATAAAATTGCCACGAACTGGGTGTCTTAAAACAACAGAAATGTGGCCGGGCACAGTGGCTTATGCCTGTAATCCCAGCACTCTGGGAGCCCGAGGCAGGTGTGCCACTTGAGGTCAGGAGTTCGAGACCAGCCTGGCCAACATGGTGAAAACCCATCTCTACTAAAAATACAAAAATTGGCCAGGCGTGGTGGCAGGTGCCTGTCACCCCAGCTACTTGGGAGACTGAGGCATGAGAATTGCTTGAACTCAGGAGGCAGAGGTTGCAGTGAGCTGAGATGGCACCACTGCACTCTAGCCTGAGGGAAAGAGCAAGACTGTCTTTTTTTTTTTTTTTTTTTGAGACAGAGTCTCGGTCTGTCGCCCCAGGCTGGAGTGCAGTGGCCGGATCTCAGCTCACTGCAAGCTCCGCCTCCCGGGTTTACGCCATTCTCTCGCCTCAGCCTCCCGCGTAGCTGGGACTACAGGCGCCCGCCACCTCGCCCGGCTAGTTTTTTGTATTTTTTTTAGTAGAGACGGGGTTTCACCTAAAAAAAAAAAAAAAAAAAAAAAAAAATCCCAGAAATGTATTGTCTTACAGTATTGGAGGCAAGAAGTCTGAAATCAAGGTGTCAGCAGAGCTGCGCTTTCTCTGGAATCTTTATGGGAAAATCCTTCTTTGTCTCTTTCAGCTTCTGGTGGCTTCCAGCATTTATTGGCTTCCTTGACCATATCACTCTAATATCTGCTTCTGTGGTCACATTGCCGCCTTCTTGTCATGTGTCTGTGTCTTCTGTCTCTCATAAGAACACTTGGCATTGGACTTAGGGCCACTGGCTAATAATACAGGATGATTTAAGACCCTCAACTTCTTTATAACTGCAAATACCCTTTGTCCAAAGTAAGGTTACATTCACAGGTGCCAGGTATTGGGACATGGACATATCTAAAATGAGGCCACCATTCAACCTACTACAGCAGCCTACTATGGTTCTGTATGACCTATATGAACAGAGAAATTTCAACTCTGGAGCACAGAAAAAATTTTACTCAAGGTGCTGTAATGGGGAATATTTTATATATATATATATAGAGAGAGAGAGAGAGAGAGAGTGTGTGTGTGTGTGTGTGTGTGTGTGTGTGTGTGTGTGTGTGTGTTATAGAGTTCTCAGACTTGAGCCATTTCACAGAGCCTCTTGATGGAAGAAGTGGCTGGCTGCCTTTAAGGAATGACCCCCCTCTGCACGCTTATAAATGGTTACCATGATCGAGACCATCCTGGCTAACGCCGTGAAACCCCGTCTCTACTAAAAAAATACAAAAAATTAGCCGGGCAAGGTGGCGGGCACCTGTAGTCCCAGCTACTCGGGAGGCTGAGGCAGGAGAATGGCGTGAACCCGGGAGGCGGAGCTTGCAGTGAGCTGAGATCCGGCCACAGCACTCCAGCCTGGGCGGCAGAGCAAGACTCCGTCTCAAAAAAAAAAAAAAAATGGTTACCATGAATATTTCTCTAAGCCATCTATAGTGGGACCTGGGCCATTTCTCAGGGGACAGTAGCCTGGGGAGAAGCAAACACCCAGACCTTCCAAGGGTTCTTAGATACTGGCTCTCTAATGACTCAGGTCGAGAGATTCAAAACATCACTGGAGCCCACTGATCAAAGTGGGAGTCTTTGATGACTAGGTATTTGATTCCTGACCTAAATTTATCCAATAATGAGTGCATTGCAAACCATAGAGTCATTATGTTCATTTGTCCAATCCCAGTATATAAAGAGGGATATCTATATACTTACTAACTGGCAGTATTCCTACATAGGTTTTCTGATCTATGCAGTGAGGATTATTATAGTAGGAAAGGTCAAATGAAAGCCCCTGAAACTGTACTCCAATCCTTTCCTTCCCCAGAAAGAATAACAACAATACTGTATCCATAAGAGAACTGATGCCATCAAATACTGGAAAGATAATGATTCTTACCATGTTTCCATTTAATTACCCTTTAGGCTGGTGCAAATTTTATTCAAGTTGTAAAGCTGCTGTGGATTATCATAAAGTTAATCAGAGGATGATAGCAATTGTAGCTGTGGTTACAGATGTCTTGTCTTTATTGGAGAAAGTCTGTGTATCTCCACCTCTTTGCATATACCTATTGACCTATTCAATGTTTTCAACTCCCACTAGGAAAATAGATAATATGTATTTAATCTTAATGAGTCAGGGACAGCAGTAAGTCTTCACTATCTTACCTCAAGTCTCTGTCAACATTTCTGGTCTCCCTCATAATGCAGCAGGGTCTTGACTATCTTGATAGTCCACAGAATACTATGCTTCTCCATTACATGGTTGATATTTCCAAACTGGACCTGGCAAGCCTGAAGTAGCAAGCATCCTTTGTGCCTTAGTAACACCTCTGCATGCCAGAGGGTGGGAGATGAATCCTGTGAAAGTTTAGGAATCTGCCACTACTAGCTGGTGTGATTAATCCCAATTACTAAGGAGAAATCATGGTGATGCTATACAATGGGGGCCAAGGAGAACTATGTTTGGAATCCAAAGGATTCTCTGGGGGTCTTTTAATACTTGTTTTCTTAATAGAAAAGGTCAATGGAGAACTACAGCAACCAAATAATACATGACTGTGAACTCAGACACTTCAGTGATAAAGATTTTGTTTTCATCCCCATAAAGAATCCTGATCAGCTGATGTTGTCTGAGGGCACAGGTAATATAGAATAGGCAGTGGAAAAAGGAAATCATAGATAGCAACTAAGGCCTTGTGACCAGTTATAGAAATGAGGGCTATAATAGCTTTGTGTGTTGTCTCTTTATTTATTATATGTAGGTTTCTATCTGCATATGCCAATCAGTTTCCTTTTTCCCATTACAATTTTATATATAAGTTATTTCAGGTTACATTTAAAATTATCCTTTAGATGACAGAATTCAGTCAGATTGTAACTGAATTTTAGAAAGAAATTATAAAACTAGTGATAGAATAACTGTTGGGACCGAGTCTCCTATTTTGGAAGAAAGGGTAAGAAAGTCATCTTTTCTTTGAAGGATAGCTTATCTTGATAGGTGGAGGCATAGGAAGTTCAAATGAGGGTAGAAGGTTGTATATAGGAGCCAAGAAGCTAGAGGAGTTAGCTGTGCCAATTCTTATTTGTATTGCCTGTCAGCTCCAGTTATGTACTTCTTTGCCCTGCTTGCGATACTGAAGCTGAATCCTGTAAATGTTTCTCCTTTGCCAGTTGGACCTTGTTAAGTATTGCTACTGGAGGGAAATGTAAGGATAATTTAGTGAGGGGCTTATTTTCTTGGTTCCCATGTGCTTTTTTGAATCCTTATTCCATGTGGTGGGAAGCATTGGGCAGAACACCCAGTGGCACCCACCCTCCAGTGAATTGTGCCAGCACTTCTGCATGTGGCTGAAATACCCAGTGGTGGTGTTCACTCTCCCATGAGTTTTGTCAACACCCCAGTGATTAGTTCCCCAGTGAATCTTGCCAGCAATCTGATGAGCAGTTTCCTGCTTGTCAACCCTGGCTTGTGGCATTACAACACACTTCTCTGCCACATCTACACCTTCTCCATCAAGGTCTGATTCTCAGCTTTGGGTAGGGCGTGCTTGCAAACTTGTTTCTTCTTTAGGTGATCTGCCTCTACCTTAAAGGTGGACAGATCCCTGCATCTGCTGTTCCTGTATTCTTAAGAGGTCTCTCAGTAGTAGTTAATCACTTGTTACTAGTCAATAATTCTTTATATTAAAATTTCCCAGTTCAAATTACAGTGTTGCTTTTAATCTCCTGACTAGCCCTTGACAGATACAGGAGAGAATGTTCAGATTTCCTCTCTAAAGTAAGAAACCATTTGCTGTACTTTGTATTACCCACTGTTAAAAAGAGGCATAATACTTAGTAGGCTTCTTAGATTCTGGGGGCAACATAAGCCACATTTGGATATGGGACTTTAAACTATTTATTGAATAAACCTTAAAACAGCAGTTTTAAGTGAAATAAAGGGACTTCTTCTGCTTGGGCCATGTGACTTAGCAAACCCTATACCTATAGTATAGGAAATATGCTCTTTTCTGCCAAGTATTCTGATCTTCTTTTGGGTCATAGTGGAAACTGAATTACCCAGTCATGATTCACTAAATGACTGTATTACTCAAAATGCCCATAATAAACTGGGAGTTATCAGATCCACACGATAATAGAGTTGACCATGCACAGCATCATTCCTGTAAAGTAGAGATTATATGAGAATATATTTTAAGGTCTGGAAGTTACAAGTAAACTTCATGAGGTAGATAGTTCAAATTCCCATGATATGTTCTCCTTCTGCTTTTCTATTTACCCCTCAACTAACAACTGTGGATTCTGGCTGGGTATGGTGGCTCATGCCTGTAATCCCAGCACTTTGGGAGGCTGAGGCGGGTGCATCATTTGAGGTCAGGAGTTCGAGACCAGCCTGGCCAACATGATGAAACCCTGTCTCTACTAAAAATACAAAAATTAGCAGGGCGTGGTGGTGGGTGCCTGTCGTCCCAGCTACTTGAGTGGCTGAGGCAGGAGAATCGCTTGAACCCTGGAGGCAGAGGTTGCAGTGAATGGAGATCACACCACTGCACTCCAGCCTGGGCAACAGAAACAGACTCTGTCTCAAAACAATAACAACAACAATAAACACACATTACTGGCAAGATGGTCGAATAGGAACAGCTCCAGTCTCCAACTCCCAGCGCAAGCGACACAGAAGACCAGTGATTTCTGCATTTTCAACTGAGGTACTGGGGTCATCTCACTAGGGAGTGCCGGACAATCGGTGCTGGTCAGCTGCTGCAGCCTGACCAGTGAGAGCTGAAGCAGGGCGAGGCATTGCCTCACCTGGAAGCGCAAGGGGGAAGGGAATCCCTTTTCCTAGCCAGGGAAACTGAGACACACAACACCTGGAAAATCGGGTAACTCCCACCCCAATACTGCGCTTTAAGCAAACAGGCACACCAGGAGAATATATCCCACACCTGGCCGGGAGGGTCCCACGCCCACGGAGCCTCCCTCATTGCTAACACAGCAGTCTGTGGCGATCTATCCACAAGGCAGCGGCAAGGCTGGGGGAGGGGCGCCCGCCATTGCTGAGGCTTAAGTAGGTAAACAAAGCCGCTGGGAAGCTCGAAGTGGGTGGAGCTCACAGCAGCTCAAGGAAGCCTGCCTGTCTCTGTAGACTCCACATCTGGGGACAGCGCACAGCTGCAGACCAACGGGAAGCAGTGGGGGCCTGCGCAGATGCGAATGACTCTGTCTGACAGCTTTGGGGAGAGCTGTGGATCTCCCAACGCGGAGGTTGAGGTCTGAGAACGGACAGACTGCCTGCTCAGGTGGGTCCCTGACCCCTGAGTAGCCTAGCTGGGAGACATCCCCCACTAGGGGCAGTCTGACACCCCACACCTCACAGGGTGGAGTACACCCCTGAGAGGAAGCTTCCAAAGTAAGAATCAGACAGGTACACTCGCTGTTCAGCAATATTCTATCTTCTGCAACCTCTGCTGCTGATACCCAGGCAAACAGGGTCGGGAGTGGACCTCAAGCAATCTCCAACAGACCTATAGCTGAGGGTCCTGACTGTCAGAAGGAAAACTATCAAACAGGAAGGAGACCTATACCAAAACCCCATCAGTACGTCACCATCATCAAAGACCAGAGACAGATAATACCACAAAGATGGGGAAAAAGCAGGGCAGAAAAGCTGGAAATTCAAAAAATAAGTGTGCATCTCCCCCTGCAAAGGAGCGCAGCCCATCGCCAGCAATGGATCAAAGCTGATCAGAGAATGACTTTGATGAGATGAGAGAAGAAGGCTTCAGTCCATCAAACTTCTCAGAGCTAAAGGAGGAATTACGTACCCAGCGCAAAGAAACTAAAAATCTTGAAAAAAGAGTGGAAGAATTGACAGCTAGACTAATTAATGCAGAGAAGGTCATAAACGAAATGACAGAGATGAAAACCATGACACGAGAAATACGTGACAAATGCACAAGCTTCAGTAACCAACTCAATCAACTGGAAGAAAGAGTATCAGCGATTGAGGATCAAATGAGTGAAATGAAGTGAGAAGAGAAACCAAAAGAAAAAAGAAGAAAAAGAAATGAACAAAGCCTGCAAGAAGTATGGGATTATGTAAAAAGACCAAATCTACGTCTAATTGGGTTGCCTGAAAGTGAGGGGGAAAATGGAACCAGGTTGGAAAACACTCTTCAGGATATCATCCAGGAGAATTCCCCAACCTAGTAGGGCAGGCCAACATTCAAATTCAAGAAATACAGAGAACGCCACAAGATAGTCCTCGAGAAGAGCAACTCCAAGACACATAATTGCCAGATTCACCAAAGTTGAAATGAAGGAAAAGATCTTAAGGGCAGCCAGAGAGAAAGGTCGGGTTACCCACAAAGGGAAGCCCATCAGACTAACAGCAGATCTCTCGGCAGAAACTCTACAAGCCAGAAGAGAGTGGGGGCCAATATTCAACGTTCTTAAAGAAAAGAATTTTCAACCCAGAATTTCATATCCAGCCAAACTAAGTTTCATCAGTGAAGGAGAAAGAAAATCCTTTACAGATAAGCAAATGCTTAGAGATTTTGTCACCACCAGGACTGCCTTAAAAGAGACACTGAAGGAAGCCCTAAACATGGAAAGGAACAACCGGTACCAGCCATTGCAAAAACATGCCAAAATGTAAAGACCATCGAGGCTAGGAAGAAACTGCATCAACTAACAAGCAAAATAACCAGTTAATATCATAATGACAGGATCAAGGTCACACATAACAATATTAACCTTAAATGTAAATGGACTAAATGCTCCAATTAAAAGACACAGACTGGCAAACTGGATAAAGAGTCAAGACCCATCAGTCTGCTATATTAAGGAGACCCATCTCACATGCAGAGACATACATAGGCTCAAAATAAAGGGATGAAGGAAGATCTACCAAGCAAATGGAGAACAAAAAAAAGCAGGGATTGCAATCCTAGTCTCTGATAAAACAGACTTTAAACCATCAAAGATCAAAAGAGACAAAGAAGGCCATTACATAATGGTAAAGCGATCAATTCAACAGGAAGAGCTAACTATCCTAAATATATATGCACCCAATACAGGAGCACCCAGATTCATAAAGCAAGTCCTTAGAGACCTACAAAGAGACTTAGACTCCCATACAATAATAATGGGAGACTTCAACACTCCACTGTCAACATTAGACAGATCAACGAGATAGAAAGTTAACAAGGATATCCAGGAATTGAACTCATCTCTGCACCAGATGGACCTAATAGACATCTATAGAACTCTCCACCCCAAATCAACAGAATATACATTCTTCTCAGCACCACATCGCACTTATTCCAAATTGACCACATAATTGGAAGTAAAGCACTCCTCAGCAAATGTCAAAGAACAGAAATTATAGCAACTGTCTCTCAGACCACAGTGCAATCAAACTAGAACTCAGGACTAAGAACTCAATCAAAACCACTCAACTACATGGAAACTGAACAACCTGCTCCTGAATGACTACTGGGTACATAACGAAATGAAAGCAGAAATAAAGATGTTCTTTGAAACCAATGAGAACAAAGATACAACATACCAGAATCTCTGGGACACATTTAAAGCAGTGTGTAGAGGGAAATTTATAGCACTAAATGCCCACAAGAGAAAGCAGGGAAGATCTAAAATGGACACTCTAACATCACAATTAAAAGAACTAGAGAGGCAAGAGCAAACACATTCAAAAGCTAGCAGAAGGCAAGAAATGACTAAGCTCAGAGCAGAACTGAAGGAGATAGAGACACAAAAAACCCTCCAAAAATCAATGAATCCAGGAGTTGGTTTTTGAAAAGATCAACAAAATTGACAGACTGCTAGCAAGACTAATAAAGAAGAAAAGAGAGAGGAATCAAATAGACGCAATAAAAAATGATAAAGGGGATATCACCACCGACCCCACAGAAATACAAACAACCATCAGAGAATACTATAAACGCCTCTACGCAAATCAACTAGAAAATCTAGAAGAAATGGATAATTTCCTGGACACTTACACTCTCCCAAGACTAAACCAGGAAGAAGTTGAATCCCTGAATAGACCAATAGCAGGCTCTGAAATTGAGGCAATAATTAATAGCCTACCCACCAAAAAAAGTCCAGGACCAGATGGATTCACAGCTGAATTCTACCAGAGGTACAAGGAGGAGCTGGTACCATTCCTTCTGAAACTATTCCAATCAATAGAAAAAGAGGGAATCCTCCCTAACTCATTTTATGAGGCCAACATCATCCTGATACCAAAGTCTGGCAGAGACACAACAAAAAAAGAGAATTTTAGACCAATATCCCTGATGAACATCGATGCAAAAATTCTCAATAAAATACTGGCACACCGGATTCAGCAGCACATCAAAAAGCTTATCCACCATGATCAAGTGGGCTTCATCCCTGGGATGCAAGGCTGGTTCAACATTTGCAAATCAATAAATGTAATCCAGCATATAAACAGAACCAAAGACAAGAACCACATGATTGTCTCAATAGATGCAGAAAAGGCCTTTGACAAAATTCAACAGCCCTTTATGCTAAAAACCCTCAATAAATTCGGTATTGATGGAACGTACCTCAAAATAATAAGAGCTATTTATGACAAACCCACAGCTAATATCATACTGAATGGGCAAAAACTGGAAAAAATTCCCTTTGAAAACTGGCACAAGACAGGGATGCCCTCTCTCACCACTTCTATTCAACATAGTGTTGGAAGTTCTGGCTAGGGCAATCAGGCAAGAGAAAGAAATCAAGGGTATCCAGTTAGGAAAAGAAGAAGTCAAATTGTCCCTGTTTGTAGATGACATGATTGTATATTTAGAAAACCCCATTGTCTCAGCCCAAAATCTCCTTAAGCTGATAAGCAACTTCAGCAAAGTCTCAGGATACAAAATTAATGTGCAAAAATCACAAGCATTCTTATACACCAGTAACAGACAAGCAGAGAGCCAAATCAGGAATGAACTTCCATTCACAATTGCTTCAAAGAGAATAAAATACCTAGGAATCCAACTTACAAGGGATGTAAAGGACCGCTTCAAGGAGAACTACAAACCACTGCTCAGTGAAATCAAAGAGGACACAAACAAATGGAAGAACATACCATGCTCATGGATAGGAAGAATCAATATTGTGAAAATGGCCATACTGCCCAAGGTAATTTATAGATTCAATGCCATCCCCATCAAGCTACCAATGACTTTCTTCACAGAATTGGAAAAAACTGCTTTAAAGTTCATATGGAACCAAAAAAGAGCCCGCATTGCCAAGACAATCCTAAGTCAAAAGGACAAAGCTGGAGGCGTCACGCTACCTGACTTCAAACTATACTACAAGGCTACAGTAACCAAAACAGCATGGTACTGGTACCACAACAGAGATATAGACCAATGGAACAGAACAGAGTCCTCCGAAATAATACCACACATCTACAGCCATCTGATCTTTGACAAACCTGAGAGAAACAAGAAATGGGGAAAGGATTCCCTATTCAATAAATGATGCTGGGAAAATTGGCTAGCTATAAGTAGAAAGCTGAAACTGGATCCTTTCCTTACCCCTTATACGAAGATTAATTCAAGATGGATTAGAGACTTAAATGTTAGTCCTAATACCATAAAAACCCTAGAAGAAAAACTAGGTAGTACCATTCAGGACATAGGCATGGGCAAGGACTTCATGTCTAAAACACCAAAAGCAATGGCAGCAAAAGCCAAAATTGACAAATGGTATCTAATTATACTAAAGAGCTTCTGCACAGCAAAAGAAACTACCATCAGAGTGAACAGGCAACCTACAAAATGGGAGAAAATTTTTGCAACCTACTCATCTGACAAAGGGCTAATATCCAGAATCTACAAAGAACTCAAACAAATATACAAGAAAAAAACAAACAACCCCATCAAAAGTGGGCAAAGGATATGAACAGACATTTCTCAAAGAGGACATTCATACAGCCAACAGACACATGAAAAAATGCTCATCATCACTCGCCATCAGAGAAATGCAAATCAAAACCACAATGAGATACCATCTCACACCAGTTAGAATGGCAATCATTAAGAAGTCAGGAAACAACAGGTGTTGGAGAGGATGTGGAGAAATAGGAACACTTTTACACTGTTGGTGGGATTGTAAACTAGTTCAACCATTATGGAAAACAGTATGGCAATTCCTCAAGGATCTAGAACTAGATGTACCATATGACCCAGCCATCCCACTACTGGGTATATACCCAAAGGATTATAAATTATTCTACTACAAAGACACATGCACACGTATGTTTATTGCGGCACTATTCACAATAGCAAAGACTTGGAATCAACCCAAATGCCCATCTGTGACAGACTGGATTAAGAAAATGTGGCACATATACACCATGGAATACTATGCAGCCATAAAAAAGGATGAGTTCATGTCCTTTGTAGGGACATGGATGCAGCTGGAAACCATCATTCTTAGCAAACTATCACAAGAACAGAAAATCAAACACCTCTGTTCTCACTCATAGGTGAGAACTGAACAATGAGATCACTTGGACTCGGGAAGGGGAACATCACACACTGGGGCCTATCATGGGGATGGGGGAGGAGGGAGAAATTGCATTGGGGAGTTATACATGATATAAATGATGAATTGATGGGTGCTGACGAGTTGATGGGTGCAGCACACCAACATGGCATAAGTATACATATGTAACAAACCTGCACGTTATGCACATGTACCCTAGAACTTAAAGTATAATAAAAATAAAATAAAATAAAATAAAAAAACAACAATAAACAACTATGGATTCATGAAGAGTTCCCTATTACCACTTAAATGAAAGAAAAAATGAACCAGTTTATAGAAGGATCCATACTCTATGGTGTCAGAACGTGATCTGGTTGAGAGACAGGCGTGCCCTCATGCTGGACACTGTATTACAACTCCACTTGAGATGGTCGTGGGAGACAGTGATGCAGATAATTTGATCAGAAGGAAAAATTTCAGGTGGTACATGTTTGTGGCATGAGAAATGGCTGCTAGTATAGATCTACAAAGATCCATAGGAAGCAACCAAAAAGAGACTTGGGGAGAACATAAAAGAGACTTGGGAAGAATAATAACTAGAAAATTGGTGATAAGGAATTCTGGGGGAACTGCATGTGGATAGGCATGCCCTAGGTAAGTGTGTTCCAGGCGGCATTCACTGCAGAGGAAGCTGTCAGTATCCAAATGGGTAAGATGATTCCTCCTGTGGATGTCAGTCAGCTGCTTTTGTTATCCTTTCTGGTGCGTACTCAATGGGTCCATGTACAAAGTGACTGTGACAGTATAGATGGAGCTTATTCATGGGCTTAACCACAGAGATTTTTTTTTTTTCCCCCACAAAGGCTGCTTTGGCTACCATCACTGCTGGGTGTCCAACCTACCAACAGCATAGGCCAATAAAAAGCCACAAAACAATGTTATTCCCCAGGAAATCTTATCTGGCCATCTGGTGACTGGTTGATTATGTTGGATCCTTTCTGTTACGGAGTGGGCAGACTTGTTTTTTTCTCATGAATATAGATATTTACTAGGCATATGGATTTTCTTTTCTTTTCTTTTTTGAGACGGAGTCACTCTGTCACCCAGGCTGGAGTGCAGTGGCGCCATCTAGGCTCACTGCAAGCTCCGCCTCCCGGGTTCACACCATTCTCCTGCCTCAGCCTCCGAAGTAGCTGGGACTACAGGCGCCCACCACACCCGGCTAATTTTTTGTATTTTTAGTAGAGACAGGGTTTTACTGTGCTAGCCAGGATGGTTTCAATCTCCTGACCTCGTGATCTGCCTGCCTTGGCCTCCCAAAGTGCTGGAATTACAAGTGTGAGCCCCCACGTCCGGCCAACATATGGATTCTTTTCTATGTTTACAATATTTCTGTCCACAAAATCATTTATGTATGTACAGAAAGCCTTACTCATCACTATGGTATCATATATTACATTGCCTTTAATGAAAGAACTCATTTTACAGAGAAGGAAGTGAGACAATGGATTCATGCTCGCAGAATTCACTGGTTTTACCATGTCTTTGTCATGTACGTATATATGCCTTGATAAAGTGAAATGAAATAGCCTACTAAATGGTGAGTTATGGCACTGTCTGGGTGACAACACCCTATGAGGTTAGAGTGTTTTCTGACAGGATGCAATGTATGCCTAAAATAATTGGCTATATGCGGTGCTGTCTCCTTCACAGCCAGAATTCACAGGTTGGGAAATCATGGGTAGAGCTGGCTAATAAATACTGCTGTCTCTCCTATTTTCAGAATGCATGGAACTGGGGACAAAAGCATAAAGCAGAGAGTGACCTCTTTCACTATTGTACCATATAACCACATAAAGAATTATTGGCCGGGTGCCGTGGCTCAAGCCTGTAATCCCAGCACTTTGGGAGGACGAGACGGGCGGATCACGAGGTCAGGAGATCGAGACCATCCTGGCTAACACGGTGAAACCCCCGTCTCTACTAAAAAAAATACAAAAATCTAGCCGGGCGAGGTGGCGGGCGCCTGTAGTCCCAGCTTCTTGGGAGGCTGAGGCAGGAGAATGGCGTGAACCCGGGAGGCGGAGCTTGCAGTGAGCTGAGATCCGGCCACTGCACTCCAGCCCGGGCGACAGAGTGAGACTCTGTCTCAAAAAAAAAAAAAAAAAAAAAAATTATCATTTCCTATCCCTCAGTCTTGGACTCAATAAACTTGGAGGTCTTAATGTCCAAGGGAGGAATTTCTCCTGGGAACACAGTAATATTTCCACCAAATCAGAATTGGAGACTCACAAAGCAATTCTTCAGAGATTCCAAATAGTGTGTCTTCCTAAATGAACAGGCTAGAATTTCTACTTTCCATAGGTTGAAAGCTACAATGTCAACCAACAACTGGTTGAGAACAGCATTTTCACATTTTTTTGCTATAAGATTATTTTATTCTCATCAGTTTTCTAAGTTATAGTCCCTGGCAACTCCAAGTGATATTCCAGGAATGTACCATGGTGCCCTATTAGATGTGATACACCATATTGCTTTACTGGATCCAAGAGCTGCCTATGGGGATAATAATATATCATTACATAATGAGCATCATAAAACATCATTTTGGATTCCAAAAACTAACACACACTATATTTTGTAGAAAAGTAATATATATTTCAAAGTGAGACTGTTTCAGAGGGAGATGTAAAAAGTAACTGAATCAAGAAAATAGTATGTTAGAGGCTCTTGGCTGGGAGAGAGTTCTGATAATCCTTTTACCAAATTAAATTTAATGCATGGCAGATAACAAAACCCCAATTCTTATACTGCATACCTCTAATACACATAGAAGACAGATCAAAAAATTATTAATGAATTTAAATTTTAAAACATACCTATACTAAATTTTTGCTCTTGATAATTCAGAAGGAAATATTCTTATTAATATTATGCATTTGTATAATCAGGAAAGGAAAATACATACTAAACTATGAACCTTTCAAACATGAATAACTTGCAATAATGACAGAATTAATGTCTGCTTTTCATAGCAACTTGTCAACAGTGGTTATGCTTGTGAAACATAAACAGAATTTTAATTTCTTCACTTGGACATATGATGCAGAATAAATTCCAACATATGCATGCTGTAAGTGATTGTTCTCAGATTCTAGAGAGCTGACATTTTTATATCATGTCAAAACAAATTAAGAACATATCAAAACTGAATTCAGAAATGTCTAATTATTGCTGACTCAAGTCACTTAGTGTGAAGATGACTATGAGGGATGCGGAAACAAATAGATCTTGAACAGAGTATAAAAGTTTTTGCACCAGTCAAAAGTTTATATTTTTCTGACTGACAAAGTAATTTACTGGAGTTGAGTTTTTCATGTCAGTATTGGATTTGTGAATTGAGTTAGGTGCAGGCACAAGTAATGAAAGAAGGAGATTGGATTATTTCTTCCTAATAACTTTTCAAATGATTGTTATCATCTATACTTATAAGCTTCTCTCTTTGGTAATATGCATTTCCACGTGCCGGGTTCCCCTCCCACCCCACTCCCCTGGCATTTTTTTCTACTTTCATTTGCCTGCTTCTGCTTTTTCCAATCTTATGCATTTTTCAAGATCAGCCCAATTGTACCTCATTCATTCATTTACTTATTTCTTCCAAAACATATTTATTGAGTTTAATATGGGTTGGTTGTTACGTCTTGGAGCTACAATGTCAAGTAAGATATTATCCATACCCTTAAGGAACCCATGTAGACAGGCTGACAGTTTCTGTTCCTCTGTCTATAAAGTGAGGTTGGCAATACTTCAGCAACAGGATTGTTAAGAATTAGAGTGTATTTCTGAAAACATACGGGACACAGGGTTGTGTAATGTCTCTTAAATGAATAACATTTGCTCATTTACATTGTTTTGTAAGACAACTTTTTTTTGTTTCTTTTATTTTATATGCAGTATATATATGTGGGATGAAAACAGGCAGAATTAGGTTTGCCTTCTAATGATTGGTCATTTCTCTTAGTGGCATGTGTAGTTATAAACCCTAGAACAGTGACATGACACTGTGGAAATTTGCCCAACAGCCCTTGCAGCCTAATTCCAGTTTAGTGTCATCCCTTATCCTTACTGTTTCCTTTTGATATATATGAAAACTATTGAAAAGAGACAGACCTCTGCTTTATAAAGGTGAAGGTTCCAGCGTATAAAGTGGGAACAGCTACTGCTGATACTCTGCGGCTATCAATTGCAAGAGTTTATTACAAACTTTCTGTGGCATTTCCTCAGAAAAACCTCCCCACCTTCACAAGAGCTTTATCTGTAAATGGATTGTGCAGTTTCTCTCCTCCCACTCAGCTTGGCTTCTGTTTGGCAGCTTCCAGTGGTCTTCCTAACCTGCATTTATCTTTCCCAAATTAGAGGCAGCTGGGTAATTTTAGGGAGCCAACAATTCAGTAATTCTCTCTTTTCTAATTTGTAAAGCCAGTAATTCTCTCAAACTTCAGGAGACTGATTGGCTTGGAAACAACCGTAATGTGATCTTAAACTTTTCAGGCTTAATTGTTTTACAAATATTCTATAACAATGTGAAAGTTAAAAAAAAAATCAGTTATTATAATAAATAAACGTTACATGTTGTGATAGGTCTATTCTCTTTACCTGTTTTTAACCTGATATGAATAGAATCAACTGGAGTTGATTTTCCATTGTAAGTAAGAAACTAGTATTTAATTTCTATTATGCACAGCAAGTAGCCAGGAATGGGACTCTTGAGTTGAACAAGTACATTTTAAAAAGTTGCTTTAGAATAAAGAATAAGAAATTATCACCTGCTAAACGAAACTCCAGTTGTTTTGTATTTATATTACAAAGTACATTTTTATAATTGTTTTCTTTTTGGAAAAAATTCCAGAGATTATTTTTTAGAACAAATTTGATGTCTGCTGTTTTTCCTTTGCTTTTAAATTACATTATTATTTTACTACCACATCTTGAGCTGCCTTTTAAACCATCTTTTCCACACTCCTTTGGAATAATTCTTGGAAGTAGACTTCATTCTGTAAACAAAAATGTCACATATTGGTTAGGCTGCTCCATGAAGTGTGGAGTGTAAAGGAAAGCAGCCTTGTGTGTTTGATAAGTCATAGCAATACTTTGTCTTAACAACATTAATGCACTAATATAAATGCTATGCAAAAATAAAATAGCAAAGTGTTATTGTTTTATTGAAGACATAAATTTGACAACCTATGACAAGACATTCATAAAGAGGATCCCAAATTCTCTGTTAGAATGTTTTATTTTCAAGTCTTTTGCCCATTCTTTATTTGGGTTGTTTGTCTTATTATTGAGGTATAAACGACCTTTATATATGCTGGTTACAGGTATTTCATCAGGCACATGTATTATAGATACTGTCTCTTGCAATCTGTGGCTTTCTGTTTAACTTTATTAGTCATGTTTTTCAGGAGTCGCAGTTTTCAATTTGTTAAACCCCAGTTGATAAATTGTTTCTTTCATAGTCAATGCATCTTATATCCTCTTTAGGAAAATTTTGCCTTCTCCAGGGTTAAGCAGATATTGTGTATATACAGAATTTCTACTGATACAACCTCCTTTATTTCTGATATTGGTAATTTGTGTTTTTTCCTCTTTTGTTGAGCAAGGAGTGTATCTTGCTGGGGGTTTATCTATTATTATTATTATTATTTTACTTCACAAAAAACAAGCTTCTGATTTGAGTTTTTTCTGTTATTTGTTGTCTATCTCATAGATTTATTCTCTTATTTTTAATAATTCCTTGATTCTACTTTCTTTGGTTAATTTGCTTATCTTTTTCTAGTTTCTTCAAGTCAAAATTTACATAATTGATTTGAAATCTTTTTCTTTTCTCAGAAACATTTCATGCTATAAATTTTCTTATAAGCAGTGATTTAGCTATATTCAACAAACCTATATATTGTATATTCAATATAATTTTATTTTGTAAAAAATGCAAAGTATTCAAGTGCTATTATTTTAGCGAAAGCAATATTTTCCAAGAAAAATACTTAGTCACATATTTTTTATTTATTTGATGCTGTACATTATGTTCCCAGATTCACATATAAACTGAAGGCACATTTTTTGAGAATGAAAGTTTGAGGCAGGTTTTTATTTATATGTAATTATATATGTAATGCAAATTTAACTTTGGGCATAAAAGTGACTTTCTCTAAAATAATTTATAAAGGCATCACATCAGATGAATGTATTAGATTTTAAAAACTATTCAGTCTAAGAAATGAGAGTGTTTACTCAAGGCCAATTTATTTTATTAATAATAGTTTGCTCATCTATAAAATCCAGATGATAAATGCTTTTAAATTTTAATATTAAAACACTGTAAGATTGGTGTCTTCTCCCCACTACCCTCACCATTCCCTGAATTGTTCTGATGCTGCATTGTGGGAGAGGCTAAATATGTCTCAGAAAAATCTAAACCTGTTGGAAAAGATCAACTCTCCCTGGGAAGGTAGTTCCAACCAGGAAACAAAATAACACCCTCTGTGCAATGATCTGTATTTTCACTTTCCAGCATTACTCAGAAAGGCAAATGCAGTCACACTTTAACTAGAAGGAATGCCAATTAGCATTTCTGACTTTAACATACATTACCCACTATATGTTCGTCTCATATACAAATAGATTGTCTAGAGTAATGTGGCGAACCTCACAGGTGGCACAGGAAATCAAACAAGATTTTATAGTGTTCTCGTACATGTTTAGGCAGGAATATATATGCACACCATAAGCTAAAAATCAGAAGGTGTTACTGAAAAATACTGAGGTACGTTTGAGGAGGCTTCAGTTTTAATCCTCACGTTGTGATTTTGGATAAGTAACCTAATGTCTTCATGCGTACAATGAACCATTTGGCCCAGATAATCTCCATGGTGCTTTGCATCACTAGAACTTTAGGTCTACAATAACCATGAACCACATAGGAATTTCAATAGGTTCAGGAGGATACCATCAGAAACATTTTGTCAGTGCTCTTCAATTTGATTCAATTTAGTAAACCACAGTTGATCACAGATCATGTGCCTAGCACTGCTTGTACCAATTGGGCTCTAGGAGCAGAATATTTTTGATTTACATATATCTTTAAAATGATATTGAGTAACTTAATTTTTTATTGGTTTCTTTTCACCTTCTGCTCTCAAGTTTTCCAGAATTATATAAATACCATTAATTTTATAGTGTCAATGAATTGCGTTTTAATATTTTTGTTGGTATTCATACCAAAAGTAAAATGTCATAGGCTGTCAGTGCATGATTTTTTCTTCTTGAGCAAAGGAAAGTCTTTCTTTTACTAAACTTTGCCTTGGACACGACAGTTTCTATGATTGCCAGTCTCTCAGCTATCATTTACCTTTTTAAAAGCTGTAAGAAATTGACTTTGGTCTCTCAGCCTTTGGCAACTGTAATCCCTGTTCCTCCATCATTGTTGGCCATGACCCTGTTCTGGGGCTTTACATAGTAAAATTTGTCAGTTAAAAACCTGTATTTAGATACCAGATTAAAAGTAATAATAATTATTTAACAGATCAGTTTTCTCTTCTAATTTTAAGAAGTGTTTCAGATTAAAATTATTTTGTATATTTAATTCTAAGTATAATCATAGACCTAGGTAATAATGAAATAACAAAGCCATCTATAAATGAATTCAGGTATGTATCTTACAGTACATATTTCTCTTTATCCTGGAAAAAATTAAAGTTCTTGAGTCTTTCCTGAGAGAGCTATGCATGGCCATTGGTTTGCTGTACGCTGGAAGCTACACACCCACAACAAAAATAATTTATATCCGCTGATTTACAAATAGCACTTGAATTGGATCCTCCTGATGGATTTTGTTCTATATATTTCTAAAATCATAAGAATTCTGAAAATAAAATGAATATTATAGTATAGCTAGTTTACCCAGCACCATCAATTTATGGAGATTGAAAACAAAAGGTTAAATGGCATCTTGGTGACGTGAGGTATTGGTTGTGACCTGTAATTCAGATTTTCTGTCTCCTGCTCCAGTGCTTTTTATTTTTTTTTCATAGGCAAATGTTTATGGAGAACTTATATGCTAGGCATTGATAAACATTGATACACACTGGGCAATACAATAATTAGTAAAACAAGTTCTCTGCTTTCCTGGAGATTGCATTCTAGGGGAAGTGATAATGCAGCCAGAAAAATGGCAATGCTGGGATTAGAATCTAGGAAGGCAAATTCTATACTGCCTCTCAGCTAATCTGGATTCCCTGAGTTTATTTTTAACTTTTTTTTTCAAGTTAATTTCAGACTTGCAAAAGAGTTGTAAAGATCTACACCAAGTTTGCATGTGCCCTTCCTCCAGCTTGTCCAGTGTTAACATCTTAAATAACCATGATACACTCATCCAAACTAAGAAATTAATGTGGTTACATGTAATAGTATTAACTGAACTACTGACTTCATTTCGATTTCGTTATTTTTTCCATTAATGTCTTTTTTTCTGCTCCAAGAGCCAGTCCAGACTTCCGCATTACTTTTAGTGGTCATGTTTCCATAGCCTCCTCCAATCTTAAATAATTTCTCAGACTTTCCTTGTCTTTCATGACTGTTTACACTTTTGCAGAGTATTGCTCATACACTATTTATTAGAAGCGAGATACAAAGTCCACACCACACATGGAGAGGAGAATTAAGCTCCACCTTCTGGGGAAGTATCAGATAATTTATGGAATATGTTAAAACTACCACAATAATTAATAAGTTTGAGTGGAGAGGAGATACTTGGAAGCTATACAAATACTCTGTTTCTTCTTAAACTTTGACCCACTAATGTTAGCATTCATTGGTGGATCTTGCCAGTAGCAATTATTATTGATGTTCTAATGATGATTTTCTATTTCTTCTTTCCTTCTACATTTTTTGATCAAAATTCTTCTGGAGGAGAGAGTTTTGTTCTTCTCCCCCATTTGCTTGTTTATTCGGTCATTTATTTATATGAGTATGAACTCATAAATATATTTTATTGTTATTTGTTGGCTCAGATTATTTTTGGCTCAGATTATTCTAGCTTACCTAGTGGGAGCCCCTTTTGACATGCATATGATCTCTTCTCTCTCTCCCTGTCATTACATTCTTACTTTTTGACACTTTAAAATGCTCCAGACTCATATTTTCTGTACCTCAGCTTCAGAATCAGCCAATTCTCTAAGAAGCTCTGATTCCTTTTGTGAATAAGGGTATTTATAAACCAAGATCTGAGTGCTAGGAATGCTTGTTGATGTTTGTCACTGCCTCTAGGCCCTCACATACAACAGAGCTGGAAAATATATGTATGTATGAATCCACGTACACACTTCTAAATTTCTAAATATATCATCCTATGTATTAAAGCTGACTTTACACTGATATTTTAGATTTCAGTCCAATATCACAGTGTTCCTTTTACCATTCTTTATTTGCTTATTTGTAACTTCTTTTTCTGATGCATGTCTGTCTCTCATTGTCTATAACATATTTACAGTGATACATTGCTTAACCATGGGGATTTCATCATTGTACAAGCATCATAGAGTATACTTTCACAAATGTAGATGGCACAGCCTAATACATACCTGGGCTATACAATATAGTGTATTGATCCTAGACTACAAACCTGTGCAGTATGTTACTGAGTACTGTAGGCAATTATAACACAATGGTAAGTATTTGTGTATCTAAACATACCTAAAAATATGAAAGGTACAGTAAAAATATGGTATAAAAGATTTTTAAAAGGCACACCAGTCTAGGGCACTTCCCATGAATGGAGCTTGCAGGACTGGAAGTTGCTCTGGGTTACTCGATGAGTGAGTGGTGAGTGAATGAGAAGGTGTAAGGTATCACTATATATACACTGCTGTAGACCTTATAGACACTGTACACTTAGGCTAAACTAAATTTATGTAAAATTTATTTCTTCAGTAATGAATTAACCTTAGCTTGCTGTAACTTTTTTATTTTATAAACTTATTTTTTAAAACCTTTGGACTCATAATAACCTTTAGCTTAAAACACAAACACATTGTACAGCTGTACAAAAATATTTTCTTTATGTCTTTGTTTTATAAGTTTTTTTCTATTTTAAATATTTTTATTTTTTAATAAAAGTTTTTTTTAGTTAAAAACTGAGAAATAAACACACACATTAGCCTAGGCCTACACAGGGTTGAGAATTTCAGTATCAGTCTTCCACTCCACATCTCATCTGGCAATCTATCTATCTATCTATCTATCTATCTATCTATCTATCTATCAATCATCATCATCTATCATCTATCTCTATCTCTAGGTACCTATCTATACACACACACACACACACACACACACACACACACACAGACTAATACAATTTCTGGTACCAGGAGTAGGGTGTTATTTCTCACCTATATCTAATTTAGTAAGACTTAGACTTTAGAGTTGATGCTGGGATGAGTTAAGACCTTTGGGAGTGTTGTAATGGAATGAATGTTCTTTGCATGTAATAAATATATGAATTTTGAGGGACCAGGGGTGGAATGCTGCAGACTGATTTGTACCCATACCTACTAATTTGTTATGTGAATCCCTAACCCCTAAAGTGACTATATTTGGAGGTAAGGCCTATAAGGAGGTAGTTAAGGTTAAATGAGGTCATAAGCCTGGAGCCCTAATGTAATAGTGCTGATGCCCTTATAAGAAGAGGAAGAGAGACAAGAGCTTTTTCTCTTCACCATGTAAAAACACAGGGAGAAAGTGGCTGTCTGAAAACTGGGAAGGTAACCCTCACCAGGAATTGAATTAGCTGGCATCTTGATCTTAAACTTCTCAGTCTCTAGAACTGTGAGCTGTGTGAAAATTAATTTCTGTTATTTGAGCCACCTAATCTATGATTTTTACAGTAGCCCTATCACTATATATGTGTGTGTGTGTATATGTGTGTATGTCTGTATATATGTGTATACATACATACACATATGAATGCTTATATATGTATGCATAATATACTATAACATATTACATATATATATCAAATACTTAACTGAGAGTGTATGTGTATATACACACACACTTAAGTATTTTTTATTTTGTTTTAAAATTCTGTATTTTCTGAGATTCTTGGATTTGTGGTTTGATATCTGTCATTCTTTTTGGAAAATTCTTGCCATTATTTTTGTTCATTTTTTATTCTTCTTGGTCTTTGTTGGATTGGTTTAATTTGAAAGCCTTGTATTAGAGCTCTGAAGTTCTTTCTTCTACTTGTTCGATTTTATCGCTGAGACTTTCCAGTGCATTTTTGCATTGCTCTGTGTCCTTCATTTCCAGGAGTTGTTGAATGCCTTTTATTTATGCTGTCTAGTTCACCAGAGACTTTTCCATTTATATCCTGTATCATTTTTTAAAAAATTTATTTGAGTTGGATTTCACCTTTCTCTGATGTCTCCTTGATTAGCTTAATAATCAATCTTCTGAATTGTTTTTCTGGCAATTCGGAGATTTTGTATTGGTTTGGATCCATTGCTGGTGGGCTAGTGTGATCTTTTGGGGGCGTTAAAGAACCTTGTTTTGTCATATTATCAGAATTGTTTTTCTGCTTCCTTCTCATTTGGGTAGACTATGACAGAAGGAAGATCTGGGATTTGAGGGCTGCTGTTCAGATTCTTTTGTCCCACAGGGTGCTCCCTTGATGTGGTATCCTCCACCTTTCCCTAGGGATGGGGGTTCCTAAAAGCCAAACTGCAGTGATTGTTATTTCTCTTCTGGATCTAGCCACCCAGCTGAGCTACTGGTCTCTGAGCTGCTACTGGGGAGTGTCTGCAAAGAGTCCTGTGATGTGAACCATCTTCAGGTCTCTCAACTGTGGATACCAGCACCTGATCTGGTGAAAGTAACAGGGGAGTGAAATGGAATCTGTGAGGGTCCTTGGTTGTATTTTTGGTTAGTGTGCTGGTTTTGTGTTGGTTGGCCTCCAGCCAGGAGGTGTCACCTTCAAGAGCACATTAGCCATGATTGTATAGGAAGGATACAAGCTTGCCCTAGGGTTGCCTTTGGATAAGTATTCAGGTTTCTCAGGCAGTGGGAAGGGCCAGAGAGCTCCCAGGAGATTATGTCCTTTGTCTTCGACTACCAGGATGGGTAGAGAAAGGACACCAGGTTAGGGGAGGGATAGGCTGTCTGAGCTCAGAATTAGCCATGTTGCCTAGGCTGGTCTCGCACTCTTGAGCTCAAGCAATCCATCTGCCTCAGCCACTCAAAGTGTTGGGATTATAGGTGTGAGCCACCATGCCTGGTTGAAGACATTCTTTATCTCTGTTACTGTGTTTTTGATTTCTAGCATTTCCATTTGTTTATTTCTTAAAGTTTTGATTTCCCTTCTGAAATTATATATCTGATCTTGCATATTGTCTACCTTTTAATTGGTGCCTTTAATATATGACTCATAGCTATTTTAAATTCCTTGTCTGATACTTCCAACATCTGTGTCTTATTCTGATTACAATTATTTATTTATTTATTTATTTATTTATTTATTTATTATTTTTCTGAGACGGTGTCTCGCTCTGTCGCCCAGGCTGGAGTGCAGTGGCGCAATCTCAGCTCACTGCAAGCTCCGCCTCCCGGGTTCCCGCCATTCTCCTGTCTCAGCCTCCCGTTAGCTGGGACTACGGGCGCCGCCACCTCTCCCGGCTAGTTTTTTGTAGTTTTTAGTAGAGACCGGGTTTCACTGTGTTAGCCAGGATGGTCTCGATCTCCTGACCTCGTGATCCGCCCGCCTCGGCCTCCCAAAGTGCTGGGATTACAGGCTTGAGCCACTGCGCCCGGCCCTGATGACAATTCTTACCCCTTCTTTTGAGTGTGTGTTTTGTTTGGCTTTTCATTTGCCTCATAATATTTTGTTTGAAGCTGGACATCTTGTTTAGGATAAATACTGAGGTAAATATTATCACACTTAGAAATAAGGGTGTCTTGGCTGGGTACGGTCACTCACACCTATAATCCCAGCACTTTGGGAGGCTGAGGTGGGAGGATCACAAGGTCAGGAGATTGAGACCATCCTGGCTGACACCCCGTCTCTACTAAAAATACAAAAAAATTACCTGGGCGTGGTGGCAGGTGCCTGTAGTACCAGCTACTCAGGAGGCTGAGGCAGGAGAGTGGCGTGAACCCAGGAGGCGGAGCTTGCAGTGAGCCGAAATCCTGCCACTGCACTCCAGCCTGGGTGACAGAGAGAGACTCCATCTCAAAATAAATAAATTAATAATAATAGTAATAACAACCCAGAAATAAGGGTGTCTTTCGTTCTGCTAGACCTTTGTTTGGTGAGTTTTGTTAATGTAATCAGGAATTGGGCTGTGTTTGGGGTCTGTTGCTATGGCTTCCTTTAGTGTACCATATGCTTCAAGTTCCTCTAGTGGTTAATAGCTTCGAGGACATTTTCTCAGTATCTGCTCCTCTTAGGCTTTGGATCTTCCCTTTTCTTTGCACCTGTGATACAGTATATCTCTTACAGCTATCCTAGCTATATGCAACTGTAACAAGAAAAATCTTAAAAAAATAATAATAATAAGGTCAAATGAGCAAGTTTCCTTTAAGCAATCAGAAAACTGAGGGCAGGTTAACACTTGTTAACCTGGTGGTGGGAAATGAGAAGGCTGTGTTCTGATTAAGCAACAATTTCTGATAGTGACTATGGCTTTTATTTTCAGGAATGTGGCTTTCCAAAGTATTCCTGCCCCTCCTCCAGCAGTCTGGCTGGGTCTATCAGGTATTCCTGTGTGTACCAAAAAGGTGGAACTATCTGCTTCGTGTTCCATTCCTCCAGCTACAATGGGTTTTCCTACATGTTCTAAGGTGACATTTTTGTTTTTATTGTTGCTTTTCTTTTCCCTATAGATTATGGGGACACCGGGGAGATAGGTCTGGGTGGCATTTCAGCAGTGGCCAAACAGCAACCCAAACAGCACCCCTAGGGAGATTTTTCTGAATTTGTGTCAATCATTTCTGTATCTCTTGGGTTTTTGGAGAAAAGGCTGCAAGAGATTAGGAAGCCTCATATATCCGTGGCCCTCAGGAACTTCACGTTGTTATACTACGCTACACTCATCCTTTTGTAATTCATTAAAAATTTTTAGCTGACCCTTTTACTGGCCTTGTGGCATTTTTTTTTCTTTCTTTTTTTTTTTTTTCTTTTTTTTAGATGGAGTCTAGCTCTGTCACCCAGGCTGGAGTGCAGTGGCACAATCTAAGCTCACTGCAAGTTCCACCTCCCGGGTTCATGCCATTTTCCTGCCTCAGCCTCCCGAGTAGCTGGGACTAGAGGTGCCCACCACCAGGCCTGGCTAATTCTTTTGTATTTTTAGTAGAGATGGGGTTTCACCATGTTAGCCAGGATGATCTCGATCTCCTGACCTGTGATCCACCCGCCTCGGCCTCCCAAAGTGCTGGAATTACAGGCATGAGCCACCATGCCCGGGCCCTGTGGTATCTTACAGCACCTGTTCTAGATAAGCAAACGCTTCTCCCTTCAGGCACCTGTCTCATTCCAAGATTTTAGGTTAGTTCTTTGCCTTGTGCCCTTGGTTGTCTGACTGGTTAAAGGAAATTTGTTAATTTCACATTTTTGTTTTAGATTTTTCTTTTTGTAAGAGTGAGATAAATGCTTCTTCCAGTTCTCTAAATCTCCAAGTCAAAACTGATATACTAGTGATTTACTATTCTTCATCATCAGCTTAACCAAATACCTTTTCAGCAGTATAATGTGTACATGATGTACTTTCTCAATTCTACTTTATTCATAGAATTTTATCCTACTATAGTATACATTTATGCTTGAAAGTCTTTTATTTATCACATATCAAATTTCTCTGCAACAAAACATTCATATAAACTGGAATTTCAAGTTTTTGGCTATGTCACTTAATTCCTTAAATGCTTGAATCGTATCCCAGAATCATATAGTGTTCTAGTTTCCAAAAATTATTTTAATTTAAACATCAGCTGATGACTCAATTAGGTTCTTCTTTCATTTTTTTTTTAAGGCAAAGAATGGAAAGCCACCTGACTCACAACAGGATTCATTATTCAGTCATTATAATAATTTATTTTCCTAATCCTGATAATAAGACTTGTCAAATGACTGTTAATTGCAACTATTAGTTTTTCACTTGGAGACACCTTTTTAATCCAATGTACCCAGAAAAGTCTGTGAAAATAAAATATTATTCATTTAAGAAGGGCTTTGCCAATACAATATTTTGGTTAAGAATACTTTTATCTTACCACGTATTTTAAATACATTGTTTTCTTAAAAAAAATAAAACGATAAAGATTACAGATTTAACTCATTCAGTTTTCCACAGCTATGGAACATGCCTCTCAGATCTCTTGGTGTTGGAAGCAGACTAGACTGATAGTCCCAGCTAGTACTATTTGGATCCACCACTGGGTTTGCATGGATGCTTTACTTCCCTTGAGTTGCTCCCAACCAGTGATGGGTTTAATAATGCTGGCTCATTCCTGAGGGTATGGGATTCCTCTAAGAGGAAACATTAGCTCAGGTGTTTCCTTTGACCTAGCCAAGACTTCCACAGAATTACACTGCTGCCTGAGACTCTTTCTATCCTATAATTCTTTACCACTCATCTTTCACATGTGTCAGACCTACATTGTGGTCTGCAGGCTGTGCTGACATATCTTGCTCCTTCCCTTTTATTCTCTCTAGGATTTTCCCCCCAAATTAGTCACTTGTGCATCTAACCATGTCTTGGCACATGCTTCACGGAAGACCTGAACTAATACACATTTATGCAAAATTCCTACCATATAATGTAATTATCAAGGCCAGTTCTCTCAGTCAACACACTCCAGCAAACTAGACTTCATTTCTATCAGAAACATCTGACTTCCTCTTCCAATTTTCATAAACCTGTTAATGTAACTTTTTAAAATGTAATAAAATGCCTAAGATAAATTATTATATCTCATAAAAGTTTACTGCAAATAGTCAATTCAAGATTAAAATGATGTAGGAACTAACATAATTAATACTAATGTAACTGTAATTTGTGTCTTTGGAAGGTTATAAGAACAATAAATTTATGTTATTATTCATTACTTAATTTTTAGTAATGTATGAGCAGCTGAAATTATAATTTATTTATGAGGCAGACAGCATGCTAAAAGTCATTGTATTCCTTGAGTAAGTAAGTATCCATGCTTATATTAGACTGTGATGCTCTGATTTTGGGAATGATTAAAAAATAATTGTGTATGAAAAGTCAGAACTAACTCCATGATATGGTTTGACTCTGTGCTGTGACCCAAATCTCACCTTGAATTGTATTATAATAATCTCCATGTGTTAAGAGCAGGACCAGGTGTAGATAATTGAATCATGGCAGGGACCTTTCCACTGTGCTGTTCTTGTGATAGTAAGTTCTCACAAGAGCTGATGGTTTTGTAAGGGGCTTCCCCCTTTGCTCGGGACTCATTCTCTGTCCTACTGCCCTATAGAAAAGTTCCTTCTGCCATGCTGTAAGTTTCGTGAGGCCTCCCCAGTAATGTGGAACTGTCCATCAATTAAACCTCTTTCCTTTACAAATTACCCAGTCTCAGGTATTTCTTTATTAGCAGCATGAGAACAAACTAATAAGGTAAATTGGTACTGGTAGAGTTGGGTGCTGCTATAAGTATACCCAAAAATTTGGAACTGGGTAACAGGCAGAGGAGGTTGGAACAGTTTGGAGGTCTTAGAAGAAGATAGGAAGACATTAGAAAGTTTGGAACTTCCTAGAGACTTGGAGGGCTCAGAAGACCGGAAGATGTGGAAAGTTTGCAGCTTCCTAGAGACTTGTTGAATGGCTTCGACCAAAATGCCGATAGTGATATAGACAATGAAATTCAGGCTGAGGTGTTCTCAGATGGAGATGAGGAACTTGTTAGAAACTGGCATAAAGTTCACTTTGTTATGCTTTATCAAAGAGACTGTTGGCATTTTGTCCCTGCCCTAGAGATCTGTGAAATTTTAAACTTGAGAGAGCTGATTTAGGATATCTGACAGAAGAAATGTCTGAGCAGCAAAGCATTCAAGAGTTGACAGAACATAAAAATTAGGAAAATTTGCAGGCTGATGATGCAATAGAAAAGAAAACCCCATTTCCTGGGGAGAAATTCAAACTGGGTGCAGAAATTTGCATAAATAACATGGAGCCAAATGCTTATCACCAAGGCAATGGGGAAAATATCAGAGACCTTCAGCAGCAGGCCCTCCCATCACAGGCCTGAAAGCCTGGGAGGGAAAAATGGTTTCCAGGGCAGGGTCCAGGTCTCCCCTGCTGTGTGCCCTGTATCCCAGTGCTCTAGCCATGGCTAAAAGGGGCCAAGATACAGCCTAGGTCATTGCTTTAGAGAGTACAAGCCCCAAATTCTGGCAGCATCCACGTGATTTTGGTTCTGTGGGTGCATAGAGGACAAGAATTGAGGTTTGGGAACCTCCACTTGGATATCAAAGGATGTATGGAAATGCTTGGATGTCCAGGCAGAAGTTTACTGCAGGGATGGAGCCCTCATGGAGGCCCACTGCTAAAGCTGTGCTGAAAGGAAATGTGGGGTCAGAGCATTCACACAGAGTCCCTACTGAGGCACTGCCTAATGGAGCTGTGAGAAGAGGGTAATCATCCTCCAGACCCCAGAATGATAGATCCACTGACAGCTTGTACCATAATCCTGGAAAAGTCACTGGCACTCAGTGTCAGCTGTGAAAGCAGCCGGAGTGGGGCTGTACCCTGCAAAGCCACAGAGACAGAGTTTTTCATGGCCTTGGGAGCCCACCTCTTGCATCAGCGTGACCTGGATGTGAGACACAGAGTCAAATGAGATCATTTCAGACTTACAATGGGGTGCAGGCATTGGGTAAATGTACTCATTCCAAATGGGAGAAATTGGTCAAAACAAAGAGCACTTTGGGAGGTTGAGGTGGTTAGACAACCTGAGGTCAGGAGTCCTAGACCAGCCTGACCATCATGGTGAAACCCTGTCTCTACTAAAAATACAAAAAAAATTAGCCAGGCATGGTGGCGGGCACCTGTAGTCCCAGCTACTCAGGAGGCTGAGGCAGGAGAATGGCATGACCCCAGGAGGCGGAGCTTGCAGTGAGCCAAGATCGTGCCACTGTACTCCAGCCTGAGCAACAGAGCAAGACTGTATCTCAAAAAAAAATATTAGCTGGGTGTGGTGGCTCTCGCCCACAATCCCAGCTACTCAGGAGGCTGAAACAGGAGAATCGCTCGAACCCAGGAGGCAGAGGTTGCAGGGAGCAGAGATCACATGCCATTGCACTCCAACCTGGGTGACCTGGGTGACAAGAGTGAAACTCTATCTCAAAAAAAAAAAGATGAAATAAGAATGAATATAGTTGGAATAAGCCTTCATTACATATACAGCATATAAAATATATATTTCATTATATATTTTGGATAACACATTAATTGTATTACCTTTTGTATACTTTAATTATAGAAAATGTAAATGATTTCACATTAAATTTGCATCTGCAGGTTTTATTTGTTCTAGTTAGAATGTTGTGGTACTTATTGTTCTTTGGTTGTTTGGAGGTGCTTTTCATTCTAGATAATTACTCCTGATGATAAATGCTGAGAAAAATGGAAAATAAAATGCTCACATTTAAGTAAAAAAAATCCATTTCAGTCTTTATATATTTTTTGCATTACTACTTGCTTTGCTTACCCCTTCCTGAGCAATTACTTCTTTGCTAATAGTTTAAGGATTGAGGGTTCAAAATTATAAAGGTAAAATCACCACTTTCTTTGGTCATGGGTCTACAATACATCTGACTTTTGGCCATCCTAAGAAGCTCCAAAATAAACCAAATTCTTCATTCTTACCTCAAATTGATACAAAACTGAAGGCAGGCAAATTAAATGGGGTTAAATTGCTGTTATTACTCAGTAAAAAAGGTTTCCCAATAGCAGTATTTGTAATTTATCCTTAGCTATTTACCTTGAAAGTTGTTACTCCCTGGAGAAATGTACTATAGCGAAATTCCTAATGGCTAAAGGTATGACTTTTGTTAGGAGAACGATATTGTGAAAAGGGAGATGGATTGTAGAATCTACTTGATGCTAGAAAAAAATGCTGAGAGTATGGAAAATTGATTCTTTTAAAACTATTAGTATCCTTGCATTTCTTGAAAGTACTCCCATGCCCACTGTACCCCAGGGCCATGCATTCTTCAGGTTGAAGATTGCTGACTTCGCTGTTTTTCCTTGTACTGTTTCTGGCCTTTAGCTCTTCTTGTATAAAATTTCTGGAGTCAAAATTGGCCTAACTTTTGTAGACACTTCAGTTTGTAAATCCATAATATATTCAGAGAAGGTAGGAGAGAAAAAAAGGAGAAAGGAGATAAAGACAGGGAAAAAAAGAAAAAGAAAAGTATAAGATCATATTATCAGCCAACAGAGATAGTTTGACTTCCTGTTTTTCAATTTGGATTCCCTTTATTTTTTTCTCCTTCCTGATTGCTGTGGGTAGACTTCCTGTTTTTCATTTTTGATATATATGTTAGGATGAGTTATAACTTCCCTTTGAAATTATCAGTTGAACTAGTTGTTCCCAAGTAAGAGTCCATTAGAATCACTAAAAGAACTTTAAAAAATGTAGAATCAAGCCATTTTTTATGTCTACTGAATTAAAATCTCTGGGTATAAAATCCTGGAATATCTAGAGTTACTTGAACAACCTGTTTGTTTGTGTGCCTTATTGCACCCTTATTAGATACCTTCAAGGTCCAGGAAATGGGAATACAATGTAGTGACAACAGGAGAGGATGACAGAGAAAGGAAGAAATACAAAAATTGTCAGGAGTTTAAAAATGAACAAATAATGATAGAACTTACTTTCTTGAGCATATGTGAGAAAGACAACCAAAAAAAGACCAATATGAAAGTAGACCTCCCATAATTTGTGAATTTTGAGGGATTTAGATGAGACAGACTTAAATAGGTGTGCAAGGGTGCTGGGGGGGTTGGGACCTGGCTGACCAGGGAGCCGTGCACAGCAGCCTGAAATCGTAGCAATCAGAATGAGAGAGGGAACTTGGAGGTGAGTTGAGCTACCAGAAAACTTTGTCTAAACATGCCCAGACCTAGACAGTCCTGCAGATTCTGCCTCTCCACTCTTCCAAGTCTCATCCCGGAGAACTGGGTCACCCAGACCCAGCCCTCCCGTTTCCCTCCAGGCTCTTACTTCTAGTGTCTTTCTCTCTTCTGTCCACTGCCTATCACCTCACAACCTTTCCCTTCTCCTTTCAGGTTTCTGTCTAATAGTATTCACCCACTGTGTCTGCACAGCTTTGTATTTCTACAGTGAGCCTTGTTTTTCTCACAGTTGTTGGAGGTGAATCTTCTCACCTGCCTCTTAATTGGGAAATAAGGTGGTTCCTGGAAGGAACATTGCAAATAGCCACTGGGCTACTAACCAAGCGTATTTTCCTACTTTTCACTCTAAAAAACAAAATATAACAAAAACAGAAGCTGCTATTCTGTGGGTGAATATAGATTCCAAAATGCTTTCACTAATAGAACCCCAATACCTTCACTTGTTAACCTTGTTCACTGCCTCCTCCCTGTTAGGAAATTTCTGAAATATAACTCACCTCTCTCATGTTACAGACCAGGCCTGTGTCCTTCTGTTATGTTTTCAATGAAGATGGAGACCCATCTTTATCATCTTTTTGTACAATATTCTCTCATTTAACATGTAGACATTTCAGTTAATTTTTTTTTTTTTTACCAGACATACATTTCTTACTTCCACAGATGTTATTATAATACATTTTGAAATTTCCTTATATAGGAACATGCCACAGAAATCTTGTTTCACCTTACTCCCTTTAACTCCAGCTTTATTATATGGGAGTTGCCATAGGAAAGTTTTCCCCAATGCCATGCCTGATCTCAGGTGACAAAACACAGGCCACTTGCTATTGGTATACGACTCATGCCTTGTATTCTTCAAGCCCAAGTCACAATCAGTTCCTCTGTAAATCTCCCTCTTTGAAGCTAGATGTTCATAAAGGATACCTAAACTAATGTGAGGCTGAGTTTTTTTCAGCACAAGTAATTTCTTAAACCTCTTTTTCACTATTCTTTATTCCAGCTATTAAAATTCATAGCAGCAAACTCTATGAACACTGGATCTATGTGGGCTGGAGGTAAATTTAGGCCTTAATGGAGGATGTCACTCACAAGGCAAGATAATTTAGGGATGGTCTCTTTGCATTTGAATTTTAAAGCACTACACAGGAAGAAAGAAATGTTGCCAGTGTAAATTTATGTATGGATATGGCTTTTGAAAAGTATCTTTAGAATCAACATATGGATCACCAAACTCCTATAATAAGCTTGGATAATGAAAGATAGCTTATTTTTATTTCAGTTTATTTTAAAAGATAAGTTTATACATCTTAATATTCAAAAGAGCCAAAGTTATATTTTCATGGGAGAAAGACATGTATGATAATCCAAAAGCTTGAAGCCAATTATCTGCTGCCAAACTTAAAGTTACAGGACAATCTCAGTTGACCCTCTGGGAATACTGTATTAAATAGATAAATTCTAAACAGTGGTCATGAGTCTGCAAAACTAATGGTTTTCCTCTAATTGTATACTATCTTCCAGATAGGATGACAATAATACTAAAAAGTTAATTTTGACACATTTAGGCATAAAGAAAAATGTTAATAAATATAGCAAAATGTTAAGGTAATTTATCTTTAGTAATGTGACCAAAAATTAATTTTTATTTATTTCCTTATATATTCTGGATTCTCCCCTATCCACCTTCCATAAGTATATATTAATTGAATTCCAAGGAATTTTCAATAACTTCCCATTTTGGACCTATCAGATGACAATGGCATATGATTCAAAGGAATACTATTTAAAACATCAACTGGTACAATGATTATCATTACATTGTTACGATTAATACACAAATAAATAACATAATAAAATATAGTGGCTTAAATGAGATAGATACTTATTTTTCCTTCATCTAACAATTCAGATAGGCAGTCTAGGATTGAAACGGTGGTTTAGCTCCAGAAAACCCTTTTGAATATGGACTCTGTACTGTGGCTCTTGTCTCAATGGCCCAAGATGGTAGCTAGAGAGCTAACCATCATGTTCCAGTTTCAGCTAGGGCAATAGAGATAGGGACAAAGAAGAAAGGGGCAAAGGGTAGTCAGCAGCTACCTTGTAAATAAGGTCTGTGTATATTGGTAAATATTTTTCATTTTTGCTTTGTTGGCCAGAGCTTAGCCACAATGGCCAAAGCTAGATGCAAAGGAGCCTGAAAAGTATAAACTTTAATCTCAGTGATCAAGTGACCCACTAAAACTTGGGGGTCCTAAACTATGAAAGAAGGGGCAAATGGTTATTGGAAGACAATTGGTACTGCCTGCCATAAAGCTATAATTTCTTTTATTCTATAGTCTAATTTATGTACTACACTGCTCTTCAAGTATCTCTACTCTGTGAAGGAATATTGAATATTACAAAGCATTAGTACAAAAGGGTATCTTGAGGGAGATGAGAGATGATGGAACTGTTCTGCTATAAGGATGATGGAATTTGTACTGGATACATGACTACAGAAAAAGCTACAGAGCTGCACACCACAGAGAGAGAATTTTATAGTATGTAAATAAAAGAGAATTTAATCAGGATATGGAGGAAATTCAAGATGGAAGGTAGAGTGTGACATTTTGCCAAAAATAGTATCATTTCAACTGTTTAAACATGATACAAAATTTTAGATTTCAACATAAAACTGTGCAAGAAGTACAAAGTTTTCAAAATTTTTTAGGAGGTATTTAAGTATAAACATTTGAAGTCTTGGCCTAGGCAAGTTGTCTTAACTGCCTTTAGCTCACTAAAAGCGCTAATTATTTCTTTAGTTAGACTATATGTTTATTTGAGTGGCTTAGGGTTGCTGTTAGAGATTATTTGAAGGGTCAGTGCAATCTTAAACCACACCTGGGCCCCAACTGTTGTACTAGGCAGGTAAATGAATGAGTGAAGTTGAGCAAATATAAAAATAACAACAATGCAAGTGTATTCATTAATGGCGAGTGGCACTAGGCCTCTGTCTCTGGGGGACAGTATGAGCTAAACTGGAATGCACATACTAGATCTAAAGAGGGCAACTGCTACCCAAGGCTTGGGGTGGGGGTTGCAGTGGGGGACAAAGATCTGATTTGTCAAGAGAAGCCAGAATTCTATATAACTATGTGAATTCCCCCAGTTTTAAGTGTTGGAAAATAAAACATTTATAAAAACTGTACGGGTCAAATGAAACACATTTGCTTGTCTTTTTCTTCTTTCTTTTATCAAGTTTGTGTTCTTCTCTCTTATTCCTTTTCCTTTTCCATACATCCCTCTGTAGCCAACGTAGAACTGAAGTGTGGATGTTTTAAATATTTGTGTAATAATTGTATATGCTCCTGTTTTTACTTTCAAGAGCAATTCCTAAAGTTAAAAATACTAAACAAACCCAAACCATGGACATTTGGTTAAATTTTACTGGCAAATAATCTTCTAATAATCAAATGCATTGATTTAAAAAATTCACCATCTCTTTAGCAATAATAACTAATTGAATACCTTCTATGTGTGAAACACCACTTTGTATAGTATTATATAAATTAAATCATTTAATTCTCAAAACAATCCTATGAGACTTTATTATTAACTCATCTGTAGATGAGGAAACTGAGGCTTAATGAGATTGAATTATTTTCTGAGGTTACAGAGCTGTGTCTAGAGCCATGTTCTTAAGGATGTCCTATAAGCAAGAGACAGAGTTGCCAACAAACAAAACAAACCAGAATGCCCAGTTAAATTTGAATATTTGTTTGTTGTATTTTTATTTACCGAACCTGACAACTCTACCATAAGGGTAATGCTTTGGCTTTTTTGTCCCAATTCATTTGGCAAAACATAGAGACTTGAAGAGAACTTTCACTAGAATGGAACCAGAAAATTTTTTTATATTATGCACATATTTTTTGTTTGCTTGATTTTGAGACAAGGTCTTGCTGTGCTGCTCAGGCTGGTCTCAAACTCCTGGCCTCAAGCGATCCTCCCATGTTGGTCTCCCAAAGAGCTGGGATTATAGGCATAAACCACTACGCCTGGCCTATTGTGCATATATTTTAATAAACTTTCTTACTCTCCCTTTTCTTTTCACTCTCAAAGCTTTAAAGTGTAGTAGAACAAAACCATACAGAACATGGTAAAATTAATTAATGGTGTTTTAATTTTATTTCTCTAATGTCCTCTGTTAAGCGTCTTACGCTTTGAATAAATTTATAAAACATATGCAAGTCCTGTTATCTAAGCAGCCAGGAAACCGAAGTCTTAAAGGAAGGTTCATTGTCAAGGAGGACTTCAGGGATGTGTTTTGCATTTGTGTGAAATTTATATCTTGTTCTTGGCAAGGAACCAAGGAAAACAAGCTCAGCCTCCAAGGTTAGGAAGGGAGAAGGAGGGAATGAGAGAGAGTATCAGATGAGAAGTGAGGTCATCTAGAAGAAGTTATTTCAGAAGAAAAGCCTCAGTACACGCCAGGGAGCAGCTGTTTGAGCCATGCTGTTGCTTGTGCTGGCCAGGCTGACTTGGATTCCCAGCTCTTTCCTTTTTCTGATGCTAATGCTACTTGCCATGTCATCGTTCTAATTTTTATCCTCTCCGCCACCTTTTTTCCTTTGGAACTGATCACTTGTTCACTATATGTATCTCCAGGAGACTTCCCTGCAGTTATAATGGGTGACAGTGATTGGGAAGGGAGGATAGGCAGGGGATTTCACAGTTAGTCATTCAACCACAGTTCTGTGATATTTTTATCTTTAGCATATTTTATTCTTGCTACAGTATTTGGAAGCAAATGTCTTCTTTTTTAAAATTTTAGGCTCAAGTTTGATGTGAGTCTATGTAGAGTTTCCTCCTTGAAAATCTCATAAGTATACCAAAAGCATTTCCTATTTGATCTAAAACCCAAAATGGTTTGCCAAAGGGCCAATTCCAGGCAAATGAGAACCTGGAAAAGTGATCAAGGCTCCTCTCTACCTTCTCTTTGTATCCTTTCCTCCCCCACTCTCCTAGCACTTCTCTGACCTCAAATACCAGAGCCTGATATCCTAATATTGCATTCTGTTTTCTCACCACGGAACCCTGAGTCTTTACCTTTTTCTCATACCCATTGATTCATCTGTTCATTCAATTATTTATTGGTTCATTTTGCAAGTAATTATTGAGAATCTACCATGTACCAGGTTGTTCTAGGTGCTGAGTTACAGCAGCAAATAAAGCAACAGGCTTGCCCGTTCATGTGTATGTGTAAGATAGGAGACAATGTATAGGTGTGTAGTATCAATGGATGGGTATGTAATATATCAGTATATAAAATATAAATATATATATGTATAAGTATATAAAAATAGATAATACCATTAAGAAAAGGCAATCAATGTAAGAAGAGAGAAGCTCAGTTAGTTACAGTGATCAGAAAAGATCTTTTTGATGGGGTGAAAT
Source organism: Trachypithecus francoisi (assembly GCF_009764315.1). NCBI lineage: Eukaryota > Metazoa > Chordata > Mammalia > Primates > Cercopithecidae > Trachypithecus > Trachypithecus francoisi. The sequence continues at coordinate 35,739,721 of NW_022681469.1, forward strand.
TTGAGCCGCAACCCAGCTGAAGCAGAGAAGCAGGCCAGACATATACCTGGGGGTGGAGAGTTCTGGGCAGAGGGAACAGCAAGAGTCACAGCCGTAAAGTTGGAACAGCAAGAAAGTCAGTGTGGGAGGAGATGAGGTCCAAGTGGTAGCCAGGAGCCAGATCGTGTAGGGGCCTTGTAGGGACTTTGGGATTCCTTTGGTGTGAAGGGAAGCCATTGAGGGGTTTTGGATGCAAGAATGTAACAAGGTGAAATGGATATTGTGAAAAACCTTTCAATAATATTTCCCACAGAGAGTAGAATGATGGTTGCCAGAGGCTGGGGGCAGGAAAAGTGTGTGACAGAAAATGGGGAGATATTTATCAAAGGGTACAAAGTTTCAGTTAGAATCAATAAGCTCTGGAGAGCTATGAATCTATTGCACAACATGGTGACTATAATTAATAATAATGTATATATGAAAATTGCTGAGAGATCTTACATGTTCTCAATACACAAAAAATGATGAGTATGTGAGGTGATAGATATATTAAAGAGCTTCATTTAATTATTTCACAGTATACACATATCAAAACATCACATTGTATACCGTAAATACATAAATATATACAATTAAAATACAGAAATGAGATTGAAAATAATTATCTTTTCCTACTATTTGCATTAAAAACTAAAGATCATTGTGTAAAAAAAAAAAAAAAAAAAAAAAAGAGAAAGAGAGAAATACCAGTCACTCCAGAGCCTTTCACACTGAAAGAAAATAGTATTTCGCAAACTTGTCATATTTTTTTTGTGCATCTGTGGCTTTGCACATACTGTGTCTTCTGCCCTCTAATGTTCTCCTTCACTTCATCTTTATGTCCCGTGGTATTTTGCATATACAGTATGTCTGTTAGATCACATTATAATATGGCCTGAAGTTGCCTTTGAGGCCATGATGTTCTTAGGCATTATCCACAGAAGTTAGAACAATGCATGTAGCCTATCCCTTATCAAACATCAAACTGCTGAATGGATGAATAAATGATTTATTTCATCTTCTTGTTTCACTAAGAAGTAAAGTTCCACATTAGAGAATTCCTTCGACTCTGAAGATTAGCTCAATTGCAAACCACATGAATTTTTCTGGTAAACCAAGTTTAAAAGCTAGTTGAAGTTAACTGCCTATTTTATTACGTATCATTCTTTAAGAAATTTTTTTTTCTTGAAATGATGTAGAGTTCTTCTAATGAGTATTTTTACTTGCATTAACCCAGAACTATTACGATACAAGCCTGTTTTAATGACATTACTTTTATCTCATTGTTTTCTTCTTAAAATCTGTACATATGCCAGGTACTGTCCGCTAGCACTCAAACACAGCATGTTCCAGAAAGATTGAAACCACTTTCCTAGAATTTCTTGACTGTTGGCTTTTAGATAGGTGCCACCCGTGGGAGGTACTGAAGCAAAATTAGAAGGCAGGAGGAAGGGAGACACTTCTGATTCTGGCTGTGGTAGTGGCAGGCAACTTCAGGTTTCTCAGTGGTAGCCTTGGCTCCAGCATCTTCAGTGAGAGCTGAGGATATCATAGAGTTAGCACAGAGGTCTCCAGTAAAGGGATCAAGGACAGCTTCTTCTTAGCTGCAATGGCTGAATTCCCAGCAGAGTCAGTGATGAAACTAGTCTCATAGCTCTGTCCCAACAGTGGTAGTGGCTTCCTGATCTTGGGGTAATATCCTCTCTTTTGCTCAGTCAACCTTTGTAACACATTTCTTACCAATTCCCTATGTTAAATCCCTTTGTTAGAAATCCCTGGAATGGTTTATGTTTTCCTTATTGCATACTGACTGATAAGAAAAGGAGTAGACTGTATTTCTGCATTCACAAATATTCACCAAAACCTAGCCTTGCAGTCACATTCTTTGTCTACCTTTTGTTTGTAAGTATAATACTTCTGTCCTATGTCATTCAAAATGGTGCATTTTCAAACTGAGCAACATTCCTCCTGTTTCCAGATTTTTTTTTTTACTTAAAAGAATATAAAATCTTATCTTTACTTCTGTTATCCCCAGAGCCTAACATAGTGCTGAGTCAGAGTTACATATCCAAAAATGTACTTGTTGAATTGAAAGTGGATTAAAATACAAATGAAACTATAAGCCACAAAGCTAATAAATATAAGAATGAATAATCTGAAATGTGTCCTCCTGATCAGTACAGAAAGTTGAGGGTCTAAGAAAGAATGGAGGTAACTTTGACTATCCTTACTTTAGCCTTATCTGTTGTCTATGGAAGGAAGCAAAATGATTTGCAGATTTTCCCTGTTTTATTTATATAAATGTTCAGCTTCAGTAGGTGAGTGACTGCTTAGCGAGCTTCAAACCTGAGCCTGGGTTTGTTAAAGAAGTTGGAATTTATAGAGTTGTAAGGATGTAGAAGGATGATTGAGACTAAGTGCCTTAAATGCCCTTCTATTTCACAAGTTTCTAATACATTTTAAAATATTCTCTATTTAATAATAGAATCATCTGCTATTGGATTGGTTAGTCATGATTTTCTATGCTTTATTCAAGCTCATCCTTCTTCATCTACTCTTAAGAGTGTACTGCACACAGTTTTAAGGAGGTTTTCCACCTGTAAAAAGGAAGCTCAAAGCAAGGACAATAGATTTTATGAAATTCAGAAAGATATAACGAAGAGTATTTATTTTAAAAAAGTAGAAAAGTCTGCCGAAATGCTGAAGAATTTTCCTCTAGTGTGTGAATCATCTATAATCTCTAATATGCAGCAATTCTAATGTTAATTACAGTTACAAGTAGGGTGACAAAAGCAGGCTTATATGAGAGTAAAAAATTTGATTTTAAAATGAAGGCATGACTAGTAATGGCAAGATGAGCATTGAAATATTTAAACATGAATCTTTTGATATGAGTGTGGAAAGAGCTGGGACTTAAACTAAAGAGCTTTTGCACAGCAAAAAGAAGAGCCAGTAGAGTAAACAGACAACCCACAGAGTGGGAGAAAGTCTTCACAATCTATACATCTGATAAAGGACTAGTATCCAGAATCTACAACAAACTCAAATTACCAAGGAAAAAAAACAAAAAGTCCCATCAAAAAGTGGGCTAAGGACGTAAATAGTCAATTATCAAAAGAAGATATACAAATCGCCAACAAACATATGAAAAAATGCTCAGCATCACTAAGGATTAGGGAAATGCAAATCAAAACCACCATGTGATACTATCTTATTCCTACAAGGGTGGCCATAATCAAAAAATCAAAATATAATAGATGTTGGCATGGATGTGGTGAACAAGGAACCACTACACTGCTGGTGGAAATGTAAATTAGTACAACCACTGTGGAAAATAGTATGAAATTCCTTAAAGAGCTAAAAGAAGAACTCCCATTTGATCCAGCAGTCCCACTACTGGGTATCTATCCAGAGGAAAAGAAGCCATTATACAAAAAGGATACTTGCACACACACGTTTATAGCACCACAGTTCACAATTGCAAAAATGTGGAACCAACCCAAATGCCCATCAATCAACAAGTGGATAAAGAAACAATATACAATGGAATTCTACTCAGTCATAAAGAGGAATGAATTAATGGCATTTGCTGCAACCTGGGTGAGATTGGAGACTATTATCCTAAGTAAAGTAACTAAGGAAAGGAAAAAAACATTGTATGTTCTCATTCATAAGTGGGAGCTAAGTTATGAGGATGCAAAGGCCTAAGAGTAACACAATGGACTTTGAGGACTCAGGGGAAAGGACGGAAAGAGGGTGAGAAAGAAAAGACTACAAATTGAGTGCAGTGTATACTGCTTGCGTGGTGGGTGCACCAAAATGTCACAAATCACCACTAAAGAACTTACTCATGTAACCAAACACCACCTGTTCCCCAATAACCTATGGAAATAAAAAAATTTTAAAAAAATAATAAATAAAACTATGTGATGTGCATTAAAAAAACTCAATAAACAAACTAATGGTTGCTTGCCATGTATTTCTGTTGACACAGAAGAATGCATTCTGCATTTTATCTAGATCGAATTACTGGACAACCTGTGGGAAAAAATGGCCTTGTCCTTTTTCGCCTCTTTGGGTGCAGTGGCTTCAATGGGTCTTATTTGGTTGAGATCATAGCAGGATTCTATTTGTATGTTTTTTAAGCTCCAAAATCTCCTTTGGAGCACTGTGGCCAATCACTGCTTCTAACATACTTTTGGATTAATTTGAGGGTTTAAGTTATAGGAAAGTGATTATTAAAACCTGTGATTTGTTTTCAGCAGTAGTAGAATTTATAAAATACCAGTTATAGGAATTGATTTTCTGAGATGAAAAAGCGAAAGAAAAGGATAAGTTCATTCTGAAATAATAGAATCTTAATTGTAGAATATGTTTTCAATATGTTATGATACTTGCCTCTAAATATTTAAAAGAGAACTCCTTTCAAATTTTCATTAATAGTTGGCAATTTTTTGCAACTTCGATTTATTACAGTTGTGTAGACTGTCATTTGTACAGAGTACCAGAACTATGTTTATATGTAAGTAATAGTATCTAATATGCTTGAAAGTGTTCTCTTAGGTAAAGTGCTAATTTATTACATCATTAAAGTATGAATTTCCAGTGTCCTATGACCAGCTTTTGGAAAGCATCCTACATATCTAGTCATTGTTAAGTAAGGACAATGACATGTTTTCATCCTTCTTCCTACCTCACCATTCATTTCTTGAGCGTTCATTGTTTAAAACTGTTAATTAGTAACACTTTATGTACTCTGTAACATAATCAAACATCACAAAAAGGTGGTGAATTTCATTGCTCTAGTGGTACATCTGCGTGACCAATTCACTTACCAAAGCAGTTATCAGTGAAATCTGGAAATATATACACATATATTATATACATGCATTAGAACCGTTATTGAGATTTAGATATCTGATCCTTTTGCAATTTATCCTTGCGTGTAGTGTGAAGAATGGATTCAATTTCGTCTTTTCCATTTAGTTATTCAGTTGTCTCATACTTTATTAAAGTCCCTTCCCCACCCATTTCAGATGATGCCTTTATCATACACTGAGATTTCATATATATTTTGACCTATAATCAGATATACTATATTGGGTCATTGGTCTGTTTATGCACTAATCCCACGCTATTTTATTTATAGAGACTTTATAGCATATTTTAAAATTTGGTCTTGTCATCCTTCCTCTCACTGCTTTTCTTTCATAAAGTTTTACCTTTTATCTATTTTTATGAATTAGCTAACTAATCAACTTGTCGCTTAAGACAAATATGGTATTTTATTAGGATTATTTTAGGTCTATAAATTTCCCCAGTGAGAATTAACATATTTGTGATGTTGAATATTCTAAGGTAAGAACCTGATGTGTATTTATGTTCACTCAGATCTACTTTTGTGGTTTTCTCCCAGGAACATTTTATACTTTTACTCATGCAAATTTTGCACTTCTGACTTTAAGGTGATGTTTAGGTTTTTTTTTTGTTTTGTTTTGTTTTGTTTTGTTTTGCAAAGTTGTAAATATATCCTGTTTTTCTATCATTTTGTCTAACTAAATTTTGTTTATACACATAAAGGCTATGGATTTTTATATTTATATTCTGCTACTTTATTAAATTCTTTTATAGTTTTTAGTAGTTTTTCCAATGGATTCTTTTGGATTTTCCAGATATTTAACTATATAATCTGCAAATAGAGATGTTTTTTTCCTCCTCCTAAATTCATGTTTTCATTATCTCGAACTGGATTATGTGAATTAGTGTTTCCAATCCAAAGGTAAATTGTAGTGAAAATAATAGATCCTGGTCTTATTTCAAATTTTACTAGGAAAACCTCTAGTGATTTTCCATTATATAAAGTTTCTGGCCTTAGGGCTGAGGTATCTGCACAGTTGCAGTTACTTTAAAGGAAGTATCCATAATTCCTTCTTCTCAGATTTAAAATAATTTAAACAGCTTTAGCATCATTTGATCTTAAAAACCTCATAAAATTCCCTCATGAAGCTATATTGGCCTGGTACTTTTTAACCTGAGAGTTATTTTGTAATGTTTCTAATTCTTTTGTGGAAAACTGTTTAGTTAGAGTTTTTCATCTTGTTTGGGAATTTTGCTAACTCTTTTTGCCCTAGAAAATTACCAATTTCTACTAGAATTTCAATTTTAGTTGCATAAAATTATGGAAAGTTACCTAGTCCATTTGTTAGCCTTTTGTTTCTTGATCACACTTTCAATATATTTTTAGTTTTAAAATTCATCTAAACTAACATTTTATATTCAGTATGATGTCTTATGTGGTGCCTAAATGTTTTATCTTTTCTTCTGATTCTTTTGCTAACTTATTTGCTTACATTTGATAATTTATTATTTTGAACTCATACTTTGCTGAACTTAACTAACAAGGCAAAAATTAAAGAAATATTTCCCTACAGAAAATATTTTCTATTGCGAGCCCCCAGAGAGCACCATCAGTCTGAGTCTATGTGGTAGGCATGGAGAGGCGGCATACAGATCCCCCTTCAAGAAAGAACTTGTTGCCTAACTGTGTGGAGTATGCTAAACCAGGGGTCCCCAAACCCTGGGGCACAGATCAGTTGGCCCATGGCCTGTTAGGAACTGGGCCACACATCAGGAGGTGAGCTGGTTGGCAAGTGAGCAAAGCTTCGTCTGTATTTACAGCCACTCCCATTGTTTCCATTACCTGCTGAGCTCTGCCTCCTGTCAGATCAGCAGCAGCATTAGATTCTCATAGGAGCATGAACCCCATCATGAACTGCACATGTGATACATGTAGGTTACGAGCTCCTTATGAGAATCTAATGCCCAATTACCTGTCACCGTTTCCCATCACCGCCAGATGAGACCATCTAGTTGCAGGAAAATAAGCTCAGGGCTTCTATTCATTCTACATTATAGTGAATTATGCAATTATTTCATTATATATTACAATGTAATAATAATTAGAAATAAAGTGCACAAAAAATGTAATATGCTTAAATCATCCTCAAACCATTCCCCTCCACCCCCTGGTCCATGGAAAAATTGTCTTCCATAAAACCGGTCCCTAGTTCCAAAAAGGTTGGGGCCCGCTGTGCTAAACAGATAAGCTCCACTTTATCCACTTGGGGTCTACCTCAGCTGCAAAGAGCCACTGCACCTGAGGTCATGAAGCAGGTATAATAGCTTGGCTATCATGGACCACCTCAGACACCCTGATGAGCAATACTTGCTCCACATCTCCCTGCTTTTTTGGCTGGAGCTTTGTTGGGCCTGCATCATTATTCATCTTTTCCTTCTGACCAGTCCTGCTCCCTCCTGCTTCCTTTCACGGGATTTGATCACTAATAAACAACTGTGCCTCAATCTCTTACTCTTGTCCTGCTGCTGAAGAGCCCAACGTATAATACACCACTTGAAAACAATTTATTGGCATAGATCTTTCACAACCTTGTAAATAACTTACATTTGAATCCTGGCCCAATTGTGGGCTAGTCTATGGTTAGAAATTCCAAGAGAAGACTATTACTATTTCATTTTTTTCCCACTCAGAACTATGGTGGACATAGAGAAGTTTTATTTTAAATTCCCTTTGAGGTTTTTCCTCAAGTGGGCAGATTTTCCTCTAGCATATACTTTCACTGAAAGTGTGACCTCTCTGTGAGGGAGGGGGGGTCCTCAGATTTCTCTCCCTTTCTTTCCACTGTGCAAAAATCCAAGGCCTAAGTCACTGGTTCCCACGCAGACTGACATTTAAACCCCCAGACACTGGGATCTTGGCAAACTCCTATTTAGCTGAATTTAATGTTAGGAATTTTAAGTAGGCTAGAGTGAAAATGCTTCTCTCTTTAGATAACTTGTCTTTGCCTCTGCCGGATGCCTGGAGTAACTCCCAGTCAAGAGTACCATAAACTGGATTTTCACCTTGGGATATTAGGGCCTCACTGGAAATGTGAATTCCAGCCCCAAGTCCACTCAAGTGTGAGCTTATGATTATGAATTCTCAGGATGCAGTCACTCTCAGCCAACCACTGTGACTATTTTAGTCCACTTGTATTGCTCTAAAGGAATACATGATATTGGATAATTTATAAACAAAAGAGGTTTATTTGGCTAATGATTTTGTAGACTGTACAAACATGGCACCAGCATCTGTTCCTGGTGAAGTTTCAGGAAGCTTCCAATCATGGCAGAAGGCAAAGGGGAAGTTGGAGTATCGCATGGCAAGACAAGGAGCAAGAGAGAGGGAGGAGGTGCCAGGTTCTTTTAAACAACCAGATCTCACATGAACTCATGTAGTGGGAACTCATTACTGCCAGGATGGCATCACAATTCATGAAGGATATATCCCCATGATCCAAACACCTTCCACCAGGCCTAACCTCCAACACTGGGAATTACATTTGATCATGAGACTTGGAGGGGACCAACATCCAAATTATATCACTAACCAAGGCTGAGATACATTTTCTTGCCTGCTTCCTCTGGTGTTTATGTTGCCTTGATTTTTAACCTTATCTATCCTGCATGTTGACTTTTGGAGGCATCATACCTATCTAAGTCTGTGGTCCCTCTTTCCACATGATGAAAGGTCTTGATTTTGTCTTCTAACATCATTATGGTTCATTAAACCAAAGGCTCCCAGGGACTGACTGACCAAAGTCCACAGAGAAATTGCCAGCTTCAGTACATTCTCAGCTTTCTAGATTTATGCTTTTTTTTTTTTTTTTGAGACAGAGTCTTGCTCTGCCACCCAGGCTGGAGTGCAGTGGCCGGATCTCAGCTCACTGCAAGCTCCGCCTCCCGGGTTTATGCCATTCTCCTGCCTCAGCCTCCCGAGTAGCTGGGACTACAGGCGCCCGCCTCATCGCCCGGCTAGTTTTTTGTATTTTTAAGTAGAGACATATTTCACCGTATTAGCCAGGATGGTCTCGATCTCCTGACCTCGTGATCCGCCCGTCTCGGCCTCCCAAAGTGCTGGGATTACAGGCTTGAGCCACCGCGCCCGGCCGATTTATGCTTTTTAATGTGGTTTGGGGCCTCTGAATTTCCTTAACTTTCTCATTGGCAAAGCTTTGACTTAAAAAGATTATTTGTTATTTTTCCTAGCATTTCCAGTTGTTTTGAACTGGAGGAGTTATTGCTCTGTGGATATTCAGTCTTCCTTATTCTGGAAAATAGAAATGAATATCTAAATTTTCAACTAATTTGGATTGAGTCATGAGCTCTGAAGAGAAGGCATTAAAAGGAATACGTTCTATGATGCCAATAGATATTTGAAAATATATTGACATCTCTTTTATTGGAGCAGTCTGTGGCTGATCAGCTATGCCAAAGGACATGCAAGGAGAAAAGCACTGGCCTGGATCCAAAAGGATAGTTATATAAATGAAGTTCTGAGAAAACATTCAGAATTTTCTCAGAGGAAAAAATGCAATCACTCACAACTCTGGGATGTAGTTCATCCTCAGGGACTCCTGCCTCTACCACCTGTGGCATCATGCTGACATTGATGGATGAGGGAAGGTAGATGCCAAAGTAGACGATGGCTGATTAGGTAAGAAAATTTTTCTTTCAGATGACAAATCAATATCTCAGAGCAAGACTCGATAGTTAGCACCTGATCACAAAAGATCACAAAATATTGTGGTGGTATTTTGTGGCTACTTCAACAAAAAACCCTAGGAATATAAAAAGTTAAATCAAACCAGCTTTTTTTTTCAGTGGATTTAAAAAATTGTTTTTAAAGGTAATAGGCCCAGTGGGCTTAAAACATAAATTATCAACATGAAAGGCTTAATGATAGTTAAAGGCATACAAATTATATGTAGGGCTTGGAGTGGAGCTGTTACTGTGTGCAAAATAATGAGTAGTTTATTTTGTATATGTTGTACTGATTTATATGATCTTCAAACACAGGTAATGACAGCAGTTAGAGTGTACTTCAAGAATTTTATATTATAAAAACAACAAACATTTCTTATGTTTTGCAAACATTTTTTCTCCTGGGACTCCATTCTGAGTGAGCTCTGGGTTAACTAATGAGAACTGATCTTGGTTCTGCTCTTTTTACACTTTTCCCCATGATATTCTGCTCCTCGCTCCTCTTCCCATATGTCTCAGCAAATGCTACAAGAGGCTTGATGGGCGATGTGTGTGTGATATCTTGCCTAAAATGAAAGTGTAACATATATTCCGAGAAAAGCAACAGTAACCACACTTGGGGCATTAGCAGAGGTGACAGATGTTGCAAGGAAGGAGGACTGTATTTTTCACGGCTACAGAACACCATTCCCTCAGGCCAACATTATGTTCCCTCCCAATGCACCATGTATCAATAACCCCAAATCCTCCCTCTGTGACTGAATAACAGAAGCACTGATCCCTGTGGCTGTATTCACTCTGGCTGTAATTGCTCTTGTTATGGTACACTCAGTGCCATGTACGATGTTTTTCTTCCTGGTGCATAAGAGCTTTCACGGCCATGTAGAGGTTCTGCTCTCTGCTGCTTCCAGGGTCTTGTGTTTACATGTCAAGTCCTCAATCTCCCACTCCAAGATCACTGGGCTGAACAAGGAACAGGACTGCATGATGTAGGTCCTGACTTGGCCTTGACCCAAAATTTTCTGGATTGAATCAACGTTCATTGTTGCTGCCTTTCTCCATGGCGGGGGTTGGGCGATGTGGAGAAGGCCTTGCTGATCAATTCAGAATCATTTTTACACTGATTTTCTTGGAAGGATTTAAATTCCTCTTTTCATTTCCCATATATTTTTATTTTTTAATAAAAGCTAATCTATACTGTATTTTGGACTTCATCCATCTGGCCACACTCCCCTGGTCTGCCTTTGAAATGCAACCTAGAGAGATCTGCCTTCCAGACAAAGCTTGCTGCCATCAAGATCTGCTCCCTCCTTTTCTCCTGGCCACCATACCAGTAACTAGGCCCACCAAGTGAAGGACAGTCCTCCAGGCCTTCTTAGAAACACAGTCAGTTGTGAGTTTTGGGGACTTAACATTTTAGGTACATTCTGGCAAGCCCACTTCCCTGAGCCTTTAGTCCTTTTCTACACTCTACCAGCGTAGTTCTACTATTGCTGTTCTTTTAATGGGAGCTACCATTTTTCCAAGCTGCTGTGAACCTTCCCAGCAGCACATCAGAGTTCTTGCCAGGGCATGTGATTCTGTCTCACAGGAGAGTACCCCTGTATCAATCAACTCTGCTTTATTCTAAACACTTGCTCCCGCACCCAAGCATCGCTCTCAGGCACAATTTCCTGGTTCCAACCAGCGTACCTGGGGCTTGTACCTCCTTCAGAGTGAAATCTGAGTAAGGGAAACAGTATAGAGAAACAGGAAGGGGGAGCTATGGCACAATGTGGTTTCAGAGACAGTCCAGTGTCAGCATGATCCAATGGGGAATGTAAATTGCACCCCAGACACTATCCCACCTTAGACAAAGAAATAGGGCTTCTGTACCCCCATTGAATCAATTACTGACTTTACCAATGAGGTGAGTGGAGGCAAGGCAGCTTCAATTGTCCATGGGTATTCCCCAGAGAAGGCTAATCATGCAAACTGTCTGCTGACACACCCCACAGCAACCAGGGTCTAGGATTATCAGCCAAACCAGTAAAAAGAATGGCAGGGAATCAGAACATGCCACCAAGATAGTCTGTTAAACCATTTATCAAAATGTTTCTTCTAGCATGTTAATGCTTAGCTGAAATTATAATATCTGAATCTTTACTAATATTTCAATCAGAATGTGTTACTACCATCTTCCCATACTTATGTTATTTGTAACCTATTTTAAATGGATTTAAAGATTTTGAGTTACAATTAGTTGTAGAGCTCTATCCCATCCTAACTGTAAATTCCCCATATTACTTTGCAGAGAGTTACACATGACATTTAATAATTTAAAAAAATGTTTTTGATGACATGCAGCAGAGTTAGCAGGAAAAAATGTATAGCAAATCATTTTATAAAGAAAAAATTTACCAATGTATCTTTATGTAAATCTGAATCTCCATATGTTGTATTTGTGGCTGTGTGTCTCAGCAAAGGTCCTTGGAATAAAATGGTTACATATGTGTACAACTGGAACAAATTCAAAAGGATATGCTTTCTACTTGAGAGACAGTTGATCAGTTGATGATAATATTTTCAGGGAGACATGTGGTCATGTTCTAGAGGAAATCTTGGAAGAGGGATTAATTAAAACAAACATGGAAATAAAGTATACTAAGGCCAGCTTTAGTTTTTGTTTTTCTCAATCCTTATTAACAGATACCACAAACTTGGTCTTCATTGAAAAAATGTTCGTGAGCCCATAAAGATCTTTCAAATGTACTCAGCTAAATTAAAGTATCTTTAAGCTAGTTTGTAAAAAAACAAACAAAAAATGTATGCCACCAAATAATAGCAGTAGAGTAGAAACAAACAAGCAAAAACAATGCTTTGTCAAGAAAACCATCAAAAGTGGAAAGAAGCCAGCCATTTCAGTTGTTAAAAGGCAGATAGGATGGCATATGAATTAAACCAATTAACTTGGTAATATAAAGCTTCTTTAAGGCATGAATTAAACACTTTCAGTGGTTCATTTTTTAATAGTTGGTTGCCTTTGCAATGTAGTTTAAAATTATTTTTCATATACATGTTCTGTCTCAGATGCTCAATTCATTATCCAGACCAAGACACTGCGGTAGAGTTAGTAGGCAACTTACCAAAAAACCTGAAGAGTGGAACAATGTCCTAAATCTTCAGGGACAGTTCGCTCTTTGTGTGGTGCACCAGACTGTCTCCCTGATGTGACTCCATCACCTGCCACAGTTTTCCAGACAGTCTTTGAGTCTTGAGCAAACTAGTTTGGAATTGGGTCATCCCCTTCAGCATAAAAGAAAAGCCAAAAAAATGACCTATGGGCTATATTTCCTGTGCCAAGTACAGTGTTCTTGTTAGGCAAGCAATAGTCGTTGTATAAATACATAAAAGTGCTTCTTTTATGATAATATGAATTTTACACATGGATGCCATACTGATAAACATTTTATTTTATGTTATTTAAATTCTAATTTAAATTATTAAAAATAAATATTAGGAGATGGGGATTATCAAAGATTGGAATACTAGCTTAAGGTGATTTGAGTTAGGTGAGTGCATATGCAAAGGTCTTTATAGGCTCACAAATAGTTTTTTTAGTGAAGGCTAAGTTCTGGGTATCTGCTAAAAAGGGATTGGGAGAATAAAAATTAAAGTTTTAGATAGAGTTCATATTTTGTCATATTTAGATCTTTAAACTAAAGCTAGATATACTTTCAGATCTGCTATAACCTAAGAACTCTCAGGCTAACTTCTTGAGGCTTATCTTTCCAAGTCCACAAACACCAGCTTTCCCCTCTTTCAGGAGGCTCCACTTTGCCCGTATTGTTCACATTTAGACAGAACTAAACTTCCATATATCATGAACAATTGGAGGAAACAAACTCCAATTATACCATTGGGGCAAGCTTCATGTATTTCTCTTTTCTTGGCATAGGTTTAAATCATGTCATAATCATTTTCAGTCCCTCCCTATCATTACTCCCATTTTATAAAATGGCATTTTCTTCCATCTTCCATCGTTATCCACAGTTTAGTGAATATCTAAGGTGCAACTGTACACTTACAAACATCCATTAGAAATAAATCCTTCACTTGGCCAGGCATGGTGGCTTATGCCTATAATCCCAGCACTTTGGGAGGCTAAGGCAGGCAGATCACTTGAGGCCAGGAGTTCAAGACCAGCCTGGCCAACATGGCGAAACCCCCGTCTCTACCAAAAAGTACAAAAATTAGCTGGGCATGGTGGTGCACACCTGTAATCCCAGGTACTCAGACGGTTAAGGCATGAGAATTGCTTGAACCCAGGAGGTGGAGGTTGCAGTGAGTTGAGATTGTGCCACTGCACTCCAGCCTGGGCGACAGAGCAAGACCCTCTCTCAAAAAAAAAAAAAAAAAAAAATTCCTTCAAATTTGATGTTAATATCCAATTTTATAGATTAAAAAAATCAGGTTTAAAGAAGTTTGCAAGCAAGTAGGAAAAGTAGAACAGGAATCTTTATTTTGCTCTATAACCATATTCTTTCCAGTAATATTCCATGCAGATGTACTAGATCCTAAATGATAAATTTATGCTTATTTTGATAGTATACTCTTAATTCCACCTTTCAGCTTCAGAACAGTCTTGTTTTTCTCTGTAGTTTAGTCTCTGGGAGAAGGTTCTTTCCTGTATGACTCCTAGGTTTACACACCTGACTCTTAATTAACTCATATATTCTAGAATAGAGTAAGTGCTGAGTTTCAAATTCTCTGCAGCAACTCCTTCCCCCAACTCTTACAGGGAATTTGAAGTTTGTAAGATATATGAATGGCCAGTTTTGAACTCAAGAATTAGGCAGACTTAGCCACCGTTTCCCTAGCAGGGGATGGGGCAGACTTCTCCTCTTCTCCCTCCTCCCAACACAAGGCTAGGGTTCTACATACCTTACAGCATGGAGGACAGAAGAGAACATATGTGCTCTGAGAGGAGGTGCTCTGAAAAGGAAAAATAAAGAGCAGAGCTGAGCCCTGTGTGGGTTGTTCTTCCAAATTTACAATTCATGTAAATCAGTAAACCTGCATAGGGGTAGAGTGAATTAAGGCCAGAGAGGGGCCAGTACTTAAGCTTGTCTTTTCACATTGGGAGAGGGGAAGAAGCTTTCCTCCAATTATAATGCTAATGTAAGAACTTCAATGCGATTGTCTGTATCTCAATTTCAAGCATTTCTCTCTGAGACTATCACCTCCTCTCTGACCAGTTCGCTGCCTTTGGTATTTTCATTTCAACAATCTTTTGATCCCATCGGGACCTAGAATCCACTGATACTATGACCTTGTCACTATCCCACATTACCTTCTTTTCTACTCCTCTTTATTGTCTCAACTGAAATGCCACAGTCAATCATATAATTACACCTTTAGATAATCTCTCAAATCCCTTGCTTCTTTCTTGCTTTATTATGCTGGTCTTCTTAAAAAGAAAATGGCATAAAAATGTATTCCAGGTAATCTTAGCAGGAAAGTAGTAAAATAAATCCATAAGTAACGTGTGCATGCAAATACTTATAAAATGTATGGCCAATAACTCACAAAAACAGAACAAAAGTCACCTGGTGGGTGACTGTGCCACTTAAAAGTCTTTGGGACCCTCTCTTTCTCAAATGTGCCAGAACACTTTAGAGTGGTGCTATGGTTTGAATGTTTGTCCTCTCCAAAACTAACGTTGAAATTCAATTTCCATTGTGACAATATTGGGAAGGTGAGACCTTCAAGAGGTATTTAGGTTGTGAGAGCTCCACCCGCAGGAATAGACATGATAGACATGCCATTATCTCAGGAGTGGGTGCATCATTGAAGGAGTGGGTTTGCCCTGTCTGGTATGCTCTCTCTCTATTTCTCTCTGTCTCCCTCCCTCTCTCTCTCTTTTTCCCATTCTCTTCTCTTCTGCTCTTCCGCCATGTGATACCTTCCACTATGTTATGGTGCAGCAAGAAAGCCCTTGCCAGATGCCAGCGCTTTGATATTGAACTTCCCAGCCTTCAGAACTGTGAGCCAGTAAATTTTGGTTCATTATAAATTACCCAGTCTTATGTATTCTATTATAGTAGCACAAAACAGACTAAGACAGTGATATGGGAGACTGTTCTGATTTAGTTCCTGTCTTCCATTGGCCTCCACCTAGCCATTCTTACTCACTTCTCCCTATCGTCCAGCCACATTGACCTAAGCTCACTTCCAATAATATACACTTCCAGGCATATCTTTTTGGAATAGCTCTTGTCACCTGTTTTAACTTCTATTCATCTTTCTGGACTTAGTTTGGAAATCATCTGATACACAAAGCTTTCCTTGACCTGCCTCTCCCCTTACACCATGCCTGGTCTGGGTGTCATGTTCATGGGACTCCCATCGCATCCTTGTTACTTCCATCAGAGTTGTCCTTACATTGTAATATGATTATCTCAACTGTTTGTTTCCTCAGCCTTTTTAAGGGCAGGGACTACATTTTATTCATTTTAAAATTTCATTTTTGTATATCTTACGTGCCTAGTAAAATGCTTGGTGCCTAGAGTATGTTTAATTAATGTCTGTTGAATAAGTGAATTAATTGATAAATGAAAACATGAATTCTTTTGCTAAAAGTAATGTATCTGTTTTGGGCGGAAGAGTGGAATCAAGAGGTGCGCCCTATACTCTATGTTTTTGTTGGACATTTTAGTCTTTATCTTCTCCCTGTCACAAACTGATGTTAGAGGATAAATAAACATCTTAAAGGACTCAGGGCTTTTAATATAAAGGTCCAGCTTATGTCTTTACTACTCACTAAAAACTAATCTGTTAAGCCTGAGTTATGGATGGAAGCACACATTTTAGAATGATGCTTCTAAGGAAGGTTTGACCAAGTCAAAGACCATAATCATGGCATTTCCCAGAGCATCTAAGAAGTTTAAAGGAAGGTATTCACTTAACTTTAACTTTCAGGCACAGAGACATAATCAAGAGAATACCAAGCAGTTCTGAAACCTTAGTGGTTTGGTGGGCAAAACTGTTGATTGCAGTTTCTAGATTGATATACATTTTTCATCAGAACACTTTAGGGTTGCCAGCCCAAAAGTATCTGTGTACCCTAAAGGCTGTGTACCACCATAGTGATGCTCTATGAAGACAGTCTTCATTATCTTCTTAAAATTCAAGTCCAATTGTCACTAGTACTAATTGTGTCTTTTGTCTATCATTGTTGCTGTTAATAGTAATATTTTGATGACAAAAAGTTTGATATTTTTTGAAGGATTTTAACAGAGACTTTAACTAGATGTAGAGACACTGACTTCAACACTAAATCTGTTATCTTGTCTCAATACTATCAGCATTTTGATAAATCTGTAGATATATATCCATATATGGCCTCAGTAAGTTTAAAATATGTTCCCAATCTCTAACAATACTTAATGCAAACCAAATCAACCAGTGAGCCAATATAAAGAGGAGCATTTTTAATCTCACTTATTTTGGTGATGTTAGTATTCTTATTATATAGAAACGCAATTTTTAGAATAAGCCTTTGATTCCTTCCACTTTTTAAATAGGATTTCCATGGAGTTAAGTTAGTTAATCTAGTTTCCATCATTTAGAAAAGGATGACTGACCAAAACAGTTTTTTCAATGACATTTAAAAATCATTCTGTCCATAAATACAGCTCTACAAAAATTTTAAATAAAATGTTTTCTCTGAAAGTTTAAAGGATATTAAATAAAAAGAAGGCATTATAAATAAAATAAAATAAAATATATTCTGAGATGATTACCACTTGAATGTAGTACTTTCTTTTCACTGAACATTTTCATAAAAGTGGTTTTGGCTAATTATGATGTCTGTATATATAACTTCTTTTCTGAGAATCATGGTATAGCACTAACGATTAGTGTTTTACTCTCTGTTATGGTAAATCTTCAACTTTGATAATAGCTAAATGAGCACGTCGCCCGCCTAGTTTTTTTTTTTTTTGTATTTTTTAGTAGAGATGGGGTTTCACCGGGTTAGCCAGGATGGTCTCGATCTCCTGACCTCGTGATCCGCCCGTCTCGGCCTCCCAAAGTGCTGGGATTACAGGCTTGAGCCACCGCGCCCGGCCATAGGCTGCATTTCTATCTACCCATATGACACGCTGCAAACTAGTAACTTCCCTTGGTGTCAGGGTCACCATGTTATTTCTTGACCATACAGAAAAGTTATATATCAAATGCATTGTATGAGAAACTGATAATCATTGATATATCTGTATGCTGTTCAGGGAGGAAACAAGGTACATAAACATAGGCCCTCTATTTCTTTTCCCACAAGATGGGAACATTATGACTTAACGTAGCCATGATTCTCAAGGATATTATTAATAGCAATGACTTTAAAAATAAAACGAGAACTTTATACTGGAATTCAAAATGGCATTGTAGGTGGAGATATAATATGAAAATAACTTTGTGGAATCAGTAAAATTTTTGTAATTTCCAAATCTGTATTCAATCTGATGCTGCCTACCCTGGCCTCTCCCCCATTGCCTGAAAAAAAATTAATAGAAGAGGCCTAAAAAAAAAAAAAAAAAAAAAAAATTAATAGAAGAAGAAGAAAATTATTCCTCAAGCTTTGGGATCCTAATGCGATGCTATTCTGCTGTCCTCTCCATAAACTTACAGTAAACTGTGCTTTTACCCACACCCTTACCATGGCCTCATATTGGGTCAAGTGTACATTCCTAACCTTTGACCTCTGATTTGGCCATGTGACTTTCTTGACTAATGGGATGTTACTGTATGTGACCTGAGCAGAGGCATGTAATATGCTTACACAGAGAAGTTTGCCTCTTGCATTCCTGCCTGTTGCCATGAGAAGAACATGTCTTGGGTAGCTGCTATTCCTCAGAGGATGACAGACAGATGGGAGAGACCTGGAACATAGCTGAAGGTTGGAACCACACCCATATGAAACCAGTCCAGGTCACTAAAACTCTAGCCCATCACACATTCAAGACAAAGAAACAAATGCATGTTGCTGCAATTTTCCAGTAAGATTTTGTGGCATTCACTGATATGCCTTTCCTTTTGCTTTTTGGATTCAATGCTTATCTACCATACAGGATTTCTGTGCTTAGTTGTGAGCATTGCTTACAAACTCTCAATTATTTTTTCATTATTGATTTTATGATTCATAATCCTAACACTGGCTTATGTCCTTAATTATCTCCCTGTTTTGATTCAGACTGGATAATGTTGATTTGTAAATGATTCTGTAACATTTACAGTGAATGTCTGTCATGAGACCTAGTGAGCTCATAGTTTTGGAGTTTCCTGACCTGCTAGAAGGTGGGACCCACTCTAGAATGAAAACAGAGTGCTTAAGGACACCAGCCTTGGGGGCAGAAAGATTTTGGTTCAGAATACAGCTTTGCCACTTATTTGCAGGCATGGTGAAGTTGGGAAAGTTTCATTTTGTGTTAGGTGAGTCCATTTTAGATTTGATTATTGTAGGGTGTGGTCCTTACTCATTAGAATGACTTTTTGGGGGTCTCAGCAGAATGCCTGAGGTTCTCAGCAATGTATTTCCAATCTAGCTGATTGGAATCCCAACATTTTAGTCCTTCTTCATCTCTATATCATTATTCAGTTCTCATCCCTGTGGTAGACAATCTCTGCTAAGTTTCCCAAAGTCTCATTTTGTGCATATTCAGCCAATCCCAATATCCCACGTTGGATCTCTCTGCAGACTTTTGCCTGTCCTCCATCAATATAGTTCAGGTAGCTTCCCTCAAAATTCCAACCCCCCTCAGTAACCAGGACCTCCAATCTTGGCCTCCTTAACTCTTTCCACTCCTTTTGGAGTCCACCTGTCCAAGTCAAAACAGAAAAGTACCTCCAGGCAGAAATCCAGGACAACCATGAGGCTTACTTTGTGTGTTATCCTTTGCTGAAGAATTATAGTCATGCACTGCTACTGTTTAATGCCTGAAAACAGTTACTTCCCAAGGCAGGTGGATTGCTTGAGCCCAGGAGATAGAGACCAGCCTGGGAAATAGGGCAAAACCCCATCTCTACAAAAAAGTACATAAATTAGCTGAGCGTGGTGGCATATGCCCGTAATCCTAGCTTCTCGGGAGGCTTAGGTGGGAGGATTGCTTGAGCCTGGGAGGTTGAGGCTGCAGTGAGCTGTGATTGTGCCACTACACTCTAGTCTGGACAACAGAGAGAGACCCTGTCTCAAAAAAAAAAAAAAAAAAAAAAAACCGGAAAACAGTTACCTCATACATTTTGTCTAGCTTTACAGTTGTTGACAGCATGAGCAGCTATTATAGTTACTACTATATACTTGTAGTAATTGCTCTGTCAAGTCCAGAGCAGAAATCCTATTTTCTTTTTCTTATTATTTGATTTCTTTGCAATATTCTTCTTTTCTTGTCCTTTTTATCGATTGAATACATTATTTTATTTCATTTTATTTTGTTGATTTAAAAAGCTACATTCTATTTCTATTACACTAGCAGTTTCTTTCCTTTTTAAAAACAATAATTTCAAATTTTATTTTAGATTCAGGGGGCACATGTGCAGGTTTGTTACATGGAAATATTGCATGATGTTGAGGCTCAGGCTGCAAATGATCCTGTTACCCAGGTAGTTAGTACCAAACAGGTAGTTAATTCAGGTTTTGCCCCTCTCCCCTTCATCCCCTCTAGTAGTCTCTGGTGTCTATCGTTCCCATCTTTATGTCCACATGTACTCAGTGTTTAGCTCCCACTTGTAAGTGGGAAAATGCTGTATTTGCTGTCCTATTCTTGTATTAATTTGCATAGGATAATGGCCTCTAGATCCACCCAGGTTGCTGCAAAGACCATGATTTCACTCTTTCATGGCTGTGTAGTATTCCATGGTATAATATGTAAAGACTAGTGGTTGCTTTCAAGCAACAAATATGTTTGACTAATATTTAAACCTATATTTCTCTAACAACATCAACCATTAGAGAGTATATAAGATTTCTCCCTCTAAGAATAATTTGGCCATAAAAGTTGAAGCATAAATATTAGGTAAGAAGCATACAATATTTGAACTATCATTATTTAGGGTGTTATTATTTATACCTAGAAAATCTAAAAGAATCAACTAAATTCACTACACCTAATAAGGTAATTTAATAATTTGGCCACAAAATCAAAAGTCTTTCTACATATGAAGACTTCTTTTGGCTCCTGGTACAGGAGGAACTGCAACCACAGGCACAGGTCCTTGGCTCCCAGAACCTCTCTGGCTAAGATGGGAGGACAATTGAAGTGTTGAAATCTCTACAGGATGAGTGGCCCCAGGTTGTAATTCAGGTGTCTCAAGTGTTCAAGGTGGCCCCAGGTTGTAATTCAGGTCCTCAAAAGGGGACTGGTGCTGCTGTGCATAGTAATGTAATGGGCTGTCATCTTTGTGGGTTATAGACTTTGTACTTTGTTTTGTTTTTAGGAAATTGCTTTCTTCAGTATTAACAGCCCCTGATTTTTTCTTCTTTTCTTCCCCCACACTCCTCAAAGATTTTGTGTGTGTGTGTGTGGTGTGTGTGTGTGTGTGTGTTTAAAGAATTGTTCTTTACTGGTTATCTTGGAAGAATGAGAAAGATTATCTTCTAACAGTAGTAGGGAAATCTTGGAAGACACCAGGACTTGGGAAAGTGGAGCCCAACCTAGATTCTTCTCTCTGTGTGCATAACCAGCCATCCTTCAAGGTGTAATTCTAACTTGAATAAGTCAGTCTTTGGGAAATGTATCATAGTTCATTATATCCAACGTAAGATATGGTAAGAGAAAAGAGATTAATCCTCAGAAGAGACAACCCCAGTGGGCAGGGAGGGGTGATGTTTCTCTAGAGTGTGGTGGACACTGGCTCTGTAACAAAAGAGACACTTCAAGGAGAAGAAGGAAAGGCAGCTGTCAAGTCAGAGAAGCAAGGAGAGCAATTGGGCTGTCCCTATAAGGGGGTACCAGAGACCTTCTTTTTCCATGAACTGTAGGCAGTCTTTTACCATGTGACTTTTAGTTTCTCTCCAGTGCTCTCATTTCTTTAATGTAGCCTCTGCCTTTCTGGTATACTTCTTTTTTTTTTTCTCAGAAAAAAACTACTTTTTTTGTGTGTGTGTGAAACAGAGTCTTGCTCTGTTGGCCAGATCAGAGTGCAGTGGCACGATCTCAGCTCACTGAAACCTCCCTCTCCCTGGCTCAAGCAATTCTTCTGCTTCAGCCTCCCGACTTGCTGGGATTATAGGCATGTGCCACCATGACTGGCTAATTTTTGTATTTTTAGTAGATATGGGGTTTCACCATGTTGGCCAGACTGATCTCATACTCCTGACCTCAGGTGATCTGCCTGTCTTGGCCTCCCAAAGTGCTGGGATTACAGGAATGAGCCACCGTGCCTGGCTGAAAAAACTACTTTTAACATTTGTCATATTTACATTCTTTCATGCTACACATTCAGATGAATCAAAAATACTGCTTTTTTTTTCTTTAGTAACTACTTCACTCATGACTCAGGGTCCCCATTCCACCAGATTGATAGACAGACTTGACTTTGGTTCCTCAAATTCCCTGTCTCCCCTAGGGTTCTGTCACGGTCCCCAGATCATACACAGCATTAAGACACAAGTGTCCCACTGGTCATTTGGTAATTGATTTATATAGGAGACTACTAAAAAGTGATCAGGATCCTGATTGTGGCTGTGATCATTGAAAAAGTCACCAAGAGTAACGGTCATATACAATGATACATATAGTTTCTGGTATACTTCTGCAGCATTGTGAGTTAGCACTGTGGACAGTTAAGTAATGAGAAGTTAAGGAATATTTAGTCTTGCTAAGGTTGTGGCATCAACACTGATTCTGGAAGGCCAGTAGTCTCTGTGAAGCAAGGGAAGCTGAGAGAAGCACACAAAGAGTCCTAAGGGGATGGCTTAGGAAAGGACAAAAGGCAGCCTCCCACTAGCCAAATGCACCAAAGAAAGGCAACTCCTGAAGCAGGGAGGGTTATAAATGGGTTACATAATGTTTTGTGAAAGTTCATGAATTTCTAATGTAATTTTAATTTCTGTATGCATGATGTACATATGTAACAACATCAACCACAGTAATAAGAGATAGCATTTACTGAGTGTTTGCTATTTCACACTTTGTGCTATACTTGAATTACAGAGTTTGGGAGAGTTTATGTAACTTGGTCTTGCTCACAAATCTAGTAAATAAAGGATCCAAGTCCAGTAACTGATTTTGGGTCCTATGTTCTCATACACTGTAAATAAGTAAGACATATTGAGTACCAGTATGTAGAATAAGTTACACAGCCTGTACTAAGCCCCAGGAATATACATTATTCCTTCCATCAGTGACCTAGCACACTGGGTTTTTACAACTCCATGAAGTAAGTACAGGGAGTGTTTGTTGGAGGCAAGGTGGGCTGGGCATTCTGTTTTCTAAGAAATAGGAGTTCCTTCCTTCTAGTTAAAAATATTAAACGAGTCAAGGCTGGCTACAAGAATAACATATGGATACAGGATATAGAAAATAGATACCTGTTGTACCAGAACAATGACTGTCTACTAGCTTTTGTCCTAGACAACTCATGGGAGAATATCTTTAAAAAGATGTTTCAGAGATGCTTCTATAAATTGCTACATGAAAAAATGAATATAAGAAACGTTGCATATTAAAATGCTTACGACAGGTACATTTCTTTTCTAATCTGCTACCCTTAAGTGTGTTCACATGACAAATGTTTGAATAAATACTTAGTATGAAAGACATTCTGGAATGTAGGTGTGCTAATATACTTGCTAATGATAGCTACAGTTGTCTCTTCTTTTCCTGGAATGTAAAATAATAAATCACCATCGCAGAAGTCATTTTGAAAGCCTTAATGAGATAAATCCTCATTTTTTCCAGGCAATATTTCTGTTGTTGAGGGTTAGTCATAATTTTCTTCTCTTAATGATGAAAGTGATGTCTTGCTACTGAGCAGAGGCAAAATGTGAATGCTAATGTCTTACAACTGGGAGAACAAATCTATGAATTAAAGGAATATTCCCTTGGAAAATGTTTTTCTTCTCTTCATTAAAATGAAATAACTAATTTATTTAATTAATGATTATTCCCAAAGCTACTTCCAGATAATGATTATATTGAGTTTTAATTGGCTAATCTGTACAAACTTGGCAAAGCATCAATATAAAACTGATATTTTTAAATGTTCATCAAAAATTGTAACTTTCCTCTCTGTTCGGAGAACAATTACAACAAATAGAAGAGATGGGAGATTGAGCCAATGGCTTGGTAATGTAAATCACATCCTCACTATGCAGCTGTGTTTTGGAGGAAAATGGTTAACAAACTTTTCTTGTCTCCTTAGTTCTTATTGGTGAGAAAGCATTTATAGGAGATTAAAAGCTTTAGTTCTGTAGTTATACTAAAAGGCATATCTTTCCTAATATAGAAACAATTTAATAAATACACTTTAAAATAGGTTTGCTATTTTGTCCACTTTATGGTATTTTCTCCCAAAGAAATGGAGTAGGTGATTATGCTGAATAGAACTCTTCTCCAGTTTACTTTCTCAATTCAAACCCCAGAGCTGAGGTCTGTAACACGAGCTCAGTTTGGATTGGGAAGCTGATTTCTGTGGGTCCTTGCTGCCATCCTTGATTCTGTCATGAACATGACAGATACGAGGAAAACAAACTTCCAAAGACCCATGAAACAATTTGAGTGCAGATTCTGACTTCTTAAAAGCTTTTAAAAACAATTTTTTTCACCTGTACGTCACCTTCAGTATAGACTTCCTGATGAATTCTGAACCTGACCACCCTCTCTGGTATCTGTCCCCAACTCCACACTGCAGAGAGACTGCTTAAGTTTAGCAACACTTTTACAAAAAAAAGTAAATCTTTGATGATTTAACCAATAATTTCTTAAGATCTCTTTTCCTATTTAGAAAATATTATTTGCCATCTTTAGCTTGACTTTATTTGGTTTTATCTGTTGGTGGAGAAATGGTAATTGAGATGTGAGAAAGTAGGACTGATTTTGGAGCTGTGAGATAGACAAAATCAGTGGTTGTCAACCATACCAGCCCCAACGCCCCATTTTTGTTGTTGTTGTTGTTGTTTATTTGTTTGTTTGTTTTTTGAGATGGAATCTCGCTCTGTTGCCCAGGCTAGAATGCAATGGCAGGATCTCGGCTCACTGCCAGCTCTGCCTCCTGGGTTCATGCCATTCTCCTGCCTCAGCCTCCTGAATAGCTCGGACTACAGGCTTCCGCCACCACACCCAGCTAATTTTTTTTGTATTTTTAGTAGAGACAGGGTTTCACCGTGTTAGCGAGGATGGTCTCGATCTCCTGACCTCGTGATCCGCCTGCCTCGGCCTCCCAAAGTGCTGGGGTTACAGGCGTGAGCCAACACGCCCGGCCCCAATGTCCCTTTTATAAAAAATAATTTGCAACATCCCTTTTGCTATCCTTAAATGATAATACATAATTTTGCAAACTAATCAATAAAATATCTTTAAAAATAATGATAAATACAAGGAAAGTGATTTATAATAAATAATGCCTACTTCAATATATAAACAATTAGGGATGATCATATTAAAAGATATAATAGAGAAGTGGCATGACTGTGTTTACAAAGAATCACTACAAACAAAATGACCCCAGATATAGATTAGCACACACACTGTATTAGTGATTCAGTTACTACTAACAACATTGCTGTCTATGATATACTTATGTGAAATGGTGATATTTTATTTGTAAAATTCTGAAGAACACAAAGTAAAATAATTATCCTAATTTGCATGGTAGTAGCATTCTTGGGAAAATTTGGCATGATTAAAATTGTGTAAAAAGTACTTCATGTGTTTTTGTCATGAGGAGGTTGATTCTAGGCTTAGATAATAATAAATGAAGTTTTTCACCTATTTAATGTCAGGCACATTATTCACAGATTCTGTGGAATGTGGCACAATTCTTCATTTATCTGGACTGCCCAATGCATTGCACTCTGGCTTGTACCCACCAAATTAAATAGCACATTTCAATCACTGACAGCCAAAATTACTGCCTCTAAGCACACAGCATTTTAGAACTCCTTTATGGCTATGGGGCAGTACCTGCCTGTGGAGAGTCACAGGTCCCAATAAATAGCAGAGGGCTCAGCAGCTGTGATGGGCCTCCAGACTACCTGTGTCATCACTTACTCTTTGTTTCATCATGACTCTGTCATTACTCACTTTAATTCTTACATTATCCGTGTCCTATGTGTTTTTTAACATTAAGAACAGTAATTGGAAGACTGGAAAGAATTTTTAGCATCTGCCATTTTCACTGGAATAAGATCGCTAAGGATGAGAAAACTTTTTGAAATGGGCCTGTTTGTGGAGCTTAAGCATTTTTCTGTGGGTGTTTAAATCTCTATGAGAAGGTTAAATCCAGATGAATGGTTGGAATGGGGGGTTACACTTAGAGGGTCTTATTTATGTCCACCAGGGTGAATAAACAGGGATAATTGGTTGAGGAATCCATGTCAGAGCTATAAACCAGGAACCAAAGAGATCAGATGCAAGTGCTAGATCGAAAGTGGGAAAAGCAAGTCTAAAAAAATGAAGCTGAGGCCAAGAGTCAGGATAAAAAGATGAACTGGACTGAAGCAGGAGATGAGGAACAAATGAGGAGGGGCCCAAACAGCTTTTGGTATTTGTAGTTTGTCTTTATGGGACAGTAGATACATAGCTCAGCTTTGGGTGAGACCATATTAAAGTAGAGTTGAAACAGACACTTTTCAATCACTAGCATATAGGTGGTTTTATATAGGTGTGACATAGAAGGCAGGTCTGTTGACCATATATTTTAACAAATTGCTAAATGGAAGTTTGTTTGGCTCATGGTTCCGCAGGCTATGCAAAAAACATGGTGCCAGCATTTGCTCCTCCTGAGGGCTTTAGGAAGCTTCCGTCATGGTAGAAGCAGATGGGGAGCTGGTGTGTCACATGGGGAGAGAGGAGAATGCGCGCATGAGAGAAAGGGGGCGGGATACCATGTTCTTTTGAACAATCAGCTCTTGCGTGAGAAAAAAAAAGCGATAACTCACTCATTACCTCAGGACAGTACCAAGCTGTTCATGAGGGATCTGCCACCTCCCACTAGGCCCCAACTCCAACACTGGGGATCGCATTTCAATGTGAGGTTTGTAGGGGTCAAATATTCAAACTATATCAGGGTGCTTACACTCAGAGAATATTGGTGAATTATTATTCTTCATAAGGAACAGAGAGAAGAGTGAATAAAGTGTTAACAGCAGCACTTGAATAGGTCAAAAATTCCAGTCACTTGGAAACTGTCAAGGATTGCATTGGAAATAACAGATGTTTGGAATTGTTCTCTCTGGATTAAAACAGGATAATTCCCTCATCTGTTTGCTATGATCTGGGACAGGTTAACTAAAGCAGGTAAGCAAATTTGATAGCTTTACTAAAGTTCAGTCAACTGTTGTTAGAAAACTCTCTGTCGTTCTTCAAAATAACAGATGCTGATGAAGCTGCAGAGAGAAGGGAATGCTTACACATTGTTTGTGCTAACATAAATTAGTTCACCCACTGTGGAAAGTAGTTTGGAGATTTCTTAAAGAACGTAAAACTACGATTCAACCCCGCAATCCCATTACTAGGTATATACACAAAGGAACATAAATCATCATAGCAAAAAGACACACGCACTCTTATGTTTATTGCAGTACTATTCATAATAGCAAGAACATGGAATCAACCTAGTGCCTATCAATAGTGTATTGGATAAAGATAATATGGTACATATGCACCTTGGAATACTACATAGCTAGCCATAAAAAGAATGAAATCATGTCCTTTGCAGCAACATGGATACAGCCGGAGGCCATCATCCTAAGCGAATTAATGCAGGAACAGAAAACCAAATACTGCATGTTCTTCCTTACAAGTGGAAGCTAAACACTGGGACATATGGACATAAAGATGGGAACAATAGGCATAGGGTCTACTAGAGGCAGGGACAAGGGCTGAAAAACTACCTATTGGATAATATGTTCACTACTTTGATTACAGAATCATTTGTACACCAAACCTCAGTGTCATGCAACATACCCATGCAACAAACCTGTACATGTTAGTCCCTGAACCTAAAATAAAAGTTGAAATTATATAAATGCATTAAAAAAGAAAACTTTTGTAATTCTTAGAACAGCCTCTGGAGGTCAGGGTTGAGGCATAGTGCACAGCTAAGCTTCCACACTCACTGCCCAGTCAGTCAAAATAAGGCAGACACTAATACTTTGGTTTTCCATCTGGTACCATTCATAAGCTCTAAGTTTGTTTATTCAAAAACTGCATTTAAGCTAACTAATGTGCTGCTGTTGAAGATTTGAATATACATTTAGCTTATACATTTAAGTGAGAGTTCATATTAATTTCTTTAAAACAAATAAGGTAGAGCTTTAAGAACATTTTAAAAAATCAGTGTAGACCTTGAAATGTGTAGGGATTTGTAAAATAATATATCTTAAAAGTTAAAGTACTTCAACTTTAATAGGATCATTTGAAGTTTTCTCACGTTCCTAAAGTTTAGGGTTAAATCATTCTCTTAATTCAAAAGCATTTGAAAGCTCTCCAAATAATATTAAAATCATTTGGAATGAGACAGAATAATTTACCATTATTATTGTACTTTAGTGGTTTATCAGCCCCAGTTCAGAGGATGGCAGGCAGCCAAAAGACATCCTCTCCACAGTTCCTCCTGAGCATCTGCAATCTAGAATTCAGGCAAGTTAGAAGAGGGTTCGTCTAAAGTGCTTTACAATGTTTTGGAGCTACCATCTTTCCTATTCTCTGGTTACTTTCTGATTTCTTCCATTTTTGATTTTTTTAAACAATGCTCCCAGATATCCTTGAATATTTGTGGAAAGTATGAAAGGTAATCTTACCTTTTTAAACGTCTAAGTGAAATTGCTATATTTAGTTGTATATTTCAAGCTGCTTCCAAATATTATTGAGAAAGAATATGCTCTGGTAATTCTAGTAATGCCCAGCTTTTTATACCGCTGCAAGTCCCTTCCCTTATCCCCACCTTTATCCCCAAACCTCATTCTTTAAAACTCAGCTCCAGTATTATCTTCTCTTCTCAAATGCCATAATGTGAAATTCACCACTCCTTGTAGGATTCTTCCATGGGCCTTCTATTAAAACTCAGAGTGCCAGGCACAGTGCCTCATGCCTGTAATTCCAGTACTTTGGGGAGGCCAAGGCAGAAGGACAGCATGCAGCCAAGAGTTTGAGACCAACCTGGGCAACATAGTGAGACCTTCTCTCTACAAAAAAAATAAAAAATTAAAATTATCTGGGTGTGGTGGAGCCGGGTGTGGTGATGCACCTGGAGTCCCAGCTACTTGGGAGGCTGAGGTGCGAGGATCCCTTAAGCCCAGGAGTTGAAGCTGCAGTAAGCTATGATCATGTCACGGCATCCCTGCCTGGGTGACAGAGCAGGCCCCTGTCTTTGAAAACAAAAAAACAAAATAAAACAAAACAAAAAAACACCCCAGTGGCATGTTTATTCTTTTAGGTTCTTAAGATTTACAACTGCAATCCACAAGGAAGTAGAGTTTATTCAAAATATTCAAAAACCAATAGGGCACAGGTATCAACCAATGAGAATGGAACCAGCTTTCAGTAACACTAGTATGTTGTTCCATTTGACTTTGTGTTCTTAGCACAGTACTTTGGCATCTAGCTGATCAATAAATGTTTTATAAATGAATGAATAAGATACCAAGAAGAGTTATGTGTTGATTTCAGGAAGGTTCTTAAAATCTTCATAGTGGCTTCAGGACTGACTGCCTAGCACCACTTAGCCTTAGACATTAGTTTACCCTGAGACAAGTGTGTTGTTCTTTACATTAGACGATCTTGCTGAACCCTTCTGGGACTGAACTGTCCCTGGCAACTTGCTGTGAGCCATCTGCTTGTTCTCACACTTTCATGCTACATTTTTCATGAATAGAATGGGTTAATTGGGTTTGTGGAAGTTGAAATAGTAAACAAATTAATTTTCCAAATAAAACTAAAAATCTATGATGCCATTTAAAAATAACCCGTACTTAATTTGTTTAAAACCTGGAGCAGTGGCTCACACCTGTAATTCCAGCACTTTAGGAAGCTGAGGTGGGCAGATTTTTTCAGCCCAGGAGTTTGAGACCAGGCTGGGCAACATGACAAAGCTCCAATCTCTACAAAAAAATACAAAAATTAGCTGGGAGTGCTGGCACACACCTGTGGTCCCAGCTACTCGGGAGACTGAGGTGGGAGGATTGCTTGAGCACGGGAGGTTGAGGCTGCAGTGAGCCGAGACCACACCATTGTACTCCAGCCTGGGTGACAAAGCAAGACCTGGTGTCAAAAAAAAAAAAAAAAATTGTTTGGGAGATATTAAAAGAAAAATTTTGAAGACTGTTATTCTTCCTGTTATTTTCACATGTAGTGGAACACATATTAGATGAGTCATTCTTCATTTAATGTTTATCTATCGTGGCAAAAATTATTTGAATACAACTTGGGACTATTCAAAATGAAAAAAACAATGTTCACTTTGCCTCAGGATAGCGATTCTTTCTAATCTTATTTTTTAACCTAAAAGTAAAGACAGTACATGCCAACCTGATATCTAACTATCTTTCCTATGGGTGACTTTTTTTGTCTTGTTAGATGGGATGGCTTAGTTAATTTCCACTTTTTTCTAGCAGTTGAAACTTCCACTCAGCAAAGTGTGGTTGCTTATCTCCTACCCCAAGCAGATAGATGCATGTACACCCAAAAAACATATCAAGCTGAACATATTCAGTTTCTCATATTAGACTGATTTGGGGGACTCCAGAAGGTTTGGGGCCAAGACTAGTCCATTTGAGGTTAATTAAACCTACATAAAATAATTATTTATCTCTGGTCAATATAGTGCTACTAAGGGATGTAGCTGCAGTGAGGATTGAAAGGCATGAGCTTCCTCCCTCAGTGCAATTAAAATGGGAATGAGGGTGGGGCTATAGACAGCTCTAGATAGATAGTTGGGAAGTCCCATCTTATTTCTAGGAGACATGTAATGAAAGGCAAATTCTGAAACCTCTGGCAAATCTTCCATTCATTGGAAATATTAAGCATTTGGGTTTGCTAATTAGTAAAATATCACGTGGCTCCAAAATTCTGCAATTTTTGAAAAGGCAACTAGCCATAGGCTTTGATAGTTGTGTGTAAGCAGATTACAAATTGAGCATGTTCTGTCTGCCCAGGAGGCATGGCCTGGGCTTCAGTGCCCCAAATTTCTTAAATGTTTGTGTTGCGACAGCTGGCATCACTTCGTCCCATAGACAGTCCTTGTGTTTCCAGACGTGGGAGCCCTGTAATGTTTCTGGAATAACTGTCCTTCACTTACTGATTGATTTCAATCCACTTTCTCTTCTAAAATGATGCCCAGTGCATATTAGTCAAATTAAGTGGACTACAAATTTGTCTTTCTTAAAACATCAATATAAATATATGGGCAATTCATCCTTTGTAAAGTGAGACCTCAAGACAATAGAAATTCATCCTAAATGTGCATGCAAGAAAGATAAGACTAATGATGTTTAATCTTAAAAATTAACATTTGTGGAAGTAATGAGGAAAGTGTGAATTAAAAGGGAAAGCTGCTTTTGACCTGGGTTTCAAGAGTGTCTGCTTCTGGATTGGGTCAACATACATCCTCCAATTTGCAGATACAGAAACCCAATTTTCTCATTTTAGTCAGGAGTAAGTAAATTCTGGGAGAGACTGAGTCATCCTGAAGGAATTCATTTATATATAAGAATGCCAGTTTTTATAATAAAATTTAAGAAATCAGCTAGAATCCCATTTGATCTGGTTAGTAAATTGTGTTTCCTATAAGAAAGTTTCATTGCAAAATTAAATCAATATTAGAATACTTGGTAACCATGATGTTATAAAATGGGCAGTCACACAGCCTTCTGGGACAGTGACAATAATAATAAAAATAAAGAGTATCATCATCCATCTCTACTATAGGACTTTTTGTTGTTGTTGTTGTTGTTGTTGTTGTTGAGACGGAGCCTCGCTCTGTCCCCCAGGCTAGAGTGCAGTGGTGCGATCTCAGCTCACTGCAACCTCCACCTCCCTGGTTCAAGCAATTCTCCTGCCTCAGCCTCCCGAGTAGCTGGGGCTACAGGTGGGCACCACCACACCTGGCTAATTTTTTGTATTTTAGTAGAGACACGGTTTCACCGTGTTGGTAGGCTGGTTGTGAACTTCTGAGCTCAGGCAATCCGCCCACCTCAGCCTCCCAAAGGTCTGGGATCACAGGCGTGAGCCACTGCACCCGGCCAGGACTTTATTTCTAAATGAGTCTTAAAGGGTCGTTTAGACAG
This sequence comes from Trachypithecus francoisi, assembly GCF_009764315.1. Taxonomy (NCBI): domain Eukaryota; kingdom Metazoa; phylum Chordata; class Mammalia; order Primates; family Cercopithecidae; genus Trachypithecus; species Trachypithecus francoisi. Next base: position 35,771,822 of record NW_022681469.1, read on the forward strand.
TGATGGTGACACACTAGTGAGTTTTTTAAACTATTGAATCTGTATATTTATAAGGACTTACCAATCACCGTAAACTTTAGTTCAATGGTACTGTACTTTCTCATAAAAGATGTAGTATTTTTCTTTTCTTTTTTTTTTTTTTGGGACAGAGTCTCGCTCTGTCGCTCAGGCTGGTGTGCAGTAGCATGATCTCAGCTCACTGCAACCTCCACCTCCCGGGTTCAAGTGATTCTTCTGCCTCAGCCTCCCGAGTAGCTGGGATTGTAGGGCGCCTGCCACCATGCCTGGTTAATTTCTTTTTGTATTTTTTAGTAGAGACGGAGTTTCACCGTGTTAGCCCAGGATGGTCTCAATCTCCTGACCTCGTGGTCCGCCCGCCTCAGCCTCCCAAAGTGCTGGGATTACAGGTGTGAGACACTGCTCCCAGCCAAGATGTAGGTTTTTTCAAAATTGTAGTTCTCCCAGTTAATTATATTTTAAAGTGCTTTATTTTACAAGGCACCAGAAGGTCCTTCAGATTTAGGAAATATAGTTGTTTGAGCAACCTCTTTACCAATCTTTTCCTTGGAGGGTTATTTCTTATGGAAATATCAAATCCAATTATGTTTATGCTGGTTATGGTTAGCTTTTGTTTCTTATCAATGATCATAAGTGTGCTTTATTTTGGATCTGAAACCCTTATGGAAGTTTATAGAAGTGAGTTGACATTGGTTACATGGGCAAATAGTTTCACAACTATATATTGTGTCTCAAGTATTTGTTGAAATTTTGATATATGCATTTTTAAATGGCAACCCTAATTTAGTCTTTTTTTCACTTTTTTTTCCAAGATAGTATTTACCTATGAGACTCTATTTGTCTGTTTTATTTACCTCTGGTCAAGAAAGTGCTTCTAAGGGATAAAGCTTATTTAGTGGGACTTCTACTACATTGAACTTTCAGTTTTCAATATTTATTAAAGGATGGTAATTGTAAAATACAGTGAAAATTTGAAGAGAAATTAAAAGTAGTTTTTTTTAACTGGGCAGATTGAGTCATAGACAATATATTGAAACATTTGAAATACAGTGAATTGATTTTAATTAAGCAAAGTTGCTCAGGTCTTTTTTGTTGTTGTTTAATTTAAATAACAACAAAAGAAATGTGAACAAAGGTCAAACTAATTGTCTGGTTAAAAATATTGACTGTATCCATTATTTTGAAATAAAATTAATAGAAACTCCTAAATCTAAGACAGGTTTAGGAGCTGTTGTTCTACAATATGGTCTGAGTAAGAATATACAATAGATACTCCTTTGGAAGTTTTGGTGATCTTCTTAAAAATATCTATAGCTTACCTTGATGTCTAACATTGCTACCAATAGCAACTCTCTGTAGTCATTCAAGTATATTTTTTACCTGGGAGAAGAGGCATTTAAGTTTGGATTTTCCCAGGACAAAGCAGAGTACTATGAATGAAGAAATAGGACTGCAAGTTTTGAAGGGCAACAAAAGAAAACAAAAGATGTTGAGCATAAATTGCCCAGCACAATCAAGGTAAGATTTAGGCAGCTGGAGACCCTAGGTGGGCAATAGGAAATGAGTTGTGAAAGTACTAAAAAAGGGCTGGGTGCGGTGGCTCATGCCTGTAATCCCAGCACTTTGGGAGGCCGAGGTGGGCGGATCACGAGGTCAGGAGATCGAGACTATCCTGGCTAACACAGTGAAACCCTGTGTCTACTAAAAATACAAAAAAAAAAAAAAAAAAAAAAAAAAAGAAGAAGAAAAGAAAAGAAAGCACTAAAAAGGGAAAGGAGTACAGAAAAGGGAATGGAGTAATGTTTTCACAGTTATATATATACATATCTTGATGCCTTTGTGAAGTTGACTCCTACTTGTGTCTAATATATAGAACCTCTGAAAGTCCTCTTGACCAAAAATATCTCTTCCAACTTTCCTCCATAGTTGCTTGAACTTCTCATTATATATAATTTTGGGGAAATAAAAGCAAGGATGATCCTTGCTTCTAATCAGCCTTGTCTTCTAATCAGCCTACAAGCATCTTGTTACAAGGATTGTATTCTATTTCTCTGAATCCCCACATGAGGCATAACATAATGATATATATATGTACCAGGTAGGCTTTAAATGTCAGGGAAGATTGGGCATCTTCATTTCTAGCTGTCAAGACCTCAGCTCACTTTAGTGTATATGGGGGGCACCAAAGAGGAGGGTGCAAACCCGGAGCCACCTGGCCTGCTCTCAATTTTATTGTTGAAGGAAGATTAACTATAGCATGGAGCTCTTTCATTGTCTTTCTGAAAGTAGCCTAGTGGAAAAAGTGGAGGCTTTAGAGGCAGAAGACTTGGAATTAATTCTCAGCTCTACAATTAACCAGTTGTTGGATTTTGCACAAGTAATAACCATTCAGCTTCAGTTCTTCATCTGTAAAATGGGATCAAACAGTCACCTACCCTGGCCTTGTGGAATGTAATGGCTCCTGTAGCTACCTAGTGATTATGTCTGGTCAAGTCAACGCCAATGTCTACCTGTTTCACTGCTTCTCACATCCCTACCTTCACCTCCCCACATATTCACATGGCTCAGTAATTAAGATAGTGAAAGATATTTCTTAAAGCTGGAAAATAGTTTATTTCTTTAAATAAAAGAAAATACTCATTAACATTCTGATTTTTCTTTCAGGTAATATAAAGGTAAACATCAATTCAGCCCATAGACAAATTGCAAATTAATCTAGTCTGATTTAAAATCCTATTGTGGGCCCGTTAGATGACATTTGTGACTCTAGTTCCCTATGACTTTTCACAATCGAGATCAACTGGTGTACATCAGAGTGCAATTTTCATGGTTATAATTTGCAGAATTTTAATAGGGCAGGTTTTCATTGCTGTTACTTCTTTGATTTTCTGATTATATAAGAGCTAGATTTTCTTGATGGTAGAATGAAAAGTGGAGCAAAGTGGTGGGTTATTTGTTGTTTTTCATAATCTATTTTCTGTGTGTTGGGTATTATTGCTTTCTGTAGTGTTCTTGCTTCTGGTATTTTAAACTATCTTTAAACATTTCAATTGATGTTATATGTTGGACAGATGCCTTAAATTGAGTATAGTATTTAGAGAAGCCTAAAAAGGATTAGTTTTAAAAATCATTATTTTTTACTTTTCCAAAACTTGGTAAAATGATTTCTCTACCTTTTTAAAATTTCCACAGTAATATTCTTGATTTCATCTTTTGAGGTCGATATGTTGCCTCATATCTATATTAAATTCACTGACTCAAGGCCCTGGGTACATTTGTCAAATGTCCAATTTGGCAATAGCCAAGTTAACAAGTAACATTTGTTATTAATTATATCAATAAAAACATCATAATCTTGCAGCTCTGATTTGAGCGTAATAGAGTAGGAGGTTTGAGTGATGAATATTCGCAAGAAATTAATGCACTGCTCTTTAGAAAAAATGCTTGAAATATTTTAATAGCCTCTTTGCATCCCAACCAGACTCCAGTCAAATCAGACCTTCTCTGACTAGAAAAAAAATGTAATCGGTTCCTCAAAATTAAATCCAATGAACTTGTCTCTGCAGAAGGTCAAGTAATATATTCTTATGAAAGAAACGGTTCCTCATTTAACACATCAGTTATTAAAAAGGTGTTCTATTTTCCTGTTTGGATTATGTCTGTTTTTTTTTATTACTGCATATTAAAGTAACTGTCTTGCCAACATGCAAATGATATGCTAACTGAACATGGCTAGGATGAAAGTGATGATGAAAGCACCAGAGAGACCTACCAGCTACCTTATTATGCCTAAGTAATGGAAAATCACTGAGCTTCCAGAATCTTCATCCATTTTATGCTTACATGACTCATAGATAGAAACAAATAAAATTTTAAATATGGTAGATTATTTTCTCTTTTTTAAAGGAGGCATTCAAAGAATCTTAGATTTCTGTACCTTCTTTTTGGTGGAAAATTCAAATACTCCTACTTTTTTAAAGAAATGAGAGAATCATACGCACAGTCACACACACACACACACACACAACACACACACACAGAGAGAGAGAGAGAGAGAGGAGAGAGAGAGAGAGAGAGAGAGAGAGAGAGAGAGAGACAGAGAAACAGGAAAAAAAAAGACTAGAGAATGATATCCTTTCTCACAATAGGGAATGGAGTAAATGGTCATTGAAAACTTCTTGTCAAATACTGCCACTTTGCATGTTTTATAACATTTAATTCATTTTATTTTCAATGTAGAGCTGATGAAACAAAGGCTTGTATTCCAAAAACCTCGTCCAAGTTCATAAGGCACTAGTGACAAACCCCATATCTTATGGACATTAAAGCCCATGATCTTTTTATTGTGTCATGCTAGCCAAAGGCATGTAGTATCTGACTCTTGACAAGAAAAATCCTTTTCAGTTTTACTAGAATGACTCAATATATTATTGTTACTTTCTAACCTAAGCAAGAACTTTATTAAATATCAAACATAATGAAGATGAAGGAGGTAGATATTGTATTTCCTTAGTAAATATATATTTAGTGTATGTTTCTGTGTGCACTTATTTCTTTAATGAACAAAGTCTCAGTGTCCTACAGAAAATAGCCACTTGTCAGCTAGAAGCTGCAGACACTTTTCATTGGGGGCTAGTTGGTATGACTTTCTTCTTTTCCTGTTTCTGCTACTTTTGTTCCCTGGGTAATAGGCTCTCCCTAAGGATAAGAGAAGCTGTAAATGTCCTGGAGTATGGTAAAGACTACTGTCTTAAAGCTTCTACCTTCAAGACTGATGGTCTCTAGTGAGAGGAGTAGAGCCCAGCTCAGAGGGTAGTGCTATGGTCCAAAGGTCCTAGGACAAGGAGATGCCTCATACTCATATAATCTGGTTGGTGGCACCTAGGCCCTGGGCCTTGGCCATGTTTATATATATATAATTTTATTTCTTTTAACTGAGAGAGTTATAACTACATACCATAACATTCATCCTTTTAAAGTATACAATGCAGTGTTTTTAATATCTCTACAAGGTTGTTCAACCATTATCACTATTGAATTCTGAAACATTTTCACTACCTAAAAAATGAATTCTATATTCATTAGCAATCATTCCTCATCCCTTCACACCCCCAAGTCCCTAGCAACCACAATTCTCCTTTCTCTCACCATAAATTTGTCTATTCAGCTACAACTTACATGCAATTATAAGGCCACAAACGTGCACATTTTTTGCTATTACTGCTAAGTGTGCTTCCATGTGGGGCACTGAGCTACCAGTAGGTTGTGTTTCTCAGGATGTTCAGAGAGGCACCCAGTGTAATTTCCCTGCACCCCTTCAAATATACCCAGATCATCAGCAGCAGCAGCATCAGTTCTGGCATAAGACTACATTTTCTCCTGGAGTGCATAAGGTTCTTCTGGGCTCCCTGAGTCGTGAACATTAGAAAAGCATTAGGAACTGACTTAAGTTTGAGTTTTAACTAGAAATGTCTAGTCTCTAATACCTTCACATAAGCAAATATTATTTATTAGGCCCATTACCATTTCTTCAGTCTGTTTTTTCTCTTTGCTCTGGATTCTCATCTCTCCAGATAGTATTTGTGTGCAATTTAAGATCTCTAAACAACCTTTGAGTCTCTTGAAATCAATTGTCTGAGCTGAAAACCTAAGAATGATTTTAGGTCTTCTTTCTACATATTTTTAATTCTGCCTCCTTCCCTACTTCAATAACCAAATGCCAGATTCTATAGATTTTAACCATCAGCCACAATCTCTTCCCTATTCTCTCCTTTCTTTCTAGCTCCACTGCCAATGACAGAGCCCCTTCAATGTGCATGCTTATGACTGGTCTACAATCAGTTTTCTTCTAATCTCTCTGCTTCTGATCTTGTCCCACTTCATTATCCCCTACAATGCTCCCAGATAGTCTTCTAACAGTCTAAATCTGTTTATATCTTACATCTCATCCTGAAATTCTTGAAACTCTGTCACAGTTTTCAGGATGAAATTCACACTATACCACACTGCACTCCACTACACAACTGCCTGCCCCGTGTGCTTATCTTGCACATTTCCCACCTTGTGTCTACATTAAATGGCTTGCTTGCCACTGAAAATGTCACTCTGTTTCAGGTTCACTGTCCCTGCACAGACCTTAGCACTGTCTAGAATGTTCTTTTTTACCTTATTCTATTAATTCTTTATTTAAGGTAGTAAATGCAGAGTCATTAGATGAACTAATAAAAATGTTAATAACATATTTTTGTATGAAATATACACTCTCCTAGGTAAAAATTTCACCCCAGCTTTATTGAGGTATAATTGACAAAAAACATTGCATATGTTTAAGCTATCTAATGTGATGATTTGATATACATACACGTTGTGAATTGATTACCACAATCAAGCTAATTAACATGCCCATTACCCCACATATTTATCCTGTTGTGTGTGTGTGTGGTGAGAATATTCAAAACCCAAACTTTTGGCAATTTCAAGTATACAATGCAATATTATTAACTATATATTAAATCTTAAATTCTAACCACCTGTCTGGAATGTAGAGTCTTTGTGGACAGAGACTGTCTGATTTCATCTCTACACCAAACTCTCTGTTCATTATTCTACCGCAGCACTTCCCACACTTCTCTCACTTTTCCATAATGGCACTGTATTCCTCAGCGTCTCCAAGCATACTGAAAACAGAGATTTATAGTTCATAGGATCTAGTATAATACCCCAGTAGACAGCATTTAATATTAACTGAATGAAAGAAAGGAAGAAAAGAGAAAAAAGAAATGAATATAAGCAGCAGCAGCGCCCAGCTGATGCTTGTCTCCATGTGTAGCATTAACCCATAATGGAATCGAGTACTTTCCCCTAAAGGCTATCCATGCCAGAAAGCATTAGTGAATAAAACACATTTTATACTGTTGTCGTTTGGAAGACTTGGGGAGAATATGATAAAGAGGTTGTATAAAAAAAAAGGCTTGGGAAATGTCATCAAACTTTCTATTGTGCATTTTTGTTTTTCTGCTCTGCCCTGGTTCCCCTCTCTCAGATCTTCCCTCTGGGTCTTATGCAGAGTAACTTTTCTCCTTCTGGGCTCTTCCAGTCTTTTGTCCTACCTACCTTTCCTCTCAGCAATATTAGGTGCTCTCAGTGCCAAGATCTACACTTGTTAAAAGGTAATGGGGGAAGTTTCCAGTTTTGTGATGAAATAAAAACATGATTTTTAAATTCCCCTATGAATCTCACTAAAATTGTAGTAAAGTTGGAAGAAAAGTATAAATATGGTCTAAACACCAAAGGACAAAGAGAATCAGCAGTGCATCAACAGCAGATCAGAGATGCCAAAAATTTTTAGAAGATGGAAAATGAATGTAAGGAATGAGCAGATCTGAAAACAAAAACAAACAAACAAACAAAACAAAACAAGAGCCATAAGAGAGGTATGTCATTAAAGAGGAAAGCTGGTTAATTCATACCATATCACTTGGAAGGATTCAGGACTTAGAGATACCCATACTGCAGAAGGTGGGAATGAGACATGGGAAGAAGTGGCTAAGAAGTACCTCATTGAGAGATAATTAGACCTGATGATCTTTTCCTGCATCCCCTATATCCCAACCCCACCAAGAAAATGGACATTTACTTTGTGGAAAGTAAATCTCAAAAATACCAGGGATAGCAGCCCACGGGGTAGAACTACTGCAATAAAATGGTGATAACATGGAGCCAAAGGCTACATATGGAAACTTTAACCCCCACCCCAATGATCCTTGCTTTGTGAGCATTCATAGCCAGCCATATGCTTCCTCCATTCTCTGAAAAAATACTAGAGGATTCTTCTCTGGAGAAACTGAAGTATTCCAAAGCGGGGGTGGGGAGGGAAACACAAAATTTGTGGATACTACTATCCTGGCAGGAAAGCAGATTCACCCTAAGGGATTCAAATGAAGAGATGTTAATGAAGGAGCTATTTAATACTAACCATCACGTGGGCAAATAAATGGGAGATGGTGAGTCACCCAGCACCTAGCAACAGTGGGAAGCCATTGCATCTCCAGGGCAGAAGGAACAAAGTGGAGCAGTGGAACAAAGCCCTCCCAACAGAAACTGACATGTAGAGAGTTACAAATACTAGAGACTTTGTGCTGAAATGGAAAATGAATCAAGAGAAAAAAAATACCCTGACTGCTCTCCCTTTTTGCTCACGAACAACCTCAGAGTGTCTACCCACTGAAGCCCAGCCATTCAGGAAGTCCAAGTGTGTAATTCTCAGTGTCAGCCTCCAAGAGCAGAACAGGATGGACATAAATGGAGAAAAGTCATGGTGGGGGCAGTGCATAAGCAGAATATCTAGCAAAGACACTGACATTTGGAGATCCTGCTATGAAACCACTATGTTCCAATATCTGCTAGAGTGTACGTCCAAATAGCTCTTGAGTGCCACACTCTTAAATATAACTGGACAGCCAAGGATTGTTCAACAGTTTGGAAAAATTTCCAATTTGAAAGACCAATCAACCAAATAATCAATTGAAAAGAAATTTCTCCAAAGAACAAAAAGAAAAAAAAAAAACCCTGAGATTTTAAACAATATTTAAATCTATACCCTCACAGAAATGAATGATAATATTTTATTCATAAAACAAAAGCAGAATATTTTAAAAGAAGCAATAAAATCATTGAGCTTTTAGAGATTAAGAATACAATTAAATAAATCAATATGACTATAAAGTCAAAGGAATCTTTGAGAAAATAGAACAATAAGCAAAGAAATTTGGAGTAGGAGAGAAGATTGGATGATAAATTCATGAGACCCAATGTCTGATTCATGAGTTCCTAAAAGAGAGAACAGAGAAAAGAGAAGAAGAGACAAAACAATTTTCAAATAATTAATCCAATAACGTATGTATCACTGAAGAACGTGATTTCGTAATGAAAGGGTCACTGACAGTCCAGTGTAATGAATAAAATTTCAAACCACCAAGAATAATATAAATGTCTTACAAGCTCTCCTATAGACTGAATGTTGTGTCCCTACAAAATTCACATGTTGAAATCCTAACCGCAAATGTGATGGCATTAGAAGGTGGGGCTTTAGGGAGGTTATTAGGTTATGGCAGAGCCCTGATGAATGGCACTAGTGCCCTTATAAAGGAGACCCAAGAGAGACCTCTTACCCCTTCTACCGTGTGAGGTTACAGCAAAAAGAGCCATCTATGAACAAGAAAATGAATCCTCATTGGATACTGACCTTGCTGGTCCTTTGATCTAGGACTTCCCAGCCTCCAGAACTGTGAGAAATAAATTTCTGTTGTTTATAAATCACTCAGTTTATGATACTTTGTTACAGTACCATGAATATACTAAACATTTTAGAAATAAAATAAGTGACATTCAAGAAATTGAGTACCAAGCAGTATTTGATTTCTCAATAGGAATAGTGAAAGCTAGAACACCGTAGAAGAAACATCTAGGTAAGAATGATTTTTAACTTAGAATTTTATACTCAGTCCAATGATTTGTCAAGAGTGAGACTAGAAAAGAACATTTGCAGACATTTGAAGTCTTAAAATTTTATTTGTATGCACCATGTCTCAGGGTGTTAATGATGAATATATTCTTCTAAATCTATGTATTCTGCTAAATTAGTGTCTCCAGATAAGGGAAGAGAAGCAAAGAAAGTCCCAGGTTGACAGCTATGCATCAGGCCTAGACAGCAACCAGTCCAGATTAAAGACGGGAGGGGAGAGTTTCAGAAAAGATGTGTTCAGAAAAAAAAGGGGGGATCTAATTATCTGACGTGCTTAGATGCAGTGACCAAAACACCCTTAACTTCAGTTTGACTAAACCTTAGACAGTCTTCTTCTGATTGTCCCCTGATATACCTTTTCTTAGAGCATTTACTTTGAAAAATTTGGAATTGTAAGTTTCTTCCCTGCCCCTTTGAGTTGTAAATCGTCTTCCAGCTTCTTGACGATTTTACTCCCAGTAATATCTTTCTCAAAGACCTGGGAGTATTTCCTTTGAAGCAGCACCATCTAGAAAGCTAGGGTGCCTGCCTCCTAGTCTTTGTGGAAGGGTAGGGACCTAACTTTGATGAGCATCAGTTAGCAAAAACCAATAGTGTAATCACATTGACAAATTTTCCCCTTAAAGTCCTCATCCTCCAGTACCATTGCGCTAGTTCACTCCAGTGCTTCAAAACTCTTTTACTTTTGTGTTCAAGGACTAGAGTCCAATCTCTAACCACCAAATGTAGTAGTCTTGATTCTTATTGCAAGTCTTTCTTGCCAGTTTAACCTGTCCGTGCAACTTTTCTTTCACTGCTAGAAAAAATAGCTCTAAGAGGCATTTATTTATGATATTAGAGAGTTTGGGAAGAATTAATGATAGTGACATTGAAAACCAAAGAAAAACGAAAGAAGTGGTTATTAAATTCAATGTTTGCTCATTATACTTTTCTTTATTCCTGAGCTTCCTTGTTCAAAGAGGCCTCTGTCTTATTAGTCACATAGTGCATTTTATTTACACTTATTCGTTGTACAATATTTTGTTCCTCTTGGGATCCTGAATCCTTATTCTCCATAATAGGAAGTCTGTAGGTTTGATTCCTGCCCTCTAATCTTCTGCATCTCTAACTCAACACAATGTCTGAACTTCCTGTGTTAATTAATTTAAAGTCTTGGTTAGGACAGTAGCTTACATTCACACAGTACTTTGTAACCTATACTATGTCCTTACATACACTATCTTATTTGATCCTCATAAAAACATTGCAAGGTGAGGTTTGGTGCTGGATTCAGATAAATGTGGGTGGAAACCCTAAATCTAGTCAAGTTTCATTATCTCTCTGAGCCTCAATTTTCTTATTTCGAAGTGAGGTTGAGTAATGAGTGAGGTATGAGTAATGCATAGCTCATAAGACAGTTGTAAATATTAAATGACATAATGTTTATTAAAACTTTGCACAACATATGACATAGTAAATGCTCAATAAATATGAAATGATTATTATTTTACAAGGAAATAGTGATGTTTAGACCTAGAAGAAAAGTTACCACATTATAAAACAGGGGCTTAAACCTGTATCACTTGATTCCAAAAGCAATTCATATACATGATCTTGTGTTGTCCCTCTAAATACATATTTTCTAGCTAATATCTGTATTAGGTACCACTAATTCACAGATCAGATGTTTAGAACATAGACAATTATATTTGAAAGTAAGTCTGGGCTAGAATACAATAGAGGAGATTGGCTCTGAGTAGTGGTGGGGAGGGGGATAGAACAAGAGAAGACTTAAAGGAGCTGGAACAGCTAAGAGGCAGGTGGAAGGAACCAAGGAACTGAGATGAGAAAGTTCTAAGGCACCAAAAATGTGGGACATGATGTGGCTGAAAACACAATGCTCATGCCAACATTCAGATCTGGCTGGTCTTTAGCATATGTCATTTATTAATAAAACAGTATTTGAATAGCCAGACAAAATATTTTTCTTGAAAGAAAGGATGACTGAAACAGGGAAGGGTCATTTATGAAGGATTTTAAAAATCCTTCGTAACCCACACTTGCTTTTTAAAACCAAGTATGCAAAGCATTAATTTAATTCATCTGCAGGCAAAAAGGAGAAAGCAGAGTTCTGTAGAGACATTTTTGAAACAGAAGTGCCTGTGGTTGAACAGACTGTGGGTCGACATGTCTCTGAGAACAGGCCAGACCTGGAAACTAAGCTATTTCTATGGCAGCTAAGCTCGAGACCTGCTGTTGTTTTCACATTTTAATGTCTTTGTTCAAACCATATGGTGAAGGAACAGTACATATTTGTAAATAAATAGACTATGAGTCTATATTCCTTCTGTGTATATGACTTGTTTTCATCTCAGATTTATCACTCCTTTGGAAGAGAAGATGGGCTGGAATTGAGAAAACTTTGGACCCTTAGAGAACACATAAGATAAATTTTCACTGTGTTTGCATATTTGGCATGATGCCAAACTGCACTGTGACAGAATACTGTACAATTGAGAGCTATTTTTTTTTTGTTTTGCAATGTTCTGTTTTTAATAGTTGAAGGGATTTCTAAAGTAAGGGTTGCCATTCATGGTTCTTTTATCTTTTTTAAATCCCTCCTTTGAGAAAGTTTTTCAGTGATTTTTAATTGAATTTTTTTTTAGTACTTAAGGTACCTTGGCCCTGAGTAGCTTCCAAAGATGTTAGAACTTTATGATTATTGAAAGGCAAAAGGGGTGCTGGACAGGGTGAGAGCTAAGTCAGGACTTCTGCCTTTTCATCACTGCAAACTCTAGCTTCACTGGTGAATGATTAAAGCTGACTTTGACCTTAATGAACTTGCTGTTAATCCTTAACCTTCCAGTTGTTAGAGGTGGAAAGAACTATAGTAATCATCTATTCCAGGCCCCTCCTATTTCACAGTTGAGGAAACTGAAACCTGAAGAAGCTTAGCTGCTTGTTCAATGCTACATAATTTGTAGAAAGGTTACGTCTTCGTATACTTGGTAAAATATTTTATAAACTATGTGCATTACCAAAAATCCTTCATAACCCACACTTGCTTGTACAAGTAATGGCTAGATGTCTCCTCAGGTTCCTTACCGCCAGAAGCCATTTATATTCCTGCTCCGCTCACTGATTAAAACCTTCCCTCCCTGTATGTTACTCAACAGGTTCCAACTGACTAACCTGATAAACTAATAATCAATCTGCTGATGGGAGAAGATGAAAACACCCAAACAGGAAAAGATTAACCCTATATGTTTCCACTGGCAGAAATTTCTGAGCTGACTACTGATGGTCGCTTCTCCAAGAATATTGTTCGAAAGATTGCCACATTAACCCTGACCCTGAGAAGTCTTTGGTTTCCTTTTGTTATGCTTTTGGCTTTCCACAAAGAGCTCAGGGTTCCTTGCTTTGGTCTAGGCTTTAGTTTGAATATTGCCCCTATTTTCCTTTCTTAGGGGATTTTAGTAATGGAATATTTGAGTGAATAAATGACTTTGTCTTGGAGAAGCTAGAACTCAAATATATTCAGTATCTATACCTCTGTGCTACTATGAAGATTTCCAGCATGGTTATCCTTACCTCTGAGGTAAAAGAATTTTGTTTTAAATGTGATTTCTTTCCAACAATAATCAACCCAATATGTTCAAAGTTTTGCTCTGTCAGATTCAAAGGTGACTAGCACTCAGATTCTTTCCAAAAGAATTCAAGGTTGACAGCCTATTTTAAATGGAGTGAGATGATATCTCATTGTGGTTTTAGTTTGCTTTCCCTGATGATTTTAGCCAGTTAAAATGGCTATTATTAAAAAAGACAGAAAATAACAAATGTTAGCAAGGATACAAAGAAAGAGAAATGCTCACACACTGTTGGTGGGTGTGTAATGTAGTAAAACCACTGTGGAGAACAGTATGGAGGTTCCTGAAAAAATCTAAAAATAGCACTACCATACAATCCAGTAATTCCACTACTGGGTGTTTACACAAAGGAAAAGAAATGACTGTGTCAGAGGGATACCTATAGTTGCATGCTTATTGCAGCATTATTCACAATAGCCACGATATGGAAACAACTTAAGTGTTCATTAATAGATGAATGCATAAAGAAAATGTGGTATATATACACAATGGAATGTTTTCAGCCATAAAAAATGAAATCCCATCATTTGAAGCACCATGGATGGAAGTGGAAGACATGATAAGTGAAATAAGCCAGGCATGCATGCATGCACACACACCCCCCCCACACACAAATATCACATGTTGTCACTTATATGCAGAAGCTAAAAAAATGATCTCCTGGAGGTAGTAAATAGATGAGTGGTTACCAGAGGTGAGGAAGAGTACTGCGGAGGGGGATGAAGAGAGAGTGGTTAATGGGCTCAAAAATACAATTAGATAGAAGGAGTCTGTTTTAGTATTCCATAGCACAATAGGGCATGTATAGTTAACAATAATTTATTGTATATTTCAAAATAGCCAGAAGAGAAGATTTTAAATGCTCCCAACACAAATAAATTATAAATATTTGAGGTGATATATATTCCAGTTATCCAGGTTTGGTCATTACACGTTGTATGCATGTATTAAAACATCACCTGTACCCTACAAATATGTACAACTATTATTTATTCATAAAAATGAAATATTTTTTAAAAATTAAAAAAATGAGATCACAGCCTATTAAAAGGAATGACAACTTGCACGCATGACTAAAGACATAGTACCTCAGGAAAACACTCTGTTTTTTTTTTTTTTTTTTGAGATGGAGTCTTGCTCTGTCTCCCAGGCTGGAGTGCAGTGGTGCGATCTCAGCTCACTGCAAGCTCTGCCTCCCAGGTTCACGCCATTCTCCTGCCTCAGCCTCCCGAGTAGCTGGGACTACAGGCGCCCACCATCATGCCCAGCTAATTTTTTGTATTTTTAGTAGAGATGGGGTTTCACGGTGTTAGCCAATATGGTCTCGATCTCCTGACCTCGTGATCCGCCCACCTCGGCTTCCCAAAATGCTGAGATTACAGATGAGAGCCACTGTTCCTGGCCTTTTTTTTTTTAACCTTAGGTTCTAGGGTACATGTGCAGAACTGCAGGTTTGTTACATAGGTATACACGTGCCATAGTGGTTTGCTGCACCCATCAACCCGTCATCTACATTAGGTATTTCTCCTAATGCTAGCCCTTCCCTAGCGGCCCACCCGCCGACAGGCCCGGGTGTGTGATGTTCCCCTTCCTGTGTCCATGTGTTCTCATTATTCAACTCCCACTCTTTTGTGGGACTTTATGAGGGGCAGGTAAAGCATGGTGGTTAGGAACACACATTCTGGGGCAAGAGAATCCTGGATTCAGGTCAGCTGGGCCCATCACTAGCAATGTGACTTTGAAAAAATTACTTAAACTCACAAGTGCCTCAGTTTACCATTGACAATATGGGGGATATAAATAGTGCATATTTTAGAGTTGTAAACATTAAATTACTAAATGCATATAAAATTTAACAATCATGTATTCAAAATTATTATACCATATATATGTAACTTTATGTTTGAAGATGCATTTACTGTGGTTATATGGGTATCTCATTTGATTCTCAGCTGACCTTTAGTGAGGCTAAAATTAATAAGACAAAATCTGTGGTGTTAAGGAGTTCAGAGTTCTTCTGAGGAAAACAGCGCTTTCATACCTCCCTTGATTGACCATCTGAATCATCACAGACTGTCTGTGTCTTATAGACAATGAGTATTAAGAAATAAACTTGATAATGGAATCTTCTTTCAAGTGACCCACACATTCCATGTGAGCACAGGGGCCCTGATTCTGCCGAAACAACTTCACTCCTGAATTCTTTCAGTATACTTCTCCTAATCTGCAATAATTCTCTGAGGTAGGCAGTTTACAAAACTAATTTCTCTAAGTCCTAATGTTTAACTAGTATGTCCAGAAGTAAGTTTTCATAGAAAGAGATAATTAACTTGATTCATTTCCACATGACTGTCCTGTGACAAGTTGAATTCCTGGAGTAAAAACATTTGCCATTTTCCTTCCAAAGGGCAAGCAAATAGGTACTCAGTTACGCTTTTTTCCTCAACACATTCCCTCACTATCAGAATCACTAGTGAGGGCTAAGGAAAGTCTATCTGCAAGCCCCTTAGATTCAACAGAATGTGTGTTAGTGAAGAGTCTTTGGCAGAACCTGCTGCTAAGGGAAGTCTGAGCTTCCCTGAAATGCATTAAATTCTGCCGTAAGAGCAAGATTTAAGCAGCACAAAGAAAGAAGTGTAGATTTCAATCTTATGATTCGAGAATATCAAACCAAAAATCATTTCCTAGTAAGAATTATAGGAGTGAAATAAAAATATAGTAAAAGTCTGTTATAAAATACTTCCCTACATAAATGGGTTACGTTCTATCAAAATAAATTCATGTCCTTCAAATTAGCCTAATACATTGCTAAATCATGGGGAGCAAATTAAATGGATTTTATGTTTGAGGCTGTGAAAGGTTTAGCAGGACAGTAGAACTTGGACAAGTGACATAATTTCTCCAAGACTGACTGTGCTTATTGCTGTTAACAGAGATAGCAGTAATTGTCATGGGGTGGTGTACGTGTTAAATAACAAATGTGAAGTCTCTGACACACAGTAGGTGCTCCAAAAACAGTATTATCTTTTTAAAAATATCATAAAAGACCTTCACTGTAATTGACTAAGAGATTTAATATAACTATAATGCTTATATTTATATAAACTTCTGTGTGTGTGTGTGTGTGTGTATAGAGTCAATATATATACTATACTTATATAACTCATAATTTATTGGCCAGAATTTTCTTTCAAATCAATGGTAAATATTTATTAGAAGCTACAAAAGGACAAAGACAATCCTTCATTTCAAAACTTCTAAATTTTGTAACTGTTAGTCAAATATTTTTCGGTTTGTTTGGATCAAAATCTCAAAATGCAGTCAAGAATAAAAGAATAGAAATTTAAGTCCATTTGTAGAAAGACTACCAATCATTGCTCTCACTATAAATAAAGAGTATAATTTAATACATGTCACATCAGCAGTCCAGAAAGACAGAGGACAAATCTCTGACTCTTGTCATTGTCACCTAAAGGAGCTGCCAAGGAAGCAGGCTTAATACTAGTAATGGTGGGAAAATGAGAAAGGGAGAAAATTGAGGACATAAGGATAGTGGTGCAAACCTTTTAATGTCAGAACAAGGAAGATATTTTCAGAGAAGTAGCAATGGAAGGAAGATGAGAAGGGAAAGCACGAGAAGAACAATTCAGAGCACAAAGAAAAGAGGAGGAATGCCAATTGTCTATTATTCAAAGGTATTAGTTCACAGAATTCAGTGAACTCATTAGTGATAGTTGTCCTACAGTTGCTTCATGTGGATATAAAGTTAAATATTATCTTGCAGGAGCTGCAGTGTAGTACTAGTCAGATTTCTTTGATGATTTAGTCCCAACTTTGCTAACATAGTTTGGCATGTGAAAAACTGCTTTCTCAGCAGCCATAGATTTTCTTAAAGTTTTATTTCATTTTAGGTAGAAAATTAAGTGTTCATTCCAATTAGAAAGAATAAACCCCCTTTTAAGCACACATTTCTTGCTGTGAGCTTATAATACAATTTTTACTAGCCTGTTTCTCCTTTTCTTGTGAATTAATTTCGCGTTGCTGCTTTAAGATAATCAGAGTAGGCACAGATCCATAGAAAGGAAAGCAAAAAGAATTATTTATGTCAGTGACAATTTATTTTCTTAAAATAATCCATATTTGTATGCATGACTAATGTCTATTGATGCTTAGCAAATTGGCAGACTGTGGCTGTATTGACAAGTCTGTTCCCAAACTAAGGGTTTATGGGGGCTGTTAGCGTTGTCCTTAGACTCCTGGCAGCTCAGGGCAAACTTTTATTTCCAAGCATCTGCTCAGCACTTACTTCATAATTATCATTCTGGATACAGCCAGAGCTGGTAGCAGTCATTCTAAATTACCACTTTGGACAAGCATATAAATGATGAAACCTTATTTACAACCAGTGTCTCTGATGAAAGGATGTATTTTGATGTTGTTTATATCTTTCCTCTGCGATTGGTAAGTGAAGAAACATACAATTTTTTTGATAACAATGAAGATAATGAATTTTTCTACTTTCTTTTTTTGGTATTTATTTCTTTTTCAACTTGGGAAACACTTCATTCTGGACCCCTGGAGACTATTTGTCTCTTTTCTTGTTATCAATGGCGTGGGTAGACACACAAATTGCACTATGTGATGGAATATTTCTAATCTTATTAGAAATTAAAATATTATATAAGATGGGTGACTATTTTTTTCTTTCTTTTGACAGAGTCTCGCTCTGTTGCCCAGGCTGGAGTGCAGTGGTGCGATCTTGGCTCACTGCCAGCTCTGTCTCCAGGGTTCACGCCATTCTCCTGCCTCAGCCTCCCAAGTAGCTGGGACCACAGGCGCCTGCCACCTCGCCCGGCTAAGTTTTTTTTGTTGTTGTTGTATTTTTAGTAGACACGGGGTTTCACCATGTTAGCCAGGATGGTCTCCATCTCCTGACCTCGTGATACACCCGCCTTGGCCTCCCAAAGTGCTGGGAATACAGGCATGAGCCACCGCGCCCGGCCTAAGATGGGTATTTTTTTAAGTAAGTGTTTAAATTCCGAGAACTGTGTATACTGGCAGCAAAATTTCTATCACATTTCAAGGTTTAAAATGTAAATCCTAACAATGACAACTTTAAATCCTTTCAGTGACTGTACAAGGTTAGTACTCAATGGTGCCCTGACTGAATCTGTGAATTGCACAGCTCTTCTTGCTTGAAGAGTTTGGAGGGTTTAAACAATGAGTACCAAACATTATAATGCTAACTGATGGCTTAAAGAGTGGCATGGTGACCCACTCTATCATGGACACTGAAGGGGAGACCACTCTTAGGAACTGGTCCTCATGGTAGTAACTATTGGCAAAGTCATAATCTCTACTGATTCTCCCACAAGTCAGGTAATCTGGTATAAACAGGATTCAGCCCAAGGCCAGCCTCTCCCATGACTGTTTAACATCATGGAACACAGGGAGAACTACATGTGAGAAGGAGGCAGAGATTGGAATGGTGCATCTACAAACGAAGCAATGCCAACAATTGCTGGCCGTTACCAGAAGCTAAGAGAGAGGCATGAAACAGAATCTCCCTCAGAACCCTCAGAAAGAACAAACCCTGCTGACACTTTGATTTTAGACCACTAGCCTACAGAACGCCGAGAGTATAAATTTCGGTCATTTTAAGCCACTTAGTTTGTGATCTATAACAAAGTCACCTTTGTTTTGAAAACGAATACAGGTGTTGATGGGGAATTATAGAAATATATTACAATGAACATGTTTGTAAACATGTCTTTCCATATCCATATTCTGAATTGTTCCTTTAGAATGTACTCCTATGTTTGAGATTACAGAGACCAAATATATGAAAATTTATAGCTCATGTTCCATTTTGCCAAACTATTTCCCAAAAAGATTGTAATATTTTATGCTGAAATCAGCATAGATAGAAACAAAGTGCTGTTTTTTTTTTTTTTTTTCTCTGAACCTTGCCTGCACTGGAAAGCAATAGTTTTGTTTGTTTATAAACTAGCAGGACTGTAAGTAGTAAACTCATGTCAAAACATTGTAGGCATTACTACAGGGAATGTGAATGGTCTACAGAAGGATTAGAGAAGAATGTGGGGAAATGAGGGAAAAATAACTGACAGAGATGAATTTTTTTTTAATTCTGTACAAAACTAGTATGTGTGATTCATAGGAATGATTGGGTTTTGGAGAATGCAAACCAGTAAGCACAAAACTCATGGCTGCCAGTGATCACTAAGTGACCCTTGGATCTCAGAAGGGAGGTGAAGAGAAGATATTGTCTGGTTCTCCACCCTCCTTCCCTGCCATCTCACCAGGAACAGATGAGAAAACACCAGGAAGATGTGCTGGGACTGCAAGGGAGTCCTCATGGAAAGATTGAACGTCAGCAGCCATTATGACCTGGACAAAGAATGTGTACAATCTCAGGAATTCTCAAAGACAGCAAGGATTGTCAGCTTATAAAGTACATGTTAACATAAAGGTGGTGTCTCTTGGTCAAGGAAATGCCTTAAAACTGTGCGTCTCCTTGACTGAGAGATGGCACTTTCCTATTCTAAAGCAAAAAGCAAAACCAAACAAATCATATGGAAAATATTGATACAAAAGTGTCATTTGTAGTACTCTGCAATAGTGAAAACTGAGGGATTGGTTAAATAACTTATGGCACACCCTTTATTGGAGTACCATCTAATCATTAAAAGGTATGACGTACTTCTATGCCTATTGTCATAAAATGTGTAATAATATATTGATAAATAAAGACAGATTACATAACAGTATATGAAGTATGTTTCATTACTGTAAAACCATATAAAATACATATATACTTATATTTCTTTAAAATATGTTCATAAAATGGAAATTTCTGTCATCAATAATTTACTGGCATGATCTTATTCCAGGTGTCTGCATTGTAACTTCCCCAGTCTGCAAGTCTGTGCTCAGAGTTTTACAACCCTATTTTATATTTCAACATGTCCCCATCCTGCTCTGCTACTTCCTTCTTCCATAGCATTCATCTTTTTCAATCATACAATATGTGTATTATTTATTATATTAGTTGTTTATTTTTTCTCTCTCTTGTTATAAGCTCCATGCAGCCAGTGATTTCTGCCTGTTTTGTTCAAAGGTATATCCCACAAGCCCCAAGGAACACCTGGCACATAGTAGGTACTCAAAAATTTTTGTTGAAAAAAAAGTAGAATTATTTTTGTAGCTCCCAGTATACATTTCCAAATTTCTCCTCCAATGGTTATGTAAGTTCACACCAGCATAGCATAAAAATACCTTATATGTATATGTGTATGCATGTGCATACATGCACGTTTATGCATATTACACTCAAACAGTGGAGATTAAGCACCAAAAAGTGTTAAACTTATGGTTGATCTTCACTTTATTTATTTATTTATTTATTTATTTATTTATTTATTTTGAGACGGAGTCTTGCTCTGTCGCCCAGGCTGGAGTGTAGTGGCTGGACCTCAGCTCACTGCAAGCTCTGCCTCTCGGGTTCACGCCATTCTCCTGGCTCAGCCTCCCAAGTAGCTGGGACTACAGGCGTCCGCCACCTCGCCCAGCTAGTTTTTTTGTATTTTTTAGTAGAGACGGGGTTTCACCGTGTTAGCCAGGATGGTCTCGATCTCCTGACCTCGTGATCCGCCCGTCTCGGCCCCCCAAAGTGCTGGGATTACAGGCTTGAGCCACCGCGCCCGGTGATCTTCACTTTATTTATGCTTCGTATATGTTTTAATTTCAAAGGTGACATTTTATAATCAGAAAAAATAGGTCCTCCCCTAATAAAAGAAAATATGGGCTTACTGAATGAATTCTACACAAAATTCCATGAACAGCCTGGGACTTCCCAGGTGTGGCCAGACCTCAGGGAAGCTACAGTGACGGGCAGGAAAATAATCACAGGAGTGTCTTTCTCCATCCTCTGGAGACTGCCCAACTGGGCCCCTCTGCTCCTTTCTCTGATTTGCTCTCCTCTTGCTCTACTGCCTGATATCCCTTATTTATTCATATTTTTTTCTATTCTCTCATGACTACAATTTTCCCATGATGGAAATTCTTCCCTCTCTTCATCCCCCACTAATATATTAATTAAAAGCACAGATGATTTGTGCTTTAATTTGTCAGAAATGTCTAAAAATCTGTCATTATACATAATATTATAACTTTATTTATAATAGGTACTCTTAATAAGAAACCAATTTTAATAATTAGCAATACATGTTGAATATTATCAAATGCCTTTTTAGCATAATTTCCATTGAAATAATCATATCTTCCTCATGAATCCTGTAATGTGGATTATAATGAGCCATTTTTGACTGATAATACAAACCTTGCCTAATTTTTGTATCCACATGTTTTATTAGGAATCATGCACATTGCCCTTAAGACTTAAGACCTGGAGGATGGAGCCTGGTAAATACCAACTGCAGCCACAGCAGTGCTTGACAGAATAGTCCACATGCAGGTCAACTTGGTCTTTCTTACTTGGTCTTTGGATACTCTTCTGAGCTTCCCATCCATCTTTGGTTAGTTAATCTTAAGTTTTGAAATCTGCCTTGAAATTTTATGTTGTCGGAATTCTGGTTTTGACCAAATGTCTGGATTGTCCTTTTATCACCAATCTATTCATATATTTTCACACACACACACACACACACACACACACATATATATATGCACCCCTTGAGTAAGGGTGCATCTGTATTTCTGTATTTCTCTGTATGTATTATATTACCCTAATGGTAGAGGACCAAGGAGCAAGTTTTATATACTCACTTCTTTTTTTGAACCCATGAGAAGAGTCTTCTCATACCAAAATAACAGTAGAGAAGGTAGCTGGCATTATTCTCCCCACTACCCCCAAGAGAATATAATAATCAAATATTCAGCACGAGATTATCACCAGCGATATCCCGGAACTCAAATATGATGATTAGACAATTCCTCAGGCCACAGAGAAATGAAAAACTCTGAGCAGATGGTAAGAGAAGTGGACTTCCACATCTGCAACGCCCCTCATCCTAATCTCCTGACAGAAAGTGTATAAAAAAATTTTCCCCAACTCACACTGGAAAAAGTGAGTTCAAGTTGGACAATATTTCCCATCCTCTTGGGTTCCCTGGCAGGAGACTTGTCCCTGCTTCAACCTATGAGAACCATCATAGGTACCTGAAATGAGAAATATTCCTGAGGACAGTCAAAGAGAAAGGAGGGAGGTGTTACTACCATTCACAGCCCTAGAAACTCTTCTCTGAGCTTGGCCAAAGTAGACTCCAAATCAGAGTAGCTGTTCAGCAGACTGTTCCCATGCTGTAGGAAGTCTATTCCACATATGTACTATAGGAAGGGACCCCTAGCCAGCCTTCTCACACTTCTGGGATATCTCCTTTGGTACTTCCCCCATTTGGAACAAACAGTATTGTGATTGCTAACTAGAACCAAGGCAGACCTGGGCTTAAGGTGCCATATGGTGCTGAAAATGGGGCAGCAACCTAGTAGAAAAAACAAACAAACAAAATAAAATTAACAGGTAAATTATAAAGTAAATATATCCAGTAAAAACCAAAATAAGCCAGACAGAGAAGATTGGAATAATAACTAATCCTTCAATGCAAACAAATAGAGATACATCATGAAGGAGCAACAGCAAACAGGGAACTATGACCTCCTCAAACGGACAAAGCAAGGAACCAGTCACTAACCCTAAGAAGATGGTGAGATATAAACTCTCTAAGAATTCAAAATAGCAGTTTTAGGGCAACTCAAGGATCTCCAAGATAACACAGAAGAGCAATTCAAATATTTATTGGAGAAATTTAACAAAAAGATTGAAATAATTTTTTAAAATCAAGCAAATCTTATAACTCAGAAACATATTTGGTAAACTGAAAAATTCTGTAGAGGCTTTCAACAGCAGGATGGATCAAGCAGAAGAAAAATCAGTGAGCTCAAAAACAGGCTATTTGAAAATGTACAGCCAGAAGAGAAAAAGAATGAAAAGAAAGAAAGATCACCTACAAGATACAGAACATTACCTGAAAAGACCGAATATAAGAATTATTAGTATTCAAGAGGGAGTTAAGCAAGAGCAGGGGGTAGAAATCTTATTCAAAGAAAGAGTAACAGAAAACTTTCCAAAAGTTGAGAAAAAGATAAATATCCAGGTACAAGAAGGTCAGAGAACACCAGATTTGAATTAAGATTACTTCCAGGTATATAATAATCAAATTCTCAATGATCAAGGGCAAATAAAGGACCTTAAAAGCAGCAAGAGAAAAGAAGCAAATAACTTATAAAGGAACTCCAATGTGTATGTCAACAGACTTCTCAATGGAAACTACACAGGTGAGGAGGGAAGGGGATGGCATTTTCAAAGTACTGAAAGAACAACAAAAAAAGGCTGCTACCTAAGAATACTATATCCAGCAAAGCTATCCTTCAACTATGAAGGAGAGATCAATCTTTCCCAGATGAACAGAAGCTGAGAGAATTCACCAACACTACCCCCATCTTACAAGAAGTGTTAAAGGAAATTCTTCAATCTGAAAGAAAAAAACACTAATGTACAAAAAGAAAACATTTGAAGATACAAAAACCACTGGTAATATTAAATACACGAACAGAGCCAGAATACTCTAATACTGTAACTGTGGTGTGCAATCTGCTCATAGTTCTAGTTTGAAGCCGAAAAGACAAATCTTTCAGAAACAATAATACTTAAAGCAATCTGTTAAGAGAGGGGCAATATAAAAATATGTAAATCTAGACAACATAAAGTCAAAATATGGGGAGAATAGAGGTAAAGTGCAGAAGTTGTTTTTCATTTTTTCTTTGTTTCTATTCTTTCCTTTGTGATCTAAGAAGAGTTGTCATCTCTTTAAAATAACTTGTTATAAGAAGTTTTTTTGTTAAGTATCATCGGAAGCACAGTGTAAAAACCTATACTAGATGGACTAAAAATAAAAAGAAACAAATTAAAACACACCACCAGAGAAAATCACTTAACCACGAAGAAAATCAGTATAGAAGGAAGGAATTAGAAGTCTAAAAAAAAAAAAAAAGAAAAAACCCAGAAAACAAACAACAAAATGGCAACAGTGAGTCCTTTCTTACCCATAACGTTGAAAATAAATGGACTCAATTGTCCAATTAAGAGACATGGGGAGAAAAATTTAGCGATAGTATAGTTTTGGTTCCCTCTTTTATGTAATGCTTCTTTCCTGGTTATGGTCTTGGTTATGAATTTTTTTTCTTTTCCATTCTAATAAGAAATAAACACAGGTATATTAGAATGCTTTTAACTTGGACTCTGGACTATCAGATGTCATCAGGGCTGTCCTGTTCTTGGAGCTTGGGGTGGAGAATGAATAGACACAGATATTAAATTCTGAAGTGTCATTTTGTCCTCTGGGTTCTTTGGGCACAAAATGTATACTTGTATAGTTCCATTACTATGAAAATTTAAACCTTTTCCTCTAATAATTTGTAAGGTTTTTTTTTTTTTTTCCTGTTTCAGTAAAAAAAAGATTTTTAGATAACATCATTTATTCTCACTTAAAACTCATTTCCTACATTTTCCCACTGGGTCACAAGTAAAAAGCCAACCACTTTTCTGTCTTGGTAGGTTTGTATCCAGAGCAAGTACACAGTGTTTCTATTTCAACACTATTTTGAGATTTTTTTTTTCAAAAGAAGCTTTTTTTTTAAAGAAAAATTTTGCCTGCTGGAGTAAATGATTTAATAGGCAGGCAAAAGAGCAAGGAAATTGTTCATATTAAATCTGAGAACATTCAAAGTTTTAGTGTGTCTTTAAAGTTTAGCTCTTAAAACTTGGATAGCAGCCTTTTCTACTCAAACATCTGGAAACTAAAAAGAAGAAATACTATATAATCACATGCATTTCTATTCCTAGGATTTAAGCGTTAATACACTTCAAGGAACCATGTTGGAAATTTATGTTTAGATGCTATCTTAATCCATAGATAGGAATTCAAATTATTGAGGTAGGGTCATTAAAAATTCTTGTTTTATAACATTACATGAATAGATACTCCATACATTTATCTATTTATATGCTTACACACATATGAAATATATGTATAAATATATGTGAAATATAAAACTATATTGTGGAATATACACACTTAAATATATTAATGAAATATATATATTTCTATATAATTTTATGTCTATCACTATACATGATACATATAAAATATTTGAATAAAATATACCAAGGAATCAGGATCAATACTCAGACTAGTCTTTGTATAACCAGCTAACAGACTAACAACTTTCACATAAAAGAAAAGAGCAAATATAGTAGAAAATCATCTATATCTAGACTGATATAATATATTATGTATTTCGTTGCAAAAATACTCTTATGGAGACCATTATTACTTTAAAATTGATTATTGAGCTTTTAGACTAATTAATTACAACTTTTTATCACCTTTTCATCAAATGTCATAAAAGTTTTGATACTGAATTTATCAAATATTTAGAACCAGAGGATCTTAATGAAAAGAGAAATCCTTGGAAGAATGAGGGAAAATTTTAACAAGATATTATACTAAAAATGGCAATAGTAACAAGCCATAATCAAATAAGTTTGTACCTAGTGATCTGTGTTAAAAAGGAAGAAAGAGGGCCGGGCGCGGTGGCTCAAGCCTGTAATCCCAGCACTTTGGGAGGCCGAGACGGGCAGTTCACGAGGTCAGGAGATCGAGACCATCCTGGCTAACATGGTGAAACCCTGTCTCTACTAAAAAAAAAAAAATACTAAAAACTAGCCGGGCGAGGTGGCGGTGCCTGTAGTCCCAGCTATTCGGGAGGCTGAGGCAGGAGAATGACGTGAACTCGGGAGGCGGAGCTTGCAGTGAGCTGAAATCCGGCCACTGTACTCCAGCCTGGGCGACAGAGCGAGACTCCGTCTCAAGAACAAAAAAAAAAGAAGAAGAAGAAGAAGAAAGAGTACATATTTAGCTTGAAAACCAAAGGCCCCAGGTTGATTCTTTGCTCTTGCTATTACTTCTCATTCCATCAATAGTAAAATATAGGTAACCAATAATTTTCTTATAAGTGCCAACATTTTTACTTTTTACCTCAGTGTGGTTCTTGGTTGTGCTTGAGGAAAAACAAAAGTCTTCAGGGTAAGAAGAGAAAGAAACAAGAAGCATGTTAACATTCTCAATTATAAAAATATGAAAAGGTATACAAGGAACCCACAATGAAAACTGGAGAAAGTTACTACCTGAGAGAATATTAGAAAATAACAAGTGAGCTAACAATATTGACATCAGGGAGAACTATGAAATCCATGAAATATGTCTTAAGGGTTTTTTGGGGTATATAATGTTTTACATATTTATGGGGTAAATTTAACTTTTTTTACATGCATAGAATGTGTAATGATCAAATCAGCATATTTAGAGTATATATCAACTTGAGTATTTATCATTTCTATGTGTTTGGAACATTTCAAGTTCTCTCTTCTAGCTACATTGAAGTGTAAAATATATTGTTGCTAGCTACAGTCACCCTATTCTGCTATTGAACATTATAACTTGTGCCTTCTGTCTATCTGTATGTTTGTATGCATTGACCAACCTTTCTTCATACCCCACTCTCAATCACACACCCTTACTAGCCTCTGGAATCAATCATTGTATTCCCTGCCTCCATGAGATCAAATTTTTTAGCTCCTATGTCCTAGTGAAAATATGTGACATTTGTCTTTCCGTGCCTGTCTTATTTCACCTAACATAATGGCCTTCAGTTCTATCCACGTTGCTGCAAATGCTTGAATTTCATTGTTTTTAATGGCTGAATACTATTCCATTGTTTGTTGATATGGTTTGGCTGTGTCTCCACCCAATTCTCCTTTTGAATTGTAGTTTTCATAATCCCCACCTGTCATAGGAGGGGGCCTGGTGGGAGGTAATTGAATCATGGGAGTGGTTACCTCCATGCTGTTCTGGTGATAGTGAGTTCTTATGAAATCTAATGGTTTTATAAGGGGCTTTTCCTCCTTTTGCTCCACAGTTCTTCCTGTCATCTCATGAAGAAGGATGTGTTTGTTTCCTCTTCCACCATGATTGCAAGTTTCCTGAGGCCTCCTCAGCCATGTGGAACTGTGAGTCAATTCAACCACTTTCCTTTATAAATCGCCCAGTCTCGGGTACGTCCTTATAGCAGGATGAGAATAGACCAATACATTTATATAGACCACATTTTCTTTATCCATTCATTCATTTATGAATACTTAGGTTGATTCCAATATTGGCTGTTGTGAATAGTGCTACAATAAATATGTGAGTGCAAGCATCCCCTTTTTTTTTCCTTTGGATAAACACACACTAATGGGATTGCTCAATTATACAGTTTTACTTTCTGAGAAATCACATACTGTCTTCCATTGTAGTTGTACTAATGTACATTCCCACCAACAGCATTTGCTATTTTATTATCTTTTTGATAATGGTCATTCTAACTGGGGTGAAATGATATCTCAATGTGATTTTGATTTCTGTAATGATTAGTGATGTTGAACGTCATTTCATTTACCTGTTGGTAATTTGTATGACTTAATTTTAGAAGTCTATTCATGTCCTTTTCTTACTTTTTAATGGGATTATTTGTTTTTTACTGATGAATTATTTGATTTCCTTGAATATTCTGGATATTAGTACTTGCTGGATGAATAGTTTGCAAATATTTTCTCCCATTCAACAGGTTGTCTTTTCACTTTGTTGATAGTTTCCTTGGCTGTGCAGAAGCTTTTCAGTTTAATATAGTTCCATTTGTCTATTTTTGTTTTAGTTGTCTGTGCTTTTGAGATCTTAGGCATAAAATAAAAATTAGTTGGCTGTAAAAATGTGGATTTGTTTCTGGATTTGCTATTTTGTTCCACTTGTCTATGTATCTATTTTTATATTAATATCATGCTATTTTGGTTACCATAAACTTGTAATATATTTCTAAGTCAGGTAATGTAATACCTTCAGTTTTGTTCCTTCCTTTTTTTTTTTTTGAGACAGAGTCTTGCTCTGTCGCTCAGGCTGGAGCACAGTGGCACAATCTTGGCTCACTGCAACCTCTGCCTCCTGGGTTGAAGCAATTCTCTGCCTCAGCCTCCCCAGTAGCTGGGATTACAGGCGCCTGCCACCACACCCGGCTAATTTTTTTTGTATTTTTAGTAGAGACGGGGTTTCACCATCTTGGCCAGGCTGGTCTTGAACTCCTGACCTCGTGATCCACTTGCCTCGTCCTCCCGAAGTGCTGGGATTACAGGCATGAGCCACTGCGCCTGACCCAATTTTGTTCCTTTTCCTCAGGATTTCTTTGGCTATTTGAGCTCTTTTTGGTTTCATATATACTTCAGGATTGTTTTTTCTATTTCTGTAAAAAATGACACTGGTATTTTGATAGGGATTGCATTGAATCTGTAGGTTGCTTTGGGCAGTATGGTTATTTTAACAATATTAATCATTTTGCTCCATAAGCATGGGATGTCTTTCCATTTGTTTGTGTTCTCTTCAATTTCTTTATCCATGTTTTGTAGTTTTCCTTGTAGCACATTTCCTTTAATGTGATTGGTAGAATTTATTTTTAAGTATTTTAATTTTTGTAGCTATTATCAATGGGATTGCTTTCTTTTGTCAGCTAGTTCATTATTAGTGTGTAGAAATGCTACTAATTTCTGTATGTTGATTTTGTATCCTGCAAGCTTACTAAATTTATTCATCAGATTTAGGAGTTTTCGGTGGAACCTTTAGGATATTCTGGGTATTAGATCATGTCATCAACAAAGAGGGACAGTTTAACTTCCTCTTTTCCATTTGGATGTATTTTATTTCTTTCTCTTGCCTGATTGTTCTAGCTAGGACTTCCAGTACTAGAGTGAATAAGAGTGGTAAAAATGGGCATCTTTGTCTTATTATAGTACTTAGAGAAAGGCTTTCAGCTTTTCCTCATTCAATGTGATGTGGAGTGTCATATATGGCTTTTATTATGTTATTATATTGAGGTATGTTCCTTCTATGCATAGTTTGTTGAGAGTTTTTTTTTACCATGAAACGATGCTGAATTTTATCCAACACTTTTTCTGTATCTGTTGAGTTCATGATATAGTTTTTGTCTTTTATTTTGTTGATATGATGTATCACATTTGTTAATTTGTGTATGGTGACCCATCCTTACATCCCTGGTATAAGCCCCACTTGATCATGGTGTATCTTTAAATATGCTTTTCGATTTTGTTTGCTAGCATTTTGTTGGGAATTTTTGTGTCTGTGCTCATCAGGGATACTGGACTGCAGTTTCTGTTGTTGCATCCTTTTCTGGGTTTGAAATCAGTGTAATGCTGGCCTTGTAAAATGAATTAGGGAGAATTTTCTCCTTTTTAATGTTTTAGTATAGTTTGAGGAACATTCGTGTTATTTATTCTTGGAAAATTTGGTAGAATTTAGCAGTAAAGCCATCCAGCCCTGGACTTTTCTTTTTGGGGGTACTTTTCTTAAAATTGCTGATTCAATCTCATTACTCATTATTAGTCTGTTCATGTTTTTTATTTTTTCCTGATTCAATCTTCGTAGATTGTGTCCAGGAATCTATTTAGTTCCTCTAGGTTTTCTAGTTTGTTCGTGTATAGGTAGGTGTTCATAATAGTTTCTGATGAACTTTCATAATTCTGTTTTATCAGTGGCAAAGTCTCATTTTTCATTTCTGATTTTCTTTATTTAGGTCTTTTCCCTTTTTTTCTTTATTAGCCTAGCAAGCGACTTACTAGTTTTGCTTATCTTTTCAAAAAACAAATTCTTTGTTTCATTGATCTTTTGTAATTATTTTAGTCTCTATTTTGTTTAGTTCTTCTCTGATCTTTATTGTTTCTTTGCTTCTAATAATTTTGGATTTGCTTTGCTCCTGCTTTTTTAGTGCCTTGAATTGAATAATTAGATTGTTTATTTGAAATATTTCTACTTTTTCAACGCAGCCATTTATTACTATAAATCTTCTTAGCACTGCTTTTGCTGTATTCCATACGTTTTGGTATGTTATGTCTTGATTTTCATTTGTTTTACATTTTTAAAAATATCCTTAATTGTTTCCTTGACTCAATGTTTGTTCAGTAGCATATGTGTGTTTTGTTTTTGTTTTGAGAAAAGGTCTCACTTTGTCACTCAGGCTGGAATGCAGTGGCTTGAACTTCACTCACTGCAGCCTTGACATTGCAGGCTCAAGCAATCCTCCTGCTTCAACCCCCCAAGTAGCTGGGACTACAAGAGTGTGCCACTATGTCCGGCTAATTTAATTTTCTTATTTATTTATTTACTAACTTACTTACTTACTTACTTACTTAGTAGATATGAGATTTCACCATGTTTACCAGGCTGGTCCTGAACTCCTGAATTCAAGCAACCCACCTGCTTCAGCCTCCCAAAGTGCTAGGATTATAGACTTGAGCCACTGCACCCAGACCAGGAGCATGTTTTTAAATTTCCATGTTTTGTGCAGTTTCCAAAGTTCCTTTTCTTATTAATTTCTACTTTTATTCCTTTGTGTTCTGAGAAAACATTTGATACAATTTTGATTTTTAAAAACTTGTTCAGACTTGTTTTATGTCCTAACATGTGGTCTATCGTGGAGACTTTTCCATGTGCAGGTGAGAAATATGAGTACTCTGCAGCTGTTAGATGAAATATTTTATAAATTTCCATGTGTTTTCATGATTACAGATATTTTTCTTTCACTTCCAGGTGTAGGATATCCTTACACATTTCTTGTAGAGCTAGTCTAGTGGTGATTAATCCTCTCAAATTTTGCTTGTCTGAGAAATACTTTATTTTTCCTTCATTTATGAAGGATCAATTTGCTGGTTATGATATGGCACTGGATATTATTGGCACTTTTTACTTTCAGTACTTTGAATGTATCATCCTATTCTCTCCTTGCCTGTAAAGTTTCTGCTAAGAAATTCACTGTTATTCTGACTGATATTTCTTTATAAGTGACTAGATGCTTTTCTCTTGCTGTTTTAGAATTCTTTGTCTTTGACTTTTGACAATTTGACTATAATGTGCTTTGGAGAAAATCTCTTTGATTTTTATGTATTTGGGGATCTCTGAGTCTCTTGTATCAGGATGTCTTAATCTCTTACTAGAGAAGTTTTCATTTATTATTTCGTTAAATAACTATTACAATTCTTTCATTTTTTTTGCCTTTCTGAAAACCAAAAATTTAAATATTTGGTCCCTTTATGATGTCCCATATGCCACATAGGCTTTGCTCTTTTGAAAAAAATTCTTTCTTTATATTTTTGACTGACTGGTTTATTTCAAAAGACCTGTCTCCAAGTTCTGAGAAACTTAGCTGATCAATCTAATCTATTGTTGAAATTTTGAATATATTTTATATTTCTTTCAAGGAATTCTTTGGTTCCAAAATTTCTTTTTTTTTTTAAACATTTATCTCTTTGTTAAACTTCACATTCATATCCTGAATTGTTTTTTGATTTCTTTGTATTGCTTTTCAATATTCTATTCCATCTCACTGAGCCTGTTTAAAATGAATATTTTAAATCTTTTGGGAGATTTTGTAAAGTTCCGTTTGATTGGGATCTGTTTTGGTAGAATTATATGTTCCTTTGGAAGTGTTGTATTTCCTTGCTTTTTCACATTTCCTGTGTTCTTACACTAATATCTGCTCATCTGGTGTAGTAGTTGCTTCTTCCAATTTTTTGAATTTGCTTTTGCAGAGGAGGACATTTTCTTGAAGATGTATCTATGATGTTGGTTGCGTGGGGTGCTTTGGCTTTGATTTTGGTTGTGTACTGTAGTGTAGTTTCTGTTTTATATATTTGGTTCTAAGCAGCATCACTGGTGTATATGATTTCCTCAGTGGATAGAGTGCAGTCATTATTGGAGGCTGTGATGAATTTATGCTGGCATCTGGGATGCCAGATGGACCAGTCTTTGTGTTCCAGTGGTGGCAGTGGTGGGCTGAGCTTATCTGTCCTTGGGCCTCCGCGCAACATACACTGTCGCTAGTGTTAGAGGGTCAAGGCAGGCCTATTTTTGGGCTTCCAGTGGCTTGCTCAGATGCCAGGAGTGACAGTGATTAGTCATGTGGGTGGGCAGCTTATCAAGTCCTTGGGCAGCTGGTGTGGCATTAGCAGTGGTGTTACAACCCTCTGGGACACAAGTGGTCTCCACTGGTGTTGGTGGTTGTTGTGATGGGTTGGGCAGGCCAGTCTTTAAGTCTGCAGGTAGCATGTGTGGGTAGGTGCCAGTTGTGATGGTAGCAGCTTTTTTTGTGGGAATGACCTCAGTCTCTGGGAGAAGTGTTCAGGTGCCAATGGTAGTGAACTGGGGTAGGTAATCTGCAGACCCCTGAACAGCATGCTTGGGTACTCAAGGGGAGCAGAGCTAGGCCTGGTGGACTTGTCCTTAAGCCTTTGATGGTGCTTGTGGGTCCCGGCTATGGTAAGTAGGGGTCGGCTGATCCATAGGCTGCCAGTGGAATGCTTGGGTTGAGGCAGCAGCACCTGTGCTGCAGCCCTGCTGGAGGATATGTATGCTGTCAGTGGGAGAAGCTGCAGACAGAAGGCTGGGGGTCATGCACTTCACTTGTGCTTCAGCCTGCAGAGATGGTAGTGAAATTCGTCTTCAGGGCATGCGAAAATGCATAGCCACCCCTCTGCTAGTGGCAGCAGGGTTGCTGCCAGTGGCTCATGCCTCAGCCTAGTGTCAGCTGCAGGCAGGGAATGTCAACACAGCTGCTTAGGACTTGGGGACTTGTAGGATTCAGTCTGGGCTCCCTTTATGGAGCAATGCAATTGCAGTCTCCAGGGAACTCCCTTTGTTAGTCTCAGGCTCCGTGAGGGTGAAGGGGCTCTCCCATGGCTAGGATTTTAGGAGTCTTCAGCAGGAATGTGGACTGTTGGGAATCTCTCGCTTACCCTTTTCCAACGTCAGGGAGCCTCTCCAGGTCCCCAGCCTATACCAGTCAAGAAGGCTGCCTTGCTTCCTTCTCCTTCCTTGCTTTTGGTGCTTCCTGTCACTTCTCTGTTGAATTCCAGTGTTTTTCTTAGATGATTTATTTGAAGTGTAATTATCTATTCACTATTTTGCTTCCTCTTCATGAAAGAAGTGAGTACCAGATGCATCTAGTCACCCATCTTGAAGTCCCTCCCAGGCTCGACTTTAGATTCTTGAGTACATCTCCTGGCCATGTATACTCAAGGTTCCTCCATTGAATGACCAGAACCCCTCCTTGCCAGTCTTTTTATAGTTCTTCCTTCCTATTATCTATCATGTCCTCAGAGTTCTCCAATAGATAATCTGCTAAATTGTTCTGTTTTAACAACAGTAAAATTGTTAAATATCAGTATTTAACAAATAAGCATCAAATATGTACAGGACACTCTCAGTGCATAAAAATTACCCCAATGCCTGGGCTTCCTCCCAAGTATCATAGGCAACAATCACAGAATTCTTCTTATTTCCTCCAACAGAGGGGAGTTATAGATAGATTGACAAGGTAAAATTTTGTGAACTTGTTTTATGTAAAATCAGATATGGATTTGAGATATTCATTGAATCGCTCTATATGTGCTAATTTTATGTAGCCTCTTTTATGAATTAGAATTTGAGAAAATAAAAATAAGATGGTCTTATGGTTTTCCAGTCATCAATATTTGTTTCTACATTATGCTCGGTGTTAAAAATAAGGATTTTCTGGCAGATTAAAGGAGTCACAGATTAGTAGGAGATTTTTTCCATCCCTTCAAATTGATTATTAATTTTTCATTTGATGGTTTCACATAGAAACATGTTTTCCTCCTTTCTTTCTATAAACATTATGACCTCAAATATATAACTTATTCAAATTGAATTCTAACTATACATCCACCTACACTCAACTGAAGGTAATTTGAAAACTAATAGAAGATGTGTTTTAGAATTTGAAGAAGATAATAAAATCTTACTTTCATTTTCAATTTGGCTGGAACTGAGAACACTTAAAATGTGTTTAAATAACTTTTTAAAAAATTGTCTCATTTATCATTTAAATAATGCCTTCACAAATCTGAAATTTGACAGTTTCAAAGATCATGTGCTTGATTCATGTTCTTTAACTCAGTAAAGACATTACATGATATATTTTCTATTGAAGAATTAATTCTTTTCATTAAATATATTAGTGAATACTTGCAATCATTGCCATACGCAAGTGCAAACATTCCTTTTTGACTGTACAGTGAATGTTCTTATTAAATAAACATTTATTCAGCTTCAAACATGGTGAAATGCATGACCAAAAGATAATGTCTGCTCTTTAGTTCCTTTGAGTTCAAGATCATTATTCTTCTAAGCCTCTCAATAAAACTTGCACAAGAACCATGAGAACAATGAAGGTACTCTTTAGAAAGCAAGTATCTGAACTTTGGTAACCTTCATCCTTTTCTAAAAGTCAGAATGAATGTGAAATTTGCATATCTCCTTAATGCTTTGTTTTTGATAACAACTGCAAAATGTTTATAAATAAAACCATAGGTTATTTCACTTCCAGATTGTAGCTATTTGCTGTTTATTTTAAGGACAACCTAGTAGAGAGACAAAAACATACGTATTAGTTTATTTAGCGTTCATTTTAAATTAGCCATTTTTAACTAGTTTTACTAACTAGTAATTAGTTAAAAATTAAACTAATTTTTTAACTAATTAATCATTTTTAACTAATTAGTAACTGGTTAACTATCCAGATGGGGGCATAAATGTCCAACCGCCTTGCCTAAAAGCAGAACTCTGATGGGGCCATCCCTGCTTCACAGTACCCATGTCATTGAATGAACCTTTGTTGTGAATTCATCCAGTTTATATCCTCCCTCTGCCTGGCCCTACTTCTTATGCTCCCCTACAAACTTTCCTACTAAACTTCTGCATGTAAATGTCTGTTCCATGGAGAATTGCTTTAAAACAACACCCTTATATATACATTAACATGTAAACTTCAAATTTGCAGTTAACTTTTAACATCCTAAACTAGTATCTCAAAGAGAAACTTTAGGGTATGGGATGCAAATTCCAAGAGTTATCAGTCAACAGAAATCTTTCCATGAAGTAACTGATCTACAGCAAGAGTATTGTTGAAGTGCACAGGCAGGAAGCAGACACTTACTGTTCCTTGCACCTAATGACATGGAACCTTGGGCAAGTTGGCTTCTCCATGAAAGACTGGACTGTGTGTTCTTTAAGATATCTTCCAATTCCATGGGTTGGGTTTTTTCCAAGTTTGGAAATTACAGTCATCTTTTGACACCCTAGACTAGTATTTTCCAAGCTGAGGAAGAACTACTACTTATAAAAACTTATCTGTCAAAAATCACTAGAACAATATTTATCTCTTTACAGGTTTCTTCAGTGAGAATGCCAGAAGCCACACAGCAGGATGAGTGACAGATTTGAAAAAAGGACAGTAATTCATTACAGCCAAAAAGGTATAAAAGCAGCCATAATGTTTGAAGGATTGGCCCTCAAAGAACAATGTTGGTGGCACCATAAAGAAGAGTCTAAGAAAATGTGAGGTCAACCAGTAAAAAGGCAACTCCCACAGGTGTAAAGAAAACACACACAAAGACGAAAGCTGATAATGTCTCTCCTGTTCCATGGCTTCTTCCTTGGTATGCTGAATCAATTCTTTTTTTTTTTTTTTTTTGAGATGGATTTTCACTGCAACCTCTGCCTCCCAGGTTCAAGCGACTCTCCTGCCTTAGCCTCCTGAGTAGCTGGGATTATAGGCACCTGCCACCACGCCTGACTAATTTAGTAGAGACAGAGTTTCTCTGTGTTGGTCTGGCTGGTCTCAAACTCCCAACCTCAGGTGATCTGCCTGCCTCAGCCTCCCAGAGTGCTGGGATTACAGGCATGAGCCACTACACCCGGCCAATGCTGTGTCAATTCTGTCAAGTCATGATACCTGTCATGACTTCTACTTTCAGCTATGGCAGACTAGCTTGCAGCAGACCAATTCTCTCTCCAAGAAAAACTACAAAAGTGAAAAGCTGGATTGAAGTACACACACACACACACACACACACACACACACCCCTTCTCTGTTTGAGGACTTCAGAGAGCTTCCCAGGAAGCAAGGACTTGAAGACCAGATTACTGGAAAGAAAGGAATGGAAGTGAACGCATGCAACATTCCATGCTGCTTTTCCCCTGAGTTTTTTGTCAATTTGTCACTGATGGTTAAAAGGCTAAAAATCTGACCAGAGGTTTGTCTGTTTTATGGATTTGAGAGACAAAAAAAAAAAAAAAAAAAAATGGAACTCAGAGGTCACTACGGAGGAGAGGCTTCATTAATAATCTAGGATTTCAGTTGGAATGCCTAAAGGGTTACTCCTTAA
Source organism: Trachypithecus francoisi (assembly GCF_009764315.1). Lineage (NCBI taxonomy): Eukaryota > Metazoa > Chordata > Mammalia > Primates > Cercopithecidae > Trachypithecus > Trachypithecus francoisi. Next base: position 35,808,432 of record NW_022681469.1, read on the forward strand.
TAGAAAAGGTGAACCAGAAATCAGTCAGGCCATAGAATTCAGCTTCAGACTAGCTCAATTTCAAATTCAGACTGGGTTAAGGTGAATTTCTTTTACTCTGCCTACCAAATGCACAATTTCTGTAAAAGTTTTCATACCTTGTATCAATTCAATTACAAATTTACTAGCCTATAGAAAACAAGAAAAAAGGACAAATAATTTTTAAAAACATACTAGAAAAGTTTATTAGTAGTTTTGGATATTGGAGTCATCAAATACCCACCTTGTGTTTGCTTGTTATTACTCTATCTCCTTCCATCTCCTTAAGATTTCTGACTCACCACTGATTCATCATTGGCTTGCCTGATTTTGTTTCTATCTGATCTGCTACTATAGCTGTTCTATACTTTGAGATCTTCTGTTTTCCCTGCAGTTTTATTGTTTTAAAATGCTGATGAGGAAATATGTGCTTTCAGAAAAGCAACTGTAAGTCTATCAAATCTGCCACAGTCAATCTTAAATCCACCAGGATGTGATTGCTGGTATAAGGTATGCAGATTACTTTCTGTTGGCTGTGCTTAGATGAAGATAGACTTTGCTCAGGAAGACAGACCTTTTTAGGGCATTCAAAAAGATAAAGCGCACAGGAATCTTGGTTTTGTTTTTTAAAGAAATGAGATATGACATAAAATAATAATTCTAGGTACAATAAAGTAAGACAAGATAGGGTTTTTTTGTAAGTTATAGTGTTAAAAGATATAAAAAATAAGAGGAAAAATAAGAAATTCAGTTAGAAGATTGAATAGTTAAGCCCAATAGAGCTATAATGTTATAGTTCTGTCAGTATTGACCTTCCAAATCCTTATCTTCGGGTGTTTATAAAATCAAGTTATACTTGAAAGAAAATATACTAGATTCTAGCTGACAAGCGATATTTTAAAAATTGAATAGTATACTTCAATCACTAACTGTAGACCCTGCAAATTGTTCTACCTTGCAAATTGTAGACCTTGCAAATTGTTCTACCACCAAACCACTCTGAACATCTCCAAACTCATTTGATCTGGGAGTGAACTTGGTTTATTTAAGACATATTTTTGATATATATGTGTGGTAAATGATTTCCAAAGGTACTTTAATTTGGATAAATGTAGGAATTAAGCTTCATCACTACTTTCAGAGAGTATAATCTTTGGAATATATTACTGTATATTGCCTGAATTAAGCAGTTTAGTAAATACTTCATAAGCACTGAATTTCTTTTGAGTAATGCTCAGCATTTTAAAGTCCTGACTGAAAGCTAAGGCTCTAAACTAAGATTCAATAGACAATACTAATTAGGTATAATGGTTCCAATGCTAGCACAGAGGCCAGCATAATGTAGGTGTCCAAGTATTATTTACTGAATCAACCAACCCTGCCTCTATCCAGCATTGCTACATTAATGTTACAGTGTTGCATTAATTTTGTCTGAGAAACAAAGAATAGAAAAGGATGGGAGAAATCAATGGAATGCATAGTGAAAGGATAGTAAAAGAAAGAACTAGAAACATAAAGTCAGGGAAGCGAAGAGATTAGAAGTCACAGGTTACCCAAAAGCACACTCACATTGACAACTTATTCAATGAACATCATGCTGTTACAAGTATAATCAAGAGCACACATTTAACTGTTAACCATTCATTACTTAACGATCACCAAACACCTAATTCAGGCCAGAAATTTTTCTAAATGTTAGGGATATGCTAGTGAACAAAGATAAAAATGTCTTTTAATGAACCCATGTGTCCATTGGTAGATGAATGGATAAGCAAAATGTGATACATACGTATAATGGAATATTACTTAGACTTAAAAAGGAAGGAAATTCTGACTTGTGCTACTACATAGATGAACCTTGAGGCCAGTATGCTAAGTGAAAAAAATCAGTCACAAACCTACAAATACCCTTTTTTAAGGTACATACGGACAGAAAGTAGAAATGTGTTTTACAGGTACTGGAAGGAGGGCAGGCTGGGGAGTTTTTGTTTAATGGATATAGAGGTTCAGTCATGCAAGATGAAAAGAATTCTATAGATGGATGGTGGTAATGGTTGCACAACATTATGAATGTACTTAATATCACCAAATTGTACCCTTAAATGATTAAGATGGTAAATTTTATGTTATATATATTTTATCGCAATAAAAAATTTTTAAAAATCTGCCCATGTTGAGTTTATGATTTGGTAAATTTGATTAAAATTTTTTCTAGGTCATAAGCTATCTATAGGTCATAGAAAGATTCAGTAATAGTTTCCATCTTTTTCCATTTTTCTGAGAGAAATATAGACCAAAACTCTATTGGTTCTCATAAGAGTCTAAAGAAATGCAGTACAAATTTTAGTATTCACAAGTCAATGTAATCCTTTGGTATTTCTTGTCAATAGGTGTTCCTTTAGGTTTCCTCAGGTCTGCTGAAAAGGCAGTAAGGCAAGTAATAGGCAGCAGGCACAGGAACCCCAGTAGAAAGAATTTGTGTAGGGTAGTGTGATACAATAGGAAATATACACTTGGTTTTTATCCCTGGTTCCTGACATGGGGATCCTACAATGCAGTGAATTTCCCGAGTGATAGGAGTGATAGAAGCATCTTTTGTTATTCATTACAAGCCTCTTTCAATTGTACCTGAGTTTATGTTGATAAGGTGACTCTTGGTGGGCCCCTAGATAGCTTCAGAATGGGGGCTAGTTGCCAAAGTAGCCAACCATGTCTTTCTTAGAGGGTTGGAATTTTCAGTCCCTTTCCCAACCTCAGGAGCAGGGAGAGAGGCTGGAGATTCAGTTAATCACCAATGGAGAATGATATAATCAATCATGTCTATGTAATCATGTCTATTTAATCTCTGTTAAAACTCCTATCTAAAGGAGTTTTAGATACCTTTAAAAAAAGGTACAGGTGACAGCCTGGGAATTGTGACTGGCATCTGAAGTGAGGGCAGACTTCTGAGATTGGGCCCTTAACTTGTGAGGTCTAAGCTAACTCAAGGAAGTTGATGTCAGAATTGAATTGAATTTTAGGCACTCAGTTGGTATCTGGAAAGTTGGAAAATTAGAAGGTGTGAGGAAAAAAACCCACATGTTTGGTGTCAGAAGTGTGAGCAAAAACAACTCAGGTAGATGATTGGAAATACAAAAGCAGAGGAGGATTAAAGCTGCTAAGACTCATCACTAAGATTCACCTCTCCCACCTAGCAGACCTGTCTCCTCACTTTCCAGCTGCCTTCTGTAAATGAACCATTCACGCATTTGCCCATAAATTTAAAGTGACCCACACCTTATTCTGTTATATATAATGTGCTGCTAGTGGCCATATGTGCTCTCTCTCTCTCTTCACTTCACACACACACACACACACACTCTCTCTCTCTCTCTCTGGGCTTGATTCTTCTTTCTTGACTCACATGACCAAGGAAAGAAGGACTGCCCTCTTAACTCATTGTACCCTCTCTGCCTAGGATCTGTAAGTTGAAAAAAAATTGAACTAGTTCCCTGTTATGGTGGTGTATTGAATTTGCAGTTTTTATCTAAAAAACTAGAGGTGCCTGTATTAGTCTGTTTTCACACTGTTAATAAAGACGTATCCAAGACTGGGCAATTTACAAAAGAGATACGTTTAATGGACTCACAGTTCCATGTGGCTGGGGAGGTCTCAAAATCATGGCGGAAGGTGAAAATCATATCTCATGGTGGCAGACAAGAGAAGAGAGCTTGTGCAGGGAAACTCCACTTTTTAAAACCATCAGATCTCATGAGACTTATTCACTACTACAAGAACAGCACAGGAAAGACCTGCCCCCATGATTCAATTACCTCCCACTGGGTGCCTTCCACAACATGTGGGAATTCAAGATGAGATCTGGGGGGAGAGGGGGACACAGCCAAACCATATCAGTGCCCCAGAGTGAATTTTTCCTGGGACATCAGGGGAGAGTACAAGGTCAGGCTCCCAGTGACAAAGCCATGGTCAGGAAGGCATAAACTGGTCAGTCAAGAGCCACAAGGGCCTCTGCCAGTGTAAACAGGTTTCCCATGTGAGGGAACCCTAATAACGGGTTGGACATCTAGGCATTAGGTCATCTACTGCTTTAAAGAAGTATCCAATAAAAGCACCCTGTAAACCCTCACATCAAGCTCTCCTTATTTCCTGTTATAGTACCAATGCTACACTCTGTCACTGGAACCCCAATTTAACCGGGGGAGTCTCAAAACAAATGGTGATGAGTATGGGACAGTCGGCACAGGTTATACACCTCCACAGTGCATTTTAGCTGCACATGGTTTACTAATTGTGATATGGTTAGGCTTTATGTCCCCATCCAAATGTCATCTTGAATTGTAATCCCCATAATCCCCACATGTCAAGAAAGAGAGCAGGTGGAGGTAGTTGAATCATGGGAGTGGTTCCCCCCCACTACCGGCTGTTCTCGTGAGAATGAATTCTCATGAGATTTGAAGATTTTATAAGGGGCTCTTCTCCTTTAGCTCCTTTCTGTTGCCTTATGAAGAAGCTGCCTTGCTTCCTCTTTGCCTTCTGCCATGCTTGTAAGTTTCCTGATGCCTCCCCAGCCATGTGGAACTGTGAGTCAATGAAACCTTTTTCCCTTAAAAATTACCCAGTCTCAGGCAGTTCTTTACAGCAGTGTGAAAACAGACTAATACAAATTTCCTCTCCCAAATGGCTCTCTCCTTTTGGAAAGAAAGCACTGCTTGCTAGTGGCTTGTAGTTTTGCTTTGCATAAATGTGTACTGCTGTTGTTGGGTGTTACCTTGGAGATTTTCCAGAAATTGTAGTGGCTATGGATGGTTCTTAGAGCTATCAGACTTCCCTGCAACCATTGAAGAGCAGGTTCCAGTATAAAGAAGGTGTTTCCCTGTGAGGAACCAGCAGCCCTTTCTGGGATTGGGTCCCCTAAACAGTGAGCCACTAATTTTTTTTTTTTTTTTGAGACAACTCACTCTGTCGCCCAGGCTGGAGTGCAGTTGCATGATCTCGGCTCACTGCAACCTCTGCTGCCCAGGTTCAAGTGATTCTCTTGCCTTAGCCTCCCGAGTAGCTGGAATTATAGGCACCTGCCACCACACCTGATTTTTGTATTTTTAGTAGAGATGGGGTTTCACCATATTGGTTAGACTGGTCTTGAGCTCCTGACCTCGTGATCCACCCGCCTCGGTCTTCCAAAATGCTGGATTACAGGTGTGAGCCACCGTGCTCGGCCCAGTGGGCCACTATTTAAGCGTGTGTTGCTCCTTGGCCAGGTGTACTTTTCCAGTTACCTGAAGGCTTGGTAGTACTCAGGACTGTATTGACTATACATTAGGAAGTGCTAGTGTTAAGCCACAGTGAGTTGGCCAGGATGGTGGAGCTCTGCCTTCACCTGGCCAGCAATAGAGATGTGGCTACCAAGCTCCAGGCATCAGTGATTCCCTCATAGTAAAGTCAGAGAGGGTGATACAATTCTGCACTCACTGTGTTGGTGAAGTGGAGCTGGGGTGAAATTGCCTAACCCTCACTCATAATGGGGGTTATTTTGCCTGAATAGCCATGCGCCTCACAATAGTAAGTGCTGCTGGGGCAAGTGCCTCTTTCGTTGCTGCATTGCTTGCTTTTGTTGCAAGCAGGGCTCAGTCAACCTTGACACAGTTTCCAATTCCATATCACACACAAATGGCTTAAGCTGGTGGCCAGAGATGAGAACTTAGAGGAATCTCTCCCACCTAGCAGACTGGGATCCCTTTAAAGAAATCATTCAGACATTTCCCCAGAAATTTAAAGTGACTCACACCCTATACCCTATTCTCTTACATATGCTGCTAGTTGCCTCTTGTGCTTTCTCTCTCTGCCCTCTTTCTCTCAGCTCAACTCTTTATTACTGCCTCGTGTGACCTGGGGATGGAGAACTGCCCTCCTGACTTTCCCTGCCCAGGATCTGAAGTTGAAAGAAACACAAAATATTTAAATGTGATTCTTATTGTGGTTGTGTGTTGAATCTGTGCCTTCCCTCTGAAAAACCCAGGTAGGATTTTCCCCAGAACACCAGGGAAAGCACAAGATCAGGCTCCCAGTGCCAGAATGATGGTCAGGAAGGCATGTAACTGGTCAGACAAGAGCATGTGCCAGTATAAACAAGTTTCTCATGAACCCCCGTGGTCATGGGTCAGACAACTAGACATTAGGCCATCTGCTAGGTAAAAGAAGTATCCTGTGAAAGACACACAGTAAACACCCACATCCAGCTCCCCTTCATTCCCCATTAAAGAAGGGTCACTAGCTGCTCTGGTACTGGAACCCCAATTTAGCTGGGGGCTCTCAAAACAGTGTTTTCTTGAGCATATTTTGGGGACAAAAGAAATCTGTTTTCCGTCAAATGAAACCTAGCCCAGGGCTCATGGGCATATATTTATTTGAGACTGGGTCTCATTCTGTTGCTCAGGCTAGAGTGCAGTGGCACCATCATGGCTCACTGCAGCCTCAATCTCTCAGGCTCAAGCCTTCTATGTAGCTGGGATCACAGGCCCACACTATTGCACCTGGGTAACTTAATTTTTGTAGAGACAGAGTGTTCCTATGCTGCCTAGGCTGGTCTCAAACTCCTGGACTCAAGCAATCCTCCTGCCTCGGCCTCTAAAAGTGCAGGGATTATAGGGATGAGCTACGGTGCCTGGCCTGTGAATCTAAATTTGACCTGAAGCATGGATATTGCTTTTCAGCAGGTAACTCTGCAGGGATCAGTTCAATTGCTTAGAATGATTGCAACAAATTAAGATGTTACCTGGAAAATTATAAATGACAATTCTCTCATTTTTGTTTTAAAAAGGTGTATGTTGTTCACAGCAAATAATGTAGATTGTTTCAAACTCCCTTTGATATTTCTTCCCATGTAAGCAGGTAAATAAGGTTTATTATTGTATTATTACACCTTCAATAGTTAATGCACACAGGTATAATGATGCCAATAATGTGGAACACCATGATCCTAGGACACTTGCTGGAAAAAAAAAATGACCAAACTAATTTACTTCAAGCAGATATAATCCTTCAATTTAATGGATGGATGGTTTCAGAAAAATTTCCTGGTGTCTTAAATGTTGAACTATGTGCTTTCTTTTTCTCCTGAGTTCCTTTAGCATTTAATATCCCAGCAACTCATTTGGCATTTAAACTGTTATAATCTTGCATCATTACATAACTCGCTATGTCTCACTACCCAGTCAGATTATATATTTCTAGAAGGGAGATACTAGTATTTCTTAGCTAGAATGACAGCCCTAAATAATACTATCCATTTTTTAAGCTAATGAGGCTGTGAAGCTCTTCGAGGATTAGACAATACCTACATTTTTCATCTGTTTTCTTAGTGTTTGGTACTATGCCTGGTATATAAGCAGGTGTTCAGAAAATTGATTTTGAATGAATATAAAATAGGAACATTGAAGACTGGCCTTGAGGATGGGGATTTAATGGATGGGAGGGCATAGCATCACTCCATTAGCATGTTCCTGAGAATTCTAAGGGATATGGCATTACTCTGTTGCACCCAATAAGAATATACTAGAAGGCAATCAACAAGTGAACAATATCCTTAGGAATGAGAAATTCAATCTTGATTATTTAAAATCTTTTACCAGAAAATTCAATTACTCAGAAATCCCCTTTAAACCAAGGAATGTATTGTCATCAAAAAAAGTATACAAGAGAACAAATTTGAAAAGTTATAACATTGATTGATGTCGGAGTGAATGTGCAACTGCAAATTTAATATCGAATTTTATGGTTTAATACAGGAGATTTCAGTTTGTCTATAAAAAATTTGAATGCAATTCCATTTTAACCAATCAAAATTTATAGAATGTTTCCAATTGTTTAGAATCTATTACTCAGCTTATTGAATGTTTTGTCTCTACTGTACTAGAGAAAGACAAAGGCCAATTGAACAGAAGAGAAATACCAGTGAAATTGATTTGGAAGCCACCTCCTATTTTTCTCAGTGTAAATACCAACCAAATGTTCTGCATCATCAAGGGTATAATGAGGGGCGTGGGGGTGTAGGGGGAAAATGCAACCTAAAAATAAAATAAGAGCAGAAATAGAAGGTACTCATTGAGACAAAAATTAACAAGAAGAAACAAATTACCATGTAAAATTAAGTTTTATGGAGGGAGGATTATCGGTTTGTTTCCAGGTTTTTAACAAAGGTTAAATTTTAGACAACATTTTCTGTGTATGAGTATGGGTCCATTTTTCTGGTGAAGGGTGTAGGAACTATTTTCTCCATGAAATTCTTGACTCCAAAAAGCTACAAACCATTGTAATAGAGAGCATTTTCCACAATTTTTAGAGTTGCTTTTTAAAAGAGAATTCTCACATTGGAAGTCAAAAGCTTAAGTATGACTCTAGGAAAAAACTACCTATCTTAAATATAACCAGTTTGCCAAGTCTTTGCATTCTCCATGGTCATAATTTATTTTAATACCTAGTCCCCATGATGGGGGAATGTAGGAAATTCAGTCCTATTTTCCGTGATTCAAGTGTCTTCAAAAAAATTCAAAGAAAATGTGAATTATAGAAAACTATGCATCGATTTCATTTTTTTTGCACAAAAATAAACTCATATTCATATTATTTCGCACCAGTAATAAACTTGACTTGTTATAACATACATGAATAGGATCTAATTTGACAAACTAAGAAGGATAAAATATCAGTTTGAAATTAGCCTCTATCAGAGCAACATGAATTCTGCTAAAACTGAACCAAGAACAAATATTAAATTTATGGTGAAGCTTGGGTGGAATAATGGTGAAATTGTTGATGTTTTATGAAAAGTATATGGGAAAACACTCCCAAAGAAATCTATAATTCACCAATGAATAACTCATTGAAAAACTCAATAGCTTTAGGGGTACAAGTAGTTTTTGGTTATGTGGATGAATTGTATAGTGTTGAAGTCTGAGATTTTAGTGCACCCATCACCTGAGTGGTGTACATTGTACTCAATAGGTAGTTTTTTATATCTTACCACCCTCCCCTCCTTCTGAGTCTCCAATGTCCGTATGCTTTTGTGTACCCATAGCTTAGCTCCCACTTATAAGTGAGAACATACAGTATTTGGTTTTCCATTCCTGAGTTACTTCACTTAGAATAATGGCTTCCAGCTCCATCCAGTTTGCTTCAGAAAACATTATTTTATTCATTTTTATGGCTGAGTAGTATTTGTCCCATGGTGTATATATAACACATTTTCTTTATCTGCTCATCAGTTGATGGTCACTTAGGTTGTTTTCACATCTTTGCAACTGTGACTTGTGCTGTGATAAACATGCCCCTGAAGGTGTCTCTTTGATATAATGACTTCTTTTCCTTTGGGTAAATACCCAGTTGTATGACTGCTGGATCAAATGGTAGGTCCACTTCAGGTCCTTGAGAAATCTCCATATTATTCTGCATAGAGATTGTACTAATTTACGTTCCCACCACCATTGTATTAGTGTTCCCTTTTTACCACATCCACACCATCTGTTTTTTGTGTTTTTGTTTTGTTTTGTTTTGACTTTTTAATAATGGCTATTCTGGCTGGGGTAAGTGGTATCTCATTATGATTTTAATTTACATTTCCTGTGTGACTAATGACATTGAGCATTTTTTCATATGTTTGTTGGCCATTTGTATATCTTCTTTTGAGAAATATTTATTCATGAATCTTCTCTCTTCTAGAAGATAAGTTAATCTAGCTAATGGTCTGTCAATTTTATCTTTTCAAAGAGCCAACCAGCTTTTTGCTTCATTGATTTTTTGTTTGTTTCAATTTCATTTAGTTCTGCTGTTTGTTATTTCTTTTCTTCTGCTAGCTTTGGATTTTGGTTTGCTTTTGTTTCTCTAGTTCCCTGAGTTGTGACATTAGGCTGCCAATTTGTGATCTTTCAGACTTTTTGATGTAGCCATTTAGTGCTATAAACTTTTTTCTTAGCATTGTTTTTGCTGTATCCCAGAGGTTTTTATAACTTGTGTCACTGTTATTCATTTTGAAGAATTTTTAAATTTTCATATTGATTTTATTGTTAACCCCCAAATCATTCAGGAGCATATTGCTTAATTTCCATGTATTGCTATAGTTTTGAGAGTTCCTTTTGAAATTGATATCTCATTTTATTTCACTATGGTCTAAGAAGATACTTCGTATGATTTCAATTTTTAAAAATTTATTGAGACTTGTTTTGTGACCTATTATGTGGTCTATCTTGGAGAATGCTCCATGTACTGTTGAAAAGAACGCATATTCTGAAATTCTTAGGTAGAATGTTCTGTAAATATCTGTTAGGTCCATTTGTTCTGGAGTGCAGTTAAGTTCAGTGTTTCTTTGTTGACTTTCTGCCTCAGTGATCTGTCTAGTGCTGTCACTGGACTGTTGAAGCCCCTTTCCTGCATTATAGTGTTGCTGTCTATCTCTTTTCTTTTTTTTTGAGACGGAGTCTCGCTCTGTCGCCCAGGCTGGAGTGCAGTGGCCGGATCTCAGCTCACTGCAAGCTCCGCCTCCCGGGTTTACGCCATTCTCCTGCCTCAGCCTCCCGAGTAGCTGGGACTACAGGCGCCCGCCACCTCGCCCGGCTAGTTTTTTGTATTTTTTAGTAGAGACGGGGTTTCACCGTGTTAGCCTGGATGGTCTCGATCTCCTGACCTCGTGATCCGCCCGTCTCGGCCTCCCAAAGTGCTGGGATTACAGGAGCACCCTGTAATATCTCTTTTCTTAGGGCTAGTAGAAATTGTTTTATGTATCTGGGAGCTCCAGATGCATATATATTTAGAATTAAAATATATCTTCTTGATTGATCCTTTTATCAATATGTAATGACTGTCTTTTCTTTTTACTGTTGCTTTAAAGTCTATTTAATCTGATATAAGAATAAATACTCCTCCTCATAGATAACTCGTTTTGAAAGGGAATGAGATGATGTTGAAGATGAAGCCTGTAGCAACTGACCATCCACATCGATTTGCAAGGAAATACTTCATCTCGTTTTTTGCTCTAATTTAAGAGGACTGATGATTAACAGCAGAAACAATAGCCAACACCACAGACATCTCAATTTGTTCAGCTTATAAATTCTGACTGAAAAATTAAAGTGGAGCAAACTTTCTACTCAATGGTTGTCAAAAATTGTTGCACCCAGGTCAGCTACAGATAGGAGCAGAGCTTTTCACAGACATTTTAAACAAGCGGAATTAAAGATCCTGAAGCATTTCTTTGAAGAATTGTAACAGGGGATGAAACATGGCTTTACCGGTACAATCCTGAAGACAAAGCACAATGATAGCAATAGCTATCAAGAGGTGGAAGTGGTCCAGTCAAAACAAAAGGAAGCTAATCAAGAGTAAAGGTCATGGCAACAGCTTATTTTTTTGTTGTTGTTGTTGTTATGCACAAGGCCTTTTGCTGGTTGCATTTCTGGAGGGACAAAGAGTGATAGCATCTGCTTATTATGAGGGTATTTTGAGAAAATTAGCCAAAGCTTTAGCAGAAAAATGAGTTGGAAAGCTTCACCAGAGAGTCCTTCTCCACTATAACATGCTCCTACTCATTCCTCTCATCAAACAAAGGGAATTTTGTGGGAGTTTTGATGGGAAATCCTTAGGCATTTACCTTAAAGTTCTGATTTGACTTTTTGTTTCTTAATCTTAAAAAATCTAGTAACAGCACACATTTTTCTTCAATTAATAACATAAAAATGATTGTGTTGACATGATTAAGTTCCCAGGACCCTCAGTTATTTAGGGTTGAACTAAATGTCCAGTATCATTACTTACAAATGTGTCTTGAACTCGGTGGAGCTTATGTTGACAAACAAAATTTATATTTAAAATTTTTATCTTTTAATTCTCCTTTTCCAAGAACTTTTTGAAATTCCCAATTTTGAGGTCGGGATGGCACACACCCAAAGCACATCACTTCTCCTTGCTTCAGACCTTGCTGAGATCTTATCTACCATATATAGTTATCTCTATATCACTCTGTGCAGCTGCAGGTCAACTTCACACCAAAGTGGTTCCCAACATCCCTCAGGTCCAAGCTCTTACTAGGCTATAATAGATGATGGCCCAAAAGAAATTTTCCCAGAGATTTTAATAAAGAAAAGCTAACTTTAAATTTGATGTCAGGGGTCACTGCTCCTAAGGGTGCCACCTCTGTCATTTTACAGAGATTTCCCAACCTCACAAATTTTGGGGACTCATGAACACTATGAGCATTTCCACCTCTTTCACATCACCCCTCTCTCTTGTTCCTTCCCCAGTCCCAAAGCCCTCAATCTCTTCTGGTTTAAAATCATAATATCTTTGCATAGATGTCACCTAGCATGCAAACAATTATCTTTCCATTATTAAGTAGAGCAGTTCAGTTTAAATTCTCATTCTCCTTCCAAAAGTGGCCTTGCTTTGGAATAAGTATTTTTTTGTAAATAATAGAATAGTTTCCATTCAGCCCTGTAATGCCAAAAAGCTATTTTTTTTTTAAAGCACCATTTTTTTTTCTTCTGCAGAAATTTAAGTTAATAAAAGAAAAATTGTGAGCTGGGAGAGAGCAGATAATGATAGAACAAGAAGAAATTATAAGACCAAGAAAAGGAAGAAATGAGGTTATTTTCAATAATTGTTAGACTAAATGCTTACTTTAATTAAACTTTATCCCCCACTCCATTAAAATGGGTCTCTGGATTAGCCTAAGAAAAAGCAGGAGTCAGAGAATGCAAGGAGGGAAAGCCCAAAATTGTGAAATGCTTTCTCCATTATAGAAGGGATCTAAGTTGCTGAGTTGGTTTGTGAGATACAATTGATAATTAACTTGGAAAGAGTTTTGGTGGGTGATTTCAACTGATTTTTAAAACATGTATTCAAAGATACCATTATAAAAGTTTTAAAGGTATAAAATAAACAAAAAAAGTCTATGTAACAAATGCAATCACTGATAATAGACCCCTCGAAATGTAACCTTAAATAAAGTAAAGCAAATACAGAATGGCAGATAACAGGACTAGAAGAGCAATTTTTTATGTGAATGATGTGTAAATTACTCATCAAAATCATATTGTATTTAAATGAAGAATAAAATAAAATAATTGTATTACTATAGCATAACACTGAAACAGAAAAGTTAAAAAGAAAAAACTGAATAGAGAAAACAAGAAAAAATACTAAACGTAAATTCCAAGTGAAGTTTAAAGCAAATATATTATTAATAGCTTACACTTGTGTAGTGCTAGTTTTATGTACATGTTTAAATGCATCTTGTAAATATTTAATTATCACATAAATCCTATAAAGCAAATACTACTATTCCCATTTTTGAAATAATGAGTCTAAGGCACATAAAGGCCAGGTAATTTGACTAAGATCATATATAAATGGTGAGACTAATATTTAACTCCAGTAGTTCACCTCCAGAGATTGTATTGATTTTAACTCAATACTATTTGTACCAAATCCCGGTAAAACAAAACAAGAACACAGAGAAAATAAATTCAGTTATTGGAAATAATTAATATTTACCAAAGTTTATAGACTTTATACAAGGATTATCCATCTTTTTAAGTGCATATTGTTTACATACTAAAATTGTTTTTATAACACACAAAAAGAAAATTTATATAAATTTAAAAATCAGAAAATTTGAAGAAAATAATTTTAGATCACTATTAAAGCAGAATACAGTGAGTTTGTGTAAAGAAAGCTGATTTTTTTGGCCAGGCGTGGTGGCTCAAGCCTGTAATCCCAGCACTTTGGGAGGCCAAGACGGGCGGATCACGAGGTCAGGAGATCGAGACCATCCTGGCTAACACGGTGAAACCCTGTCTCTACTAAAAATACAAAAAAAAAAAAAAAAACTAGCCGGGCGAGGTGGCAGCGCCTGTAGTCCCAGCTACTCGGGAGGCTGAGGCAGGAGAATGGCGTAAACCCGGGAGGCGGAGCTTGCAGTGAGTTGAGATCTGGCCACTGCACTCCAGCCTGGGTGACAGAGCGAGACTCCGTCTCAAAAAAAAAAAAAAAAAGAAAGCTGATTTTTTTAATTCAAAAAATTATCTAAAGTAACAATTCGGCCAATAAATCAAGAAATAATAAAATAAGACTACATTTTCAAAAGTGATAGAATGTTTCTGAAATGAAAAACGTTTAACCTGTGTACAAACTGAAACTATGAAATAAGGCCACAACAGAAATCAAAGTAAATTTAAATTTTAAAAATATTTTTGATGTGATTAAAATATAGAAAATTAATTCAGCAAGCATTCGACTTAAAATCTTAATAGTTTGTAATTATTTGAAAGCAAACTTTAGGATAAAATTATGATGAAAGCAATATAAAATTGCTTATTAAATACAATTTTATGGGGATGAAATATGCCTTTACCTGTGTTCCTAATTTTACAAGACTGCACAGATTAGACATTTTGAGATAATTAGTGAGTATTTTGTTTTTTGAAAGCACCTATATGAATAATCTCCCATTCTTTCAAGATTTCTTGTTAAATAACTCAAATATTTTAAGGAAACTATATAGAAATTCCACAATTTTCTGTTACAATTCTTAAATGCATTCTTGTGCTTTACAATTATTTTCTAAAAATTTTAAGCTTACATTTAGCCATTTGGGGAAAAAAAAACTTAGTCAAAACTTGACAAGTTCCTTTTGATGTGCTAAGAAATAAACGTATTTACTTAGCCATAAAAGTAAGAATTTTGCATACTAATAAACAACAAAATAAGGATGTAGTGTTATATCTTTGGTATTGTAAGGAACAGCTTATCTAATCTTGCAGTTAAAATAGAAGTGTGGTGAGAATGATGAGCTATCTGAAGGTATCTTACAGTAAAACTAAAACATTCTTCATAGGCTAAGACATCTAGAATCTAAGCTCCCTGAAAGCAAGGACCCTGTATTATTCTGCACATCTTCTCCAGCACCAAACATATTGTTTGGCACGTGATATATCTTAAGACATTTACTGATTGAATGGATAAGAGAAAAGATATAGAAAATGCCCAGGTAGAAATGGAGGTGGAAAATATAGAAAAAAAAGTAAGATGTGTGTTTGTATTTCTTAGCTATATGAGCTAAGATGGTCTAGAAGAAGCAATGACATTCCAGTTGTAATGAGCACATCTAGTGTGCATACTTCAAAAAAATAGACTTTATTTTTCAGCAAAATTGAATAGAGAGTACAGATATTTCTCATATATCTCTTGCCCCCACATACGCATAGCCTCCCACATCATCAACATTCCCTACTAGAGTCTTATATTTGTTATAGCTGATGAATTTGCATTGACATATCATTTTAAAAACACCCAAAGCCCATTTTTTACATGAGCTCACTCTTCATATTGGATATTCTATGGGTTTGGAGAAATGTATAGTAAAATATATTCATCATTATCATAGTATTATACAGGGTAGTTCACTGCCCTAAAAATTCTCTGTGTTCCCTCTATTCATATGGTTTCTAAACATAGTAATCTCCCCTTATCCATGGTTTCACTTTCCTCAGTCTCAATAAACTATAATCAACCATAGTCCGAAAATAGGTGAATACAGTACAATAAGATGTTTTGAAAGAGAGACCACATTTGCATAACTTTTATTACAGTATATTGTTATAATTGTACTATTTTATTATTAGGTATTGTTCATCTATTACTAGGCCTGATTTATAAACCAAATTTTATCTTGGATATCTATGTGTAAGGAAAAACTTTATATATATATATATATATATATATTTATGTGTTGTCCAATTTCCTTAACATTAAAGGAGTAACTCACAGCAGGGTCATAAAGATGAGAAAGGTTGGTATGGAGGAGATCACATCTCAAACAACTCCCATTTCATCTCCCTGTCAAGCTTTGGTGCAAGGCCCTCAATCTGGAATATTATGGCTCTGCCTCACTGGGCTTTCAGCCCCTGTTCTCTTTACTGGCCACTTGCTTTCCTTACCAGCCACCTGACACTAGGATAATTTTCTTAACTTCTCAAAACTTCAATTACTTCATGTATAGAATGGAAATCATAGTATCTAACTGATTGTGTTGTTGTGAACCTCAAATGAGATATCATATTCAGAGATATTAATATACTTGTCCCCTTTGCTTTGCTCCCTCGACTCATAATGTCCCTAGGACTGATCTTTTCCTCATTCATTACCCTTCTAAGTGAAAGATTAAATGACTAAGACCAATGTCCTGATATATGCAGATGCTTGCTCTATCTCAGGCATCTACTCTTAATGCCCTCGGTGTCCCTGCTCTGGTTATAGTCTGGGTAACTTAGATGCCAAGCTTACTAGTCAGAAAATCTGTATTATTCTTTTTTTTGTTTTTATAGCCAGTGCTGTTGCTACTGCATTGTTTTGTGTTCACTGCACACCAGATCACTATTATTATCATAATCACAACTGATGACAATAATAAAACAATCTCTTAGATTTTCGCAGATGATGTCAACTCTCCTCAGACTGTTTGGCTGTTTCTGTCCTATTTTCTTAGCCCGATCTAAAACAGCCCTGAGCTGTCTCTTAGTTGATAATGTCTTTTCTAACTCATTTGATTTTACTCATTTTCCCCCTCCAGATTTCAAATGATGAACAAGTTCTATACAGACTCTTCTCAGAACTGATTTGGTTTAGATTCAGCAGCAGTCTTGCAGAATTATGGAGAGGCTGCTAAGTTTAATGCCACAATCATCTCAGCTCCTACGGTGTATTCATTTCATTGTCAGCTGGTGGCAACAGGCAATTGCTGTGGTATAAGGCTGATTCCCTTCAGCAATAAAGCAAGGCACTGGGACATTTTCATTTCTGAATTCCAAGTGAGTACACATTGTCATTTCAGATGCTATTCCAAGAGCTATCATTTGCTGGAGTGCATCTGGTACCACATTGATTTACAGCATTCTAATTTTTCTTTAAATCTTAGGGAATGTGGGAAGAAACTGAGGTTATTGATTTTGGATATGTAGGACTCAGCTAGCAAGATAGGGCCAACTTATATTCTCCAAGGAAAAAATGCTCAGTTTCTCATCATTTCTGATACTGAAGACAGCATTAGAAAACATAATTGAAAATAGATAATGGACAAGTAGCCAAAAGTTTTACTTGATAGCAAAGAGATATCTGAGTCCCAGGAAGAGAAAATCAAGTCGTAAGAGAGGCAAAGTGCTACCATTCAGTAATAATGGGAAACTGTGGCACATTTTACTTTGATACTGAAACATCTCTTATCCTGCTCTAGATGAGATGGGGAGCACTATTTACTCGTTCACTCTTTTAAAAAAATGAAAGGAAAGAAAATGGAAAAGTTCTGTAAGATAATGACAATTGCCTTGTCCTGAGAAAAAATTATACAAATCAAAGGGAAATTGTAACACAATACTGAAACATGAATTGAGCATAATTAAACAAATAATTGCAGATATGAAAGACAACTACAAATAAGAAATTTGAAAACTCAGGTTGGAAACTGTCAGCATACAATGTTAGATAAAAGTAGAATAACATTTCCAAGAAAGAATGTGTGAACTGAGGGTTTTATATACTGTCCTTCAATTTTCACAACTATTGAAAACCGATTTTAACTATGTAAGAAGTCAGTTCATGTTGTACTCACAATTTCTTATCAAGAAATCTGATAGAGAAAAGTATTCATTCAATCAAGAGATAATTTCAGTACAAGGACTGATGGCAATTATTGCTGCATATATTTAATTATAACATCTAAAATGAAAACAAAGATGATAATAAAGACAGAAGGTTAGAATGAAGATTTGAATGCTCCAAATGAATAGCACAACCAAAAAATAATAAAAGAAAGTGTAAAGTTAACAAATGCACACAAGGTACAGGGAAAACATTAAAATACTTATGAAACATACAACATTATATTTGGACAAATGGAAAGGTATTCTATATTCTTAGAATGAATAAGTATCACAAAGATATCAATTCTATATAAGAACTCAAAAAAACAAGTTTAAAAAACAGATAAATTTATTATAAAGTTTATACAAAAAACTATGAAGCTCAAATGGCTATGAAGAAAAAAATACAATAAAAAGGGGCAATAGGAAATGAGAAAGGTAGTCCTAATACATATGATAACATACTGTATAGCTTCTAAATTAAATCAATGTGGATTGGCACATGAATGGACTGACAGCACAATGGCACAATCAAAAATACAAAAATAGACCCAAATGTATATAACAGTTTCTGCCTTTTTTATTAATTGGGGAAAAGATAAACTTTTCAACAAGTGGTGTTACTTTACTAGAGAAACATTGAAAAAAGATGAAAGTGGTTTTTTTTTTTTTTTTTTTGAGGCGGAGTCTCGCTCTGTCGCCCAGGCTGGAGTGCAGTAGCCAGATCTCAGCTCACTGCAAGCTCCGCCTCCCGGGTTTACGCCATTCTCCTGCCTCAGCCTCCTGAGTAGCTGGGACTACAGGCGCCTGCCACGTCGCCCAGCTAGTTTTTGTATTTTTAGTAGAGACGGGGTTTCACCGTGTTAGCCAGGATGGTCTCGATCTCCTGACCTCGTGATCCGCCCGTCTCGGCCTCCCAAAGTGCTGGGATTATAGGCTTGAGCCACCGCGCCTGGCGAAAGTGGGTTCTTAATTCAAATTAATTAGAGGAGTTAACAATAATAACTCTTCTAATTAATTAGAGACCTGAATTTTTAAAATGAAAACACAAAAAAACCTCTACATGGACTAAAAATAAAGGAATTCTTCTATAAACTGAAATGAAAAAAAAAACTCTCCTAATATTCTTGAAGTTATTAAGGAAAAGACTGATAAATTTGACCCCCAAAATGGGAAGCAGCAAGAAAAGCCATAAATAAATTCAAAAGAAAAATAAGAAATTTGGAAAGAAAAGGAAAAGAAGATTTGCTTTACCACTAAATTCAGTCTTTCTCTTTCCAACTTGATGTTACATTTGTTTGAATGAAGAGTTTGGACGAAATGATTTTTAAAGTCCCTTTAATCTCAAAATTTTATAATTCTAGTGTACTTGACATACCTAAGTAAAAGAGAAAAATTTCGTTATATGCTTGGAGTCAATCTTGGTCTTTTTTTTTTTTCTTCTTGATAGTCTGTTTCCCTTTAATTGCTTTACCTAATCATAAAATATAACACCTATTCTCACTATTCCTTTTCCCTCTCTTGTGCCACCATTGGTAGCCTTCACTCTTTATTCCTTCTCTCAGCATGATGATCATGCTGTCAGCCCATGAGAGCTACGCAAGTTTCATGGATTAGAATTTCTGTTCCCTTAAGCCTTTCACTGTTCAGGAACTTCAGAACTTCAGAAGGCGTGAATAGGCAACAGCTGATTAAGGTCCCTGGGTTTGCAGTGCAGGGTTCATTACAGTTAGCTCAGGGAGATTTAGCTTGGGAAATGTGGTAGAAAAGGATCTCCAAAAGTAGGAACTAAGTTATGTGACCTTTGACCATGATGTGTATAAATTCTAGCTGTGATAAGGAAGTGTAAAAGGATGAAGAATCAGAGGTGGAAAACAAATAACATTGCCATCAGAAGTCTTTTTTGTCAATGATGACTATAGATACGATATCTTTTATGAAGGAAAACGAAAGCTTATTTTAATTTTTCTAGATAAATATACAATTTTAGCTCTTTATAATATATTTTTCCCCCAAATGATTTGAGATTGCTTAAAATAAAAGGTCAATTTCCAAAGGAAAACATATACAGATACAAATAAAACCTTGAATATAAACAGTTTAAAGACTATGTACTCATTTTATGCATGATATTGTAGAATCTAAAGAGGGAAATGCATTGAGTTATATAATTCTCATTGTCAGTTAAAATAAGCCCACCAGCTTTTTCAGAGAGAGAAACTTTTTTCTATTGCCGATTCTTAGAGTTTGTTTATTCCAGGTATCCTTATATAGGAAACGGGAAGGAAAGATTTAATAGTGGGTCTGTAACGAATTTCCTTTCACCTCCAGAATACCTGAAGGAACATAGATCTGAATCTTTGCAAACATTGACTGACAGAATACACAGGCTAAAAGATAAAAAGGAAGGACTTACAGAAAAGCTTTTACAAATGCATACCTAATTTGTCTACTTTGATTATTATAAAGGAATCTGAAACTCACGGATTTATATGCTGCAGCTGTGATGAAGAGTGGGCTTTAGTTATATAGCCAGAACAGGACTATGTTATTAATGAGATGCATAATTTTACGAGATCCCAAATTCAGTGGTTTCCCTGTGTTAACTTGACTGCACCTGATTATATGATATAACTGAAAGCAAATGAACCCAGTTCAGAAAAGGGTATTCTGAAAACTGCATCTGATGTTTGAGATCTTCCTGATATTCATGCTACTGGCACCATTGTTTTGAATTCTTTGTGAATCATTAGTTAAGTTTGAGGCTGGGAAGACTCTTATTTTATGTGAATCTGATTGATAATTCAGGCCTCTGGGATTGTAAAAAGATAATGAACAGTATAAGCAACATGATCTATTTTCTTTTAGAGAGAATGTTGACACATTTTTCACATAATTATTCTTTATAGACAAACTTCACAGCAGCTAAGGGCTCAACACAATGAAAGTAAAATGTTTCAATGGAGACTTAGAGTTCCTGGGGACAAATCTTGTGGCTTTTTGAAGGTTGAGTTTAGTTTAAGGCTAGAACTTCAAAAACAAAGAGCAATGAATTGCTAGAATGTTCTATGGACTTCTTTTCAAATACTAATGGTCTTAACAGGGCCTATCTCAAGAGCTCTGCAGGGATCTATTTGTGATAGAGCTTTCTAGAGAATGCCTGCAGTGTTAAGTATTTGTTGATTGAAAAATAGGTCCTTAAGATTTAGAGACAAGATGTACAGTGTTAAAGTTGACATTGTTATAACATTTTAAAAGCTGGTTATATTGAGGGTGTCCTTATAGCTGATAACTACCCATTCTAGATGCATTCAAATAGAAGTTAAAATCATTCTTTAATTTTTAAATTTGTATGGTAGGTGTATATATTTATGGGGTACATTAAATGTTTTATTACAGTTATATGATGTATAATGATCACTTCAGGGTAAATGGGAGTATCCACCTCAAGCATTTAACATTTCTTTGTGTTACAAACATTCCAATTATACTCTTTTAGTTATTTTTACATGTACAATAAATTATTACACAATAGTCACCCTGTTGTGCTATCAAATACTATATTTGACTTAGGTAAAGTATAAATGGGTACTATCTTTTTGTACCCATTAACTATCCCCACTGCATCTCTACCACTCTTTCCAACCTCTGGTAACCATCATCTACTCTCTATCTCTATGAGCTCTATTTATGATAGAACTTTCTAGAGAATGACTACAGAGTTAAGTATTTGTTGATTGAAAATTAGATCTATTTTTAGCTTCCACAAATAAGTGAGAACATGTGAAATTTATCTTTCTGTGCCTGGCTTATTTCACTTAATATAATGTCCTCCAATTCCATCCATGTTGCAAATAATAGGATCTCCCTTTTTAAATGGCTGAATAGTACTCCATTGTGTATGTGTACCAAAGTTTCTTTATCCATTTGTCTGTTGGTAGATACTTAGGTTGCTCCCAAATCTTGGCTGTTGTGTATAGTGCTGCAATAAATATGGGAGTGCAGATATCTCTTCAATATATTGATTCCCTTTCTTTTGGGTATATACCTCGCAGTGAGATTACTGGATCATATGTAGTTCTATTTTTAGTTTTTTGAGTAATCTCCATACCCTTCTCCATGGTGGTTGTATTAATTTACATTCCCAGCAACAGTTTACGAGGGTTTCTTTTTCTTGTCATCCTTGCCAGCATTTGTTATTGCCTGTCTTTGAGATAAAAGCCATTTTAACTGGGGTGAGAAATTATCTCGTAGTTTTGATTTTCATTTCTGTGATATCAATGATGTTGAGCACCTTTTCTTTTTCATATACCTGTTTTCCACTTGTATGTTTTCTTTTGAGGAATGTGTATTCAGATCTTTTGTCTATGTTTTAACTTGAATACTAGATTCTTTTTTTCTGTTGAGTTGAGATCCTTATATTCTGCTTATTAATCCCTTGTCAGATGGGTAGTTTGCAAATATTTTCTCCCATTTTTGGGGTTGTATCTTCACTTTGTTGATTATTTCCTTTGTGGTACAGAAGGTTTTTAGCTTGATGTGATTTTATTTGTCCATTTTTGCTTTGGTTGCCCACACTTATGGGGTATTATTCAAGAAATCCTTGCCCAGTGCAATATCTTGGACCATTTCCCTGGTGTTTTATTTAGTAGTTTCATAGTTTGAGGTCTTATATTTAAGTCTTTAATCTGTTTTGATTTCATTTTTGTATGTAACAAGAGATAGGATCTAGTTTCATTCTTATGCATACAGATACCTGTTTTCCCAGCACCGATTATTGAAGAGACAGTCCTTTCACTAGTGTATGTTCTTGGCACCTTTGTAGAAAATAAGTTCACTATAAATGTGTGGATTTGTTTCTGGGTTCTCTCTTCTGTTCTGTTAGACTAGGTGTCTGTTTTTATGCCAGTACCATGCTGTTTTGGTTACTATAGTTCTGTAGTATAATTTGAAGTCAGGTAAAGTGATTCCTCCAGTTGTATTCATTTGCTCAGCATAGGTATATCTATTCTGGGTCTTTTGTGGTTCTGTATAAATTTTAGGATTTTTTTTTCTATTTTTGTGAAGACTGTTACTGTTTATTTTTATAAGGATTGTATTGAATCTGTAGATTGTTTTGGGTGGTACAGACATATTAACAGTGTTGATTCTTCCAATTCATGAACATGGAATATCTTACCAATTTTGCATCCGCTTCAGTTTCTTGCATCAATGTTTTATGATATTCATTATAGAGCTCTTTCACTTCTTTGGTTAAGTTTATTCCTAGATATTTTATTTTATTTGTAACTATTGTAAATGAGGTTACCTTCCTGAATTATTTCTTATATTTCTATTGGTATATAAAAGTGCTACTGGTTTCTATATATTGATTTTGTATTCTGCAAATTTATTTGATTTGCTTATCAGTTCGAATAGTTTTATTGGTGGAGTCTGAGTTTTTTCAAATATAAGATAATCATCTGTAAACAAGGATAATTTGACTTCTTCCTTTCTAATCTGGATGCTCTTTATTTCTTTCTCTTGTCCTATTGCTCTAGTGAGAAGGACTTCTAGTACTATGTAGAATAACAGTGTTGAAAGTGGGTGACCTTGTCTTGAAACATATCTTAAAGGAAAAGCTTTCAGTTTTTCCCCATTCAGTATGATATCAGCTGTGGGTCTGTTTTATACAGCTTTTATTGTGTTGAGGCAGATTCCGTCTAAATCCAGGTTTTTTTTCTAGGGTTTTTATCATGAAGCGATGCTGAATTTCATCCAATGCTTTTTCAACATCAGTTGAAATGATTATATGGTATTTGTCCTTTATTCTATTGATATGATATATCTCATTGTTTGATTTGCATATGTTGAACCATCCTTGGATCCCTGGGATAAATCCCACTTGCTCTTGATTAATGATCATTTCAGTGTTTTGTTGAGTTTGGTTTGCTAATATTTTGTTGAGGATTTTTCCATCAATGTTCACCAAGGATACTGCCCTGTAGTTTTCTTTCTTCTTCTTCTTCTTTTTTTTAATGTGTTTATATCTGGTTTTGATATCAAGGTAATACTGGCAATGTACAATGAGTTTGGGAGTATTCTCTCCTCTATTTTTTGGAGAGTTTGAATAGGATTGGTATTATTTCTTTAAATGTTTGGTGAAATTTAACAGTGAAGCTATTCGGTCCTGGGCGTCTCTTTGCTGAGAGATTTTTTATTATGGTTTCAATCTCATTACTTTTTATTGGTCTATTCAGGTTTTGGATTTCTTCCTGATTCAATCTTGGTAGGTTGTATATATCTAGGAATTCATTTATTTCTTCTAGATTTTCCAACTTATTTGCATGGAGTTGTTCATAGTAGCCTCTTCTAATGCCTTTAATTTATATTGTATCAGGTGTAGTCGCTCCTCTTTCAACTCTGATTTTCTTTATTTGGCTCTTCTCTCTTTTTTTATTAGTCTGGTAAAAGATTTGTCAATTATGGCTTTTTTTTTGAAAACCAAATTTTCATTTCATTTATCTTTTGCTTATTTTGAAGGGGTGTCAATTTCATTTATTTTTGTTATGACCTTTATTTATTCTTTTTTCTATTAATTTTGGGTTTGGTTTGCTCTTGCTTTTCTAGTTCTTTAGGATGCATCATTAGGTTGTTTATTTAAAGTTTTTCTACTTTTTTGATGTAGGTGCTTACTGCTATGAACTTTCTGCTTAGTACTGCTTTTGCTGTATCCCACAGGCTTTTGCATGTTGTGTTTTCATTTTCATTTGTTTTAAGTAAGTTTTTAATTTCCTTCCTAATTTCTTTCATTGACTCACTGGTCATTCAGGAGCATATTGTTTACTTTTTTTGTGTTTGCATAGTTTCCAAAATTATTCTTGTCATTGATTTCTAGTTTTATTCCATTGTGGTCAGAGAAGATGCTTGATATTATTTCAATGTTTTTGAAATCATTACAACTTGTTTTGTGTCCTCATATATGGTCTATTCTTGAGAATAATCCATGAGCCGAGAAGAATGTGTTTTCTGCAGCCATTGGATGAAACGTTCTGTAAACATCTATTAGGTCCATTTGCTTTATAGTTCAGATTAAGACCAAGGTTTCCTTGTTGATTTTCTGTCTGCATGATCTGCCTAATGCTGTGGGTGGGGTGTTGAATTGTACAGTTGTTATTGCACTGGGATCTATCTCTCTCTTTAACTCTAATAGTTGCCTTATGTATCTGAGTGCTCCAGTGTTGGGTACATATATATTTACAATTGTTATACCTCTTACTGAATTGACCTCTTTATCATTGTATAATGACCTTTTTTGTCCCTTTTTATAGTTTTGTCTTGAAAGTTATTTTGTCTGATATAAGTATAGCTACTCCTCCTCTTTTTTGTTTTCCATTTGCATGGAGTATCTTTTTCTGTATCTTTATTTTCTTATTTCTTATCTCTTATCTTATTATTTTCTCTTATTTTCTATCTCTTATAAATAGGACTTTCCATCTCTTATTTATAAGAGATAGAAAAAGTTATTCCATGCAAATGGAATTCGCTATCATATCTGTGTGTCTCTTTGTAGGTGAAGTGTGTTAATTGTAGGCAAGAGATCAGTGGATCTTATTTTTTTGATCCATTCAATTAGCCTATGTCTTTTGATTGGAAAGCTTAGTCTATTTACATTCAACGTTATTATTGATAAATAAAGGCTTACTCTTGCCATTATGTTATTTGTTTTCTGCTTGGTTTGTGGTTTTTACTTCTTTCGTCCTTTCCTTCCTGTCTTCCTTTTTGTGAAAGTGATTTTCTCTGGTGGTGTATTTTAATTTTTTGCTTTGTATTTTTTGTTTATCTGTTGTACTTATTTTTATTTAAGGTTACCATAAAGCTTACAAATAACATCTTATAAGCCATTATTTTAAGCTGATGACAACTTAACTCTGATCGCAAAAACAAACAAAGCAAACTAGTAAAAACTCTATACTGCAGATATATAGACCAATGGAACAGAACAGAGGCCTCAGAAATAACACCACACGTCTACAACCATCTGATCTTTGACAAACCTGACAAAAACAAGCAATGGGGAACGGATTCCCTATTTAATAAATAGTGCTGGGAAAACTGGCTAGCCATATGCAGAAAGCTGAAACTGGATCCCTTCCTTACACCATATACAAAAATTAACTCAAGATGGATTAAAGACTTAAATGTAAGACCTAAAACAATAAAATCCCCAGAAGAAAATCTAGGCAATACCATTCAGGACATAGGCATGGGCAAAGACTTCATGACTAAAACACCAAAAGCTATGACAACAAAAGCCAAAATAGATAAATGGGATTTAATTTAACTACGGAGCTTCTGCACAGTAAAATAAACTATAATCAGAGCGAACAGGCAACCTACAGAATGGAGAAATTTTTTGCACTCTATCCATCTGACAAAGGGCTGATATCAAGACTCTACAAAGAACTTAAACAGGTTTACAAGAAAAAAAACAAACCACCCCATCAAAAAGTGGGTGAAGGATAAAAACAGACACCTCTCAAAAGAATACATTTATGCAGCCAACAAACATATGAAAAGATGCTCATCATCACTGGTCATTAGAGAAATGCAAATCAAAACCACAATGATATACCATCTCATGCCAGTTAGAATGGTGATCATTAAAAAGTCAGGAAACAACAGATGCTGGAGAGGATGTGGAGAAATAGGAACACTTTTATACTGTTGGTGGGAGTGTAAATTAGTCCAACAATTGTGGAAGACAGTGTGTCAATTCCTCAAGGATCTAGAACCAGAAATACCATTTGACCCAGCAATCCCATTACCATTACTGGGTATATACCCAAAGGATTATAAATCATTTTACTATAAAGACACATACACACGTGTTTATTGCACCACTGTTCACAATAGCAAAGACTTGGAACAAACCAAAATGCCCATCAATGATAGACTGGATAATGAAAACATGACACATATATACCATGGAATACTATGCAGCCATAAAAAAGGATTAGTTAATGTTCTTGGCAGGGACATGGATGAAACTGGAAACCATCATTCTCAGCATACCAACATAAGAACAAAAAACCAAACTCCACATGTTCTCACTCATAAGTGGGAGTTGAACAATGAGAACACATGGACACAGGGAGGGGAACATCACACACTGGGGCCTGTCAGGGGGTGGGGGCTTGGGGAAAGGATAGCATTAGGAGAAATACCTGATGTAGATGGCGGGTTGATGGGTGCAGCAAATCACCATGGCACAAGTATATATAACAACCTGCACGTTCTGCACATGTACCCCAGAACTTGAAGTATGATAATAATAAACTGTATACTTCAACTTCATTCCCCTTGCTTTTTAACTTTTTGTTGTTTCAAGTTGGGCCTGCCAATACTGTCTTTGTGTTTAAAAAGTTGTTGTACTTACTATTTTTAATAGATTCATATTTTAGTCTTCCTACTTAAGACAGAGTAGTTTACACACCATAATTACAGTGTTGTAATATTCTGTGTTTTTCTGTGTACTTACTATTACCAGTGAGTTTTGTACCTTCAGATGATTTCTTATTGCTCATAAATGCCCTTTACTTTCAGACTGAAGAACTCTCTTTAGCATTTCTTATAGGACAGGTCTGGTTTAATGAAATTCCTCAGCTTTTCTTTGTCTGGGAAAGTCTTCATTTCTCTATCACGTTTAAAGGATATTTTCACTGGACATAACATTCTAGAATAAAAGTATTTTTTTCTTCAACACTTTAAATATATCATGTCACTCTGTCCTGGCCTGTAAGGTTTCTACTGAGAAGTCTGCTGTTAGATGTATTGGAGCTGTTTTGTATGTTGTTTCCTTTCTCTGGCCGCTTTTAGGATCCTTTCTTTATTCTTGACCTTAGGGAGTATGATTACTAAATGTCCTGAGGTAGTCTTACTTGAATTGAATCTGCTTGGTGTTCTATAACTTTCTTGTACTTGAGTATTGATATCTTCTAATAGGAAGTGAAAGTTCTCTGTTATTATGTCTTTGAATAGACTTTCTATCCTAATTTATGTATCTCCTCCTTAAGGCCAATAACTCTTAGATTTTGTCCTTTGGAGGCTATTTTCTAGATCTTGTAGGCAATCTTCATTCTTTTTTATTATTTTTTGTTTTATCTCCTCTGACCATGTATTTTCAAATAGCCTGTCTTCAAGCTTGCTCTTTCTTCTGCTTGATTTCTTCTGCTGTTGAGAGACTCTAATCCATTCTTCAGTTTGTCAGTTGACTTTTTCAGCTCCCAAATTTCTGCTTTTCAAATTATTTCTCTCTTTGTTAAATTTATCTGATAGGATTCTCAATCCCTTCTCTGTGTTATCTTGAATTTCATTGAGCTTCCCTCAAAACAGCTGTTTTGAATTCCCTGTCTGAAAGGTCATATATCTCTGTCACTCTGAGATTTGTTACTGGTGCCTTATTTAGTTTGTTTGGTGAGGTCCTGTTTTCCTGGATGGTCTTGATGCTTGTGGATATTTGTCAATGTCTTGGCACTCAAGACCTAGGTATCTATTCAAATCTTTGCAGTCTGGGCTTCTTTGTATCCTTCTTGGGAAGGCTTTCCAGATATTCAAAGGAAATTAAGTGCTGTGATCCATGTCTTTGGCCACTGCAGCCATATCTGTATTAGGGGGTTTCCCCAAGCCCAGTTACACTGTGATTCTTGCAGACTTGTAGAGGTACCACCTTGGTAGTCTTGAGTAAGATTAAGAATTTCCTGGATTACCAAAGAGAGTCTCTTGTTCTCCTTCCTAACTTTTCTCCAAACAAACAGAGTCTTTCTTTTTCTGTGCCAAACTGCCTGGAGTTGGAAGAGGGGTGATGCAAGTACTCCTGTGGCCACCACCACTGGGACTGTGCTGGGTCACACCTGAAGCCAGCATGGTACTGGGTTTCACCCAAGGCCCATGGTGACTACTGTCTGTGTACTGCCAATGTTTATTCAAGGCCCAGTGGGCTCTCAGTCAGCAGGTGATGAATCCTGCCAGGACTAGGTCTTTCCCTTTAGGGGAGTAGGTTCCCTTCTCACCCAGGATGGGTATAGAATTGCCATCTAGGAACTACGGTCTGGAACTTGGAGCTTTAGGAATTTGTTTGGTGCTTTATTTTACTGTGGCTGCACTGGTACCCAAGGTACAAGATGAAGTCCCTTCACTTTTTCCTCTCCTTTCCTCAAGCAGATGTCTCTGCCTGTGACCACCACCGTGCCAGGCCTGTAGCAACTCCTGCCTTGCTACTGTTAATGTTTATTCAAGGCCCAAGGACTTTTTAGTCAGCAAGTGATAAATTCTGCCAGGACTAAGCCCTTGCTTTCAGGTTTCTTTCTGGCCCAGGGTGGGTCTAGAAATGTTGTCTGGCAGCTATGACCTAAAATGAGGGCCTCAGGACTCTGCTTGGTGCTTTATTTTACTGTGGCTGAGCTGGCATTCAAGTTACACTACAAAAGTCTCATTACTCTTCTCTCTTCTTCCCTCAAGCAGAAGGAAGTCACTCCCAGAGTTATAGCTATGTTGCCTGGAGTTAGGAGAGGGATGATATAAGCACTCCCTTGGCCACTTCAGCTGGGTCTCACTTGGTTACATGCACCCCAAGTCCACTGGCTCCAGGCCCAGCACAGAACCTGGACTTGCCCAGGAATTGCAGTCCTCGTGGCCTAGACTGCCTTTCAGCTTTATTTAGGACCCCAGAGCACTTTAGCTTGTGGTGGTGAGGCTATCCAGAACTCAGGTTCTGACCACTGGGATGATTCCCTCTGGTTAGGGCTGGTCTAATTGCTCTCTCCATGGCTACTGGTTTATTCAAGGCCCAAGGACTTTTTAGTCAGCAAGTGATAAATTCTGCCATGTGTTGCATTCCACTGTGATAGAGCAGCACTGGGTTCCAATGCAAACTTCCATAATCACTTTACTCTCCCTCCTGCAAGCATACGGATTCTCTCTCTATGACATACAGCCCTGCCAGGGGATGGAGGAGTGGTGGTGTTGGCAGTCCAAGATGGTCTTTGTAACCCTCTTCTGTGCCTCTTTTCTTCATATGATGTCAAAATCAGATATTGTGATTATTCATCTGATTTTTGGTTCTCATATAGTGCTTTCTTGTGTGGACATTTTTTCCATTTGGTATTCCTGTTGGTGGTGGCGACAATCACTGGAGGGTTCTCTTTGGACATCTTGCTTTGCCTCCCCTCTCTAGAATCATTCTTTTATGAATATTACTTACATATTGTATATTGTATAGCTTGCAAGAGTATCCTCTATATATGCTTTGTAAGTTAAGTACATAGTGCTAATATGTTGTCCACTTTTTTTTTTTTTTTAACTCAAAACATTTTTCCCAAGTAAAAATTCCTGCTGGTTAATGAAAGTGTGATCCAGTGTGGGGAAAAAATGTTCTTCCTCTTATAGTTTACCTTGCAAATCAGTGAATGGCTTTTTTATTGATTAGCCTGCATCCATTCCCAAGAGCTTATTATATTAAATTTATATTTTTTACCCATAAACATGATTAGCAGACCCGAGATTTACAAGGAGCCTACAAAGGTGTAGATGCCCTGGGAGGCCTTACCTGCAGTTCTGAACATTTCATCAGTTCTAGATAACAGGAAAATTCTTACTCATCAGGAAAACAAAATGGAGGGAGAAAGACCAAAAAATGAAATACCTTAGAGAATAGAGGTTGAAAGAGGAGATTAGGAAATCTCTTGAGTAATGGTTCCCTAAGATCTGCTATTATACTGATTCAGTAAATTCATTTATACATTCTGAATATATTTATGTCTTATTTGGCAATATTGTCTACATCATTCCTAAAGTAGTAAATTTACTCAAATCCTTTCAGTTGGTAAATGCTTTTTAAGTGGCTTTGTGAAAGGGATAGAAGTACATAATTGACAAGATAGGGGTCCTTCCCTTGGGGAGCCCATTACCTCAAGGAAGAGACAGACATTTAATTAAACACTCAATCGATTATATAATTATAATTGTTATAAATACCTCAAACAAGAGGAACTATGTGCAATTAAAGGTTATAAATAGATGGCCTGATGTGAGTGAGGCTCAGAGAAAGTCCTTTAATTGCCTAAGATCATACAACTTACAAGTAGCAGAGCAGAAATTTGTATCCTGGTGTTATCTTTTTCTGAAGCAGTACATTTACTGCCTCCAACTCCACAAATATAATAATTCCATAAAATATTATGTGAACAAAATAGAGGATATATTAGCTTTCCCTGGCTGCCGTAACAAATTACAGCCAACTCAGTGGCTTAAACCAACACAATATATTATTATTATTATTATTTACAATTCTATATGTTAGATGTCCAACACTGATTTTACTGGGCTAAAATCGAGGTATTCATCGGTATATATTCCTTCCTGGAATCTCTATGGGAGAATCTGTTTCCTTTCTGCCTTCAAGAAGCTGTTCTATTCTTTGGCTCATGGTTCTCTTCATTTTCAAAATCAGTAGTGATGGGACAAGCCCTTCTCATGTCACATCACTCTGACCTACTCTTCTGCTTCCCTCTTTCACTTTGAAAAACTTGTGATTACATTGAGTCCACCTGGATAATTCAGCATAATCTCTCTATTTTAAGGTCTATTGGTTAGCAACCTTAATGCAATTTGCAACCTTAATTCCCCTTTGCCATGCAAGGTAACATATTCTCTGGTTCCAGGGATTAGGATGTTGGCACATGTGGAAGCCATTATTCTACCTACCACAGAAGAGAATATTTATTGTGGCTCAAAGGTGGAGGTATCAGAGATGGCAACTGGTGGAAAGGAGTTTGAGAAA
Organism: Trachypithecus francoisi; assembly: GCF_009764315.1. Lineage (NCBI taxonomy): Eukaryota > Metazoa > Chordata > Mammalia > Primates > Cercopithecidae > Trachypithecus > Trachypithecus francoisi. The sequence goes on from NW_022681469.1 coordinate 35,839,950, forward strand.
TAGGAAAGTGAAGCAGCATGAGCAAGACATGGAAAGGAGAGTGCAAGTATAATCAGGAAAGAGAAATTTGGTTGTTTCCTTCTAGACTATAGGCAGTCTGGTAGAAAAGTGGTGGCAGAAATAGAGTGGATACTAGTTAGGATGGTTAGTAGGCCAGTTCATAGTAGTCTTGAATGGCAAGTTATGGAATTGTGGTTTATTCCATTAGAGGTGGCAATGTATTAAAGACTCTGAGGAAGCCAGAAGTATAGTTAGGTTTGTCTTCCCTCAGACACAGACGAAAAAATGTCTTCCTCGTGACCCAATAGAACTACATATAGCCATGACCCTGGCTGTATATACATTCGGGGATGCTGAGCAGCATTTACAGGACACTAGGAGCATATTAGGGAGCAGGAAGGGGCCTTAAGGAATCAGTACAGGCCACTCAGGGTCTTTCTTGTTTTGGCCATAGCCTCTCTTTATTTTTTATCTTCAAGATGGACTGGTTAAAAAAAAAATGCTGTATATTCTGTTACAGGCAAAGAGGAAGCAGTTTTCTGCTTTTTGGAAATCCCCAGAAGGACGTTTTTAGTTTTATTACAAGCTCAGATCCTCAGTCTTCACCAATATTTTTATAGTAAGAAAACACTATCTGTAACATCTGGCCCATCTCTATATTTTCTCTTTTGTTATCTTTTATTAATTTGGAACATAGTTATTTAGGAGAGCTAAGGTACACAAAAGAACAAAGCAATAACCTCATGCAGTGTGGGCTTTAAAAAATCCCACCTTTTTATAACAATATTACTAGAAAAGTATTTAAAAATGTGTTTTAATACTGCAACAAAACAAAAAGACTCAATTTGTCATTGTTGAAAACTATCAAAGAAAGAAAGAAAAAAATCATTTATCTTTCCTTTCCTATTATATCACTGATTAATCATGCATTGAAAGACATGTTTCTTTTTATAAAGGAATTTCAGCTAACAAATAAAAAGAAATTACAAAAGTAAAGAATCATCAGGCCGGGCGCGGTGGCTCAAGCCTGTAATCCCAGCACTTTGGGAGGCCAAGGCGGGCGGATCACAAGGTCAGGAGATCGAGACCATCCTGGCTAACACGGTGAAACCCCATCTCTACTAAAAAATACAAAAAACTAGCCGGGCGAGGTGGCAGGCGCCTGTAGTCCCAGCTACTCGGGAGGCTGAGGCAGGAGAATGGCGTGAACCCGGGAGGCGGAGCTTGCAGTGAGCCGAGATCTGGCCACTGCACTCCAGCTTGGGTGACAGAGCGAGACTCCGTCTCAAAAAAAAAAAAAAAAAAAAAAAAAAAAAAAAAAAAAAGAATCATCATTATGCAATCTGTATTAATTACTGCAGCTACGAAATGATGATCAATGACTGTAACATCATAAAAAGAGATAATATTGGACATTATGTGCCCTTTGATGACAAAAACCCACCTATGAAGTATTCTAGACAAAAACAAATGAATCCTGATTCTGCTCAAGCTTTTAGATCAACTATCAATATAGTAAGTATGGATTCCAGGGGAATATGTTAAATTACGCCAGGAGATACAATTACAAAGTTCAAACTACAGTACAAAAAAACCCCTAGTTTCTTTAACAACTAAGTTGTAAGGAGAAAAACAGAGATATAGAAGGGAAACTTTCATCTTATTTGATCCCGATTCAAAGAAACAACTATGGAAATATTGAACATTACAAAACAAATCAAATGTAAAATGGTCACCTTTTCTTATAGATACATAGATCATTATATAGTTATTTTCCCCCTTAGAATCTTCAGTCACTAATTATTAAAATTGTGGTACATACATAATATTTAAGGCAATGAAACAAGCCACTATGATGGAGACAGTAAAGAAAAAATTGTTTTTGGTCAAAGTTCAGTAAAGCAGCTGCATAAAGATCAGAGGAAGTGTACTAAAATGAGAGATTTTCACTATTAAAAAGAATTAAAATAGCTTATCAGCTACTTACAAGTTCTCAGTTCATGGGCCTCAGCTACTCAGAATCATTGACTGAGTTTAATGGTTGTAGTTAAAAGGTTTATTTGTTTGATTAAAGTACCATAGTAATAAACTCATGGTCCCAAGAAAACTCTTTTACAAGGTAGTTTTATATGAGGAGTAACTGCTTTGCAGCCATAGACTGTAGCAGTGTCTCTAGCCAGGCCTTCTACAAACCCAAGGTTATCAAATAAGGGAGCTGAAGAGCAAGCATGTGCCTAGAGTGGCACAAATGTATAACCACCAATTCCAAAGCACCTTAAAGTTTGCTTCTGTGATATTCAGTCAAGAGCAGCTTCAGATTCAAAGAACAGGATTTGGAGGGCAGAACTCTGGTATACACAAGTCATTCCAAGTTTCTCTTTTAAGTAGACCATCTACAACTCCCTGCTCAAAGCAATGAGGAAGCTCATATGGCCGAGCAGCTTATATCATCTAATATCAAAGAAGAAAAGTGAAATAATAACTCTATAAGCACAACATTTTAGATGTTCACCCTAGCTTCAAAGTCAAGTGATTTTTTTTTTTTTTTTTTTTTTTTTGAGACGGAGTCTCGCTTTGTCGCCCAGGCTGGAGTGCAGTGGCACGATCTCGGCTCACTGCCAGCTCCGCCTCCCAGGTTCACGCCATTCTCCTGCCTCAGCCTCCGAGTAGCTGGGACTACAGGCGCGCACCATCACACCCGGCTAATTTTTTGTATTTTTAGTAGAGACGGGGTTTCACCGTGTTAGCCAGGATGGTCTCAATCTCCTGACCTCGTGATCCGCCCGCCTCGGCCTCCCAAAGTGCTGGGAGTCAAGTGATTTTTTAAGCTCGTACTTAAAATAAAAGAGTGGAATAAGATTGTTTATAAGTGCAGTTGACAGTTGACTCAAACAGCATGAGTTTGAACTGCAAGTGTCCACTTATAGGTGGATTTTCTTCCCCCTCTGTCACCTCTGAAATAAGACCAACCTCTCCTTTACCTCATCCTGCTCAGCCTATTCAACATAAAGACAATGCGGATGAAGACCTTTGTGATGACCCACTTTCTCTTAGTGAATAGTAAATATATTTTCTCTTCCTTATGATTTTCTTAATAATATTTTCTTTTCTCTAACTTACTTCATAGTAGGTATCCAGTATATAATACATAAAACATACAAAATATGTGTTAATCGACTGCTTATGTTATTAGTAAGACTTCTAATCATTAGTATGCTACTAGTAGTTAAGTGCTGGGGAAGGAAAAGTTAAACCAGGATTTTGACTGCACAGGAGCAGTGCTCCTAACCCCCACATTATTCAACGGCCAACTGTAATTGACATGGCAGTCAGTCCCTCTTAGTTTAATGTCTTTGTGTTCATTCCTCTTTGTTATTTATGGAAGACACGTAGATGTCAGACTTTGTTGTTCTCACTTATTACCATGACAGAAAAGATGGAAGAAACAAATTTATATTGGAAACCTTTGCAAGGAGCCACATTAAAGAATTAATATATTTTTTAACAGAAATACTTATCAAAGTTTTCTCAATGCCTACAACACAGCAAACTTCCAAACTTCATATTTCAGTGTGAAGCATGTCAATAGCAGATATCACAAACAATTACCAAATATGCTTAGCATATTACTAATTAATTATACTTTTAAATTATTTAAAGCTTTATGTCAAGGCTAAAGTATATTTTTAAATACCCATTCCCATCATTCTCCTTTAAGTGAGTGTTATTAGCAATGTTCCAAAACCAATTCATCTGAATGCCCATTAAAAAATGTAATTTGATAGGTGAAGCCAAGACTACGAAGCAGAAATAATGATTCACAGACCATGGTGCTGAGTATTATTTAGTCAGTATTTCTACAAGTTCTACGGTAAAAGGTCATGTATTTTCTTTTAGATATGACAACTACAGCATAGTTTTACTAGATGGAGAGATAATCGACTTCTGTGTTCATAATCAAACTTGAGGTCTCCACCTATAATTTCCCATCCTGGAATAAGATCATTACCTACAAAGTGAAAGGTAAATGCTATAATAAAAATTGTGTAGATTATATACTGACCAGACTAATAAAAACATTTCAAAAGGTTTAATATGGGTATGGTTTCATGTGCCTGTAATCCCAGCTACCCGGGAAGCTGAGGCTACAGTGAGCTGTGGTGGTGCCATTGCATTCCAACAGAGGTGACAGAACAAGACTCTGTCTCAAAATAAATAAATTAATTAAATAAACATAAACATAAAAAAAGAAGAATTCAGTGCTTGTTAAACTAACTTGCCATCAAAATATGCAAAATAGTGACATGTTTATGTTTAACTTTTTAATACAGAGAACTTCAAACAAAACAGCATGACAAATTCCCATGTTCCCATCACTTTGATTCAATAATCACCAGTTTATGGCCAATTCTGTTTCATATTTACTCTCCTTCTGTATTGGAAGCAAACCCCAGGTGTCATTTGATTTCATTCACTACCATTTCATATGTATTCCTAAAATGAAAGGATTCTCTCATTTATATAACCACAATATCATTACATTTAAAAGTTTACATTTAACATTTAGATGTTAAAACAAGATCTAAAAACTGTGGAAACAATACTTCGATATCATCAAACATTAAAATCTTGGCATTTTTTACATTCCCAATTGCATGCATGTATATATATATATATGTCTTCAAATAATTTTCTAAAGATGTGAGATTATTTATTTTGAAAAATAGAGATAGCTTTAATTTTTCCCATTATAAAAGAAATGTACACTAATTGCAAACAATCCAGAAGATACAAAAATATATAAAGAAGAAAATGAAAGTCACCACAATCTCGTCTCTGGAAGACAATATCTTTCAAATAAACAATCTAATGATGCACCTGAAGGAACTAGAAAAGCAAGAATAAACCAAACCCAAAATTAGCAGAGAGAAAGAAATGATAAAGGTTAGAGCAGAAATAAATGAAACAGAGAATATGTTATAAAGACAATACAATGAATTGACAAAAGAAAATGTTGGTTCTTCAAAAAGATAAAATTTATAAGCACGAGCTAGACTACCCAAGAAAGAAGTCCCAAATACACAAAATTAGAAATGAAGAATGCATTACAACTGAAACTACAGATACAAAAGATTATCAAATATTATTATGAACAACCATATACTAACAAACTGGGAAACCTAGAGGATGTAGATAAATTCCTGGACACATAAAATCTAACAAGAATGAGTCAGGAAGAAATAGAAAACCTGAATGGACTGATAATAAGTAGTAAGACTGAATCAGTAATAAAAAGTTTTCCAACAATGAAAAGCCCAGGACTGGATGCATTTACTGCCAATTTCTACCAAATGTATAATATAAAGAAAAAATTTTACCAAACATAAATGTATGAAGAACTACCGATTTTCTTCAAATTATTTCAAAATATTGAGGAAGGGGGAATTTTCCCTGACTCATTCTATGATGCCAGCATTACCCTGTTACCAAAACCAGACAAGGACATAAAATACAGAAAAACAAACTACAAGCTCATATCCCTGATGAACATAGATGCAAAAATCCTCTAGAAGAGTACCAGCAAACCAAATCCAACAGCACACAAAAAGATCAAGTGGGATGTATGTCAAGGATTTAAGGATGATTCAACATATGCAAATCCATAAACATAATATATCACATCAACAGAGTGAAGGACAAAAACCATATGATCATCTCGATAGACACAGAAAAGCATTTGATAAAATTCAACATCTCCTCTAGACAAAAACTCCCAATATATTAGGCATAGAAGAAACATACCTCAAAGTTATAAAGGCCATATATGACAAACCCACAGCTGATCTCATACTGAATGGGGACATTTTAAAGACCTTTCTCTAAGAATTGGAACACGATAAGAATGTTTACTTGCACCACTCCCATCTAACATAGTACAGGAAGTCCTAGCCAGAGCAATCAGGTAAGAGAAAGATATAAAAGGTATCCAAATTGGAAAAGAGGAATTCAAATTGTCCCTCTTTGCAGGTGACATGGTCTTATATTTAGAAAATCCAACAGACTCTACCAAAAAAAAAAAAAAAAAAAAAAAAAACTTAGATTTGATGAATTCAGTAAGGTTGCAAGATACAAAATCAACATATAAAAATCAGTAGCACTGTAATCCCAGCACCTTGGGAGGCCGAGACACGCAGATCCTTTGAGGTCAGGAGTTCAAGACCAGCCTGGCCAACATGGTGAAACCCTGTCTCTATTAAAAATACAAAAAGTAGCCAAGCGTGGTGGCACATGCCTGTAATCCCAGCTACTCAGGAAGCTGAGGTAGGAGAATGGCTTGAACCCGGGAGGCGGAGGTTGCAGTAAGCCAAGATCACACCACTGTACTCCAGCCTGGGCAACAGAGCAAGATTCTGTCACACACACACACAAATCAGTAGCATTTATATACAACAATAATGAAATGACTGAAAAAGAAATCAAGAAGGTAATCTCATTTATAATATCTCAAAGATCTATAAATAAATTTAACCAAGGAATTGAAAGATCTCTATGAGGAAAACTATAAAACATTGATGAAAGAAATTAAAGAGAACACAAGCCAATGGAAAGAGATTCCATGCTCATGAATCAGAATAATTAATACCATCAAAATAACCCTATTTCCCAAAGCAATCTACAGATTCAAGACAATCCCTATCAAAACACCAATGCCATTTTTCACAGAAATAGATAAAACAATCCTAATATTTGTATGGAACAAAAAAAGAGCTCGAATAGCCAAAGCAATAATGAGCAAAAAGAACAAAGCTGGAAGAATTACACTACCTGACTTCAAAATATATCATAAGGGCCGGGCGCGGTGGCTCAAGCCTGTAATCCCAGCACTTTGGGAGGCCGAGACGGGTGGATCACGAGGTCAGAGATCGAGACCATCCTGGCTAACACGGTGAACCCCGTCTCTACTAAAAATACAAAAACTAGCTGGGCGAGGTGGCGGGCGCCTGTAGTCCCAGCTACTCGGGAGGCTGAGGCAGGAGAATGGCGTAAACCCGGGAGGCGGAGCTTGCAGTGAGCTGAGATCCGGCCACTGCACTCCAGTCCGGGAGACAGAGCGAGACTCCGCCTCAAAAAAAAAAAAAAAAAAAAAAAAAAATATATATATATATATATATCATAAGGCCATAGTAACCAAAACAGCATGGTATTGGTATAAAAATTGACACATAAACCAATGAAACAGAATAGAGAACCCAGAGATAAATCCACATATTTAGAACCAACTGATATTTGACACAGTCATCAAGAACGTACACTAGGGAAAGGACACTCTGTTTAATAAATGGTGCTGGAAAAACAGGATAACCATATGCAGAAGAAGGAAACTAGATCTCTATCTCTCACTATATGCAAAAGTCATATTGAGATGGATTAAAAAACTAAACATAATATCCCAAACTATAAAACTACTAGAAGAAAACTGGGGAAAATTCTTCAGGATATTGGTGTAGGAAAAGAGTTTATGGCTAAGACCTCAAAAGTACAGGCAATGAAGACAAAATAGACAAGTGGACTATGTTAAGTTAAAAAGCTTCTGGACAGACAAACAATCAAGAGTGAAGTAATAACCTCTTGAAAGGGATAAAATATTTGCAAACTACTCATCTGAGAGGGCGATAATATCCAGAATATACAAGGAACTCAAACAACTCAACAGAAAAATAACAAATAATCCCTTTAAAAGATGAGAAAGGGCAGGAATAGACATTTCTCTAAAGAAGACATACAAATAGACAACAAGTATATGAAAAAATGCTCAACATCATAAATAATTAGGGAAATTCAAATAAAAATCATAATGAGATATCATCTCACCACAGTTAGAATGGCCATAATCAAAAAGGACAAAAAAGAAGAGACATTGGCAAGGATGTAGAAAAAAAGAAACTGTTATACACTGTTGGTGGGAATGTAAATTAGTACAGGCACTATGGAGAACAATATGGAGATTTCTCAAAAATAAAACAAAATAGAACCACAATATGATCCAGCAGTCCTGCTACTGGGTATTTATCCAAAGGAAAATATATCAGTATATCAGAGGGATACCTGCACTAGCATGTTTATTGCAGCCTTATTCACAATAGCCAAGATATAGAATAAACCTAATTATTCATCAATGAATAAATGAATAAAGAAAATATGGTATGTATACACAATGAAATACTATTTGGCCATAAAAAGAAGGAAATTCTGTCATTTGTGACAACATGGATGATTCTGGAGAACATTATATTAAGTGAAATTAGTCCAGTACAGAAATACAAATATCTCATGCTCCCACTCATATGTGGGAGTGAAAAAAGTTGACCACATGAACACAGAAAGGGGATGATAGAGATCAGAGATCAGCAAGGGCAAATGGGTGGGGATAGGGATGAAAAGGGGTTTGTTAATGGGTACAAACGTACAGTTAGATAGAAGAAATAAGTTCTAATGGCTGATAACAGAGTCAGGTGACTAGAGTTAACAATGCATTGTATCTTTAAAAATAACTAGAAGAGAGGACCTGAAATGTATCCAACACATAGAAATAATAAATACTTGGGTAATGAATACCCTAAATACCCTGACTTGACCATTATACATTCTATGCATGTAACAAAATTTCACATGTATATATACAAATATAATACATTAAAATTTAAAAAAAGATAATCTTTGTTAATATTTGACTATTTTTTCAGACTTTTAAATATATTTCTTTGTTTTAACAAATATATGATTATGGTATACTAATTCTTTGTGACCTGATTTTCCGCCTGAAAATATACGTACAGAAACACACAGGAAACTTTTCAGTTCAAAAATGTACTTGTATACAACCAAAACATAAAGACAGTGAATAACGTCTAGTCAGAAGGTTTTCTATTTAAGAATAAAGAGGAGAGTGAAAGATTTTACCAAAATATTAGAAATATCAGAAGTATGTAGGCTTCACAATGTCTTTCCCATATGGTTAGAAACAACATTCTTGAATTCTGTCTTACAATTTCCAATCGACATTTGTGTTTTGCTTAAAGACATTTTAGTGACTAGCTGGCTACTGGTAGTTATGCATAAATTTATTAGTTTCCAATTTTATGGTAAGTTCTCCATGTCCTTGTTGCTATATAAAAGCCGAATAAGAAGATAAGATACAGATGTTCTTTATGCCAGAAATTCTAGTTTTAAATTGCGATTTTTTAGTCTGTAGTTACGGTAACAACTTGACTGCTTTGACTAAAAAACCAGGTGTACTCAAACTCAGTTTTCTTACATCAGACAAAATTTACTGAGAATTTATAATCCAAATTCTTGTCCTGTGATCTTGTCAAATATAATAAGGAATCTCCTTTTGTCATGTGATCATAACTCAAAGTGCCCTAAGTAATTACTTAAAATAAAGATTGACATAATAAAATAATGTTTATTTTACCAGTGGAGGAATTAAAGGCTAGAGAAGTGACTTGTTAAAATTACATGGATAATTACTGACAGCTATGCTAGCAACCAATGCCTCTTACACCTAGGGTGTCTACTAGACAATGTAGTGCATTAACCATGTCTTTTATTTTTTGTATCCTGATGCCCTTACATCTGTGACTTTGCTAACCCTGGGGGCACTGCTCCTCCCAGAGTTAGCCAGTTCCTAAAGATGGTAAACAGCTCACCCATCAACACACTTTTCAAATGCAAAGCAAGCAATCCAGATCCTACAACTTTAACAGTCTTCTTATCAAGCTCTCATACTCCTGGACCACCATCCACCTACTCTAATCACCCCAGGGCCTGCTACTAGGCAACTAGGGAAAACTCCTACGTCCCAGAACCCACTGAAATTATTCAAACTGGCCAGCCTTACACGTGCTGATATTGCCTCCCCCATTCCTTCTCCATGAAAGCCATAATAAAGATTACCCCACATATTCCCTGCTCCATGCTCCTGCCTCCTGACTGATTCTGGTGCTTCTCTGTGTGTCGCTCCCACATGGTGTGGCATGGAGGCGCCATGTGAGGTCTTGAGAACTGTGAGCACAACAAGCTATCTCTTCAATGGCAGTTTAAAACACATAGACATTTCTGGCCGGGCGCAGAAGCTCATGCCCTGTAATCCCAGTACTTTGGGAGGCTGAGGCGGGCGGATCATGAGGTCAGGAGATCAAGACCATCCTGACTAACACGGTAAAACCCTGTCTCTACTAAAAATACAAAAAATTAGCTGGGTATGGTGGCACATGCCTGTGGTTCCAGCCACTTGGAAGGCTGAGGCAGAAGAATCACTTGTACCCCGGAGGCAGAGGTTGCAATGAACCAAGATCGCACCACTGCACTCCAGCCTAGGCGACAGAGTGACAGTCCCTCTCAAAACATACACACACACACACACACACCCCTAAACCATGATAGACCAAGGTTACTACCACCAAATAGACATTATGTGTACAGAGGTTAGAATCATTGCCTCTGATTCTGCTTCATAACAACATTGTATCACCTCCAATCATTCAAATTACCTAAGAGAGGTCAGGACCATACCTCTGTTAAAATATTAGGACATATTTCTGTATATATGTATAGTACAATATGAAATATGTATGAATTATGTACACATTTCAAACTTCTCCTTCAATTCATCCTTTCCCTCCACTGAATTTGTACAGAGTTGGCAAATCAGGATTGAATGAGAGTCTCTGGCTGTGATATTAAATTTGGCATATATACGGCATAAGACCTTTTGGCTTTGTTTTGGTATTATTACTTTGTCCTGTTATAACTAATCTCACAATTACCAAGCTTTCCAGTAGCTTCTACTGGTGGTCTCTAACTTTATTTCCACACTTTCCTCTAACATTTACAGATGGTGAATTTCATAGTGGTTATAAGAAAGCATTGACTATTAAATTATTGTAGAAGTTTCCCCAATATTATCTTCTTGGAATTATATTTTAACATGGTAGCATTTGCAAAAAGGATAGAGCATCTGGCAAATAAAGATTATATAAGTAAAGATCTGTGCCTCCTCAGAGGAAAAGAAGTTGATTGAAGAGAAAAAGCATTTCTGTGGTATTTATCTTAAAACTAACATTAGTAAAACTCCCGGGAATTTTTCTGTGCTTCCACCACTTCTTCTGTTTGCAGATTCTAGGATTTGGTGTCAAAAAATACCTTGCATTTATATGCAATTACTCTTGTTCCTATCTCTTGACATTTAGATAGCTGGAAAATATTAACAAATTCATGTTGGAGACTGACATATACAATCCACATGATCTTACAATGAACAATAGAGTAGATGACCCAGGGGACATACACTGGTCAGTTCGTCAGTAAATATAATCTCGTCTGACTTATCCTTATACAGTTTGTTAATACTATGTTATGGGTGAATGTATACTTCTTTGGTTTGATATGTTTGAAAGCAAAGACATATTTTCTAATTGCTCACAAGCTTAAAATCCTCAAAAGTCAGACACAGAAACAGTACGATCTTGGACATAATACCAATGACACAATAAAAACCTGTTGGTCATGACAATGATAGTCTGACCAGATGTTACCTAAGAGTTAATCACAGTCTGAGATAAAGACCTGAAATTGAGTCAATGGCTTTTCTTAATCTAATCAGTTATTAAAATAACCAGTAGAGTCTGCCTGCAGATTTATTTCTAGTATCAGAAGAGGTAATGCCTTGAGGGCTCTCATTTTATAGAAAATAAGATTATTAACAAATGATATGCAGAAACATGTTTAAACTCATGACTAATTAAAAAAATAAACTCAAAGTAACAATGATGGAAATTTATAAAGACATGATATTAAAAGCTGGAAGTATCAAAATGCAGCAAGTGTAATACAACATTGAGAAGGAGAAAACACATATTCGAAGTATACAGAAAAGGAAAACTCAGATGAGAGTTCTAGAAAAAGAGACTGAGCTTTGGAAACAAAGAGACAGCAATGTCCTGATGACCTGTCTCGAAGCAGGCAAGACGCTGGCCTCCTGAGGTCACTGCGACACTACTTCACTATCTTTGCTTATTTCTAGAATACTCTTGGTTTGTCTAGTCAGTTTTATGCTATCATTTCAATGAACTGATTATCTCAGAAACTTGACACCCCAAATAAAAGTCCTCTTTTCAACTAAGAGGTACCTTAGTATCTGACACCTGGGAATAAATTGGCATCTGTTGTTACTACACATATTCTGTAATCTAGTAGAGACTCCTAATTTTAATTCAAGTTGTATGTCTGCTGAAGAAACCTGTGGCACCTTTTTCTTATTTTTAAAAATTAAATCTTACTTTCTGACTATAGAAATTAAACTGTTAGTAAGTTTTTACCTTATTATAAAGTTGTTGTCGAATGACTTAATTCTCACCTATGCTGAACATTAGTTGTCTGCTAAGTAGTAAATCTTGTGTTAAGGACTCTAATATAAGTAGTGCTTTAGACGAGTCATTTTGTAACAAGGAAAGACTCTTTATGGAAACCATAGTTCGGAGATCTGACGTTCAGGTGCCCCAGACTGTATCAGAGCTTAAGAGATGAGCAACTAGAACAAGAATACAAAAGAAACAAAAGCAGAAACAGAAGAATGGTACTTCAGGACTCTTCTAAAACAAGGAAAAGCTTTTAATAAACCAGCATGAGTTGACCTTAGATAATAGACATAAGGCCTCCAAGAGCTGCTAAATTCTGCTTTAGGTAGGATTAAGCTGATGCTATGGAATGTATCTTGTGGTTCAGAGTTCCAGTCCTTGTGGTCAGAGGGTAATGGTGATATGTGGAGGAATTTTAGGTATATTTGACTTCCTCTGTCTTGGACACTACCCAAAGTTTGGTTTATAAATCTCTCTTGTGCAATGAGAGAATGAGCCTGCTTATCAGTTTAAGTGTGAAGAATGTTTTATTGAAATGCTGTTTTATGATTAATTTACTTTTAGGAGACACAAAAGATATGCTAATTTTTTAAGGTTTAGATTATACTGTTTTGAGTGAATTATTCATAGACAATTTTGAACTAGAAAACATGACATGACCATGAGGATGTTTAAATTTCAAGTGTCAATTTAACTTTTTCTCCCTAAGTAATACATGACAGTTAAGCTGCCTCCTCATCTTCTTTACTTACTGAATACCCTAATGTTAGGGCTTTGGGCTGTAACACTGACTTGCAACTAACTATGACCCATTAGCCCAAACTTTTTTTTAAAAAATGATACATTGTAATTGTACATATTTATGGGCTACAATTTGATATTTCAATACACGTCTATGTTGTATAATTATCCTATCAGGGTAGTTAGTATATAGATGAGCTCATAGGTTTTGGGCAATGCTGCTTTCCAGGCTTTTGCCCACTGGATACTTCTGCTTTGGAGTGATTATTTTCAGATGACTACCTGCCTTTTTAAAAATGTTTACAAATTGAATGTCATTTTGTTTCTGTTCCCATTTCCAAATATATTTGGAAAATTTACATTATCATTTTTTTTTTTTTTTTGAGACAGTCTCGTTCTGTCACCCAGACTGGAGTGCAGTGGCACAATCTCGGCTCACTGCAACCTCTCTCTCCCGGGTTCAAGCAATTCTCCTGCCGCAACCTCCTGAGTAGCTGGGATTACAGGCATGTGCCACCACACCTGGCTAATTTTCGTATTTTTAGTAGAGACAGGGTTTCACCATGTTGGCTAGGCTGGTCTCAAACTTCTGACCTCAGGTGATCTACCCACCTTGGCCTCCCAAAGTGCTGGGATTACATTACATTATCTTTCTTTCTTCTTCTTTTTTTTTTATTTTCTTATACTTTAAGTTCTAGGGTACATGTGCACAACGTGCAGGTTTGTTACATATGTATGCATGTGCCATGTTGGTGTGCTGCACCCATTATCTTGTCATTTACATTAGGTATATCTCCTAATGCTATCCCTCCCCCACCCCTCCCCACAATAGGACCCAGTGTGTGATGATCCCCTTCCTATGTCCAAGTGATCTCATTGTTCAATTCTCACCTATGAGTGAGAACATGTGGTGTTTGGTTTTCTGTTCTTGTGATAGTTTGCTGAGAATGATGGTTTCCAGCCGCATCCATGTCCCTACAAAGGACACGAACTCATCCTTTTTTATGGCTGCATAGTATTCCATGATGTATATGTGCCACATTTTCTTAATCCAGTCTGTCACTGATGGACATTTGGGTTGGTTCCAAGTCTTTGCTATTGTGAATAGGGCTGCAATAAACATACTTGTGCATGTGTCTTTATAGCAGCATGACGTACAATCCTTTGAGTATATCCCCAGTAATGGGATGGCTGGGTCATATGGCATTTCTAGTTCTAGATCCTTGAGGAATTGCCACACTGTTTTCCACAATGGTTGAAGTAGTTTACAGTCCCACCAACAGTGTAAAAGTGTTCCTATTTCTCCACATCCTCTCCAGCACCTGTTGTTTCCTGATTTTTTAATGATTGCCATTCTAACTGGTGTGAGATGGTATCTCATTGTGGTTTTGATTTGCATTTCTCTGATGGTGAGTGATGATGAGCATTTTTTCATGTGTCTATTGGCTGTGTTAATGTCTTCTTTTGAGAAGTGTCTATTCATATCCTTTGCCCACTTTTGGATGGGGTTGTTTTTTTCTTGTAAATTTGATTGAGTTCTTTATAGGTGCTGGATATTAGCCCTTTGTCAGATGAGTAGATTGCAAAAATTTTCTCCCATTCTGTAAGTTGCCTGTTCACTCTGATGGTAGTTTCTGTTGCTGTGCAGAAGCTCTTTAGTTTAATTAGATCCCATTTGCCAATTTTGGCTTTTGTTGCCGTTGCTTTTGGTGTTTTAGACATGAAGAAGTCCTTGCTCATGCCTATGTCCTGAATGGTATTACCTAGGTTTTCTTCTAGGGTTTTTATGGTTTTAGCTCTAAAATTTAAGTCTCTAATCCATCTTGAATTAATTTTCATATAAGGAGTAAGGAAAGGATACATTATCTTTCTTTCCATAATTTCCAATTTGGAATCAACAGCCAACATTGCTTTTGAGAAGTTCATTTCCTATTTTGGATTATTAGTAGGAAAAGTCTGTTCTCCTCTTAACTCCTATAAAACACTGTTTACTCTTCTCTCTTATCATCTCCCAAACAACCTTGCATATGATTAGTTGTGTTCATTTTCCTTAAAAGATCATAAATGTCTTCAGGGCAGAGAATATGCAGCTTCCCATTTCCCATGGGGACTAGCACAATGCCTTGCACATGGAAGGAAGTTAGTAATTATGTTGTGAATTACATTAATATGGATATTTGTAGTAGAACGTGAAGTGCCTCCTTAGAACCAGAAACATTGCCATTCAACCTAACACAACGTTTGTGCTTTTTCTTCTTAATGTCTTTCAGCTGATGTTTACCAAATGTACTTATGCAAATTAGTTTGAATTAATATTATTTTTGTAGCTTGAGATACTGTATTATGTCTTTTAAAGTTCAAGCACACAATAAATGTCACATTTGTTCTAATCACAACATGAAATTTAACAGGGAAGCTTTTTTTGCTTTTTGCTTTTTTAAAGTTAATTGGGCATTTCTATCTCAGTGTTTAAAATTCTGATTGCTTTTGTTTTGAGATATTTAAATGTTTTCCCTTGGCATTTTCTAATTATTACATAAAATAACACAAACAGATGAACAGGAGCAGTGTTTCAGCCTTCTATCTTGTTTTGCCAGAAAGCCCAAAGTGATTGTTAGCCTTGAGGTTTCTCTTCCTAATTTTACCCTAGTTTTCTGGGATAAAATATTCTCCTGACTTAAAATATAAAACAATTGCACCATAAAAAAAGAACGTGTCAAAAGGCATAAATAAGAAAATTAAAATTATAATACATAATTCAGGGATTATCATCATTAATGTTTTAGGAGTATATTCTCCCATTTTTTAATGAAAAAATTGTTATATAATTTTCTTTTTTCACTTAAAAGAATATATAGAACATTTTCCTAAGCTATTAAATATTCCTCTACAATATTATTTTCAACATTTACTTATTCTGATACTGGCATACCTCGTTTTATGCACTTTGCTTTATTGTGCTTCACAGATACTGTGTTTTTTACCAGTTGAAAACCCTAATTGAGCAAGTCTATTGGTACCATTTTTCCAATAGCATGTGTTCACTTTATGTTTCTGTGTAACATTTTGGTACTTCTTGCAATTTCAAACTTTTTCATTATTATATCTGTTGTGGTCACCTGGGATTAGTCATCATAGATGTTACTACTGTAATCGTGTTGGGGTGCCACAAACCCCACCTATATAAGATGGCAAACTTAATTGATAAATGTTGTATTTGCTCTGACTGCTCCACTAACTGTCCATTCCCTCATCTCTTTCTCTCTCCTATGGCCTCACTGTTTCCTGAGACACAACAATACTGCTACTAGGCCAATTAGTAAGCCTACAATGGCCTCCAAGCTGTTCAGGTGAAGAGAGGAGTTGTATGTTTCTCACTTTAAATTAGAAGCTAGACATGACTAAGCTTGTGAAGAAGGCATGTCAAAAACCAAGGCTGGCCAAAAGCTAGGCCTCTTGCCCCATAGTTACCCAAGTTGTGAATTCAAAGAAAAAGTTTTGGCAGGGCACGGTGGCTCGCTCCTGTAATCCCAGCACTTTGGGAGGCCGAGGTGGGCAGATCATGAGGTCAGGAGATCGAGACCATCCTGGCTAACATGGTGAAACCCCATCTCTACTAAAAAAATACAAAAAATTAGCTGGGCGTGGTGGCATGAGCCTGTAGTCCCAGCTACTTGGGAGGCTGAGGCAGGAGAATGGCGTGAACCCGGGAGATGGAGCTTGCAGTGAGCAGAGATCGTGCGCCACTGCACTCCAGCCTGGGTGACAGAGCGAGACTCCGTCTCTGGGGCAGGGCGGGATGTTTTGTAGGAAATTCAAAGGGCTACTCTAGAGAATAAGCAAATGATAAGAAAGCAAAATAGCCTTATTGCTGATATGGAGAAGGTTTTAGTGGTCTGCATAGAAGATCAACCCAGATGCAACATTACCTTAAGCCAAAGCCTAATCCAAAGCAAGACCCTCAACATTGAGGCAACACTCTCTACCAGCAAAATGATACAATACAATTCTCATTACTTTGCTTACCTCCATTTCCCCAGGAGAATGTAGGAAATGATTTTTTACTTGACTCTAATACTTAATGGCAATTGGAGCACACTATTTGAGATTCTTAGTTTATTCATCTGTAAAAGAAAGATAACGATTCCTACTGTATTCATCTCACAGATTTTCAAAAGGACCTAATGAGAAATAATTATGAAAAAAATTAAAACCTGCAAGCCAGTAGACAAATAGAATGTGATCATATTAACCAAGCACTGAGTGTGAATCCATGGGCTCAGACAGCTATTTAGGAGAAGAGGGTGCCTAAAAAGGGGGTCTTATGTCATCTCTCCCACATTAGGTTCTTCCTCATCTTCTTATATAGCCTATGATCACCCTGCAATGGCTATTAACACAATCACTTTCCTGATCAAAAAGGAAAATATATGGAGCACATGGAAAAAAAATAAGGAAAGGTAAAAGTCAAATATCAAAATTGATACCAAATTGATTTTAGTTTGGATTTTTAAAAAATGCATGTTGTCAACATTCAGTAGAGCCATTCAAAAAAAAATGCATTGCAAGACATTCATTAGTTTTGCAATTTTGTTCTCTGTTAAAACTTCATTTTTTTCCCTTCATCTTTCACATTTTTTCTGCTTTTCTAACTTAAATGCTCCTTCTCTAACTATTTTTGTTGTAGATTTAAATCTCTACTCACCTCTTTTATTACCTAACTAGGCCCAGAGCAATGTTGACCTCTTTTAGGTTCTCTCCTTGAAACTAAGTTAATATCTGATCCCATTTTTTTAAACTTCTTCTGATTTTATTGATAGTAGATCTTTCCAGGAGCTTTTCAATAAACCAAGGGTTTGGGGAGCAGCTGCTCCCTGACTGCCACAATGAAGCCTCATTTATCCTACTGTTCTCTTTCTTTTTTATGCCCCAGCTCCAGTGAAGCAGAGAGGTCGTAGACTCTCAGATCACTAGAAACTTATCACTCTAAAGGCAAACCATCCAATTCCTTCATTACTTTGATGCTGGAAGCCGTCAAGGTCACAGAGCTGGTCAGCTCTAGAGCTGTGAGAAGAACATCGATCATCTAACAGTGCCCATTTCCAACATGTCCCTCTCTCAGTGGGGTCTCTGCAGTTTCCAAAGCAGCCACAGAGCAGCAGGCACCAGTTACGTCCACACCGAGGGACTGACAGTCTTTAGACACATGAGCCACCTTAACCGCTGGAGTCCATTATTCACACTGTTTATCTAAGATGTCTTCTTGCTGAAGTTCCATTTCTGTCCAGGCAAAAACCAATCCTGAAGATTCAGATCAAATCCAGGTATTCAATTAGTGATTTTCTAATCACTACACAAAGTTAAAAGCAATAACTCTTCTCTCTGAATTCCTAATTCACAGTATTGATTATCTTCCTATATCAGTGTTCTAGGGCTGCCATAATGAAATACTGAAAAACTAGGTTAGACAGTAGAAATTTACTGTCTGGAGGCTAAAAGCAAAAAATCAAGGTGTTGGCAAGGTTGGTTCTGAGAGCTGTGAGGGAAGCCTCTGTTCCAAGCCTCTTTTCTAACTTTCAGTAGCCTCAGGCATTCCTTGGCTTTTAGGTGTCCGTCTTCTCCTTGTCTTGCTTCACACCGTCTTCCCTTGATGAGTGTTTGTTCCTGTGTTCAAAGTTTCCCCTCTTTATAAGAACATCAATAATATTGGATTAGGGCCTAGGCTAATGACTTCACTTTAACTTGATTACCTCTGTGAAGACCCTATCTCCAAATAAGCTCACATTATAAGGTAATGGGGATTAGGTCTCCCACATATCATTTTGGAAAGACAAAATTAAACCCATAACACCCATAATATAATATAATCAATTATGTAAACACATTACTTCCTATGTGTTTTTTGATGTATAAAGTCTATTGTTTATTTTAAAATAAACCCCCAGAAACTTATACTTCAACTGTAAATTTACTATAGCATCCAGGACATAGCTTGGTTAACAAATCTTTATTTCACCAATGGTGCAGTAAGAAATGTGTCATGTGTACCCCTCAAGCATCAATATTCTTCCTCACCACATTTTTTCTGGGTTTGAGAATTTCACCATTAGTTCTCTTTTGGGGATTAATTCAACACATATTTATTAAAATCTTATTTTGTGCCAGGTGCTCTGCTGTGGACGACGGATAAAGTAGTGACCAAGACAGGCATGGCTCTTACCCATGTGAATTTTACTATATTAGTGGAGGGTACAGACAATAGACGTGAACAAATCAAGTAAGTTATGATTTTAAAACAGTATTTTAAAGGGGAACCCATACAATCATTGTTAGTGTTTAAAATGTCAGTTCTCGTTAGTTCGTTACTTCTAGGCAGCTCAAAGTTTCCTATGGAAACTTAACACAGATCAGGGAAATGTCAGTAGCAGGTGGGGGAAAAAGAGAACAAGAAAAATAAGACAAGTACATGGAATATTGAATGGGCGCCTCTCTCAAAAACTTAGTTGGGGAGAGGGAGCTGGTCATTAGGAAGGGAAAGGATAAGGAGAATGAAGGCTCTTTATATAAAGGAGAAATGACTGGCGCAGAGACCAGAGGTACAGAAAGGAAGAAGGAGCCACAGAAGAAAAAATAAAAGTCTGCAAGAAGCAAATATTTTCCTCTTTAAAAGTCTCCCAAGCAGTGATGTTTCCCTACTGATATTCCAAACAGGCAAGTTAGTCAAAGCCTGCCAAAGAAGCTGTCCCAAGGTCCTATATTCATGATTAGAATTTCACTTTCAAATATGTAGGATAATTTTTTTAAGATCTAGAAATGCACATATTACATAAGATGGGAAAATTGCATCAATAGGGTGTTTGTGTACATATGTGTGTCAGAGACATTTACTAATTGTGGCAAACCTAGCACTCAGCAAATATTTATCATATGTTTATCACAAGTCAGACACTCTGTTAGGTGTTGGAGATAAAGCAATGAATAAAATAAATAGAGCATAGAGTGTGGTTTAATTGTTTATGCTTGTATGACAAATCTTCGTGGCTTTAAACTAAGCTTTTCTAATTTCTTTGAAGTACCTAGTGACAAATTGATAAACTTTACTACAAATGTATTTGAATTCCATGCATTACCTTTAACAGCAGCTATTGTCTCATCGATTACCTTCGTGTGATAACTATGATACATAGCACTGGAGACAATGTCCAAATACAGTGGCCACCCAGTAACTATTAGTTATGAGGAAGAAGAAGAGGAAAATTATAGTGTCAGAAAACTGTAATTACTAGACTTGAAAATGACATTGTGTTCTGAGATATGCAGAAATGGAGCAAGTTGAAGAGGAATGATCAAAAGACTCAGGTGTACATGCCAATATTTCCATTTTTCCCTTGAGAAGATTATTCTTTCTGGATCTCTACATGCTCATTTATAAGATGAGAAAATAAGGTCATATCTTCCTATGTCATTGGAGGCTGTGTGGATCAAATAATATAGCATTGGTGATAATTTTGTGAGTTGTAAAAACATGATTCAGCATAGTGGTTAATAATATTTATACAGAATGTAAATTATTTATCAATAGATCTGTCTTTTCCAAATGTAATAATATTTTATTAAGAAATCTACCACACCTAATGGTCAACGATTTAAATGAAAAATGTGAGACCTATATTTATTTCTCAGAATGGAAACACAAAGGACATGTGAGACCGGCATATGTTTCTTTTATGGGAGGGAACGATGTTTAGTTGTTCAGAAAATGGTTCATGCTGGTGAATCTGTGCCATCTCTGACATCTCCATAGCAACAAACTCTGATGTAACACACAAAGGAACTTGATGTAGAAATCAAAAATAACTCAAAGATATGGTAATGGGAATTCAGAAAGTTGCTGGCAAAGTAAGAAAAATGTTTCCATGTAAATATTTTCTCTTCCACCTCTATTCTTAATGAGAAAGTCCTTTTTGAAATTTATTTGTTAACTGTGGCTCTTATACTTTAAATACTCTTTTTTTTCTCTGTTAAAAAGTTGGTTATTGCGAAGTGAAACATTTTTAGGAAAACAAAACAGTATAAGCCTATAATTCCTGACTCACTTATGTGGGCATACGGTCTCTTAGTCAAGATAACATTCTTAGGGCCCAGCTGTGGTTCTAAGCTACAATAGACAGGAATGGATCTGACTACCCTTGACATTTTGGCTCCCCAAATTAGAGTAATGAAGAATAGATGGATCGCTAATCAGGTTGTGTTGTATGTCCTTGTCTGTTTTAGTAGGTTCAGTGTTTATTAAAATGAATAATAACAAAAGTAAACATCTATGTAGAACTTACAACATGCAGGCAATATTCTAGGAGGGGTGTGTGTGTGTGTGTGTATGTGTGTGTGTTTTCACTTATTTTTATCATCACAACTTCATGAAATAGATGCTGTTATTATACCCAGTTTACAGGTGTGAAAACTAAGGCCCAGAGAGGTTAACTAACTAAACCTAAATCACACAGTGGGTAATGTAAACTGTACTATGTGTTTTCTCTAGATGATGGCAATTTATTTGGCTTTGTATCTAGAGGATCATAGAGGATCATCATCTAAGAATTATAATAGACATTACTATAGTAATTTGAAATCCTATTTCTACCAGAGATGATGAAACCTTTAATACATAAGTAGGCTTAGAGAAAAGTATGAGAAATATTTTTTCTGAATGGGCACAAGGAGGAAGGGAGATGCAGTATGTTTTCATTCAGGCCAAATCCCTCACATGTACTTTGCAACAGTATTGATAGCCACCATATACAAAGTACCTTCTATGTGCTAGAGTCTAGACTTTTGTATGTTTCTCATTTAATTTCTATTATTCTCACAATAATCCATACTGTTGGTGTTACTTTTTATTTTACAGGTAAGGAAATGAAGACAAAATGATTTTGAATGGATGAAGTAATGGAAACACCCAGTAATTTTTTATTATTTCTGCTTTGGTTCAAAAATTTTAAGTAAGTTCATAACAGTGAATAGTCCAGAGTTTACTTCCTACACTGATTTCAAAACCTAGAATGTGGTTAATAGGAATCTGTAAAACTTACTTACACACATGCATGGATGCTTCTGAAAAATATTTTCTCAAAATACACAAAGTAAACAGGGTAGATGGGTGAAGTTGAAAATTTATCATGTATGATGCTTGTCCTGTCTCTAATAGATGCCCTAGAAAGACAAATTCTTTCACTCCTTGTGTGTTTTAATGTATCAAAGTCTCTGAATTCAAAAAAATGACAAATATGCAGATATGAGTTTTATCTCAGTTTTATTTCATTCATTGAAGAAAATCCTTTTGGAGCACCAACTCTGACCACACACCATGTCAAGTCATAGAAGGACTGAGATGAGCAAAACATCTTCCTTGGCTTCATAGTGCTCAGAGTTGAGGGGATGACATGATAAACGATTGATGATAGAAATGAACATGTAGCATGAATCTCTCTATTGCAGGCTTTGGGAAAGGTCAGAAAAGAACTGTCACAGAGGAAGTAGTGTCTGGATAATCTTAAGGGAGAAATGAAATTTTTCCAGGAACTATGGGTGGGGAGGCTAACTTCAGCCATGGAGAAGAGAATGAGATTTTGAGATATTGCTATGTGTAGGGTGTCAAAAGATAAAATTATGACAAATTCAATTTTAAAATCTCAATTAGGCCGGGTGCGGTGACTCACGCCTGTAATCCCAGCACTTTGGGAGGCCAAGGCAGGCGGATCATGGGGTCAGGAGATTGAGATCATCCTGGATAACACGGTGAAATCCTGTCTCTACCAAGAATACAAAAAAAAATTAGCTGGGCATGGTGGCAGGTGCCTGTAGTCTCAGCTACTTGGGAAGCTGAGGCAGGAGAATGGCTTGAATCTGGGAGATGGAGCTTGCAGTGAGCCAAGATCGTGCCACTGCACTCCAGCCTGGGTGACAGAGCAAGAATCCATCTCAAAATTAAAAATAAATAAAATAAGAATAAATAAAATCTCAATTAGCATATTTTTACAATTCTAGAATTGAGAAGCACCTCATTCTATAAAATTGAGTGAATATTCTGAGAAGCTGAACAGAGGAGTTTGGCTTTATTGACAAAGAAGGTCTAAGGAAAGCAGAAACAGAACAAAAAGCAGGTTGGCCATTTCAAAACTAAAGGAGAAAGCAGATGGGGACTTTCCTGATCATGCAAGCTAAAACTAGCCTATTTGGGAATTCAGCTATTCTCTCTCCTGATTTCTTGAAAAGAAGGTCCAATAAACAATTTAGTTTCAATTTTGTAGCATGCAACATTGGCCTGAGTGACTCCATTTTGGTTTTGTCTGTTGGGCCTATTGCAGGAGCTCAGTGTAAACCAATGGTATTTTACAGATTTTATTTAATGAGCAAAAATAGAAAAACAAACTTGCCTTGTCTGAAAATTGATCACTTCCCTAAAGCAAGTGACTTTTTTTTGTTATTTGTTAGCATTGTTAATTTAAAAGCATATTTCTGATTTCTCAATAGGAAGGACACTTGCAAGACCTTTTGTGGTAATACAGATCCATTGAGAGAATTGTGAATAACTTATTTTTTTCTACCTGTCACTTTCAAAGATATTTATCTAATAAAACCATTTTATTATTTCAGGTTTGTCTTATTATATGTTGCAAATATAAATATTTTAATTAAAAGGCAGAAAGCTCAGGATACATTATATTACAATTGTTGCGTTGTAAATCTATCATTTATGATAAATTTTCCAAACTGGACCCCTGGCAAATTCTAATTCATCCTTTCAAGACTGCTTAGATGCTGCTGTCTGACCTTCCTTCCCTAATAACTGAAGGTTCTTTAGAACCTTCTGTTATTTTTCATCTCCCAAATCAGTAAAAGTATATGAAATACAGTTATTTCTTTCAGGTCAAGGTATATCATCTTCTCAGTGAGGAATATACAAATGGGCACAGCTCTTTCTGTTGAAGGTTTTGTAACCCTTTTCATGTGGCTATGTGCAATTCTGATTTGCCTTTTTCTGCCCATCTCAATCTTGTCCTTTGTCTTAAAAACTCTTCAACTTTTTCCTCTCTTGTACTGTCTAGGTTTCATTCTAAATCATGTGTTTCATTGACATTCATTTCATTGACATATGAGTTTGTCTGCTCATAAATATGGATTTTTTTTTCTTCTCTATTGCCCAGTGCTTGTGAATAGTGGGTTGATAGGCAAATTCTTCTCTTCTCAGTGGACTTGTGGGAAGTCAGGGACCCCTAATGGAGGGACTGGCTGAAGTCATGGCAGAAGAACATAAATTGTGAAGATTTCATGGAAACTTATCACTTCCCCAATCAATACCTTCATGATTTCCTATGCCTGTCTTTACTTTAATCTCTTAATCCTGTCATCTTCACAAGCTGAGGAGGATGTATGTCACTTCAGAACTCTGTGATGATTGTGTTAACTGCACAAATTGTAGAGCATGTGTGCTTGAACAATATGAAATCTGGGCACCTTGAAAAAAGAACAGGATAACAGCAATGTTCAGGGAACAAGGGAGATAACCTTAAACTCTGACTGTGATGAGTCGAGCAGAACAGAGCCATATTTCTCTTCTTTCAAAAGCAAATAGGAGAAATATCGCTGAATTCTTTTTCTCAGCAAGGAATATCCCTGAGAAAGAGAATACATCCCTGAGGGGAGGCCTCTAAAATGGCTGCTTTAGAGGTGGCTGTCTTTTATGGTTGAAGACAAAGGGATGAAATAAGCCCTGGTCTCCTGTAGCACTCCCAGGCTTATTAGGATGAGGAAATTGGTGCCTAATAAATTTTGGTCAGACTGGTTGTCTGCTCTCAAACCCTGTCTCCTGAAAAGATGTTATCAGTGACAATGTGTGCCTAAAACTTCATTCCAATTTTAATTTTGTCCCATCCTGTGGTTCTATTATCTCACCCTGCCTCCATTTGCTTTGTGATATTTTATTACCTTGTGAAGCATGTGATCTCTATGACCCATACCCTATTCTTACACTCCCTCTCCTTTTGAAAATTGCTAATAAAAACTTGTTGGTTTTACAACTCAGGGGCATCATGGAACCTGCCAACATGTAATGTCTTCCCCAGACACTCAGCTTTAAAATTTCTCTCTCTTGTACTCTTTCTCTTTATTTCTCAGACTGGCTGACACTAGGGAAATAGAAAAGAACCCACGTTGAATATCAGGGGTGGGGTTTCACCCGATAGGACTTGCCAAATTGCTCTCTTAACTGCTGATGGATGGCCTAATCCAATCACTTCTTACTCTTCAATGCTGCTAGGGGTGTTCACGTAAAATCACAAACTACCCCAACCAATGACACCATACAAAAACAAGATTCTTTGTGTATATGTGCACTTGAGTGTGTGAGTGGGCTGATGCAAATGAGTGTTAAGTGTAAAAGAATCTTTGAGTTTCTGAGCCAAAAGAGAATCTAGAGATCATTTAGTTCCATGCATTTCCTTCACTAAATAGCAAACTGAAGCCCAGAAGCCCACCATAAGTAAAGGAGACCAGATAAGAAGGCAGAACTCTAGGCTCTAAGCTGTGTCACCATGCCCTATGGCTCCCAGGGCAGATCTGTTGAATGTGGGCTTGGTTTTTGTAAAATGTAGATTTTTTTGAGTCTCTTAAAGAACTGGCCTGGAAAACACTATTCAGTCTTGTGTGACAGAGTCTCTCTTTTGGGTCTGATTCTTATCACTAGAGCTCAAGGATGTAGGAGGAGATTACTATATATTTCAAATTGTTTACTGATGTCCTGAGCACTGAAGCATTTTGCAGTTCAGAGAAAAGAGACATATACAAAAATTAGGTTCTTAAAAGTAATTCTCAAGCGATTTAAGTTTTATAATTTGATATTATGTAGGGAAAAGGGAGGACTTTAAAAGATCTTTTATCCTAAGGAAAACTCTTTAGGTCCCTCAGTCTTACAATTGATATAGGGGCTTATAAAGTGAAATTCTTTATGACAGAATTTACCTAGTCATATCTCCAAGGTAAATCCTTGTTATTTAAGTACTTATTTTTCCTTTTCAAGTCCAGTCTTTAATACTAGAAATTTGAGGGCATTTCTTTTTGCTCTTTTTATAATAAACAGAAGTTTTATTCATACCCCCAAAAGACAAAATTAAGCACTGTGAGTGCCACACACTGATAATGAGAATACTATGTTCTGCTTTTGGGACTTCAAGCAAAATGCCTCATGATGAGTCACTTTGGCCCTTCACTGATATCCAGACCTCACTTCTTACCCTTGCTGTCTCTGATATGTGAAAGTTGCATTCTTTCACTCCTCTGTCACCCCTCCTGATATCATAAGCCTTCTTCATAGTGGCTATGGAACATAATATACTTCCTGTCCTCCACAGTAATTTCCCTTAGGTATAGAATCTCATTCCTGCTATTTGAGCAATGATGAGGGATTTGGGCCTCTCAGTGGTACGATATTTCACAGGAGGATGCAGAAAAAATGAGTCTCACACCTCATTCTACATAACAGTTGCAGTGGGAACAGATATGTAGAAGTTAGAGTGTGGGGAAGAAACTCAATTTTAAGTTTGGTAGGTTGCCTGCTGCTAAGGTAAACAGGGCATGAGTCCAAATGTAACCTTGCCTTTTTAGATGCACCCCTGAAATGTTTCTGAGGATATTAATGCACATTCATGAAATAATCTTCAATGCCTTCATTTAGCCACCTCAGAGAAAGTGGGGCTACAAAGAAATATCTGTTAAATTCTTTGTTCATATTTTTCCAGTGTTCACTAGATGTATGATACATATGTATAAACATAAATGCACAAATACATCTGCCCCCACGTAATCATATGGTTGGCTTGTAATTTGATGCCTTTATGCAGAAAGGAGCTTTTGGAGTGATGGTGTTAGCTGTTTTACATCCTAAGGCAAGACACTGGATGAGGGCTTATCCCACAGTTCTTAATAGCAAACCGCTCACCAGGGGTTTGGAGGCAGACACAGATATAGCAATCACATATATTCAATAAGCACTTGACTCTCATTTGGAGTTGTTCTTTTATGGAGATAATGAAATCTGGAGTTGATGGCAAGATTTTCAAAATAACTATTCCTCAAAAACAATAATAGAAATTGCCCTTATTGACTGTTAAATAAGCAACTTATAACTTCTGTAGTTCATGTTATATTCTTCATGTCAGTGAACATCTAAAATTATGGATAAAAATGGGCCTAATATATTTAATAAATGGTGCTGAGAAAATTGGCTAGCCATAAGTAGAAAGCTGAAACTGGATCCTTTCCTTACTCCTTATAAAAAATTAATTCAAGATGGATTAGAGACTTAAATGTTAGACCTAATAGCATAAAAACCCTAGAAGAAAACCTAGGTAGTACCATTCAGGACATAGGCATGGGCAAGGACTTCATGTCTAAAACACCAAAAGCAACGGCAGCAAAAGCCAAAATTGACAAATGGGATCTCATTAAACTAAAGAGCTTCTGCACAGCAAAAGAAACTACCATCAGAGTGAACAGGCAACCTACAGAATGGGAGAAAATTTTTGCAACCTACTCATCTGACAAAGGGCTAATATCCAGAACCTACAAATAACTCAAACAAATTTACAAGAAAAAAACAAACAACCCCATCAAAAAGTGGGCAAAGGATATGAACAGACATTTCTCAAAAGAAGACATTCATACAGCCAACAGACACATGAAAAAATGCTCATCATGACTCACCATCAGAGAAATGCAAATCAAAACCACAATGAGATACCATCTCACACCAGTTAGAATGGCAATCATTAAAAAGTCAGGAAACGGCCGGGCGCGGTGGCTCAAGCCTATAATCCCAGCACTTTGGGAGGCCGAGACGGGCGGATCATGAGGTCAGGAGATCGAGACCATCCTGGCTAACACGGTGAAACCCCGTCTCTACTAAAAATACAAAAAAAAAAAAAAAAAAACTAGCGGGTGAGGTGGCGGGCACCTGTAGTCCCAGCTACTCGGGAGGCTGAGGCAGGAGAATGGCATAAACCCGGGAGGCGGAGCTTGCAGTGAGCTGAGATCTGGCCACTGCACTCCAGTCCGGGCGACAGAGCGAGACTCTGCCTCAAAAAAAGAAAAAAAAAAAAAAAAGTCAGGAAACAACAGGTGCTGGAGAGGATGTGGAGAAATAGGAACACTTTTACACTGTTGGTGGGATTGTAAACTAGTTCAACCATTATGGAAAACAGTATGGCGATTCCTCAAGGATCTAGAACTAGATGTACCATATGACCCAGCCATCCCATTACTGGGTATATACCCAAAGGATTATAAATCATGCTGCTATAAAGACACATGCACAGGTATGTTTATTGCGGCACTATTCACAATAGCAAAGACATGGAATCAACCCAAATGTCCATCTGTGACAGACTGGATTAAGAAAATGTGGCACATATACACCATGGAATACTATGCAGCCATAAAAAAGGATGAGTTTGTGTCCTTTGTAGGGACATGGATGCAGCTGGAAACCATCATTCTTAGCAAACTATCACAAGAAGAGAAAACCAAACACCGCATGTTCTCACTCATAGGTGGGAACTGAACAATGAGATCACTTGGACTCGGGAAGGGGAACATCACACACCGGGGCCTATCATGGGGAGGGGGGAAGGGGGAGGGATTGCACTGGGAGTTATACCTGATGTAAATGACAAGTTGATGGGTGCTGACGAGTTGATGGGTGCAGCACACCAATATGGCACAAGTATACATATGTAACAAACTTGCACGTTATGCACATATACCCTAGAACTTAAAGTATAATAATAAATTTTAAAAAATACAAAAAAAATAAAATAAAATAAAATAAAATAAATGGGCCTAATATACAGAGTAGGCTTCAGGTGATGACAGAGAGGAAGACGGCCAAACACATCTCATCCCTGGTTTGCACTTGGCACTGAAATACCAGCATCACTAATTTCTTCAGGATTCCAAACCCAGGGGTTGCAATGCTTCTTCAGAGGTGATGGAAATCCACCGAATCAATATCAAAGTGAGCTCCTTGGCACAAGACATTCTTTATGTTTCCAAGTAGAACACCTGATATAAAAGAATGTGGTACATATAACAGCTTTGAAGAGAAAAAAAAAACAAGGGGAGAGCAAAGTTTCTATCTGAAATTACTGGAGTGCCACAGAAGGCCTTGGACAGCTGCTTAGGTTCCTAAAATGGGGTCAAAGGTAGGGCACCAACATGCCTATCTGACATTGCAGTGTTATCCAGGGCTTCTTTTTTGTCATCATGGTCCACATAGAAATTGCTCATATATGAAAAGCACATTGGGATTGAAGAGATCAGTATTTCAGCATCCTTGCAGCATATGTGCTTTTGCATACTAGATAGAAATCTCTACTATAAGGATAAATTATGAGAAGCTTTTCTTTGGGCAGATGATAATGGCTTCTAAGGTGTGGTTGTTAAATATTGCGATGAACACCCTGCTGCTGGGTTGACATTAGGTGTGAACTCATTCAGTTGGAGGGCTTTCATCAGAAAAATTTCTCTATGACTTAATCCTGGTATCAGCATCTGCCTCCTCCTCCCAAGGGAGTGATAACAGTAGGAGCACAGTTCGAATAGGCAATAAAAACAATGGTTATATTGCTGCAGAGCCTTTTGTCATTGAAACCAACTACTAGAGCAGGCATCTTGGCAAGTCTAAGATCTTGGCCAAGACCCAGTGTGGATTTCAGAACTTTATTTTTACTACATAGATTCATTACATTCACTTAAGTTTGAAGGGAATTTATGGTTTCCCATTTTTCACAAATGTTTCCCCATTTATTTTTTACAATAACCATGTATGGTGACTATTATTATTTTATTATGTTGATTATATCCCATATGCATATTTTGAATTATTTTGATAAACTTCAGTTAAGTTCCTAATTGAATATATAACACCTGTGTTCAGCAGAACACTGTCCTATTTGCCTTGCACTGAAGATGTCACCATCCTAATTCCTAGAAACTGTGGATGTGTGAAGGTTTTGTGTGAGAAGGGAGTTAGGGTTGAAGATGGAATTGAGATTGCTAATAAGATGTTAATCCCCTAGGGAGTTTATCCCAGATTATTCACGTGGGACCACTATAAATGCAAATAATCTTAAAAGTGGAAGAGTGAGACAGAAGAGGTCAGAGTGATGCTATATGAGAAGGACCAGACTTGCTATTGCATGTTGTGAGCATGAAGGAATAGCACCAAGAGCCAAAGACTGGGCAGCCTCTAGAAGCTAAAAAAGGCAAGGAAGCAGATTATCCTGTGGGGGCCCCAGAAGAAAACATAGGTCTGCTGACATCTTTATTTTAGCTCAGTAAGACAAGTATTGGACTTCTAACCTGCAGAATTGTAGGGCAATAAATTTGCATTAAGCCACTAAATCAGAGAAAACTAAGAATTAGATTTTCCACACAAGTCAATGGTTTAGGTAATTAAAGTGCAATAGTTTGATTGACAGTTTTAATCTTTTAGATGTAAATCTCTTTTATATTTGTGCAATCCTCTATCACATTAAACGAGTATATTGATCAAAATTTGGCTTTCTTAACAAGTCTGGAACATAGTTATGAACACAAAGGCTTGGGGCTGCAGTAACACAGATGAGCTCTTGATCTGGGAAGAACTATTAACCATTACACCAAATGAGCCTTGTTCAGTTTTGAGAAAAATAATTGAGTCTTTTTCCTCCTTGTTATTTCTTGCTGCTAGCTATTTATGAGTTTCTACCCATTACCTCTTAATACTGCTTATGTTCATAATCAAACGTGCTAAAAAGTAGATTTACCATTACATTTAATTGAATTAAGACGAGATACTCTGTCTCCTATGTTTAAAAAATATCTTGGCTTTGCAGAGGATAAAACAGTATAAATGGAACACTTGTTAGTATATAAAAATATATTTAATATTTGCATTTATATATACATACACACACACAATAAATGGGAGACTAATACATGCATAATTTCTGTAGGCCATATTTGTGTCTGACCTAAAGGAGAAAATACTGTATTTTAAAAGAATAAGCCTGAGGTGAGGCCTGATGGGTGGTTCTCTCCTTCAATCTTCAGGTACATAAATTTTATGACTGGTATTATCCTGCCTTCTTGACAATTGTTTAATGTTAAAGATTTTTCAGATGAGTTTTGTGAGGAAGAAGTTACCAGGAATCTGTCAGAATAAGAGTCATATCCTAGTTCAAACTTCCTTTACTCAAATTCTCCTTTACTAAATTTATGGATTCCATGTGTCTGTGGAGTTTAATTGCACACCACATTCATATTTAATGATTTCACGCTCAATTCTTTTGAAGGCCAGCCCAGGCAGAGTGGATCCTGAACCTTGACTCAACATCTTGCAAATACAAATATTTGGGTAGCAAGTTGCTGGGAAGGTGGGAAACTAGGCAAGAGAGCACAGGCAGAGTACGTTAAATCTTGACTGCTAGGGAAAAAGAGAGTCCATCCAACAGACTGTCATCTTTGCCAAAGGTGTCTAATCTTTCCATGAAAGAGTTGGGTCATCCCTCTCTTCCTCAATGTTTTATGCTTTGTCTGCAGCAAATGTAATATTCTAAAAATATATCCATGCTTTCTATATAAATGTAGGATAAGTCTGTCTTTTTAAAATTGACAACACTAACTCCAGCAGGGCATGATGGTTCACACTTGTAATCCTAGCAATTTGGGAGGCCAAGGTGGAAGGATCACTTGAGGCCAGGAATTCAAGATCAGCTTGAAAAACATAGTAAGACCCCCATCTCTACAAAAAAAAAAAAAAATTAAGAAAATTAGCAGGGTGTGATAGCACACCTGTAGTCTCAGCTGCTTGGGAGGCTGAGGTGTGGGGGTGACTTGAGCCCAGAAGATTGAGTCTGCAGTGAGTCATGATAGTGCCACTGCACTCCAGCCTGGGTAACAGAGTAAGATCCTGTCTAAATAAATAAATAAATAAATAATAAAACTGACAATGCTAACCTGAAATTACCCAACATTACGAATGACTCTGAGTTTGCAATGGAAATCAAACCTATAGTCTGAAAGTGCATGGAAGCCCCTTGTATAGACAAATACTTTTCAAACTGGATTCCTTAAAATTCTAGGATTAAAAATTTTACCCAAACGAAATATAGTGTTTAGCTTAGAACATTATTTTATTGCCTCTGCAACCCCTCTGTATCTATATATTGGTTAATTTTATTGTTGTTGTTGTTGTTGAGATGGAGTCTTTCTCTGTCACCCAGGCTGGAGTGCAGTGGCGCCATCTTGGCTCATTGCAAGCTGTGCCTCCTGGGTTCATGCCATTCTCCTGCCTCAGCCTCCCAAGTATCTGGGATTACAGGCACCTGCCACCATGCCTGGCTAATTTTTTTGTATTTTAGTAGAGACGGGGTTTCACCATGTTAGCCAGGATGGTCTCAATCTCCTGACCTCGTGATCTGCCTGCCTCGGCCTCCCAAAGGGCTGGGATCACAGGCGTGAACCACTGCGCCTAGCCTATATTGATTAATTTTTTAGGGCACAAAAACAATGCTTTTATTCTAGAGTCTCCAAGTTTCAAAAACACTGATATTGAAATAACTGCTGGACTTACTTATTTGTTAAACCTGGCAAAGTAGGCATTTACAGAAATAACTTTTTGCCTCAGATTTCTCTAAAATGTACATGAACAGAAAAACCAAAAGAAAATACTGAACACTCTCCTTTCCCTAATCAAGACGGCCTAAGCATAAAAGGCTATCTGAGTCTCTGGATTTATTTTAAGCATTAATATTTAGAAGTAAAGAATGAAAGGAGGAAGAGAAAAAGAAAAAGCAGAAGAGGGAGAAAGATAGTAGTTCTTGAATGACCAGCTGGCTTTTTGCATAAGAGGCAGTGTAATATATACGTTAAAATATACATGTTAAGAGGAAGACTTTGGAGCCAAACTCTTAGGTTCAACACCATGGTTCTACCACCTATAAGTAGTCTTTGTTATGTTAGTTAGCTTGATAACCTTGGTCAAGTTAGTTTATATTTCTGTGTCTCAGTTTCCTTGTCTATCAGATGCAACTAATTATAACATACCTTTCACAGTTTTGTGAAAATTCAATGAGTTAATACATACAAGGTCCTATTATTACAAATAGCAGCTTAAAACAACACTCATGTATTATCTGTTTCTGTAGATCAGAAATCTGCGCATGGCATTGTTCAGTTGGTTCTCTGTTTAGAGTTTCACAAGACACAAATCAAGGTGTTGGCAGGACTGCAATCCTGTCTAGAAGCTCTGCAGATGAATCATTTTTCAAGCCCATTCAGGTTGTTGGCAGAAATCAGTTCCATGCAGTTGGAGGACTCAGGTCTTTGTGTCCTTGCTGGCTGTCTGCCAGGGGCCATTCTCAGTGTCCAGAGGCCACCTGTATTCCTTGGTTAGTGCCCCCATGATCTTCAAAGCCAGTAATGACAGGTCAAGTTTTTCTTATGCTTCCAATTTCTCTGACCTCCTCTCCTTCATGAATGTTTTTTTTTTTCTCTCTCTCTCTCTCTCACTCTTCTACCTTCCTTTTTTGATCGTATGGTCTCATGTAATAACATAGGACCTACCTGGATAATCCAGGACGCTCTCCCTATTTTAAGGTCACCTGCCTTAATTCCATCAGCAAAATCACTTCACAGTAGTAACTAGTTTAGTGTTTGATTAAAGACAAATTCAGCCTAATGGTGAATTAATTACTGTTTAAGAGAAAGCTTTAATGGACCTTTGTCGTTTTATGACAATAGGCCCATGTCTTAATGTGGAACTGGAGTCACTGAGATAAAGAATTGATTTTTCCACATCATAAAGTAACGAAAATATTTTATTTTCCCTTAGCTGATTAAAGAAAGGAGAAATTTTAAGACTCTGGAATTAAGAGAAGATAACAGACAAGAGAAAGCCTTAAGATAGAGTGGCAGTGGGGTCTTCAACACCAAGGAAGAAGGAAGTCCATGAGAAAATCCCTATGGCAGAGATGGCCAGGGAACTTTAAGAAATGTCAAGGCCAATGAATACTTTTACACTGTTGGTGGGAATGTAAATTAGTTCAACCATTGTGGAAGACAGTGTGGCATTTCCTCAAGGATCTAGGACCAGAAAGACCATCTGACCCAGGAATCCCACTACTGAGTATATACCCAAAGGAATATAAATCATTCTATTATAAAGATACATGCACATGTTTGTGTATTGCAGCACTATTCACAATAACAAAGACATGAAATCAACTCAAATGCCCATCAATGATAGACTTGATAAAGAAACTGTGGTACACATACACCATGGAATACTATGCAGTCATAAAAAGGAATGAGATCATGTCCATTGCAAGGTCATGGATGACGCTGGAAGTCATCATCCTCAGCAAACTAACACAGGAACAGAAAATCAAACATTACATGTTCTTACTCATACGTGGGAGCTGAACAATGAGAATACATGGACACAGGGAGGGGAGCAACACACACTGGGGCCTGTTGTGGGGGCAGGGGAGGGAGAGCATCAGGACAAACAGCTAATGCATGTGGGGCTTAATACCTAGGTGATGGGTTGATGGGTGCAGCAAACCACCATGGCACAAGTTTACCTATGTAACAAACCTGGACATCCTGCACAAGTATCCCAGAACTTAAAATTTAAAAAAATAAAAATAAAACCATGATGATAAGCCCCCCCCCCGCAAAAAAAAATAGACATTTGAAGGCTGATTTGTAATTTTTAGCAATGACCAATTCTGTGTTTTCCCACTGCAAATTCCCAAACTTTCAGTTAAATGCATTGCTCACAATTTACATTAATGGTGCTTTGGATAAAGCAGGAGCAATAATGGTATCTGCAGTTGGAGCAGAACAGTGGGGAGAAGTGAGAGACATCTAAAGAGGAGAGGGAGTGAGTCAGGAGAGAGCATTTAGAGGAAGCAATGATTCAGAGCTGCATATCACCAGATGGATGTAATACCCAGCTTCATTATCCCTCAGAAATATTGCAAAGGGCACTAGACTCTTCATGTCAGTGAAATGAGGAATACAATCAGTTTCATTCTTACAAGAAACATTTACTGAGCACCACTCTGTGCCAGGCATGTTCCCAGGCACTGGAAATACTGCACTGAATGAAGCAGATAAGGAGCTGCTCTCATAAATCTTGCATTCTAGTGGGAGGAGACAGACGAGAAATAAACAAGATAATTTAAGAGAATGACACATGGTTCAAAGTAGAAAAAAAAAGAGAGATAAATAGAATGTAATTAGGAAAGCTTTTTATTTAATATGATCAAGTAAAGTACATCTAAGCTTCCTCCTTCCTAAAGTTTAAATTTCAATAATTGTGATAATGTTTAAATATGTTCATAAATTCTTCTACATTCCTCCCTCCAAAAGATAGAAACTAATTCTCTTCCTTTTAGTGTGGGAAGGACTTCCTAATTCACTTCTAATGGAGTGACTATAGTGAAAGCATGACTAGGTCATAAAAGGCATTGTGGCTTCTTGTCTAACTCTGATTATTCACTCTGGGGGACACTTAGCTATCATGTTGGGAAGACGCTCAGACAACTTTGAAGAGAAGACTTGTAGTAAGAAACTAAGACCTTTTGCCAAAATTGAGCAAAACTGAAGCCTCCAGCCGACAGCCGCATATGTGATCCATGTTGGAGGTAGATCTTTCAGCCCCAGTCAAGCCTTCAGATGCCTGCAACCCTCACTGACATCTTGACTTTGCCTTCATGAGAGACCTCAAGCCAGAATCACTCAACAAAGTTGTTCCCAAATTTCTGATACCCACCCCTGCCAAAATACAAAATAAAATTTATTATGTCACACTATTAGATTTTGAATAATTTGTCACACAGTAATAGATAACATGCACTGATATGTGGAATACATGGACAAAAGTCAATTTCCAAGCATAAGGAAAGGCAAGTTCAAAGGCTCTTGAAATCGCTACAAGTTTAGCAAGTTTGAGACATTGAAATGAAGCCTAGAGGTGGAGGAAAAGATGTCGAGTCAGGCTAGGCAGAAGGGTTGTGGTGAAGAGCTTGGGTTTTATTCTAAGAGAAGAGAATGGACGTAATTAAGAGGAGAAACAATGTGATCGAAGAGCAAGGATTACTTAACTACTGTGTTAAAAATAGACTGAGTGGAGGCAAGAGGGTGGCAAGAGCGGACAAGAGGAGATCATGAGGAAGGATGCTGTGTCAGAGAGGACTTAGAGGAAACGATAATTCAGAGCTGTGTATCATCAGATGAATGTAATACCTAGCCTGATTATCCCTCAGAAATATTGCAAAGGGCTTAAAGGAAAGTCTGTCTCCTTCCACTAGAGTGTAAGCTTTGTCAGAGCAGCTCCTAATCTGACTCATTGAATGCAGTATTTCCACTGAGATGGTAGCAGTAGAATTGGAAAGAAGGGGAGGGAATCAGGATATACTTCGGAGGCAGAACATTTGGTTCATATATTAAAGGAAACGGTTATGACAGTATGTTGGCATAATATTCAGGTTATTTAAGTAATCTAATAGGAGAGCTATAAGCTGATATAAGTCACAGTAACACAAGGCAAATGACCCATAGAAGAGGTAGATATAGTGTAGAGATACGGGGCTTTCTAATCTTGGCCACATTTGAACCAAGACTGTTTGTCTGGCCTTAGTATCAGAAGCTTAAAATCAGGTCCCAGACAAAGCTGAGGGAAGCTCAATTTCCTCGTTACTCAGTCTCTCAGGATTTCCTTTCTCCTACTGTCCTAAGTACTGGCCTCTAACTCTGGAGTGACCTCTTAGGCAGGACAGGTTGAGGTACATCTCTGCCTTTTCTAGGCTCAGTCATGTACACTTAGAATTTGTGAATTTTTCTAGAAAAACTTGGAAAGATCATAGGATGATTTACAAATGAATCTTGAATTAATTTATCCTGGGCTTAAAAATGTGAAATGATGTGACTGGTTACGGTGGCTCACGCCTGTAATCCCAGCACTTTGGGAGGCCAAGGTGGGCGGATCACAAGGTCAGGAGACCGAGACCATCCTGGCTAACAAGGTGAAACCCCGTCTCTACTAAAAATACAAAAAATTAGCCAGGCGTGGTGGTGGGCACCTATAATCCCAGCTACTTGGGAGGCTGAGGCAGGAGAATGGCGTGAACCCTGGAGGTGGAACTTTCAGTGAGCCGAGATCATGCCACTGCACTCCAGCTTGGGTGACAGAGCAAGACTTGGTCTCAAAAAACAAAACAAAACAAAAGCATTGAAATGATGCAATCTTAAACCTAAGAAAATCTGAAAAACATATAAGATGTTGTTCACTTAAGCAAAACACATTACATGCATTGGTTTTCAATTTATTTCAGAGTTTTAATTCTTTGAATCAGGAAAGGATCCAGGTATTGAGATAATACAACAAGATACTTTGACCTAGACATCTGGCTACAAATATCAGATGCCAAGTTTTCTGAATTCAAGTGACATTTTTCAATCAAATGCTAACATTTATCATTCAAATACAATTTTCATTTTTAAGATGGGAATGCCTATATATGACGTGCGAAATTTTCTTTAAACAAATTCTTCATTTACATCTAGAAATTCCTTGACTTCTATATGAAGCCAGGACTGCTTGTTTGTCTTTTTATTCCCTTGAATGTCACAGTTTCAGGCCCAACTTCTAGGATGATAAGGAACCTAATTGAAGTAGATAGGTCACCTTTTTTCACTGTATTAAGAACATGAAACCAATTGGTAACATTTGTAATTTTTATACATTAAAATTATTCTACCTAATAGCCAGAAAAAAATATAGTTTTGTGGTTTTTTTTTTTTTAACTTCTACAAATGACAATAGTAGAAAGTGGTCCTAAGAGAGAAAACTTGGATGTCCTTTCTAAATGTCTTTCAAATAAGCTTAGATTGATTTTTTAAAACATAAACAAAAATCAAATATTTTGCCCTACAGCAGGACTCCTCAACAAATTGATATTCACAGAGAGTGCTTTGCTGTGCTCTGAGAATTTTAAATAAGTAATTAACTTAGTGAAGTCAGTATACATGTGGAAAATAACAACCAATGTCCAGAATGTAATTCAAATACTGAGCACCTGTTGACTGAGTTGTTTCTAAGCCTCTTCACCAGAAAAGCTCAATTTTGGCAGCACATTAGAATCACCTTGGAGCTTTGAAATATACTGAATCCTGGGACATAACCCAGACCAATTAAAGCAGAATCTTTGGAGGAAGAACCCGGTAATCCTTGCTCTTGTGGCTCTCCAAGTGATCTTTAGGGGCAGCCAAGACTGAACCACTGCTGCGTGCATGATCAATGAAATTATTTGTTACCATCAGGATTACTTAATGGTCTTCTGAATTTACATGAATCTTTTAGAGAACTGGAATTTACAACTCTCTATGTGAGAAGGTCAATCTGTAAAGGGCAGAAGAAGTTGGTTCCACACATGCTTACTGTCAGTAATCAGGTGTGTGCCACGTGATTGCTTTGAAGACCTGAACAAGAACGACTCACCACTGCCTGAGCAAAGCTGATTCTCAACAGGTCAAAATTGCTTAGTTATTATATCGTACCTCTTAAATAAAAATAAGGAAGGACGTTGTCTTTCTAAGGACAAGGAAGGAGGAAGCTTCCTTCACCTGTTCCACCATGTGCCAAGACACCTTTGAATCACAGTAAGTGGGTGAATAAACACCAGACACTCAGGAACTTGGCTTCCATAAAAATCTTGAGGCTTCTGTAAACTTGTAATCAAGAGACAATAGGGGGAGAATGGGATTGTTTCTAAATTGGGGAGGGGGAGGATCCAATCCCAATAGGAAAATGCCTTCGATCCATCTCTCTCTCTCTCTCTCTCTCTCTCTCACCTATTTACATCTGAATACATATGGATAAGAGATGAAAGCCTCATTTCCAAAGGAATACTTAAAAAGTATCTGAGGATAAAAGTCACAACCCCATTTCCTGTTTTTCTACAGAAATCCAAATTATGCTATGCTAATTGAGTAAATACAGGTTAATTTAACAAATGAACAAGGGAATGTTACCTCCCCCTACACCAGCAATGATTATATCTTTTGGTCTCTGCTCTATAACTACCCAACGTCTTCAAAATTATCATTCAGGGAGCACAGGTTAGTAGAGGGTTTTGCGTGACTGAAACTGGTAAACATCTGGGCATCCAGGTGCTTGACATTTAAATTCTCTGGCACAGAAGTGTTCCTTCATTATATGAAACTGTCACATTATTATTTTGCCTAATGATACCATCATTATCATATTCACTTGAGTGACAAAATGCCAAATTCATGCCTGTCAATTTTTTGCTGTGTCTTTCCAAATCAAAGAGCTTTTTCTTTTAAAAATCTATCAAATTAGCACAGTAGGCTCAGACAGCAGACAGTGGAGTTTCAGTAATGATATTCAAAAATTATATGCCATTTTAGTCCACCCCAAAAGTGTATGCATTAAGTTTAGTATTGGCAAGATTTAGCCATTTAAAGTGGAATTGTTCTGAATTTAATTATGTGTATCAAGGCAAATATTTAAGCGTGGGAATTTCCATCACAAAAACTGATAAGAAAAATAAGAAATTTAGAGAAGAATAAAAAGAAATATTCTTATTTTATTAAGCTGCTAATCCATATAATTCCAATTTATTTGAATGCATTAAATGAATGTGTTTGATTTTCATGTATTTAAAAATGGTGTTCTGTCTGCACATATATTAAAGCAAGTATAATTAGTGGGAATCACATGAAAAATTGTTATAGATGTTGAAAAGTCTCTTATAATTTAACAAATGATTTGGGAGACAGTAAAAAAAGCAAATCTAAAGGCAAGATACTTTAGTTGTTAGGGGTTTGGAGTCTAGATTCAAATAACATTAGTTTAAATCTTGGCTTCTACTTACACATGAACTTGACAAGTTTCTTAGCCATTCAAAGCCTTACTTCAATCCCATCTAATTCATACATTTGTTGTGAGGCTAGAAATAGACAATGTGTGTAGCACATAGTAAGTGCTCAATACTGGTTAGCTAGTAATAACAGGGATTATTATATATTATATTATACATTACATTTTCTTGTATGATACTATATTGTTATACTATAAAGTAACTGTTTCCAGTTATAAGACTGGTAGGTAAGAGGAATGAGTAGACAAAAGCTACCTAGATTTCAGTTAACATTTGGCAGATATTTTAATAATATTTATGTGAATAAACCAAAATTTTCAGGATAGTACAGCATGGTGAACTTACAACTAGATTATTAACTCTTAAATAACTAATTAACATCAATGAAACTGACGTTACTAGATAGGCTCTGCTTCAGCTCAACGGAAGATACTATCCAACCACCCATCCAGACACAAGTAGAAACCTCTTGGGCCACTGAGTTGCTTCCCATTTTTTCACCACTTCTCTCCCCCAGCCATTAACTCAGAACATTTTATTGGTTATATGTCTTCAAAAACCTCTCTGAAATCTTCCTTGTTCCTTTATTCTCCTCTCCTGCCATAGTGCCACATTTGCATCTCCTGCCTCAGTCTCTGCTCTTCCCCCATTCTCATGCTCAAGTAATCTCACATTTCTGACTGAGGAACTCTCTAACTTTCCTAACACAGTTGCCTCTCAGTCTTCTCTTCAGTCCATAGAAAGCCTTTATCTTTTCCCCAATTACAGATGGCTGACAAATATAATTCTAGCACAAGAATTAATTAAATGATATTTTGATCATAGTTTTACTGAATTCCAAGATTATTAATTTTCTGCTTCCTGGTTAAATGTAGTATATGTTGTTAAATCCTATCATTTTCCCCAAATCTAACAGAACAAACAACATATATGGGGAAGCCCTAGCTGCTAATGATTCCATAGCTCACTGTGAGTTATCACAGTGACACATATTACACCATCATGAAAACAAATGCACTGGGTTATTGCTATATATGCAAGAGGAGATTGCAAGACTGATGAAGACTAAGGTAGATGCCATGTCAGTTAAAAGCCTCATTGTAGGATCTGACTGCCTCATTCAAATCTGTTATCTGTGGAACTCTTGGGAAAGTTATTCACTGTTTTTACTAGAGAGACTGTGGGAGCATCCATGTAAAATGGTTAGCAGAGTGTGTGATTTTTTTATTTTTATTTTTATTTTTTTGAGACTGAGTCTCACTCTGTAGTCCAGGCTGGAGTACAGTGGCATGATCTCGGCTCACTGAAAGCTCCACCTCCCTGGTTCATGCCATTCTCCTGTCTCAGCCTCCCGAGTAGCTGGGACTACAGGTGCCCACCACAACGCCCGGCTAATTTTTTCTTTTTTTGTATTTTTAGTAGAGATGGGGTTTCACCTTGTTAGCCAGGATGGTCTTGATCTCCTGACCTTGTGATCCACCCACCTTGGCCTCCCAAAGTGCTGGGATTACAGGCATGAGCCACCATGCCCGGCCAGTGCTTGTTATATTTTTAGCATCCTATAACTGGTAGATCAAAATGATGATCTTGTTCTGTGTCTCTGGGAGTGTGTGTTTGTGTGTGTACACTTTAATCTCCCCTTCAATTGATCTCCAAATCAATTGCAAAGAAAAGATAAAACAAAAGAGGAGACAGGTACTTTTAAAGGGGTAGGATGTTACATATAAAGGCTTATAAAACCTAATTGCTATTATGAAGACTTCCTGAAAATTTCCATAGTTTATATTTATCCATTAACTTAAAATATTTTTAACAAATATTTATGGAGTATTTATTACATCTGCTGTCCCATGCAATGAGATGCTTCAGTGAGCAAAGCAGAGTTCTTTTCCTGGCCTGTATCTTAGAAGAGGAAGATGAGCAATAAATAAAGCAGCAAATATACAGTGTACCAGATGTGATACATGTAACAGAGAAAAGTAAAATAAAAGGCACGAGAAGTGTGGAATTTATTATTATTATTATTTTATGAAGACTGTGGGTCTCCTGCCTGGCTGACCTTCATTAGTTCCATAAGAGGATCATATTAATCTGCAGATAACTGGATATTTCAAAACAATCAGCTGAGACTGAGCTTAAAAAAAAAAAAAAAGGATGAGGCTGTCAGGGGGTGCACAGAGCATACCCACAATTTTTTTGCATGAGGAAATTCTGAAAGTATAGCACTGTACAGATGTAATATGAAGAGATGCTAAAGAATATCAAAATAATAGAGCTAGACAGGAATTTAGAGATGTAAATTGAATACTGTAATCTAGGACTTCCTAATACAAAGTTACTTTTCTAGTTAGAAGATCTGAAAAGACAGAATAAGCAAAAGCCAACTTCAAGTTAGCATCATAATAGATATTTGAGAATTGCATTAGGTAACTATATGAAAGAATTCCTTTATTTTATATAGACTGATCTGATAAAGTCTTACTGTTAAGGTCTGTCTTAGTTTGTTTTCTGTTGCTTAAAACAGAATACCTGAAACAGTATTTTGTAAATAAAAAGAACTTATTTCTTACAGTTATGGAGACTGAGAAGTCTAACATCAAGGGGTCACATCTTGTGAGAGCCTTCTTGATGGAGGGGACTCTACAGAGACCCAAGGCCTCACAGGACATTTCATGGTAAGGCGGATAAGTGTGCTAACATTCTAACTCAGGACTCTACCTTTTCTTATAAAGACTCTACCTTTTCTTATAAAGATCCCTGAAAAGTTCCAGCATATTTTGCGAGTACTCAACACCAACATCGATGGGCGGCGGAAAATAGCCTTTGCCATCACTGCCATTAAGGGTGTGGGCCGAAGATATGCTCATGTGGTGTTGAGGAAAGCAGACATTGACCTCACCAAGAGGGCGGGAGAACTCACTGAGGATGAGGTGGAATGTGTGATCACCATTATGCAGAATCCACGCCAGTACAAGATCCCAGACTGGTTCTTGAACAGACAGAAGGATGTAAAGGATGGAAAATATAGCCAGGTCCTAGCCAATGGTCTGGACAACAAGCTCCGTGAAGACCTGGAGCAACTGAAGAAGATTCGGGCCCATAGAGGGCTGCGCCACTTCTGGGGCCTTCGTGTCCGAGGCCAGCACACCAAGACCACTGGCCGCCGTGGCCGCACCGTGGGTGTGTCCAAGAAGAAATAAGTTTGTAGGCCTTGTCTGTTAATAAATAGTTTATATACCAAAAAAAAAAAAAAAAAAAAGACTCCAGTTCCACTCCCATGATAACCCATTATTCCATCAACCCATTAATTCATTAATTCATGAATGATTTAATCCACTCATGAGGGCAGAGTCCTCATGATCCAACCACCTCTTAAAGGCCCCACCTCTCAATACTGCCATATTGGGGATTAACTTTCAACATGAGTTTTGAGGAGGACATTTAAATCATAGCATCCTGCTCCTAGCCCCCCAAAACTCAAAATTTCCTCATATACAAATACATTCATTCTATTGCCATAGTCATAGAGTTTCAATTCATTCCAGCAACAACTCAAAAGTCCAAAATCCAGAGTCCCATCTATGAGCCCAAACATTACAAAAAAATTATCAACTTTCAAGATACAATGGTGGTATACAGGCAAGAGGTAAGACATACCCATTCAAAAGGAGAGACATAGGACAACAGAAAAGGTAACATACCCAAGCAAGTCCAAACCCCAGCAGGGCAGGCATTACATTTAAAGCTAGAGAATAATCATTTTTTACTTTATGTGCCACCTCCTGGACATATTGGAGTTGGTGTTGTGCCCCCAGGGCCTCTGGCAGCACAGCTATTATGGCTTTGCTAAGTGAAGCCCACATGACTGATCCCATGAGCTAGAGTTAAGTACCTGAAATTTTCCTAGGCAGGCATTGCACGCTGCCTATGAGTTCACAGATTTGGGGTCCCAGTGGCAGTCCCACTCCTATAGCTGTACTAGGCATTGCCCTAGTGGGGACTCGGCAATGGCCTCATTTCCACAGCTCTGCTAGGAACTGCCCAGGTTAGGACTATGTGGCAGCTTCGACCCCACATTTCTGCTTGGCATTACTGTAGTAGGGGCTCTCTTCAGTGGCTCTGCTTCTGCAACAAGTCTGCCTGGGACCCCAGGCTTTCCATGATATTTTGAAACCTGGGTGGAGGCTGCCACACCTCCATAGCTCTTGCTTTCTGTAAGCCTGCAGACTTGGGACTACATGTACATTATCAAGGTTCATAATTTGTACTTTCTGGAGCTGTACCTGGGGCCCCTTGAACCACAGCTGGGATGGCCACAGAGCACTGTGGTGGGTTTCAGTGAGAAGGGTCTCAAGATGATCTTGGGCAGTGAGGTCATTGACAGCACTCCAGGCCTGTTTCTTGAAATCGTTCTGCTCCCCCTTGACCTCTGGGCTTAATGATAGGAGGGGCAGCCTCAAAGATTCCTGAAATGCCTTTGTGGTATTTCTTCTGTTGTCTTGAAGGCCATCACCTGGCTCCCTTCTTTCCATGCTGATCTCTTTAGCAAATAGTCACGGGACTACATACACCTTTAGTTTCCTCTCCTGAACACACTTCTTCACTCTTCATGTGGCAAGGCTTAGTTTGCCAAATCTTTCCGCTTTGCTTCCATTTTAAGTATAAGCTCTGCCTTTAAATTATTCCTTTGGACACAGTTCAACCA
Organism: Trachypithecus francoisi; assembly: GCF_009764315.1. Classification (NCBI taxonomy): domain Eukaryota; kingdom Metazoa; phylum Chordata; class Mammalia; order Primates; family Cercopithecidae; genus Trachypithecus; species Trachypithecus francoisi. Next base: position 35,884,820 of record NW_022681469.1, read on the forward strand.
ATTTATTTGCCAGTTTACAACAAGGATAGCCTTTGCTCCAGTTTTCAATATCTTGTTCTTCACTTCCATCTGAAACCTCCTTAGAATGGCTTTTACTGTCCATATTTCTATTAGCATTCTAGTCATGACCACTTAACAAATATCTAAGAAGTTTCAAACTTTCCCCAGTCTTGTCTAAGCCCTCACGATAATCTAGGCCTTTTCTAGCCTGCTCCTCCAAATTCTTTCAGCCTCTGCTTGTTGCCCAGTTCTGAAGCCACGTCTACATCTTCAGATATTTGTTATCAAAAGCCCACTTCTGGTACCAATGTTCTATCTTAATCTGTTTCTCTGTTGCTTATAGCAGAATACATAAAATTGGGTAATTTATAAAGAAAAGGAACTTATTTCTTATAGGTATGGAGGCTGAGAAGTCCAAGATCAAGTGGCCACATCTCATGAGAGCCTTCTTGCTGGTGGGGACTCTCTACAGAGTCCCAAGGTGGCTCAAGGTATCACACACCAAGGGGGCTGACTGTGCTAGCATGCTAGCTCAGGTCTCTTTACCTTTTCATATAAAGCCTCCAGTTCCACTCCCATGATAATCCATTAACCAATTAATTCCTTAATCCATTAATCCATACATTGATTAATCTATTCATGAGGACAGAGCCCTCATGATCCAATTACCTTTTAAAGGCTCCACCTCTCAATACTGCCACACTGGGGATTAATTTTAAATGAAAAACCATAGTACAGTGTCCAATGAGGAGGTAACAGGGGGAGAGAATGAAGATATCTGTAGAAATATAATTCCAGGCAGAGGGAGCAGCAAGTGCAATGTCACAAAGACCAGAACATATTTGGATTGTTTGGTGAACAGGATGAAAGCCCATGAAGAAGATAAAATCTGAATAGTGAGGTTCTGAGGTGGCCAGAACACTAATATAAAGACTTTGGCTTTTATTCTGAGTGAGAGTGGGAAGCCAATGGTAGGTTTTTGAGTGGAGGAGTGACAGGTTCTGACAAATGTTTTAAAAGTGTCTCTCCAGTCACACTGTAAAGAATAGGCTGAAGGGAGTTGGAGGTCCGGGCAAGAGTAGAAACAGAAAGCCTCTAAGGAGGTAATTGCAAAACTCCAGTCACAGTTGAAGGTGGTTTGGACCAACATGAGGACTACACAAGTGGTGAAAAGTGGTCAGATTCTGGATCTGAAGGTAGAGCTGACAGGTTTTACTGATGGATTAGCATATGACAGATTACAAAACATGGTTTTGTACATTAATGTACTGTTTCATTTAACTCTCCCAACAATGGTAAGTAGTGGTTGTGGCACTTACTTCATAAGAGGAAGAACTGGTGATCTAAGATCCTAGTGTGGGTATAGAGTCTAATTGCCTTAACAGGGTAGGCGTGGGGCCTCACAGCTGGCTGTCATTATTCCCAGCTGTCTCCTCCTATTAGGAGCCTCTCTCTCCAAGAGTTCTTTTAAATCCATTTTTATCCCATGCAACAGCTTTCTAAGGTCATAACAAATATCTTAGTTCAACTCACAGTGACTTCATATTATATACCCATTCCATTATCATTTGAGGAATTTTCTAGACTTCTTACACAGTAACTTCACAGTGTCCTGGGGAGACAATTCAAACTGCTTGAGATGGCTCCCCAGCCTTTTCCTCATTTAGTGACAGGCAATTTCTGCAGTTTCATTTCTGGCTAGACTTCCTAACTTTACCAGACACCTGTAACAAACACACAAATTTGTTATACTCACAAATTTGCCTTAACCTTATTAGGTGTATGTTTCAGGTTAACACAAAAACTCAAGTATATATCTTCTGATCTGGAAAAATAAAAAGAACAAAATATGGCAATGGACCAAAACGGAAATTACCAATTCGTTCTCTCAGAAAATGGCTATTAAAAACTCAGATATACCAAAAATGTCCTTTTTGATGTTGTCTTTGTCTTCTCAATATAAAAGAACTTTTGCTTTGTATATTTAAAGCATCTCTAGAACAGGGATGGTGGGGAAGAGACATGGAGTCAGAGATTTTTCCTTGAGCATAATTAAACAGCATGATGTTGATTTTTCCCCTCACTCTCATGGTTGAGGAATAATGAAAATTAACAGCATTTTTATTAAGATCAAACATAAAATGATTCCAACTTAGTACCTTATAAAAGTCAAGTTTATTTCCATCCCTGGGATAAACAGGCCCTCAAAGTCCTGTGAATGAAAACTCAGATATGATCTTTGGCAATTTTGTTCACTTTAGCCCCTACTTGCTCTTTCATAAAAGCAAAGTACACTATGGGAGGGGTAATTGTTTTGTCTCCAGACACCCTTTCAGCTCTTTCTGTGATTCTGAAGCTCTAGTGCACCATGAAGGGAGCCCCAGAAAGTTACTCTCAGGCTTGGATTTTGGCATGCAGGAAACCATTCTCCCTGAACTCTCTTGGCACCAATATAAGGCAATTTGGGTGGATTGATTTCATCAGGAATTAGGCTATAATATATTTTAGTATCTGTACCCCCAGGGAGAGTAGGAGAATGTCTCAGCTCATGATGATTATTATCTATGTGGATGATTCTCCATTTTTTTCTTTTCCTCTTCTGTAAAATAATGAGTCTGAGTGGTTGGCTTGAAATTACATGGAAGGATTGCACACAGGCTTCTTGATCACTCAGGTCTTGATGTGGTTCCTAAGCAAAATTAAATAGACTGTTGCTCTAGTACTCTGTTTTTGTTAGTCTATACACATATAAGTCACTTTTGAAAAATTAAGTCTACATTAGAATCAACCAGTGAAAAATGTTTTAATCTCAGTGGTTCTATAATAATGATTCTAAAAGGAAAATACAACTGTGACCTTCTGGGACAAATCCAATAGAGTACTAATATTAAAATGTATAAAATTAATAGATTATGGAGACATGGTCAGTGAATTATTGAATAAAACAACTATTTCTTACTCTATAGTAATCATTTGCTATAGACTCCACTTATTTGTTTCTCTGTTAACAGTCTCATGAAAATGTAAACATTCCTGAGTTAGGTAAACATATTAGGTTATTATCAACCACAGTAATTGTGGTAGGTTAAATTATGTTCAAAAATATTTACATACTGGGGTTGGCATGTGATTTCCTTAAGACTCATGGTGGGCAGGATATAATCCCTTGACTTTGGGCTCAGCTTTGTGCCCTTGATTTGGCCAGAGGAACGTTAAGAGATGTGAAATGTGATTGCATGATTGGCCTTGATCTCTTACATTGCCATACTTTCCCAAGGAAGCTGCTGTCCCTTCAGTCTTGACTCCATAATGACATAAATGCAGAATACCAGAGCTCAAGCAGCATAATGTCTGGTCTAGGCCAGTCTATCTTCAGCTGACCAGTATACACGTCAGCATCTGTTTTAAGTCAATATGTTTCTGACTAGTTTTTATATAATAGCTAATAAAATAGGCACTTATTGGTTAAAGGTGCTATATATTCATTTCTCATTTAATTCTTAACTCCCTCCTTTGGGCTAGCTATTAATATGCACATTTTAATGGAAGATATAGGTAATGTCAGAACCCACATGTGAATACTGCCTTTTATGACTCCCAAGCCAACACTCTTAAATCATTTCAAGAGCACGATTTTAGTATAAAAGTATTCATTAAAATTAATAGGAAGTTTGAAACTGGCTCCAGTATTCATGGCTGGCCTTTTACCATCCTTTGGATTTCAAAAAGGTTTATCTGACTTCCTTGAAGCGCCCTTCTATTATTTTCACTCTTGCCTCCTTGTATGTTTCTTCAGAGCATTACCACAGTTTATAATTATTTTATTTATTTGTTTTCTGTGTATATCCCTTACCAAATGCAATTCCTCTAGAGTAGGGGTATGTTTGCTTACTGTTTTATCCTAAACATCTAGCACAGTGTCTGGCACATACTAGGTTCTCAATAAAGATTTGTAGAATGAATACATGAACAAATGAGTGAGAAGGACAGGGATGTAAAGAATAGGCTGGTGAGTGGGGACAGCAAACCTATGCTGGAATTGGTGAAAGAGAACTCGAGCAGCTAGAGTTAGAGTCAGGGTTTGAGGAGCCCACAGCGTATGAGTGAGGGCTGCAGACATAATGGGAGGAAAGTCAGAGGTAAACTTTGCCCACTTCACAACTATAAATGGAGCTTGCCTAGGGTGCTCAAGGGTTTTTATTTTCTTGAGAAACATAAGGCCAAAATATATTCAATAGAAAACACATACTAGTATAGTTATGGAGCCTTTTTGATTTGAAATCTATCTTTTTTTTTTTTTTTTTAGGGTTAGAAAAAAATGTTAACAAAAGAAACAAAAAGGCAAAGAAATCTCACAGTAACTCATGCAAAGGGAGCAGAGGGTTACCCCAAACAAGACCTCCAGTGAACTGTTTTCTCTGTCTGCTGCATTCATACAGCATCCTCAAGAATCTCAGGAAAGGAGGTCAGGCTGGAGGCTAGAACATTAATGAGCCTCATTGGTAATTTTCCATGGTGAAGAAATAATGAATATATCTTACAGGTGAGAAATCCAAAAAGGTCTTAACAAGATGAAATTGTGACTAGGTTCTGGGAGAGCTGGTTTCATGCTGGAGTAGTGCAATAGCTTTAGGAATTTTTTTTTTTTCTTTTTTTGAGACGGAGTTTCGCTCTTGTTGCCCAGGCTGGAGTGCAATGGCGTGATCTTGGCTCATGGTCACCTCCGCCTCCCGGATTCAAGTGATTCTCCTGCCTCAGCCTCCCGAGTAGCTGGGATTACAGGCATGTGCCACCATATCCAGATAATTTTTTTTTTTTTTGTATTTTTAGTAGAGACAGGGTTTCTCCACGTTGGTCAGGTTGGTCTCAAACTCCCAACCTCAGGTGATCTGCCTGCCTCAGCCTCCCAAAGTGCTGGGATTACAGGTGTGAGCCACCATGCCCAGCCTAGGATAGACTTTTAAATCTGACTGTTAAGGATATAAAAACACAGATACTCAAATATTACTTTTTAAACTAAACCTTGCTTCTTGATATGGTTTGGCTGTGTCCCCACCCACATCTCATCTTGAATTATAGTTCCCATAATCCCCCATGTCATGGGAGGGACCCGGTGGAAGGTAACTGAATCATGGGGGCGGTTACCCTCATGCTGTTCTCGTGATAGTGAGTGAATTTTCATGAGAGCTGATGGTTTTATAAGGAGCTTTTTCCCCTTTTGCTCAGTACTTCTCTTTCCTGTCATCATGTGAAAGACATATTTGCTTTCCCTTCTGCCACGATTGTACGTTTCCTAACACTTCCCCAGCCATGTGAGTCAACTAAACCTCTTTCCTTTATAATTTACACATAATTTTATAATTGCACATAAACATGTAGCAAACTGAGAAGAAAAAATTCACCGTGGGTCTGACAAGTAGAGGAAGGCTCCAAGTGTGGATTCTTCCACTGGCATGTGCCACCATGAGCAGTCCTTTATAACAGTGTGAGAATGGACTAATATACTTCTATCACCTAGACATATAAGTCATGAATTGTTAAGTCCAATACATTGCAGGTATGATATGTAAGGATACTAGCTAAGAACAACTGTTTCTTCCTTTTTTCTTCTCCGGATACAAGTTGGTATTTCTTGAATCAGCTAACTTCTTGATTGGTCCAACAGATGTTATTGAGCTCCTACTATCTTAGGCACTAAAATATATGGTGGTGATTAAAGAGGTAAAGATTCCCAACCTTATGCCATGATATCCTGCAATATAAGATTGGAGTATGATGATTTAAAAAGAAATAAAGAAAAACAAATATTTTAGAATGTGCTTATGACTATTTTTAAGCATAGGTAATTCATGGTATGATATATTCATTTGCCAGTTCCTTATCTTGATTTTCCAGTTTCATCATAGCAATGATGTTAGGAGGTTGGTTATTGTCCCCATTTCATAGATGAAGAAATAAGACACAGGAGTTAAGGAAAGTGCCATTGTCAATAAGCTAGTAAATGGAAGCTTCAGGACTCCAACTGTTCCAGGACTGATCCCAGAGTTTATGCTATACCAAGTCATGAATTAACTGAATCTGAAGGAACAATACTACTGATATCTGTGAGAGACCTTTCAGTGTTTCTTAAGTGCATCAGGAACCCTATTCCTTGATCCCTTGTACATGTGAATCTCATGAAACAAGATGTCCTGCCCTCTTTGCCTGAAACGGTACCTAAGATTCATGCCAACTGCACTGCCTCTAGAAAGTCTCCTTGGTCTTCCCTGGTCTGGATTCATACCCTTCATCTATATTTTATTCACTCCCTGTGCTTCTGTCATTTACCTTCAACGCAACGTTGTTACTACATATTTCATTGCATCTCTTCTCCAGAATACGTACAGCTTGAAGGCAGAAATTATGACTTTGTGGTAGTTACAAAGAAGATTCTTAATAAAAGCCAGTTGTGAGGATTACATGAGACATTACCAGATGGGTACCATAAATGATTAATATTTGGAAAGATTTCCTGTTTTTGTCTCTCCAACTTGGTTTTTCTAACATTCTGTGTACCATCTCCTAAGCTTTATTCAAACTAGTCTTTCCTTCTGGAAGCCCTCGAGGCACTGGTCCACCTTCAGGCCTTTCCACCTAGTAGTTTCCATGCCAGGAGTGCTCCCCAGCCCTGCTCTGTTCATAGGTGGCTTCTTTGCCTTGTTCAGTCTTCAGGTAGGCCTTGTCTGACTTTTATAAGCTCCATCTTGCTATTATATTTCAGAGCAACTATGTTTGTTTCTTGCACACTAAGTCAGGATAATTTATTGAGATATTAATTTGGGTTTTCTTTTTCCTTGCAGAGAAGAATCTAATTTAATGACAGTTAATGTATTTCATTCTCTTTATTTTTCTCTCCCAGGCTTTTGGAGGTTTAATTTTAAGGAGGAAATTATGCCAAGTACCCCAGAGGGGAAAGCAGAGAGATCATACCTCTGAAGTGGGGAAGAGAAGATGGAAGAGAACATTTTCAAATATTGGGGAAGAATAAAAGAGTATGAGTCCACAGACAGTGGGCCCTGTTTCAGTTTCCTGGGAGTAATTCAGGGAAGATTCAGAGCTCCAGTGGTCAAGGCTCTATACTGTGTTCCTCGGAATGTCGGACCCTTGGAACTGGACTCATTACTTTAGCTAGGAGTCCCAAGTGTATGTGTGGGCAGTAGTCTAGAAGACTTGGCTGGGCCTTCATCCAAATCCTCTGGGTACACACCCACCTGAGGGCCAGGATAACATCTTGAAAGATTCCAAACAATCATCCTCCTTATATAAGTATAATCAAACTGTTTTTTGAAATGACTCAAAATATCCTGATATTAAAATATCAGACATTCGATCACAAGATAGTTAAAAATTGAAGCGGAGTTTCTCTCTCCCTTTCTCCCTCTGCCATGTGACCTTCCATTGCTTGTGCCTTTAGTATATCCTCAATCCTATTAAATATCCGTCTCCCAAACATACATTATATACCAGGACACCTATACATCCAAGGGAGAGAATCTGAAAACCAAGTGAGTGATGGACAAGAAGGGCCATACCTGTACTTTGGAGGCTGTGCACTGAATGAGTCTCAGATAGTCTTGTGTAGTTTAAACTGTAACAGCTCTGGTTCCACAAGTAGTTACAAATGAGAGAGGTAGGCAGTGTTTTGAAGCAAATGGCAGGAGTGCCTAATCTGGTTAGGGGTATAGGAAAGATTTCCCAGAAAAGGAAACATTTTACCTCAAGTCAGAAAAAATGAGCTGGACGTGGTCAGGAATAGAATAAGAATGTAGGAGAAGCTGGATAAAGTTTTGTTTAGGGGCTGACCTAGGGGTATGAGTTCCCATTTCTTTTCATTATACACTTATCTAGACCTTACTGTATACCATAATCTATATAAAGAATTGATTGTACAGAGGTAAAGAATAAAGATTTTCATTCTTATCAAGAAGTTATGCACAGATAGGGAATTTATAATGCTCGAGACAGAAAGTTAGGGGATGGATGTAGGTAACTATTTGTTTTTGTGTGTGCGTTTATTTCTTCTGAATTTGTCAGTTGGTCCCAGTATCACCTGCCTGGATGCTCTATTCTTTACAAATCATTACAGCATTGACATGTTCAAGAGCTGAGATGCTGCCATGAGTACAGTATGTTATGAGCTCTATCTCTAACAGTGGGATGACTATGTGCGTAGTGGCCTTAAAACCAGCCATTATCCTTGAAAGCTTTGCAGTTGTCCACAAGAGAAACCCAAAGAAAGGCTGCTGATGGAGGACCATAATTTCAACTGTACTATAGGTAAAAACAATTCCAGGAACATGGCTTTCCATCAGTGGGATCAGTAGATTTATTTACACAGACAGGGAAAACATATTTTGTTACAAACAAAAAAATCTGAAAACCTACATTTTGCTTTTGATGACAATCTTTAACACTGGAGGAAGAAGCTGGATCTATTTCTGCAAAGAAGCTAATAGGAAAACACAAGTCATCTATCTCTGATTTCCTTATAATGGGTCTGCAAATATTTTTTTGCTCCATAGAAAGCTTCAACTAGCCCCCAGGACAGGACAATTGTGGGGAGGAAAATTGTTTCCCCCAATGTTTTAGCAATGATGTCGAAGATAAGAATCTGGGAAAGAGACAAAAGCTGCTACTCATTTTCTCTCCTTTTTGTTGTGTTGACGGTGTTGGGGTTGTAGTCAGGACAGAATCAAGGTATAGAGAGAGGGAAGGCATTTTTCAAAATTTATAAATTACTAGTTAAAATGAAATGGCCTTTTGGCATTTCACTGAAGTAGGCCATTGTAAAAAAATCATTTGTTTTCCTTTCATTTTGGCATTGTAAATGAATAATCCCTTTAGGAAAATTGTATATGGAGACTCAGAGAATTCATTGCTCCATTCATTCAATGTGACAGGAATGAAAATGATTCTACAGAAAACAAGGCGAGTATGAGTCGATTGTATTTTTTAATGCTCCTAATAAAAAATATTCCAATGTCAGCTTGATATTATCTCTTGACAAATATTTATTAAACCCTCATTGTGTTTTGTGCTTAAAGCAACAGAATGGGAAGACAGGAGAAAGGAGACTGGAATAAAGACAAAACTAATAAGACCCCATTTGGTGTGATCCTATTCTGTTTCTACTCTAACTGGAGAGTTACATGTCAGTGCCTTTTTTTCAGGATCTGGTCTTCACCATCAGGGAGACATTTAATCTAAAAGAAGACCAGAAAGACAAAAATATGCAGGAGGTATATAAAAGTAAGATAGACATGGCTGGATGCTTCTAGATAATATCATGTAGGAATGCCAGACATCTGGCAATGCTGACTGTGGAATTCACCACTTGATTTCCCAGATGCTTTGGACAAGGTTTTCACTTATAAACAAACCATGCATAAAAATCTCCCCATGACAATAACACCAACGAATAAGTAGCCGTTAACAATCACTGATTTCAGAGTTAAAAATTTGGTATTGTAGCTTATGCTAAATAATAAAATCATAGGCAATGTTAACTTCTGGCCACCTGTTAAGTGATTATATCTTTAAAACCAGTTTAGAATTAAAGAGCACAGGGCTATTAACTTGTACCATTGGAAAAAGACTCCCTAAACACATTTTTTTATAGTAGGGTGAGCATACATCCTGATTTTTAGTGGGTAAATACAGAATATTTCTACTGCTGCAGCATAAATATTAAAGGACTCTGTTAAACTCACAAAAGCATCCCAATTTGGATGAAAAATTGTATCTACTGATGCGTCATGATGACTATCATGAAGCAGTCTTGATTTGAGGAAGGTAGTTCATTTTGCTTTCCAACTGAGTTGTATTTATTGAGCAACCCACTATCAACTCAGTAATAACAATAGCAGTAATTTCAGCAAATGGTATTTTGTGGTTTTTCTGTGCTGGGTAATATACTGGGCACTTTACATGCATTAGATCGTTTAATTTTCACAACAACTTCATGGGTAAATAATATTATTGCCATTATATAGTTTTTTTTTTTTTTTAAAAAAAAGAAATGGAAGCATACAGCAGTTAAGTGACTTTCTTATTGTCACACAGATACTATGTGCTGAACTCAGTGTTCAAACATTATGGTTCCAGAGTCTAGTTTGTTTTGTGAGCAAGAACCTTACATTGTAGGTAAGGAATGACATAAGCACATGAAATAGATAACATGGGATAACTAATAAGAAACCAAATGAATTGTATTGCCTATTTCCTAGTGGTTTTTTTTTTTTTCCATCTGTGGAGCACAGTTATTACAAGGAGTTTAAAAATTATACAAAAAGGCATCGTCTATTGGTTGAATAAATAATATGCTTTATATCTCTTCTGCTATTCTTTTGTGATTAACAAATTATATCTTAAAGGAATATAGAATTCAAAATTGTTTCTTTTCTCAAAGCAAAAATATTTTTTCTTGAAAACCCCGTATTTTCAAGTTTATGTGTGGCTAGAGGCAAGGAGGATACCAGCAAATCAATAAAAGCTGGATAAATAAATGACCATAGAGCAGCAAGAGTCGAGGTGAGGTTGGCAAGAACTGAGCAAATGTATACATGATTTTTTTTTTTTTTTTTTTTTTTGAGACGGAGTCTCTGTCGCCCAGGCTGGAGTGTAGTGGCGCCATCTTGGCTCACTCCAAGCTCTGCCTCGCGGGTTCACGCCATTCTCCTGCCTCAGCCTCCTGAGTAGCTGGGACTATTAGGCTCCCGCCACCATGCCTGGCTAATTTTTTTTTTTTTTTTTTTTGTATTTTTAGTAGAGACGGGGTCTCACCGTATTAGCCAGGATGGTCTCGAGCTCCTGACCTTGTGATCCGCTCGTCTCGGCCTCCCAAAGTGTTGGGATTACAGGCGTGAGCCACTGCGCGGGGATTCAGGCCTGCTCGGTTGATATATGATATTACAATAGCACTCAGGGCTGGAACGTAGGAGCAGACAAGTCTGGTGATACATTATAAGAGATTGGAATACCAGTATATCAAGAGTAGTGAATGTGGGACAGTGGCAAGAAAAGGACTGAAGGAGCCAATCATGGAGTAACATATCTAAATTGAGTAGCTGGAATCAGAAAAGAGGAAATGAAGGATGAGAGAGCTGAAAAGCAGACTTACAGGGTATGAATGGATGTTAAGAAAAAACTAGGTAAGGAGTTAATAGTGGTGGCCCCATTTGGGGAAGCCTCAAATTCAGGATGCTGGGGATAAAATTGTGCCTTTCATGGTAGGATCTGATATTTGGCTGGGGTGGCAAACAGCTGATATGGAATGAAGATGAACAACGTCGTGCTACAGAAAGGAAGTAAGAATAGTTACTTCAGAGATGTATTGGGGATTAAGTGAACTATGTATATGAGTGTTTAGCACAGTATCAGACATACAGTAAATGCTTAATAAGTGATTATTCAACAAATGCTACTGAATATGTCACATGTTGATATCAGGGTATCAGATTAGCATGTGTGGTGATTAATTTTATATATCAACTTGACTGGACTAAGTGATGCCTAGATAGCTGGTAAAACGTTATCTCTGGGTATGAAGTGTGTTTCATACCCAGTGAAGTGCCTATGAAGGCATTTCCAGGAGAGATTAGCATTTGAATCCGTAAGCTGAGTACAGAATATTCACCCTCACCAATGTAGGCAGGCATTATCCACTCCATTGAGGGCCCAAATCGAATAAAAAGGCAGAAAAAGGGCAAATTGTCTTCTCTTCTTGAGAAGCTGGTACATACCAGTCCATTTCTCCAGCCCAGACGTAGAGTTCCTGCTTTTTGAGTTTTTTGACTCCGATACTTATACCAGTGTTTCCCTATCCACCTCATCCACTGCTGCCACATTTGGTCTCTGGCTGAATTAAACCACCAGCTTTACTGATTCTTCAGCTTGCAGGTGGCATATCATGGGACTTCTGAGGCCTCATAATCATGTGAGACAATTTCCATAATAAATCTCCTCTTAAATATCTGTATATATCTTGTTGATTCTGATTCACTGGAGGACCAAGACTAATAGAGATTTTGGTTCTGAGAGTGATTCTAGAGGAACAGAAGTTTAAGGATGAGTTTTTTGAACCAGTTTGGGGGCTCCTGGAATTGGCTGTGGTCTGATTAGATTTGAAGAGGTTAATGATTCTATTTCCAGTAGTAAAGAGAGCACCGATAGTCCATGTCAAGATTTACAGAGATACACAAAATATCTTCATTGCATACTTCCAATCAACCACTTACAAGAGAAAAGGAGTATTCCAGTATTGATTTTACATCAGTATTTTAGTTACAGTATATCAGGAAAAGAGTAAACATCACTCAAAGATTTTACTCCCTTTTCTAGGGAATGAATTAGTGCATTTCAGTTGTATTCAGGATAGTTGCATTATGTTAAGCAGAATTATAACCTTCTTATGGCCTTTATTTGGAGATTAAGTATGATTTAAGGAGATGCATACATGTGCCAAGTTGACAAGGGGTAAACTTAATTAAGTTTGCCACCCCATAACAACCCCATACAAGAGGTGGTTAATTTTATGTATCAACTTGACTACACTAGGAGATGCCAAGATAACTGGCAAAAAATTATTCCTGGTGTGTCTGAGGGTGTATATGGAAGAGGTTTACATTTGAATCAATAGACTGAGTAAAGAAGATCTGCCCTTCCCAGTGTAAGCAAGCATCATCCAATCTGTTGAAGGCCTGCATAGAACAAAATGGCAAAAGGAGAACGAATTCACTCTTCTTCACAGCTAGGACATCCACCTTCTCTGGCCCTTGGATGTCAGAACTTCTGGTTCTCAGGTTTTCAAACTCCAGGATTTACATCAATGCCCACCCTGACCTTACACCTCAGTGATTCTCAGGACTTTGACTTTGGACTGGGAGTTATGTCATTGGCTCCCTTGATTGTCAGGCCTTCAGACTCAAACTGAATTACACTACTGGATTTTCTGGTTCACCAGTTTGCAGATGGTAGATAGTGGGACTTTTCAGCCTCTATAATCACATGACCAATTCCCATAATAATTATCTTATCTGTCTACCCCCTCCCTCCTCTGTCTCTCTCTCTTTCTCTCTGAAACATTATTATCCTATTGATTATATCTCTCTGGATAACTCTGACTAATACAGCATGGAATTTAGAGATGCCAGGATAAGGTTGGAAAGGTAAAGAGGAAAAATATAGGTGAGCTGTTGAAGACATGCAGGAAACTGGGTCTAGCAAGAGAGGACAGCAGAGCAGGCAAGATATAGTAAACAGTCATGGTAGTAGTGGTCAGGAAAGAATTTAAACAAGTGGTTGCTTGAAAAGGAAAGTAAAAACCTCCAAAGTACTCGCAAAATTCAGAGGGAAGTTTCCTTCCTTCTTTTCTGCCATTGTTGTAATTCACTCTCCCAGACTGCTTTGAGTAACACATTCAACCTTTTAAAGCCAAGTTTTATGTGTTTTGAATTATAGATACTAAAAGGTAAACAGTGAGAACATCTATAATTAGTTTTAAGAACAAATGAATGAAGTACTTTTTGTTCATTTATATTCTTCATTGTTTTCTGGATGTTTGTGATCATCCTCTGCTCTCTTTGCCATGTTCTTAATTATTGTCGTCAGAATGATGAAAGAGCTTAATATCACAGGTGTTGACAGCAAACAAATCTGTGGCTTCAGAAAAGGAAGTTCCAGTCTGAAGACAAATGAATATTTACAAAAGTAGAATAGATATTGCCTTATAGAGAGAATAGCAGATGTGATGCTCCAGAGCCCAGGTTCAGCACATTTGATATAAGGAATGGCTTCCATTCTGATTCTAACAAGAACATTAATTGTTCTCCTCTTGCCTTGTGTCTGGTGTTATAGCACAAACCTTGCTCCCTTAATTAGATTTTGGAGGATTTAGAAAGGGCCCACTCCTGATCTAAATTCCTTCCCTTGGTGATATTATTAGGTCTTATTTCAGCAGCCTGGAGGCAAAAAACCATCAACCAGTCAGCAAGTAGTACAGCATCCCTACTATGCGACTGGCTTTGTATTAGGTGCTCTCTATGAGCCTACAATTGAACTGAGGATGCAGAAACTATACTTATGAAATAGTAGGAGAATAATAAAGGCCAGAGAGTAGAGTTGACTCTCGGTGCCATAGAAATTCAGAGAAAGGAAAGATCAGTGTGGGCTAAATAGCCAAAGGTTTTTATATTATATTATTATCAGTAACTATCATTATAACAGCAATAGTTAGCATTTATAGAGCATTAAGTGCCTACCATATGGAAGGTACTGTGCAAAGCACTTTGTGTGACTTCTCTGATGTAATCCTCAGAACAACCCTTCTATGGTTTGTTTTTACAAAAAGAAAACAGCATTACCATTATTATTCGCATTTTACAAATGAGGATACTGAGTCTTAAAGTGATTGTGTAATATAACCCTGGTCACAGAGCTAGCAATGCCAGAATATGCATTTGAATGCAAGTTTGGCTGGCCCCAAACTAGTACACACATTACTAAAATATACATTGGCTTAGCTTTATAGCAGGATGCAGTACATAATGTCAGTCTTTAAAAAAATGTGTAGATTCCAATAGGCAGGGAAGAAGAGGGAGGGCATTTCAACAGAAGAAATGACACATACACAATCCTACAGACAGGGAAGAGTATGATATCTGGGAGGAGCTGTGGAAAAGGGCATGTCAGTGTAGGAAGTTTGTGTCCTGAAGAAGTGTAAAGCTTGGGTAGATCCACTTTGCATGGCTGTGCACTGTGAATCAGCACAAATCAAGATGTAGAGCAGAAAGCTGAGTCAGATATATGACAAACAGTACTATTCAAGAAATTAGAATAATGTTAGCAAGAACTTTACCTCAAATTAGATAGCCAAGACACTCAGATACGTAACAGTCAGAGAAATGGAATAAGACTAGTCAGGGTAGGTCGTTTGTTCATTCACACCCTCCCTTCATTCATTCACAATGTTGTTCCTGATTCAAAGCAGCACACTAGGCATTGTGTGAATTATAGAGATGAAAAAGATGGGATTTTTTCCCTCAAGGAGTTTGCAGCCTAGACAGAAGTGACTTGAGTTGGAATTGTTAGAATATAAGAGAGTTAGGAGAAGGTGAAAGAAGAGAAGATTTTTGAAGAAATACTTAAACATTCTGAGTGGACTGAAGGCTCAAAGTGATAATGTATTCATTTATTGGTTTAATGACTATTTTTGAGCACATACTGTATGCTAGGTGTTAGGTGAAAATGGAGTTTTGTCATAAAACTTACATGTGGGTAAAGGATAGACATGAATAAGATGAGTTCACAGATAAATGTAAAATTACAAGGTCAGGGAAGTCCTTCCTGAGGAAATAAATTGAGATTGAGGAATAAACAGGAATTAACCAGACATAGAAGGGAGGGAATATCATTATTATCGCAGGCAAAGGAAAGGGCAGGTGTACCGGAATGCTGTATTTGGGGGGTGGAAGCATGGTAACTATAAAGAACTAAATAAAGAGCAGAGCTACTGAAGCACAGGGAGTGACAGCAAACATAATGTATGAGGAGGCTGGGGTGTGAGCTGGGGGAAGACCAAGCAAAGACTTATAGACCACTGGGCAGTTGTGTCTTTACCTTAAAGGCAAAGGAAAGTTAGTGAAGAGGGTGAGAGGGCAGTGGTGGATCAGATTTGCACAACGTGGAGAAAGGATTGGAAGGCAGAAATAGTGAGTTCAGGAAGATCAACTGGGAGGCAAAAGGTGATGGTGGTAGTTTAAAATAGGGTTGTACTGACAGTGTTGATGGGGTGAACATGGAAAGGTACAACTGGATGGATTATAATGCATTCTGTGAGGGGACTATGTTCTGGTAGAAACGCTATGGGTTTAGTTGAGGTATCTTGGATAAATCCATGGAAAAATCTCAAGCAGGCACCGCACATATGTTTCTTGATCTGAAGGAGGATTCTGAGCTGGGTATATATATTTGTGACTCTATTGTGGAAGATCCACAGGATTCCAGCCTAATTCTAAAAGAAGAAAATTAACTTAACGAAGGCCCTTGTCTCAGTGGTCCAGCCACTATCTGCCTGAGGCTAAGATTCTGCCCAATATATATCCTCACCAATCAAGGATAACTGTCTGCGCTATTGATGTTTAGGGGTAGTAGGTAGAAAAAGCATATTAGAAACATTTCTACCATAATTTGATCTAAGAAACATTTAATGAATATCTGTTATGGATGAGGACTTTTACTAAACAATGCAGGAGTTGAAATTTGAGGTTTGGGATCTCTCCTGTTGTTAAATTATGTGAAATCAATGTGTTTGGTTCTCAATCAGTAATCAGTGATGACAAAAGCATGTAGGTATGTTTTTTATGATCTTTATAATCTATCTTCTTCCTAAGTAGAGGAAAGGTATATCAAGGCAATGAAAACTCAGGTCAAAAGGATAACCAATATGCCAAGACCCTGAGAAATCACTCTAAGCAAAGGCAAGGGAGTTGGGAATAAAGAAAAGAGATGGATAGTTGCTTGTACAAGCTTTGCCCAGCCACTATATAGAAGATTATATTTAGAAATGCAGTGCTCATATGCACAGAGATTTCATGACCACTCTGCCTTCTTTATTGGCATTTTTCATTAGAGTACCATTGATTTTAATACTCATGCCAATATACAGTATATTTCCATGTAAGGCAGAATTCCTGTAAGGAATTTGAAATGATAGAACAAGTGTCTTCAATGCCAGTAACAATAGCATATATAGTATCATTTGGAAGAAAACATGTATCTGATAAAAGACTTGTGTTGAGAATATATAAAGAACACTTACAACTCAATAATGAAAATAACAGGCAAAGTAGAAAGACAAACATCCTAATTTTTAAAAATAGACCAAAGATTTAAACAGAGACTTCAAAGAATTTTTATAAATTACTAATAAGCACATGAAAATATAATTAACATCATTATTCTATAGGGAAATGCAAACTTAAACCGTATCAAAATACAACTACACACCCATGAGAATGATCAAAATTTTTTAAACTGACAGTACCAAGTGCTGACAATAATGTAAAAAGCTGGAGCTCATACTCTACTTGTAGAAATGCAAAATGATTCAGCCACATTAGGAGACAGTGTGATTGTTTTTCATTAGGTACTTTCCAGATGACTCAGTAATCCCACTTTTAAGTATTTACTCAAAAATAAATGAAAACATATCCACAAGAGAAGTGTATGGAAATGTTCATAATAGTTTTACTCAAAATAACCAAAAATTGGGAACAATCTAAATGTTCATTAGATGATGTCTGGATAAACAAGTTGCATCTGTAAATGTAATACTATTCAGTAATTAAAAGGAAAGAACTACTGCTACATGCAACAGTGTGAATGAATCTCAGAGCCATTATTGCTACATATAAGAAGCCTAGCACAAAAGGCTATTGTATGATTCCATTTATTATGAAATTCTAGAAAAAGCAAAATTATAGGGACAAAAATCAGGTTAGTAGTTATCAGGAGTTGGAGGATACAGGGAGAGGACTGACTGCAAAAGGGCATAAGAAAACTTCAGGGTGATAAGTGTTCTGGCTTGATTCGGTGCTGGCTATATGTCTGTACATATTTCACAAAGTTTATCAAAACCTATAGTTAAAACGGGTGAATTTAATTGGATTCTAGTTATACTTCAATAAAACTAATTGTTTTTAAAAAAGAAAAAAATAAAAGAAGGGTGGTCTTGGTATAAGAATAGACAAATTCATCAATGAAACAAAGTATACACCCAGGTGTATGTGAAAATCAGTATATGAATGATTAAGGTAGTATTTCCAGTAATTGAAGATAAAATGGAGTATTTAACAAATGATGTTAGGTTAATTACTAGTGAATGAAAACAATACCTAAAATAAAAGCCCTGCTTACTCCTGATATCAAAGTATATTTTCTATTTGCATATATTTAAACATTTAAAAAGTAGAATGAAATAAAACTAAAATTTCCTTTCAGGGTATACACATGTGTAACAGAGCATCCCCATAATCCTCAATATTTAAAATAGCATATAGCCAATGACCAGGAATAAAAAATGATCACTCATGCTTGCTGGACTCATACTTGCCAGGTGTCACAGTCAAGTACAAACTCCTCAGCCTGGCCTCCTGGCCCTACACTACCTGTCCCCTTTTGGAAAAGTTATTATTTTCCAAACTTCTGGCTTACTTTATCCTGCAATGTACTACACAATTCCTGGGAAAAAGAAAATGTCTCCAAAGAATGCTTTGTGTTTCCTGACTCTCTTCCCGATTATGCCATTCTTTCCCCCAGAGTTCTGTCCATTTCTCCTTCCTAAATCCTACTCATTCTTCAGAGCTAGCTTTACCTATTGTTTTTGCTAAAATTCTTCCAAAGTAATCTAATCCTCAGTCTTATCCTCTGAATTCTGAAAGCATCAACTATCTGTGAATTTAGCACTGTATTTTTAGTATATATATATATAGATATATATGTGTATTTGATTTTAACATATGTATACCTAGATGCATATACACATGCACATGTTGTAATATGATATAATACCCATCTGTAGTTATTATAATACTTTGTATAAGTTACTATATAAACAATTCTTGTAATTATTATTATTGCCATTGGTGTTTATATTCTTCCTACTCAACTGCAATTGCTTTGACAGACGTGACTGATACTTTAACCCGGCATTGTTTTTGTGTCCTTAGATAGAAAGCCTCAGTGTGTGTTTGAGCGGAAGGAATGTCAGAATGTGTGGGCTTTGGCTTGAAGAAACCAAGCTTTAGGGGATAACTTGCAAAAATATGGAAATGCCTGAAATGCTTTCTTTATTGCAAACAGGACAAATAGCAGAAATAGCAAGTCAGGCAAACAAGAAGTTAGATTATGGTCCTCAAACCCAGAAGAAAAGAAATATCTAAAAGTTAGGTGCTGGGAAAATAGTATCTGTGTAAGGTGCCTTCCTATAACAATGTCCTATTTAAAAACTATAAAGAAGTGTACTGAAACCCAAACCTCTTGTAGTCTGGTGTTGAGAGGAAAGGGAAGGAACAGAAGAAGAAAGAAAAGGAGGGAACATAGGGAGAGGTGAGGGAGGAAGGAAGGAAATCATAGAGATTGGCCCAGTCTTCAGAAAATTTGTACCTTACAGAGCAACTGGGAAAATGAGTAGCACTTATGACTAAGATGTCTGAGCCTGAGGGTTTGATTCCTGGAAATCACAGTCTTAAGAGGAGAATTTCTGAAACCTGTGGGCAACAAATAATTGAAACATTGCTGAAAATAATGTAAAACTTTGTTATTACCCTTCTGTGCCCACTGACTATAAAAAAGGATCAATATGAAGAGTTATGGTTTTTAACTTTTAATGTCCTAAGTTTAAAAATGAAGTGGTAGAATCTACACATTGCAAGAAACTTTTGAGTATAAATATAATAGTTGTATTGTGAGGTTCTCTGAAATACAGATAGAAAGTCCATCAATATTTCAAAGGTAAATTTTTCTCTTTGAGCATGTTTAATGAGAACAGAATTATGTCTAGCTTATACATCACTGTATTCCTGTACCCAGCCTAGTTCCTTATACTTACTACATATACTCAAGACGTATTTGCTGACCGTGAATGAACGGGTCAAAATTGACTCAAGATTAGTATGTGGGCCTAATTTACTCGAGCAGTCAACCTACAGAGCAAAGTCTCTGGTAGGCTAACTTCACAGGAGGTGCTGATCCTATTGGGATATGAAGAAAGTGAGAACTATTGATCCAGTGAGGTCCATGTCTGCTGATAGTTTCAACCTCAAAGGCTGTCTTTGTTTGGACTCAAGGGTCTGTTAGATAAGTCCAGCTCTCCAGTATGAGAGCTTTATC
This sequence comes from Trachypithecus francoisi, assembly GCF_009764315.1. Classification (NCBI taxonomy): domain Eukaryota; kingdom Metazoa; phylum Chordata; class Mammalia; order Primates; family Cercopithecidae; genus Trachypithecus; species Trachypithecus francoisi. The sequence goes on from NW_022681469.1 coordinate 35,904,746, forward strand.
CACTCAGCATAACCTCTAAGAAGACTTGCACTTCCCCTGGTCATTGTAGTCTCTCTGTTAATAAAGGTTGCTGTCTCCTTGAAAGCCTCTGATTTTCTTCAACAAGTTCTTTCACCTGACAAATTATAATAACTGGAGAACGTATTACATGCCAGGGTTGTCTAAGTTGCACAACACTATGGGGTAGATTCTTTTTAAATTATATTTTATGCTAGAAGTGTAAAACCCTTGAATCTGGATTAAAGGATAGAGCAGATCTGGGACTTACAACAAATGCATTTTTGAACATGATTGACATATAGTAAGCAGTTATTTTATTAGTACAAAAATAATACAGTCATTTTCATAAGTCATATGACATTCAGCTTAATATAGACCAGGTGTTATTCTAAGCACTTTAACTTAATTGGTTCTCCCAATAGGCCTATAAGTTAAGAACTAATATTATCTTCATTTTTGACAATAAGAGTGAGTAACCTATGTGGGGCCACATAGGTCTTAAATGGAGGAACTAGAATGTAAACCCAAGAAGCTTGAAGTAAGGGCCTTCACTCACCACCACCATATACCATAACAATTCTGTCTACCTGTGCTACCTTTCACCTTTGTACCATGAGTCATACAGCTATGAATACCTGCTCCATGCAAGAGCCAAACTTGGAAACAGTAACAATAGAAAACAGAGAAGGGATCCCACAGGGCAAAGCAAGCAGGCTCCAGGGTCCAGGAAGTGAGCAGAAAGTGAGAGAGCGTGGGCAGAAGGTGTGGATTCTCTTCCTTGTCATTTGCAGGTGAGAGGATAGGCAAAGGCAATTGGTGAGGACAAAGGTTAGATTGCCAGGAGGTGATAAATAAATAGAAACTGAGAAAGAAGAGAGCAAAAATACTTTTATGAAAACTAGAGATAAAAGAGATAATTAGAATGTTAATTTGAAAGTGTAGTGAATAGAAAGTGTGTTTGAAACTCGCAAGGTTCAGGGAATAACAGGGGTGAATTAAACATGTATATAGTCAAACAGATTGAAAATGCTGGAAAGAGGGAATAATGCATAGTATGAAGGCCAGTGGTGAATGTGGTTACTTTAGAAAGGAGAACATATGTGTCGACTGCCAACATTAAAGCGGGGAAGTGAAGAGGTAAGAATATCGAACCATTTTTGAAGTGAAGAGTAAGAAATCTTTATCTTCTCAATATAATCTTATTATTGAATACCTGGAGCTATGCTTGAAGGATACAGGGTTTTACTATATATAGTTCTACTAAGAAAAATAAGCAATTCATCTTCACAGACACTATACAATGAAATAAACACACCAAAAATAGACCATTTTTTCCTCATGTTGAGGGATTGTAACATTAAATTTCCGTCTGGCTTCTAAAACATTACTCGCCCCTTGCATTCTTTCCTTCAGCATATATAGGACTTTTTATCCAAACACATGATAAACCGAATCTCTTGCTTCCTCCTCTTTCCTTCTTTTTAGAGCTAACCATGTCACTGAATCCACTGGCTCATTACTGACCCTTTGAAACACTGCAGTCTGACGTCCACCCCCATATCCTCAGTGACCAAATGAGGTCACTCACAACCTCCATCCAAGGACACATCCAAGGAGTATTCCTGTTGTAACTCACCCTGTCCTTGATCTCATCCTCTCTTGATGGTTCTTCTCCCATTTCTCTGATGGACCTGTGTAATTCTCGTATGATTTCCTATTCCATTTGCTCACTAAAAGCCAGTGTTCCCTAGGGTCCTCTTGTAAGTCATAATCTGCAACTTTCTGTGTATGTTAGGAACATAACCCAAAAGAAAGAAGCTTGAAGAGGAAACTAAATAAGTTGTCTAGTTTCTGTAAATAGAAATATATGCTAAACAAGAAGGGACAATGTTGGGATGATGAAAATTCTAGGAACTTTAAATTAAAAAAGATAAATGTAAAATGATTAGAAACCAAAGATAAAACTGTCACATAAAGACACAGAAAGTTAGGATGATTTTTGGCACTTTTGTGTGACTGAACTGGAGATTATGGACAAGGCTGAAGAGTCTAGGTCTGTTCAGTTTGGGTCAGAAGACCTGATCAGGCTTCCTGGTCCACACTAGGCTAATGTTGCCACAGAGGTCAGTAGGGACCCCAAACTCCCTCTAGTAATGACCCTTTCTGAAAACTAGACTTCTTAAAGATGCTGATAAAAGCTATATTCTATATTTTTAGGAAAAAGCATATATTCACATAGATATGAATTCACAAAGTGTACAGAATTTTACCCTAAACTATGGAAAGCTCCAACTTTTGCAGGCAGGCAGAATGCCCCACATGTTAACAAACTTATTTGTACTTTGTCCAGAAGTCCCTACTGATTAAATCATTGCAGTTCTTGGAAATTGATTTTTGAAAAAACTGCACTTTATTCACTTGTTTTCCTCTAGTTACTATCCTATTCAGCTGCTCTACCTTTAGGGCTAAAAGGGAGACAGTGATTGTCCTATTAACATATGTCTGCCTGATCTGTGAAACTCTAACATGTGTTTGGCTTCAACTCACAATAGTTCTCAATTCAATTACTCTCTCACAACCAAATACTTTTGGAAAGCTTTCTCTATGACTGAAATACTGTTGTATTATCCAAGAGGGAAAAAAGGATGTTTAATTTTGTCAAAAATAGATCATTGTATGTTTCTCTCACTCAATAGAGAATGCCTTGGTATAATATGTAGAAGTCATTGTCTTTATTAAGGCATTCCCTTCTCACTCATATCTAAGGAAAATATGGTCTGGTGATGACAAGTACTTACTTCAATAACACTCATTCAAAAACCCTTTTTTCTGTACTCACCAAAATGCCTGCTACGAGAACGAATAAGAAAAGTTCTTTCTTTAAAAGGGCTGAACCTCCTAGCAGACATAGGTATGCATATATTTAATACATGATAAGGACACAGTATAGTAATCAGTGGTTGTTAACCTTGATTTCATATTAGAAACACCAGGGAGACCTTTTATGAAATGATGCTAGGAACAGAGGTTCTGGTTTAATTGGTCTGGGGCAGTGTCTGGACATCAGCATTTGTTAATGACACCCAGGTACATCTAGTGTGTAGCTTCTGTCATGGAGGAAAATACAAGGCCCTGTGAAAGCATTTAGCATTTACCAAGGACCTATAATAAATGTCTGGAGGATGCAATCCCTGAATTGATTCATTCAGTGAAGGAATATCAAATCAGAGAGAAGGCTCTCCCAACCAGATGCATCAGTACATGCAAAAACATGAAAGTGTGAGGGCATATAGTGGGTTCATTCACTCTTTCACTCAAATACTTACTGAGCACCTTCTATACCCAGGTACCATCCAAGGACCTAAAATCTAGGCCCTGTAATCATACAAAAATCACCCTGCTCTCATACAAATTATAGTCTGATGGTAAATACTGACATTATACCATTAATTACAGTAATGTTTACATTACAATTTTGAGTATTTCTATAAAAAAGTGCAGGAAATAGGTTCTAGTTGCATCAGACCCCAGCCACTCTGGCGGGTCAGGAAGTTTTATATGAGGAACTGATGTTTAGGCTGAAACTTGAAGGATGGGTAGGAGGTGGTCGGTAGAAGTGGAAATGGGACACAGAGAGTTGCTGGCAGAGAGAATAGTTTTGCAAAACCTTAATGAGGACTGCATGGCTAGTGGGTGCTCAAAGCACAATGAGTCAGGGGAAAGTGGTGGAGGGTGAAGAAGGAGAATGTTTCCTCGGGTGGTCAGATTTTCCAGGAACTTGTAGGCTGTGCTGAGGCCTGAGTAGATCACATGCTGCACCAGTGACACATCTGTAAGTGGATTTCTTGGTAGTTAAAACAATATTTTCACAAATACCTCAATGTCTGAAATATAGTCCTGTCTTTTAGATAACGTTCAAAGATGCTAGTTGACTTGCCCAAGTTTACACAGCTTAAAATCAATCTGCAGAACAAAGATTAGAGCCCACGCCTGGTGACTCCATGTCTGAGCCTCTTGTCATTATATTACAACTAACACTTTTGTTTATTACACTACTTATACTATATGCAACTAAGGAAAGATTGTTTTGGTAAATCTAGACTCACTTGTCTAGGTTTTACGACAGTACAAAGATGTCTGGAGCACTTTGTTGTTTGTTTTTATAAGAATGACAGAATCAAAAGATGAAGGGCAGATTTTTCAGGCCATACAACAGTAGCTAGTCAAAACTGTCTAGATGAAAGGAATCTATGAAGACAGATCTTTTTCAGAGCTGGAGGGACCTCATTTACTCAGAAACTGCTTGTGAGAGGATATGAACACTTATGCTCCTTAGGCCCAAATGTGAAGAAAAGAAAGCCTTCTTGTCCAAATTTTTCTGATGAAAAGGAGTTTTGTCAAAGGTCCTAAGGAAGGTATGGGAGCACTCAGGAAGCAGGCAACATATAGGCAGGCCTTTACACTGTCCAGAGCCTCACCCTGCCTGTGTATCTTGGCCAGGGGCAGAGGTAGGGGCTGGCAAAGCTCAGGGGGTGGGAAGGGAGCTGCACCTGCCAATCAAAAGCTGCTTCCACTTGGCCCAGGATCATGTTCACTGGCTGCCAGATTTCTGACGGGGATAGATCAGAGCCACAAACTCCCCCAAGTGACCCTTCCAGGAAATTTACATAGTGTTTGCCCAAGTGGAAAAGATTCATGGTAGATGTGGGACAAATAACAATTAATCTTTCTTGTCACTTTCTAACAGTTTGGACTGGATAGACTGTAGCAGCGATCACCTTAAAACAATGCAGAGATAAATGTTCTCTATACACACTACATAGGGACACAAACCATGCATTTACATAAGTAAACCACTGAAGAGCCAACCCCTAACTAGATAGAACTAAATACCAGGAAAAGTAACATCTGGTGACATGATACCATTTCTATTTAATATTGCTTTCTCCTCTCAAGAAAAAAACATGTTATTTCTTTATTGTCCTTCATAGCAGACCAAACGTTGCTTCCCTGCCATAGACATTTACTGTCAACACATGCTATGACTTGACATTCTGAATCACAAACATAAGGTATTTAAAATCTATACTTACTTCATAAAGAAACCAGACATTACTTAAAACTTGCACTACTTATTTCAAGTAACTATGCCTTAGTCCAAATTTAAGCCTATTTAGTTATTAGAATCTTTAACCCACCTAATAGGAATAATTCTTTCATTTTATTTTATGTAAGCAACTGAAAAAATAATTAAATCATATTCTAATATTTTCTGAAAAATTTAAGGCTGATCCTGAAAACTAATTTCTAAGATAATTTTATCTCCTCATAGCATAATTGCTTACTTGTTTTGTACATATGTTTAAAGCCAACTGCTATAGAAAATGAGCAATCCATTTAAAATTTTGCTTTATATCGCTCGCTTTTTTTTTTTTTTTTTTTTTTTTTGAGACAGATTCTCACTCTGTTGCCCAGGCTGAAGTGCAGTGGCGCAATCTCAGCTCACTGCAGCCTTCGCTTCCCAAGTTCAACTGATTCTCCTGCCTCAGCCTCCCAAGTAGCTGAGATTACAGGCACCTGCCCCCAAACCTGGCTAATTTTTGTATTTTTTTAAGGACAGATGGGGTTTCACCATGTTGGCCAGGCTGGTTTAGTACAGATGGGGTTTCACCATGTTGGCCAAACTCCTGACCTCAAGTGATCCAACCCTTCAGCATCACAAAGTGCTAGGATTACAGGTGTGAGCCACCATGCCCGGCCAAAATTTTGCTTTATTTATATCTGCCAATAGATTTACTTGAAATTTTCACCTTAGTAAAATGATTTTTTAATTAATTTTTTGTGCAAACATTAAAAATAGCAATAATTTGATTTTAGATAATCAAAATATCTAGATTACTTGTAAAAATGATTTTAAAAAATTTATGGGTAATAAAGGTGAGTCAGAACCCTGTATATGTGGTACAATTACCATGCAGTTTTATATGTAGCAAAAATTGCGTGCTTAATATTTCTGGCTTGTATTAGTTTTTCTACTGTATTCCAAGTGACCAAAACAATGTTAAGAATGAATCTTCACACGAGTGCTAATTGATAATGGGAATAATTTAGTAATGGACTATACAGGATGTTAACAATGAATCCATGTTTTTATCTAGACTCAAACATTTTAAACATTCACTTAGTCATTTTGTTTACTTTAAGGGACAAAAACTTGTTTCAGTTGTACAAATCAACAAGATCCTATTGACAGCCAGAAACACTCTGTTGAAATGTTATATTGTTATGTGGAAAAATGTAAATGTTTCTCATGATTTCTATGGATGTAAAATAAAATTTAATTCTGAAATAAATAAACAAAATCTTATTTGGCCAGCATTGTTTAAAAACAAAATATCCAAAAAGCGAATTTCTAGATCACTAAAAGTAAATCTTTTAAATGTCAAAATATGTATTCCTCTGTTTCCACTTTTACCATCCTTTAACATAATCGCCCTTCGTTTTTCCTAGTTCTAGTTAAGATTAGCATTCTTCCTGTCTCTCAAGTTACGCTCCATTTGGCTGTATTATCTCTTAGATCCTTTATCCAATATGTTTTCTGTTCTATAGAGCTCACTTCCTAAAAGTTCACGTTTGGTTTTGATTTCTCTTTTCCATTCCCACTATCAGCAGAGTTCACATATCACTTGAACTATTGCAGAATGTTTTGAACTCTTCTCAAAGTTGCCTGTTTTCAGTTTGTCATTAATACTATTGCCAGATGAGGTGGCTCTCTGCCACAGCAGCCGAATACCTTTGGGCCTTACTTGCAATGCTAGGAGAATCTCTAACACTATGGGCCCAGTCTTCCTCAGGTAGAATCAGAAATCTGCCTTCTCCAGATGGTCAGTAGTAATGGCAGAGGCATGAGACCTTGGCTCTATTAATTAGATTTATTCATGGCCCACTTGGATTCAGAAGTGAATAGATGGAGGAAGGACGTTCCCTGTAGATTCTTTTGCTGGCTAGTGTTGTGGAAAGAGGTTTGGTTCTGGCAAAAGAGTCATGGTAGCATTTAGTGACAGCAGCATCTTGGCCTTTTTCTTCAGAGTCAATTCTGAGCATGATTTGGGGGTCATTTCTCAAAGCAGTCTTGAGCTTAGTCTCAACTCTCCCACAAGTTCCATGAATCACCCAGTATCCATTCAGGAAAGTCAGCTGCATTTTCTTTCCTAGTAAATTCAGATTAACCTCTCTGAATGGTAAGCCTGATTATACCACTTTCCTTCCTAAACTCCTTCAGTACTCCCTAAAGCTTACATAAGAAAATCCAGAATTCTTAACCTGGCATTTATAGGTCCATTGTCATTTAGGTTTCATTGACTTTTGCAGTCTCTTGCCTGTCATTCTTCCATGCAGATCCTGTGATCCGGGCACACCAAACAACATGTAAGACCCTGTATGTATCTTTTCTTTGGTGCTATACCTTTTGCCCGGATTGCCCTTAACTCCACTCCTGTATTCCCAGAAAATGCCCATTCCTCCTTCATGTCTTAGCTCACCCTGATCTTAATTCCCTAAATCCCCTTGGAGGAGTTGTGTAATTTTTCCCTTTGTGTTCCAACCATGTGTCTTGCAAATCTCTATGTTAATACCTACCACATTGCTGAAATTATTTGCTTAGATTTTGGCCTCATCTACCAGGATGTAAGCATCTCACAGGTGAGAATTATGTATTCTTCATCCTTGTAGGCCCACTCCTAGCACAGTTTCTGATACTCAATTTGAACTTTACACATTGTAAATGAATAGATGATTAAAGGAATTTACCCACTCCTTTTAGTTCATCATGCTTCACTTCTTTCAGAGTATCCCACTTACACCCTACCTAGTCTCTCCAAATCCTTTTTTAAGATTCCACAAAATCTCGGGGGATCTGATGTTTCTACTTCTTGCCTGCAAAGTCCTTTCTCCAGATGCTCTCCTGGAAACAGCTCCTCAGTTAACAAGGTTGTTTCAATGATCTCTTTGTCCTAAGCATCTCTGTCCTCCCTCCTCTTCACACAGTATATTTAACCACTACCTCTTTTGTGTCCAGAATGTCCCCTAAAGGGGTTTTGATTAGTCTCGAAAACAGTTTTTTAATCTTGTTCACACATTGTGGTTTCTTTTAATTATACAATAAACTTTTGAGAATAGTAACAATATCTTATTAATCTTCATATCCCCAGCACTAATTAAAACCTGGGAAATAAAAGAAGCTTAATAAAAGCATGGTACATTATTTAAATGTTGCTTCTACACATTTTCTGGCAAAAGTGCTATTATGGAAGATTTTTTTTTCTTGGTCTTCTTTCTTTCCTTTTGCCCTTTACTCTAAGTACTCTTTCACTAAAAGGGAATAAATCTGAAGTAAGTGAGTTTGAAATATAGTTTTTAAGGGGATGAATGAATGGAGAGACAAATGGAAAGAATAAAATAATACTAAAAAGATGCTACTTCAAAAATTAGAAAGGGGAATGTAAATTGGTATAGCCACATGGGAAATACCATGAAGGCTCCTTTAAAATTAAAAATAGAATTACTGTATGATCCAACAATCTTACAGGCAGGAAATAAAACGAGCATCCTGAAGTGATATCTGCACTCCTGTGTTCATTTTAGCATCATTTACAACAGCCAGGATATGGAAACAACCTGAGTATCCATCAATGGATAGATGCATAAAGAAATTGTGACACATATATGCAGTGGAATATTATTCAGCTATAAATAGAAGGAAATCCTGCCATTTGTGACAACATGGATAAAACTGGAGGACATTATGCTAAGTGAAATAAGCCAGACCCAGAAAGACAAATACTGTATGATTGCACTTATATGTGGAATCCTAAAAGGGTTGAGCTTAAAAAGACAGAGAGTAGAACAGTATGCAGGGGCTAGAGGAAGGTGCAAATGGAGAGATGTTGATCAAAGGGTATAAACAATTAGTTGTAAGATAAAGTTCTGGACCTCTAGTGTAGAGTATAGGTGGTGATGAATGTGTAATCACTTTGATTGTGGTAAACATTATACAATGTATACATATATTAAATCATCATGCTGTACAGTTTGAATCTATTCAATCTTTATTTGACAACAAATATTTTAAGATAATAATTACAAGGGGCTGAAATTCAAAATCTGAACAGACCAAAAACAAGTGATGAGATTGAAACTGTAATAAAAATTCTTCCAGCAAAGAAAAGCCCAGAGCCTGGTAGCTTCCTGCCGAATTTTACCAAACATTTAAAGAGGATGAATACCAATCCTACTTAAACTGTTCTGTAAAATAGAGGAAAGAACACTTCCAAATTAATTCTATGAGGCCAGAATTAACCTGATATCAAAACCAGACAAAGACACACCAAAAGAAGAAAGCTAATAAGGAACATTGATGCAAAAAATCATCAACAAAACATTAAAAATTCAAATTCAACAACACATTAAAAATAACACTCATCATGACCAAATACAATTTACTCCAGGGATACAAAATGAATCACTTATGCAAATCATTCAAAGTGATACATTATATCAACAGAATGAAGGACAAAACCCGTATAATCATTTCAATTGATGCTTAAAAAGCATTTGATAAAATTCAACATCCCTTAATGATAAAAATACTCAAAAAAACTGGGTGTTGAAGGAACATAGCTTAACAAAATAAAAAACATATATAACAGACCCACAGCTAGTGTCATACTGAATGAAGAAAAACAGAAAGCCTTTTTTTCCAAAACCTGGAAGAAGAGAAGGATTACCACTTTCACCACTCCATTGAACATAGTACTAGAAGTCTTAGCTAGAGTAGTCAAAAAAGAGAAACGAAAATAAAGAGTATCAATGTTGGAAAGGTAGAAGTCAAATTACCCTTGTTTGTAGATACTATGATCTTATATTTGGAAAAACCTAAAGATTCCACCAAAAAACTATTAGAACTGATAAACTCAGTAATGTGTCAGAATGCAAAATCAACATAAAAAAATCAGTGACACTTCTATATGCCAACAGAACAATCTGAAAAAGAACTCAAGAAAGAAATCCCATTTACAATAGCTACAAATAAAGCAAAGTACTTAGGAATAAACTTAATCAAAGAAGTGAAAAATCTCTACAATGAAAACTATAAAACATTGATGCAAGAAATGAAGAAAAAAAACCCAGAAAGATACTCTATGTTTGTGGATCAGAAGAATCAATATTGGTAAAACATCCACACTACTCAAAGCAATCCATAGATTCAGTGCAATCCCTATCAAAATACCAATGACATTCTTCATAGAAATAGAAAAAAAATCCTAGAACCACAAAAGACCCAGAATAGCCAAAGCCATCCTCAAGAAAAGGAGAACAAAATTGAAGGAATCACATTACCTGACTTCAGAGTATAGTACAGAGCTATAGTAACTAAAACAGCATGGTATTGGCATAAAAACAGATGCATAGACCAATGGAAAAGAATAGAGAACCTGGAAATCAATCTATACATCTAGAGTGAACTCATTTTTGACCAAAGTGTCAATCACATACAATGGGGAAAGGGCAGTCTTTTCTGTAGATGGTATGGGGAAAACTGTTTATCTATATATAGAAGAATAAAATTTGACCAGTGTCTCTTGCCATATACAAAAATAAAATCAAAATGAATTACAGAGTTAAATCTAAGAATGTAAACTATAAAATTACGATACAAAAACATTGGGGAAACTCTCCAGGACAATGGACTAGGCAAGGATTTCTTTAGTAACACTCCCACAAGTGCAGGCAACCAAAACAAAAATGAACAAATGGGATCACATCAAGTTAAAAACCTCTACATAGAAAAGGAAACAATCAACAAAGTGACAAACTACAGAATATGGGAAGATATTTGTAAGCTCTTCATCTGACAGGAGATTAATAACCAGAATATTTAAGAAGCTCAAACAACTAAATAGGAAAACAAATCTAGTAATCTAATTAAAAAATGGGCAAATGATCTGAATAGGCATTTTTCCAAAGAAGATAAACGAATTGCAAACAGGTATGTGCAAAAGTGCTCAACATTATTGATCATCAGAGAAAGGCAAATCAATACTGCCATGAGATATCTTCTCACCCCAGTTAGAATGACTTTTATCCAAAAGTCAGGCCATAACAAATACTGACAAGGATGTAGATAAAAGATAAAATCACCTCATACACTGTTGGTGAGAATGTAATTTAGTGCAACCCCCAAGGAGAATAGTTTGGAGATTCCTCAAAAAACTACAAATAGAACTACTTTATGATCCAGCAATTCCACTGCCAGGTATATACCTAAAGATAGGAAATCAGTATATTGAAGAGATATCTGCACTCCCATGTTTATTGTAGTGCTATTCACAATAGCCAAGATTTGAAACCAACCTAAGTGTCCATCAACAGATAAATGGATAAAGAAAAGTTGGTATCTATACACAATGGAGTTCTATTTGGCCATAAAAAAGAATGAGATCCTATTATTTGAAACAAGTGAAATAAGCCAGGCATGGAAAGGCAAAGTTCACATGTCCTCACTTATTTGTGGGAGCTAAAAAATTAAAATAGTTGAACTCATGGAGATAGAGAGTAAAATGATGGCTACCAGAGCCTGGAAGGGGTGGTTGGGAGAAATAAGAATGATTATTGGGTACAAAGATATAGTTAGATAGAACGAATAAGATCTTGTTTAGTCTGGGCACAGTGGCTCATGCCTATAATCCCAGCACTTCGGGAGGCTGAGGCAGGCAGATCACTTGAGGCCAGGAGTTCAAGACCAGCTTGGCCAACCTGGCAAAACTCTGTCTTTACAAAAAATGCAAAAATTAGCTGGAAGTGATGGCATATGCCTATAATCCCAGCTACTTGGGAGGCTGAGGCGGGAGAATGACTAGAACCCAGGTGGCGGAGGTTGCAGTGAGCCAAGATCATACCACTGCAGTCCAACCTGGGCAACAGAGTAAGACTCTGTCTCAAAATAATAATAATAATCATCATCATCATCATCATCATCATCATCCAGTATTTGATCGCACACAGAGTGACTATACTTAACACTAACTTATTGTACATTTAAGAATAACTGTGTAAAGCAGATCACCTTTCCCAATGTGGCTGGGCATCATCTAATCCACTGAGGACCTGAAGAGAACAAAAAGGTGGAAGAGGGAAGAATTTTCTCTCTGCCTGACTGTGTGAGCTAGGACATTGACATTGGTGTCTTAGTTCAAGCTGCTATAATAAAATACTGTAGACTAAATTGCTTAAATAACAGAAATTTATCACATTTCTGGAGGCTAGAAAGTATAAGATTAAGGTGCCAGTAGATCCAGTGTCTGGTGAGGGCTCCCTTCCTGGCTTTTAGATGGCTGTCTCCTCATTGTATCTTCATGTGGTGGAAAGGAAAGAGAGCACACACTCTAGCGTCTTTTAGTAACGGCACCAATCCTATTTATGAGAGCTCTACCTCATGACTATATATTACCTCCCAAAGGCCTTACTTCTTAATACCATTACATTGAAGGTGAGGAGCTTAACAAATGAATATTAGTGGGACACAAATATTCAGTCCATAGGAATCAGTCTCCTCTTGTCCTCAGACTGGAATTTTACCAGCAGGACTACTGGTTCTAAGGCCTTCAAACTTGGACTAGAATTTACATCAATTTTCCTGGTACTCCAGCCTTCAAACTCAGACTGGAATTACATCACTTGCTTTCCTTGGTCTCCAGCCAGCTTGCAGATCATGGGACTTCCCACCCTCCATAATCATGTGAGCCAATTAATTCCTTGCAATAAATCTCAATCTCTCTCCTCTCCTCCTCCATATCCTATTGTTTCTCTGAAGACCCTTTTCCTAATACAACCCCCTTTAAAGTCATTTTGGAATCCTTAAATACTTATTTGTTTCCATTACTTTCATACTTAATTTTCCAAAGCCCCAATCTTAGCATCACTTGTAGAGTCCAAGGGTAGCAAGGGTTAGATAGGATGTGGAGAAAGGGCCATACTGTTGGTAGAAATGTAAATTGGTACAATCAATATGGAAAACAGTATGGAGTTTCCTTGATAAATTAAAAATAGAGCTACTATATGATTCAGCAATCCCATTTCTGGGTATATATCCAAGGGAAATGAAATCAGTATCTTGAAGAGTTATCCGTACTCTTATCTTTATTTTAGCATTATTCACCAGAACCGAGATATAGAAATAACCAAAATGTCTATTGATAGCTAAATGGATAAAGAAATTGTGGTGTATATATATAATAGGATATCATTCATTCTTGAAATGTAGGAAATCCTGCTATTTTTGACAACATAGATAAACCTGGAGGACATCATGCTAAGTGAAATAAGTCAGACACACAAAGACAAATACTGCATCTTCTCACCTATAGATGAAATTGAAAAACCAAATTCACGGAAGCATAGAGTAGAATGGTAGTGCTACGAGCTGAAGAGAAAGATGAATAGATGTTTTGATCAAGGGACACAAGATTTATTATGCAAGATGAATAAGTTCTGCACGTCTAACATACAACAATGTGACTATAGTTAATAATACTGTATTATATACTTGATATTTGATAAAAGGCTAGATTTTAAGAGTTCTTATTACAAAAAAAGCAAAGCAAAGAAAAATAACTGCGAGGTGATGAATATGTTAATTAGCCTGTGATGATTATTTCATAATGTATATTTATATCAAAACATCAAATTGAATACCTTAAATATATACAGCTTTTATTTATTAATTGTACCTCAGTAAATCTGGAAGAAAAACTATACCGTGTTCTCATGGTACTTTTTTTGGAGAATAAATTTGTATTTTTTAAAATATGTTATTTATGATAACATGTAATGAAGTTACTACTTTTGGTTTTTAACAAATTGCTGAACATTTTTTTCAATTTTATATTCAAATACAGTGATTATTAGACAAATTTCATGTAGGAGTGTAATGATTCCTAAGAGTAAATGTTTGCAAACTGCTGATAAGGCTTTTGATACTTTGCAAATAATTCCACATTTATTATGTAATTTTGAGTAGTTTTATATTTTATTAAATCAAGACATGATTCACATACTATAATATTCACCCCTTTAATCCATACAATTCAATTATTTTTAGTATACTCACAAAGTTTTACAATCATCACCACTATCAAATTCCAGAACTTTTCATAACCCAACAATAAACTTTATACTCATCAGCAATTACTCCCCCATCCCTCTTTCCCCAGCCCCTGGATACTGCTCATCCATTTTCTGTCACTGTGGATTGACCTATATTAAACATTTCATATTAAGAGAATCATATAATATGTGGCCTTTGTGTCTGGCTTGTCTTAGCACAAGGTTTTTAAGGTTTATCCATGTTGTAGCATGTATCAGAATTTCATTCCCTTTTATGGCTGAATATCTTATTGTACAAAAATACCGCATTTGTTTATCCATTCATTAATTAAAGGATATTTGGATTGTTTCCAGTTTTGATGCCATTATGAAAAATGCTGCTATGAATATTCATATATAAGTTGTCGTGTATACAGGTATGTTTTTATTTCCGTTGGGTATATACCTAAGAGTGAAATCACTAGGTCATAGTATAACTTTATGTTTAACTGTTTGAGGAACTGCCAAACTGTTTTCCAAAGAGGCTGAACAATTTTTTATTCACAAGCAATGTATGAGAATTCAATTTCTCCATGTATTAGTCCATTTTCACGCTGCTGATAAAGACATATCTGAGGCTGGGCAATTTACAAAAGAAAGAGGTTTATCGGACTCACAGTTCCATGTGGCTGAGGAGGCCTCATAATCATGGCAGAAGGCAGGAGAAGCAAGTCACATCTTACATAGATGGTAGCAGGCAAAGAGAAAGAGCTTGCACAGGGTCACTTCCATTTTTAAAGCCATCAGATCTCGTGAGACATATTCACTATCACAAGAACAGCACGGGAAAGACCCACCCCCATAATTCAACTACCTCCATCCGGATTCCTCCTATGACACATGGGAATTCTAGGAGTTACAATTCAAGATGAGATCTGGGTGGGAACACAGCCAAACCATATTACTCTATATACTTGCAAACACTTGTTATTATCTGTTTTTTTTTTTTTTTTTTTTTCATTTCAGGCATTCCAGTGGGCAAGAAGAAGTATCTCACTGTGGTTTTGATTTGCATCTCCCTTATGGCTAATGAGCTTGAGAATCTTTTCTGGACTTATTGGCCATTTGTGTATCTTCTTTATAGAAATGTCTACTAAGATCTTTTGCCTATTAAAATTTGTTTTTTTATATTACTGAGCTGTAATTGTTTTTATATGTATTATAAATACTAGACCCTTATCAGATATAAGATTTGCAGATATCTTCTGTCATTCTTCGGGCTCATGTTTCACTTTCTTGATTGTGTCTTTGAAGCTCAAAAGCTTTTAATTTTAATGAGGTCCAATTTGTCTAGTTTTTCTTTGGTTACTTATGTTTTGGGGTCATATCTAAAAAAAGAATGCCAAATTTAAGGTCACAAAGATTTAAATCTATGTTTCTTCTATGAGTTTTATAGTTTTGTCTCTTACTTAGGCCTTTGTTCCATTGTGAGTTAATTTTTGTATATAGTGTAAGGCAGGGGTTCCACTTCATTGCTGTCATGTGAATATCCAGTTGTCCCAGTCCAATTTGTTGAAAAGACTATTCTTTCCCCCATTGAATTGTCCTGGCCCTCTTATCAGAGTAGTTTTACTTCTGCCTCAATTTTTCTTACTTCCAAGTTAGCCTTGATTAATTATGTCTTTTGCCCAAGGTCAAAGTGCGCATTCTCAAACAAAGAAGTAACTCCCAGGTAATTAGACAAAACATTTGGCAACGAAGTCAATTCTGGCAAATGGTTTAACTCGATGTCTATTAAAACATCTTCTGGGATAATCAGTCACAGCAAGCTACTGGCTTTGTAAGAATATGAATAATTCTGTATAAAAATTAACTTAAAGTTTCCCTTATCTTATGTAGACTGGATTTCCTAAGTTCCTATTAGTGGGCTGTGCTAAAAACTGTCTGATGCAGGAAATTTTTTGACTACTTGCTCAGATTGGCTTCAGGTAGCTTCTTTTGTATTTTTTTAAGTTTTTTTTTTTTTTTTGGAGAAGTGTAGCCACAAAGATTAGAAATGCATTGCTACAAAGAAATATCTGAAGTTGGGTAACTAATAAAGAAAAGAGGTTTATTTGGCTCATTGTCCTGCATTCTGTACAAAAAGCATGGTGTCAGCATTTACTTCTGATAAGGGCCTCAAGAAGCTTCTAATCATGGCAGAAGGCAAAGGGGAGCCAGCTTGTCACATGGTAAGAGAGGGAGCAAGATAGAGAGGAAGGAGGTGCCAGGCCCTTTCAAACAACCATATCTCATAGGAACTCATGGAGTGATGACTCACTCATTACCCTGAAACCAGTGCCAAGCCATTCATGAGGCATCTGCCCTCATAATCCAATCACCTCCTACTGGGTCCACTTCCAACATTGGGGGTCACATTTCAACATGAGATATAAAGGGGACAAAACATCCAAACTATATAATTAATAAACAGCTAAAGAGCATCTCCCAACATGAAAGAGTTTGCCGATTAGCTATTATAAGAATACATTTGCTGAGTTAATGATACTAGGCAGCAAGGAGCAAGCTTAAGATGAAAAGAGGCTTTCAGACTTTCATGAGGCTTTCAGGCTTTCCGACCAAGGGAGCATAACATCACAATGACAGATAAAAATTAAGCAATAGGTTTTTTTTTTATTTTATTATATATTTTTTAAGGAACTTGTGGCATAGGGCAATAGCAGATAATTGCCATGAATATTTTAGTTATGGAGGGAATACTAATGTTAGATTAAATTAAGCTAATAATAAAATAAAGTAACTCAAATATGTGCTATCATTTAGGGGAAGAGATGTAAACAAGGATTATATTTTTCTTAAAAGGGGGAAATGAAGCCTGCCAATCCAACTAACATTTCTTAACAATGGTTTGGATAGTAAGACTTTTGGTAGAACTGCAGTGTGTCAAGGCAAAGTCCCTCTATTCCCTGCCAACTTGTTTTATCAGAGTCACTTTCAAATGGATTGAGACAGAGTAATGCAGATTATGGAGATAGGGTAAGCACTATGACTGCTCAGCAGCTACACTGTCACATAAAGGAACAGAAAGAAAGGTCTGAAAAGTGTTTTTACACACATTCGAGTTTGCTCTGTTTACTGCTGCGATGGTATAGTTAGATGATGAACTTGAGTTGCTCAATAGGTTTCTTCAGAATTGGAATTTAATAAAAAATTATTTGCATATTCTGAAAAAGTTGATTTGGACTTGGCTTCCAAAGTTGTTTTGAACTGTGTGTTTTTAAATTTGTCTTTATATGTCTCAGAGAAGGTAACTGAGAATCAGATTGGTAAGCAGGTGCTTTCTAAATTCCATTTTCTCTAACATTTTAGTCCATTTTCATGCTGCTGATAAAAACTTACCTGAGCCTGGGCAATTTACAAAAAAAAAAAAAAAGGTTTAATGAACTTACAGTTCCACGTGTCTAGGGCAGCCTCACCATCATGGTGGAAAGTGAAAGGCACTTCTTACATGATGCCGGCAAGAGAGAAGACTTGTGGAGGGAAACTCCCATTTTTAAAAAAAACATCAGATCTCATGAGCCTTATTTACTATTATGAGAAGAGCATGGGAAAGATCTGCCACCATGATTCAATTACCTGCTAGCAGGTCCCTCCCAGAACATGTGGGAATTCAACACGAGCTTTGGTTGGGGAAACAGCCAAACCATATCATTCCACTCCTGGTCCCTCCCAAATCTCATGTCCTCACATTTCAAAACCAATCATATCCTCCTAACAGTATGCCAAAGTCTTAACTCATTTCAACATTAACTCAAAAGTCCACAGTCCAAAGTCTCATCCAAGACAAGGCAAGTCCCTTCTGCCTATGACCCTGTGAAATCAAAAGCAAATTAGTAATTTCCTAGATACAACGGGGATACAGGCATTGGGTAAATACAGCTTTTCCAAATAGGAGAAATTGGCCAAAACAAAGGGGCTACAGAGCCCATGCAAGTCTGAAATCCCGCAGGGGAGTCAAATCTTAAAGCTCCAAAATGATCTCCTTTGACTCCATGTCTCACATCCAGGTCACAATGATGCTAGAGTTAAGTAAGCTACCATGGCCTTGAGCAGCAAGGCTGCTGTAGCTATGCAGGGTGCAACCCTGCTCCTGGCTTTCAGAGGCTGGTGTGTAATGTCTGTGGCTTTTCCAGGCACGTGGTGCGAGCTCTTTGTGAATCTACCATTCTGGGGTCTAGAAGATGGTGACCATCTTCTCACAGCTCCACTAGGTGGTGCCCCAGTAGAAACTATGTGGGGTCCCCAACCCCACATTTCCTTTCCTCACTTCCCTAGCAGAGGTTCTTCTTGAGGGCCCTGCCCCTGCAGCAAACTTCTGCCTGGGCATCCAGGCATTTTCATACATCCTCTGAAATCTAAGTAGGGGTTCCCAAACCCCAGTTCTTGACTTCTGTTCCCTCACAGGCTCAACACCATGTGGAAGCTGCCAAAGCTTGGGGCTTGTACCTTTTGAAACCACAGCCTGAGGTCTACATTGGCCTGCGATATAGAACACCAAGTCTTTAGGCTGCACACAGCATGGGACCCTGGACCCAGTCCGTGAAACCATTGTTTTCCTTCTAGGCCTGTGAAGGGAGGGGTTTCTGTGAAGACCTCTGACATGCCCTGAAGATATTCTCCCCATTGTCTTGGGGATTAACATTCAGTTTCTCATTACTTAATCAAATTTCTGTAGCTGGCTTGAACTCAGAAAATGGGATTTTCTTTTCTATTGCATTGTCAGGCTGCAAATTTTTCAAATTTTATGCTGTGCCATTTTAAAACTGAATGTCTTTAACAGCACCAAAGTCATCTCTTGAATGCTTTGCTGCTTAGAAATTTCTTCTGCCAGATACCCTAATCATCTATCTCAAGTTCAAAGTTCCACAAATCTCTCAGGCAGGGGCAATATCCCACCAGTCTCTGCTAAAACATAACAAGAGTCACCTTTGCTCCACTTTCCAACAAGTTTCTCATCTCCATCTTAGACCACCTCAGCCTGGATTTCATTGTCCATATCATTATCAGCATTTTGGTTAAAACCATTCAACAAGTCTCTAGGGAGCTCCAAATATTCCCACATTTTCCTGTCTTCTTCTGAGCCCTCCAAGCTGTTCCAACCTCTTCCTGTTACCCAGTTCCAAAGTCACTTCCATATTTTTCGGTATGTTTTCAGCAGTACACCACTCCTTGTACCAATTTACTGTATTAGTGCATTTTCACGCTTCTGATAAAGACATACCCAAGACCGGGCAATGTACAAAAGAAAGAGGTTTAATTAACTTACAGTTCCATGTGGCTAGGGAGGCCTCACAATCATGGTGGATGGTGAGAGGAGAGAAAACTTGTGTAGGGAAACTCCCCTTTTTAAAGCCATCAGATCTTGTGAGACTTATTTGCTATCATGAGAACAGCATGGGAAAGACCTGCCCCCATGATTCAATTACCTCCTACCACGTCCCTCCCACAACATGTGGGGGAATTCAAGATGAGATTTGGATGGGAACACAGCCAAACCATACCACCTTCCATCATAGATATAAACAAAGAAAATGTCTTCTCTTCCTTTTCCCTATGTATGTCAAAGTTGTTAAAGTGAATGTCATACTGAGGGTAACAGTCAAGAAAGGAGGACGTCAGAGCATGGGTCTAGCTGTTGGGAAGGTCACCTGAAAAAGGTTTAAAGTCTGCATCAAGTATGGTAAAACAGAAGAAACACCAGTTTGGGAATTGGAAAGATGAGATCTCAGAACAGTCCAATAATTTTGGGAGAAACTGTAAACCTACCCCAAATTCTGAAATTTAGGCTTCATGGCTTGGAGAAACCACCCATTCCTATGGTTCAAAGAGTTAATGAAACAATGTCTACAATACAAAATACCCAATTGTATTCATCAGTTCTGGCACTGCTATAAAGAAATACCTGAGACTGGGTAACTTATTTAAAAAAAAAAAAAAAAAAAAAAAAAAGAGGCTCATGGTTCTGCAGGCTGTACAGGTAGCATGACTGAGGAGCCCTCAGGAAACTTTCAATCATGGTGGAAGGTGAAGGGGAAGCAGGTACGGCTTAAATGGCTGGAGCAGGAGGGAGAGAGAGAGGGGGATGCGTCACACACTTTTAAACAACCAGATCTTGCAATAACTCATCCATTATCATGAGAATAGCACCAAAGGGGAAATCCACCCCCATGATCCAATCACCTCCAACCCACATTGAGGATTACAATTTGACATGAGATTTGGGCAAGGATATAGACCCAAACCATATCACCAAGAATCTATGAAACACCAGTACCCATGAGATATTATCAAAAATGAGCTTTTCAGATTTCCTAATAAGGTCAATATCATTGACCACTTTAGTCAGCGTTCTCTAGAGGGAAGAACTAATGGAATATATATATATAGAATATATAGATATATAATTCTATATATAATACATATTATGTAATATATAGAGAATATATAATATATATTATAATTAAATATAATATATATATTATATATTATAATTAAGTATAATATATATAATTATATATTATAATTAAATATAATATATATAATTATATATTATAATTAAATATAATATATATAATTATATATTATAATTAAATATATATATATAATTATATATTATAATTAAATATATATATATAATTATATATTATAATTAAATATAATATATATAATTATATATTAAGTATTAACTCACACGATCACAAGATACCACAACAGGCCATGTGCAGGCTGAGGAGCAATGAGAGCCAGACCGAGTTCCAAAACTGAAGAACTTGGAGTCCGATGTTTGAGGACAGGAAACATCAAGCATAGGAGAAAGATGTAGGCTAGGAGGCTAGGCCAGTCTCTTTTCACATTTTTCTGCCTGCTTTTTATTCTAGCTGTGCTGGCAGCTGATTAGATTGTGCTCACCCAGATTAAGGGTGAGTCTGCCTTTCCCCACCCAATGACTCAATACTTTGTGTCCTTTAATCCAGTCAAGTTGACACTCAATACTATCCATCACACCACTATAGTAGTCTGGATATCTGATTGAACGCTTAAATAAAATCAATCAATTACATTCTTACCTTATATAACTAAAAATATCTAAGAGCATCCAAAGGGTACATACAATGGAGAATAAAATAAATAAAAATATGTTAGGAGAATAAAGGAAAGGGCAAAAAGGGTAGAAAGACAAAGTCAGAAATAAAATCAGCACTCAGATGCAGGCCACAGGACGCTTCAAATGAACAGAGATGGACAAAATCTTAGCTCTCAGTTTCAGAAAGCCAGTTTGAGAAGGGAATTCACTCATTTCGTGAGTCACAAGGCACCCAGCAAAACCCCCAGGAGCCATATAGGGAACCTTATCTCTGCGGAGCTTCAGAGAGGGGACTTTGTGATAGAGTGAATAGTCTCCTCAACAATATCTACATAGCAAACCCAGAGTCTTGTTCCATATAGTTGTTTTGAAAGTCACCATTCTAAAAACTTTATGTGTATTTTCCCACTCAGATTCAAACAACCCTGTGAACTAGGTCCATTTTTATCTCCATTTGAAGGGAAGAAAACTTGAACAGTTAGTGTATTAGTCTATTTTCACACTGCTATAAAGGTACTACCCGAGATAGGATAATTTATAAACAAAAGAGGTTTAATTGACTCACAGTTCTGCATAGCTGGGAGGCCTCAGGAAACTTATAATCATGGCAGAAAGGGAAGCAGTCACTTCCTCACAAAGTGGCAGGAGAGAAAAGAGTGAATAGGGAAGAGCCCCTTATAAAACCAACAGCTCTTTCAAGAACTCACTCACTATCACCAAAATAGCAAGGGAGAAAACCACGCCCATGATCTAATCACCTCCCACTGAGTTTCTCCCTTAACACATGGGGATTATGAGGACTGCAATTCAAGATGAGAGCTAGGTGGAGACACAGATGCCAACCATACCAGAGAAGTTAGATGACTTGCACCAGCTACCACATTCAGTAAATGATGAAGGTGGAATTCAAACACAGGCATTCCAGTTTCAGAGCTTATCCTTCAAAGTGAGTCAAATTATTCAGAAAAAACTATTTCATAAGAGAGTCATGCAAGACCATCCATGGAAGTAGCTCTGTAGTATTGTGGCTTAATTCTTGAATATAACAGAGATTCTCAAACTTCAGCATACACAGGAATCTCTTTCGTAGTTAACAAAGCTGCACAGGGGATTTTAATTATGGTAGACCATTTAAAAACCAACTAGAGCAGTGATTTTTCTAACATCAGAATGAACTAGAGTCACCTGGAAGGCTTGTTAAACCAACAATCCTGCCCTCCTGACTCCTCCTCCAAGTTTCTGGTTCAATACACCTCATGGCGCCTGAGATTTACATTTCTGACAGATCCCCAGGTGATGTTCATGGTGTTGATGTTCATGTTGGTAGGACCACAGCCTTTAGACAATCATCATTAGTGATATTCTAAACAGGATTAAGTATTTGTTGATAAACAGTGAATATAAAATTTTAAATTAAATTAAAATTTTATTTTCTGAGAAATATATGGTTCTGTCTTTTGTTATTGGGACAAATGCTGAAAAATAGACTCAGTCCTGGTGCATAGCACATGGCTTGTAGACATGTAGGCATTTTGCTTTTATGAGATTGGTGCAAAAGTAATTGCATTTTTGCCATTACTTTTAATGGCAAAGACCACAATTATTTTTGCACCAACCTAATATAAGCTAAAAATAAAATTCTAAGCCCCTCAACCAACTGAATGGATACCTCTCTTGGCCAAGGGGACCCCAGAGAAACCTTAAATACTGAATTTCTAGCCATGACTGGACAGGAGGTCAGACCTCATTATACCCACTCCCTTTTGCAATTTAGACACGACAACTGACCAGCATTAAGGTTAAAATAGAGATTATAAGACTGGCAGAATAGATTCTTTGTGGCAGTAAGATACCAAATCATAAACATGACCTAAGGCCATGCCATGCAAGGGTTAAGTCATGAACCCCTGCACTTAGAGAATAAACTGTGTTCTAACTGCCACATGGTTTTTCTTTCGCTTTATCAGCTGAACAAGCACTGACCTTGAGATAAGCAATATTGAAAGAATTGTAGCTCACTACCAGATGATGACTAACCGATCCCCTGTTCCACAACTCATAACAACGGCTTTAATCGAACAAGGTACTGATTCCTGCAACTTTCCCATGATAAGAGACAGCAAACCAAGGACTGGTTCTGGCCAGTTTACACACTTGAGCGCCTTCATGTCTCTACTTCGTCTTTTGACCTATAGGGCATACTTTTAATACATTTAAATGTTAGGTCTTCTAATGGGTCCTATGTAACATGCATGTTTATTCAATATATATGCATTAGGCCCACTTTCATGAATATTCATAACTCCTCTTGTAACCTGTTGAAAATGTATACTTGGCCAAGATATTCAACATAAATCCCTGTTCCACCCTTCCCTCCCTTGAAGTGCCTGCTAATGGCTTTGACTGGAGGTTATGCTTCTTAGCCTGTAAGAATGGCCAACTTGCAGGCTGTAACCCTTTATAAGAAATAAAGAGGCCGGGCGCGGTGGCTCAAGCCTGTAATCCCAGCACTTTGGGAGGCCGAGACGGGCGGATCACGAGGTCAGGAGATCGAGACCATCCTGGCTAACACTGTGAAACCCCGTCTCTACTAAAAAATACAAAAAACTAGCCGGGCGAGGTGGCGGGCGCCTGTAGTCCCAGCTACTTGGGAGGCTGAGGCAGGAGAATGGCGTAAACCCGGGAGGCGGAGCTTGCAGTGAGCTGAGATCCGGCCACTGTACTCCAGCCTGGGCTACAGAGCGAGACTCCGTCTCAAAAAAAAAAACAAACAAAGAAATAAAGTCTCCTTTCTGAATTTATAAATTGTGTGATTTTTAAGTTAACATTTTCAAGATAAGGGATTTTACTATCTGACATAAAGTCTTATTCAACTGTTACACAGCATGGCCTTTTGGAAGTCACTTCCCACTCCAAGCAGTTTATCAACATATTCTTTCCAGCCACAGAGAAGACTTTCCCCAAAGACATTTTCATTAGTATTTATTTCTAGATATTGCAAAATATTTTGAAGGATGAATAGGAATTTCATACATGGACAAAGCTTGGAAGAACGTCTCAGGCAGAAGACAGAGGCTTGGAAGTGTAAGAGCACATGTTTTGTTTAGGATTGGTTTGCTTTTTCTTGGGTAGGGTGTGCTTTATAGACAAGCATAAAGTGTGATGCAGGCTGGTGTAGGGAAAGAGGCTGATGATATAGTCTGGCATTAGAGTCTGTAGGGTCTTTTAAATTATGTAGGAAGAGTGGACTCTCTCCTTTCCCAAGTGGAGAGCTCTTGATATGTCTGAACAGGAGTGATGCATTCTGTTTCTTTTGAGAAGAGCCCTCTGGTGGCATTGTGGAGCATCCAGCATTGTGGAAGTTGTCAGGAATGGATACAGAGACCAGTTAGGAGACCCTGGAAATAGTAAGAGATGATGAGAACCTGAACAAAACAGTAGTCATGGGGATGAAGGAGATGACAGACATTCAAAGGCAAGTAAAATCGAGAGCCCTTAAGGATGGAAGGAGGGAGGGGTGTGAGCGAGAGGAAACAGCCAATGTAATGTCCACATCTCTGATTGATGGGGTTGGGTACCTTCTTGGTACTATGACCAGGTGATCATATATTCCAGTTTGCCTAGGACTTTCCTAATTTTAACACCGAAAGTCCGGTGTCCCAGAAAATTCACAGTCCTGGGTAAACTAGCACAGTTTGCCACCCTAGTGATGAAACTGATGTCCTGGTCCTTGAGATCACTACCAGGCCCTTCCATGGCCACTAAACTGCCCTCTACCTCCTTCTCTGCCAAGTTTTCTAAATTAATGCATTTGTGCCCTAGACTCCGTTCCTGATCCAACAACAGATTACCCACTGGTCAGGACAGCTGCTTGACTCTAGTACAATCATCTAGGGAGCAGTAGCTCCACATAGCTCCCTCCTTTCAGTGTCTGTACCCTCTCTCTCACATTCTGACCAGAAATATCCAACAAGACAAGCTTCTTGGAAGTCTCTCTAACCCCTCTGACTTTAAATATCCTCAATTCTGGAGTCTTGTGCTCTGTGTCTTCCTCATTAGTTGGCAACAAATTATGGTGCATATATGAAGCCAGAAATAGTAGAGTTAGAGGAAGAGGAACACGAGCTTTGGAGTCAAATAGACCTGAATCTGGACTTTGAGTGAGTGAACTCAAGCAAGGTACTTAATCTTTTGAAGCCTCATCTATAAACATGAGATTGTTGTTGGAAATCAATAATATGATAGATACAGAATGCTAGCCATTCATCATTTGATTTTTTCTTTCTTAGGTCTTTATAAGACCTCTTTTTTCTCAAAGAGTCTGAAATTAATTCATTGTCTCAGCCTTAGTCCTTCCAAATCCACACTCCTTCTTTTCTCAGCAGCCTCTAGTGAGACCCCTGGAAGGCTGTTGCTGAGTCTGCCCAAGACATAACATTACTACAGGAGGAAGAAGAGTGATTGGGAGGAAATATATTAGTAGTTTCCAATACTACTATGGTCACACTAACTCCATATGTGTTTTGCTGAGTGTCTGATTATGAAATCATACATGCATTCACCCATGTTTTGTTCTGATGTCATTTCCTTTCTGGAAAATATAGTTCTAATTTTTGAATAAATTTTTGAAGGATAATCTTTCTTTGGAGAAATCAATGATACAGTAAGAATAATTGCTAATTCTTCTTACTCAGACAAATGCATATTTCAAAGTATAGAGGAGGAATTGGTTGGTGAAGCTGAAAGTAATTTATGCCTTAAAAAACTGTTTACGTCCTTTTTAGTATTTATGCTAGTCAAGGAATAGAAGGCTTTGTATAATTAGCCAAATAACCCAAACTTCTAGAAGGTTTATTTTATTGGAAATGTGGTTTTGTGCTCCAAGACAAGAGATGGGTAAATAGCATCTTGACAGTCAACAACATAAGCGTTATTACTATTAACTCTATATCAGTGAGTTAGATGTCAATCTTGGGGCAGATTCTAGAATGGACTACTGAAAGGAGACAATTCTGTAGACTCAAGTGTGAAAGGAAAATATCTTGGGCCCCTAAAATCACTAAGGAGAACTGAAGCTGGAAATTGCTTAGGGCAAACCTGCCTCCCATTCTATTCCAAGTCATCCCTCTGTTTGATGCCTCTACTGAGATAGATGCATATCTGATTGCCTCCTTTGGAAAGGGTAGTCAGAAACTCAAAAGAATGTGATAGTTTGTGTCTCACCTATCTGTGACCTGGAAGCTCTGTCCCTGCTTAGCGTCTTCCTGCCTTTGCTTCAAGTTGTCCAGCCTTTCCAGATTGAACCAATGTCCTTCTTACATATATTGATTGATGTCCCATGTCTCCCTAAAATGCATAAAACCAAGCTGTGCGTTGACCACCTTGGGTACATATCATCAGGACTTCCTGAGGCTGTGTCACAGGCACATCCTCAACCTTGGCAAAATAAACTTTCTAAATTAACTGAGACCTGTATCAGACTTTTCTGGGTTCACACAAGTTAATAGTAGTACCCAAAAGCTTTCTAGTAAAAGAATTTCAACTTGAAAGAACATACTTGAAGAAGGGAATCTGTTGAGTATAATATCAATGATTTTAGATTAAAATGTAGAGGACACTATTACTAAATATGTGCATAGCATACATGTGATAAATAAGTCATGGCAATTCAAAGCATATGTACAAACCTAACAAGATGAAAACAAGAAAAATGTGCCATATTTATCATTATGACAATGTAGAGATTACTTAGCTTTAATACATAAAAAATATTTTTGAATGTTTATTGGATGATAAGCTCAATATGTTTCTGCAATGTAAAAAAACTCATGCAATTTTGCCTGCATTGCTATGAGAATTATGTCCAGAACCAAGGAGGTGTCAGTCTACTCCTGCTTTTTGCTGCCAAACAGAATCTGAAATAGAACATTCAACTCAGGAATTCAGCCAGAGTCAGAGAGATGAGTGCTCAGGATAGTGAAGAGATTTAAAATTTGAGACACGAGGAATAGTTGAAGCAAACGGAAATGAGAGGACTTCAAGTATATAAAGACACATGGAAGAGAAGTTCAAGTTCTCCCTCTCATGGTCCCAAGAAGCAGAATTAAAACAGTAGATGAAGCTACAAGAAGACACATTTTGTCTCAATGGCAGATGGAAAGTAAGTCTAACAGAGAGGAAAGGAGGTATTTAAATATGAAATGAGGAGAAATGAGTCATCCATCAGTAAAGGTATTGAGAAAAAATGGGCTCTTTGACATGGATATTACATGGAGGCCTAGATCAATTTTCCAAACCAAAGTTACTGCGGTTTTCAGAAAGTCACACGAGGCCAAGACTCTTGCCATGAGAACTTGTAATTATTTTAGGGACTATGAAAATGGAGATTGTTATGCAAAATAACAGAGCATTCACAATTAATTGCCTCCAATTGCATTTGTCTTATGCTCTACTAAGTCATTTGGAGTTATTTGCTGCGAATAGGCTGTCTTTCCCTTGTGGAGGCACAGTATTTTATTCATATCAATTCACTCACTAGAAAAATCTGTATTTGGGTCCATTTTATTAACCTCATTTCTTTTAAAACCTCCTGGAGATCAAACTACTCACTACTATCATTTGTTTATCTGGGACAACAGTATAAATCAAGCTCTGTCCTCATGGCCTATCTGCCAATTAATGTGGTTTAATGTACAATGATAAAAGTTGAGAAGAAAATATTGTTCTGAAAAAATGTATCTTTTAGAATCAATGATAAGGAAAATGGATAAAAATGTAAGTATAAAGGACTCGTCAGAATAAATGTTGGTGTGTTTCTTCGTGAGGTTGTAAGGCAAACATTTTCTTTAAATACTGAATTTTCTTCATAAGCAACCAGTTTGAACCAAAAGCCACCAACTACATACAATAAAAGAAGACAAGTGGTGAAGAACAGTGAATGCTGTAGCTATGCCAACAGAAAATTACTGTGAGAGGGCAGCCTGGCTAACTTCCTATATTCATGTTAATAACATGTTGTCGGGTGGCTCAAGCCTGTAATCCCAGCACTTTGGGGGGCCGAGGCGGGCGGATCACAAGGTCAGGAGATCGAGACCATCCTGGCTAACATGGTGAAACCCCGTCTCTACTAAAAAATACAAAATACTAGCCGGGCGAGGTGGCGGGCGCTTGTAGTCCCAGCTACTCAGGAGGCTGAGGCAGGAGAATGGCGTGAAACCGGGAGGCGGAGCTTGCAGTGAGCTGAGATCTGGCCAGTGCACTCCAGCTTGGGTGACAGAGCGAGACTCCATCTCAAAAAAAAAAAAAAAAAATAACATGTTGTCAGCTAGTCTATGCTTAGGTAAAAAAAATGTCCAAAGATGGGTCAGCCTGACAGGAAGCTGGATTATGTCAATGTCATTTATTACACTTAAAATAAGTTCACCATAAGAATTATGTTAACACTTTATCTCTTCATTGTTATCAGGGACGGGAGATGTTCCAAAGAGGCAATATTTTTGGTGGTGAAAATGGCAGGAGAAATATCAGGGTTTTTTTTTTTTTTTCTGAAAGAGAAAAATGAACACATTTGGCCATAAGCAACAGTGAATTTGTAGCAGAACGGAGATGACCAGGGGAAAACATTTCTTTCATTAATTTCTTTAAACTTGTTTTTTTCTAGCTATACTCAAAAGCAGTTTCTGCTGGCTAGTCTGAGTTCCATGGAAGCCTTCTGACTTGACAGGAGGAGTGGACACTTGGATCAGCTGGGATTATAGGGTATTTCTCCATGATCCATTTCTATGGATTTCCATTTCTAAGAGTCCTAGAATCACAGCAGTCATCACCCAAGTGCTGACGTAATAAATGCCATATCCAGGGGTCCTGGATTCATCTCTGAATACGTTAAACATTTTCACAAGGATTACAATACAGTTGCCTGTGTCAAGACATGACTGTGACACCAGGTGGCTGTGCAGGGGAGGGGGACACAAGCAGGAAGAGGAGTGGAGCAAACAGTGTTCTAGACATTTGAGAGTAGTTTTACTCAACTTCCGTTTTCTTTTCTTTTTTTTTTTTGAGGCGGAGTCTCACTCTGTCGCCCAGGCTGGAGTGCAGTGGCCGGATCTCAGCTCACTGCAAACTCCGCCTCCCGGGTTTATGCCATTCTCCTGCCTCAGCCTCCCAAGTAGCTGGGACTACAGGCGCCCGCCACCTCGCCCGGCTAGTTTTTGTATTTTTAGTAGAGACGGGGTTTCACCGTGTTAGCCAGGATGGTCTCGATCTCCTGACCTCGTGATCCGTCCGTCTTGGCCTCCCAAAGTGCTAGGATTACAGGCTTGAGCCACCGCGCCCGGCCTCAACTTCCCTTTTCTAAGAGTATATTAAGTGTCCTGAAATGTCCTTTCTCTTCCCTTCTCTACGTTCTCAGCTCCCTGAATTTTCCTCTTTCACCTCCCAGAGAACCCAAGATTAAAATGTGGTAAGGCTTGGCCAAGAGAAAATTATTCCTCCCCACCCTGATGGAGGTTGTGGTCAGTGGTGTCTTGGCGTCAGAGCTGACATATTCTGGCAGGTGCTGTTATTGCTAGAAGGAGGTCTTCCTGTTTAGGAATTTGCTTTCCTTTTCATCTCATGAGCATTCAGGTCTTCACCTTGTAGGACACAGTTCAATCTTCATCTATTCAGTCAGTCATTTATTTCATTACACTGGAAGAATAATTATTGAAATTTTGGTTAATAATAAATGATGTTAATTTAAGTTTTTAGGGACTTGTGTATAAATATACAGTCTCTAGGGTAGATTATTCTACCCCAGCTAATTATTTTATCCTTTATATTAGGAAATGAAAGTAAAAACTGATACAGTCAATTGACATCAGCCTGGAAATTTTACTATATACATAATCTACATGTTTTTCTTTTATCAAGAAGACTCATCATCTTACGGAATAGAGAGGTGAGCAGAAAAAGAAATGAAACTCTAAAAAGTGCTAATGTAAATGACTACAGGATGCTACTCAGGAAAAAAGATCATCTTAGTTTTAACAGTATCTAAAATGTTTGAGGATTCAGCTCATATACTCAGAGTATACCCTTCACAGCACAGTGCTTGTAAGTTATGCAATTTATGAAGGTAACCAGAGTATATAATTAAGGGTACACTGTGAGTGAGTTTTTGCATTAAGGGCTAGTCAAAGCTGAAGAACAAATGAATGTTGGGAGAAAATCTGGCTTACATTTTTTTGACCAATGATCTCAACAATAGCAATTGAATAAACCTGGCATGCACTTTGAACTCTAAAAACCCTAAGAGTGAAAATAGAAACACATAATTGAAGCAAATGCACTGTCTTTTTATATACAAATGCACCTGGCTGTTTTCACCAGCATAGTAAAAATGTATACTGAGTATGTATACTTTTTCATCTAAGTCTTTATATGTATGGGTATATTTGCAAGGGGGCAAATATTTTCCATTGAAAAGCCATATCTCATTGCAAACCTACATACTCTACTGACAAACTGCTTGAGTAAAGCATACTATATAAACAAGGAAGCTAATTGGTTTCCATGTATCTATACTCATAGGTAAGTTTAGAGAAAGTATTCTTTGAGTATTTACTTGTACCCAACACTTTACTAGGGATATAAGTGATGCAAAGGAAGTAGTCTGTACTTCCTTGTAGTCAAATAATTAAAAATCTGACAGAAGATGTAAGATTTACATGCATTATTAAAATAGCAAATAACATCAGTCTACTCATAGGCCACAATGTGTCTTACAGATATTATCCATGATTTTCAAACTTTACTGTGCATTAAAAATTACACAGGGTGCCAACAAAACATGAAGGTTTCAAAGTCACATTTAGATCCAAAAGCGCAGAGAATCTGCATTTTTGTCAAGCACCTGATATTATTTGAATACAGTTGGCTCAAGGACCACCCTGGGTGTGTGTATGGAAAGTCAAGGATCGGGGATTTGGGCAAGGACTGGGATTGTTAGGATGGTTTTGAGATGAATCTACAAGGTCAAACTTCAACAATGGGTAGCATTTAAAACAGAGATGAAAACCATATTCTTGGAAGAAGGAAAGGCTTGAAGAACACAAATTTGGGAGTTAACATTATAAACATAAGCCTAAGAAAGAGATAACCAGAAGGTAGACCTGAGAGAAGCACATGAGACAACTGGATAAAAACTAGTTTCCACTCCCCTCAGTTGGTTAGACAACTCAAGCATCTTGGACAATCTAAATTCTTTACTACCAATAAGAAACCCTTCATTTCCTCTGTGCTTGAACCTGAGTTTCACAATTTACGACCATCCAGAAGGCTCAATGGCAAACCCCAGAACCATAGTCCCTAAACTAACCAAACCAGGTATCTCCATACAAATTCTAGACTTGAAGATTTAGTGCTAAATGCCAAATGATTATTCATGATGGTAGACCTCAAACGTAGTACAAGAAGCATTGCCTTAGGTGCCAGAAAGAACTGGATTCAAATGAATGGTTTTACCATTTAGTGCCTGGGATATTTTACTTTACCTCTTTGAATGTTAGTTTTCAAATCTATAAAATATAAATAATAATAACAATACATATATATAACTTGTATCAAGTTTTGAAGATTAAATGAGGTACTAAATGTAAACTCTCTGGGACATAGGATGTAACTATAACAATGAATGAATGAACAATATTTGTGATTTTTTTGGTAAACATGTTTTTTAATAAAGGGCTAGTCGAAGCTTAAGAACAAATGAATGTTGGGAGAAAAACATGTTTTTGTAAAAATCATGTTTTAAATGAACTGATTCATGATTATGTAATGGTATGATTCAGTTTAGATAAAACATAACACAATTATGATGTAAGATTTATGATTTTCTGTACAAAGAAGAGGTGAAATTTCACAACTGTGACTAATTTGTTCTAGGCATGGAACTAGTTAAAGCGTGATGTGATTTGAAGGGTACCTTAAGATATGTATCCAAGGGACCCCGAAGTCTCCCTTAGAGTTTCATTCCCCAGTGACTCTTGCAGAGACCTTCAGCTCACATCAGTCATTCATGTTTAGTGCAAATTATTTTATTAGATTTTTTCTCTCAGTGACAGTGAAGAGAAAACCACTGAGGAATAAGAGGTTGGCTGAAGGTAAGGAGAAGGTGAGGCCATTTTGTAATAATGAATACCCATAGAAGATTCAGCTGGCTGGAGCCCAGACCATAAGAACAGGGTCCTGGAGCCTTCCTCTGGTGAGAAATGAGGACCTGAAGAGAGAAAGGGTACAGAAAGGAGGGACTGACAAATGTCAAGTGCTTTTCCCTTAGCCTCTGTCTGGTTCCAGTTCCCTATACATAGGCTCTCATTTCCTTTAAATGTCACACAAATGCCTTTTCGTTTTTCGGTGTCATCTCACAAAGTAAAATCCTCTAAAATGAAAAAGCGAGACTCAAATCATCTCACCAGGTAGCTGAAGGAAATCTGAGAGCAAAAATGGTTTCTTCAAAAAGTAGTTTAAAAAAAAGCATGCAATGAACTATAGAACTGTACAGGGTGTTAATGGAAAAAAATAAGTACTACAACCGGTTTGAGTAAATCAGTTCATAAATTAATTTTAACACTATATACTATTGTTACCTATTATCACTCACCATTTATTACTAATATCATTTGTAATTATCCTTTCATCTAAGAAATTCAAGATATAATAAGACTTTCTGGTTTGGAAACTTTTTTTTCTGTTTACTATTCTGATTTTCCTGAATAATTATCCATAATAGATGTTTAGAAATTTAAATTTTTTACAGTAAAAAATGCTTTCTCATTTACATTAATATGGTGACTACTGGTGAGAGAATTGTTTTTCTTGATGGAAAGAGAATGCAGAGTTATATTAGTATGAAATTAGAAATAAGACCTAAAAGCTAACTATAGATTACATAAGAGTAAGGCTATCTACGTCAAGAGAAATTGACTATAAATTCTAGTAGGGCTGGGAATGTGTTTCGTTTATATCTAAAGTTAAGTAGTAGTTGCTAACTTGAGGTTTACTGGACCATGAATTTACAACACAATGTGAAACAAACCATGGTCCTTATCCCTGAGGATTTTCAAAATACATCCTCCATATTACTGTTGGAAGAGTCTCCATCTTCCCACGTGCTCATGTGCAGACACCACACACACACACACACACACACACACACACCACTTGAATGTCCCTAATCACTCATCTCTATACAGATTCTCTGATAATTATGTAGTCTGTATCAGCACAACAGTATCAAGTCAAGCCTTCAAAGGTCTTAAAATAGAGGGTTTATATAAAACACTTTATTTTTGTTTCCTATCGAAAGAGACAATAGGGTCCAAGAAATACACAGAACTTCGCTTCTAAACAAAAGGGACATTTGCTATAAATTTTGTAGAAGGCCTTTGCAATACATTGTCCAAGAAGTCCCTTAAAAATCCATCTCTAAAAAAAGTTTCCCTTTCACTACCATATACTGAAATTCCAAATTAGTCGTTATTTCAATGTATACACTAAAAACATACTTCCTTAGAAAGGGCCATGGAGGCTGCCTGTGGAGACTCACTCACGGCACCATGACAATGTGGTAACTACTCCAGTTAGGGAGTCTGGAAGTCAGAGGACATCAAAAGGGGTGGAGGCGCCTTATTGTGAACAAATGACCAGCTTCATGGTTTTGCCTTCTCCTAGGCTTGTCCAGTCCATATTTCAGTGAATGTGATCAAAGAAAGCAGGGTTTCCTTGAAAAACCAGAGGAGCAAATGGTCTTTGATTTCTCATGAAAACTCTTGGGTTTATCTCTTCGTGTTAATTGTGATAGTAAAACAGTAAAAAATCAGATTTAATTTTAACTTGTATTGGTCGGTCTAGGGCAGTGAGTGAAGGTGATGGGCTGGAAGAATATTAACCCAAGTTGGTTATTTAACATCTGCTTTATTTGGAGGAGGACACTATTGAAGACACCTGCTCAGGACAATGAAATTCTTCAGTTACATTATGGTTTATCGCCGATTTCTCCTCGTGGTTCTCACTGTGTTGGTTTTACTGCCTCTGCCCATCGTCCTCCACACCAAGGTGAGTGAAACTGGAGAACAGACTGGTGGATTTCCTGACTTATTTAATTGTCCTTTATTAAAACTGTTTGCTGTTTAACTGCCTGGCTCAGAGCTGAATGAGTGTTGACACTTCATGCCTAAAGTCAGGATGGTTGTACATGATGTTTCGTCCATTTTCTCCCTTTTTAATAATTAACATTGGTTGATTCTTAGTATGATTAAACATAATTAAATAGCGTATTCAACCAGAATTGTTCTCTGCCTATCAACTAGATGAGAGGAAGAACAAAAGAAGCACAACCTTTGAGATTTTGCAGTTCAAGTTGTCATTCTCCAGGGAGCATGCAGAGCTAGTGCAATCCCTTCCCCTGAGAATAGGCAGCAAAGCAATTGCTGGGGACAGAGGTGGAAGAACAAGGGAAATCCTAGGTCCAGCACAGACTAATTTACTTGTCAGCTCTGTGGGTTGGTCACAGAACTTCCTGGAAATTTAGTTTCCTTGTGGGAAAAGAAGACATTGAAAGCATAGAGTAATTTCCCTTGGTCAATCAGAAAATCTAATAAAGCATTGTACCATGTTCTGATAATTTCAGGTTTTATTTCATTGTGGTGTATTTGTAAGCATTTTTCTGTTTGCTTTTTAAGAGTAGTCAGGGTATTAAGTCCAGAACAATAAGCTCAAACATGTTTAATTTTTTGGGAAAATGATTTGAATCAGCAAACATTTAACAAGCACTTTCTCAGTGCCAGGCACAAATGTCACTTGGTAGTAAGAGGACAGGCTTTGGAGCCAAATTCTCTGCTTCAGGTCCCAGATTTACCACTTACAAACTGTGTCACCTGGGCATGCTACTTAATGTCTCTGTGCTTCTGTTTTCTCATATGAACGATGGGGACAGAAGCAGGCTTGTTGTGAGAATGAAATGAAGAAACGCTCATCCAACACTTGGAGCAGTGCCTGACACACAGTAAGTGTGCAGCACCAGTCTCCCTGGGTGTGTTGACTCCACAGGTGGAGCAATTCCCAGCACTCCATTATACACAGTCCCTCCTCTTAGTGGGAAAGAACTCTGCTGATGCTCTCCTCTAACAAGTACTCATCAAGGTTACACCAGTCTGGGTTATAATAGAATCATATTAACTATAATATGGTGGTCCCTCCAGCCTCGGTTAGAAATCTTTGCCAGTGATCTTGCAACCTCTGAAGGGAATTCATGTGAGCTAATAAAGTCCTTTTGGACACTGTCAAGGCCTCCTTTACCTGCAAAGCTGGAGAAGGGACTGGCCCCTGCTGCGGCATCTGTGGATTGTCTCCCACCAGGTGCAATCTTCCAGCTGCAGCATTCTTGGCTGGGTCTCTCCTTGTGCTGAGGTCTCACAGAGCTACAAGGTAGGAAGGGAAAAACTCCCCACCCCTTTTGGTCCAAAGTTCTTCTAAGCCCTCAAATTCGTACAGAATTTGTAAATAATAATAATAACTAAAAGACCTAGTCAGCTGTTTTTGGCTTTGTTGGTTTTGTTTTTCAAATTCTGTGTGACTAACCCTTTCCTTCCCACCTTGCTACTCCCACCCCCGGCTACTTGTGAGGTCTCCTATATGAATCTCTGGCAGTCCCGTCAGATGACAAATTCCAGCACAGAAATAGGGCTCTATTCTGAATTCTCACCCCACTTCCCTGCCAAGGACTTATGACATTATGATTTTCACTTTGCAACTCTCCTGGTCCCATGAGTCCTCTAGATTTGGCTGAATCCTGTCATGACCATATCCTGGTTCATACCTGGAGCTCTGCTGTATTTTAATATTTTTGAGTTAGTCTCAGCATAGGTTCTTACTTATGACAGAGAAAGTAGGAAATTAAACTAGTCAAGACAAATTTAGGTCATGACTATGTATCATCTGTGCTGATCTTTTGACGTATAAATGCATGACAATTTCATTATCCACTATAATTTTCAGAGAAATGAATATAAACTCTTTGAAAAACAAAATAAGTAAATAAATCAAAAGCAATCATTTCAGTACATGATTCATTAACTGGGAAGTATGTTATTTTTAAGAAATGCAGCCACTGGTTATTTTTTCCAAGGTGCTATGACGAAAGAACATTAGGTCCATGCAGGAACCAGGTGTCTGGCACCAAGTTGCATCTGGTGAGCTAGGTTCCTCTTTCCTTTCCTCCTAATCAACTCATTTGTTAAAACTCAATTAATGGTAATGGAGGATTTATTCCTAGTACAATAACATGATTTTATTTGTTGGCCACTTTAAACATATATTTAGTCATTCAATAAACTGCTAATTAAACTGAAAGACTATTATTTTAACTGTTGCTTACAATGAAAGGAAATTTTTTTGGTAAAGAATGTAGGCCTTTGGAAGGTATAAAATTTAAGCAGACATTTACTTTAACATAAATGCAAGCCAATTTACTGTTAACTTTTAGGTTACCAAACTGGAGAAGCCTATGCTTCTAAAGACACAATATTAGATTAACTAAAACATTCAACAGAAACAAAAATCCAAGCTTCTCTTTCAAAACCACAATAAATCTACAGGATATAGAGCCAACAAACAATGAATTATTGACTAATTTCTCTCCTTCATTTTCCTACTGGTTATTGAGTTGTTCAAGAGACTGGCCTTAACTTCTGTCTTAATTCCATCTAAAGTCAAAACAGTGTCACAAATGAAGAAAGACCCTAACTGGTTTTTCAATGTATTATTAACAGGGAAGGAGAATAGACTGATTTGCAGAGTCTATTTCAGGCATTCTGCCAACTACTTTCCCCAAATTATCTAATGTAACCTCCATCACAAACCAATAAACAAGTACAAATGTGCTTCTCATTTTACATTTGAGGGAATTGATGCTCAGAGACATGTAACTCACCAAAGGCCACCTACATGCTCCAGAAAGTAAATTTGAGCTTGGGTTCTGTCAGAACTCAGAATTCATGCTTTAAAAGTGATTTTGTTTTAGTCTTTTGTATATTTTTTGAAGATTTACTCTCTCATGGCTTGTTAATCATTTATCAACAATACAGGCATTGATGTTCATGAAAATGCTTTAGACAGGCCAAATGGATGAGTTATGTTTTAACTATTTCCTCAATTGACATCATGGTACACAATGTCATTAAGGTAGAAAGTTGCAGTGATTCTAACCACTGAAGACAGGTTTATGAGAACTGAAGCTATAAAGGATGTCACTTGCTGGGTGTCCCAGAGCCCCAGTTATTTAAGCTGGTCAATCAGCTTGTCAGGATATAGTGCCCCTTTTCTCCATACTTGGGTCCAAATTAGAAATAGAGACAAAAACAGGTAAGCAGTTTGCAAAAATCTGGTTACGTAGATTTTTCCAACCAACTTCTGTCTGACTCTAGAGCCAATGATGTTAATCACAACTTAGTATCTGTGCCTTTATAGCTTCCATGGTCATAATAAATATATTCCTAGTACATTGGTGTGAATCTCACTTTGCTAATGAAATTCCATTTTCTTATTGATTTACACTGAGCATCAGAAATTCTTTTTGTCTCCTAAACATAATGGTAATCTCAGTCCTTACCCAATTAGTAGTTAATGATCAGTAAACAAGTCTGGAGTGTAATTGCTTTTTATTTGAATGAAATAATCACACTGAGTTTTTCTCATTTTGGAGAGAAATTTCTTTAAATATTAAAATCTTGGTAAAACTGGTCTAGTATACCTGGCATAATTTCAGTAATATTCTCTGTGGAACTTTGTTCTTTTTTGACTATTTCGTTAATTTTTACTCTTTTCAGCAGTCAATACTATTTCCTTACTTATTTTTCCAGTTATTGGATTTTCTTTGTATTTTTATTCATGAAACAAAAAGAAGACCAGGTTTGTTAGAAGAGAGAAAAATCAAACAACAATATATCATATTTGTAGAGTGCAATTCTTCCAGGTACACC
The DNA here is from genome assembly GCF_009764315.1 of Trachypithecus francoisi. NCBI lineage: Eukaryota > Metazoa > Chordata > Mammalia > Primates > Cercopithecidae > Trachypithecus > Trachypithecus francoisi. The sequence goes on from NW_022681469.1 coordinate 35,943,050, forward strand.
TACTCCATCTAGTTTACTCATTAATCAGGACCCCTTTTTAAGATCAGTAGACAAGGAAACAACCACACACGTACTGAGCAGCATTTCTTAGTTGATGGGTTGTAAAAACAATATCAAATTTTAATTCTTTCTTCAGAAAATATTTTGGATTTCTCTAGAAAATATTTTATATTCAAACTTTGAAAGTCACAATATATTCACTTGAAGCATCATGACTTTCAAAGTGAGAATAGAAATAATAATAAATAGGCCGGGCGTGGTGGCTCAAGCCTGTAATCCCAGCACTTTGGGAGGCCGAGACGGGCGGATCACGAGGTCAGGAGATCGAGACCATCCTGGCTAACACTGTGAAACCCCGTCTCTACTAAAAAAAATACAAAAAACTAGCCGGGCGAGGTGGCGGGCGCCTGTAGTCCCAGCTACTCGGGAAGCTGAGGCAGGAGAATGGTGTAAACTCGGGAGGCGGAGCTTGCAGTGAGCTGAGATCTGGCCACTGCACTCCAGCCCGGGCAACAGAGTGAGACTCCCTCTCAACAACAACAACAAAAAAATATTGTAGGGATTTAAGATAAAAAAGAAAATTCTATAAAGTCCAAGTAAGTGAATATTTTGGACACCAAAGAGTGAAGAAATGATTGAGAACAAGAAAAAAATAGAAATCATGCTAATAGCAATGTAGTAGCTCAACAAAATCAGAAAATCCAATTTTGATAATATATTTTTATTTCACAAATATTTTACAAGAACTTTCCCAGCCCAAAGTGTTGTGCCAGATGAACTGTGTGATATAAGCAGAAGTTTAAAATGTTTTTGTCTTTAAGTAGCTTGCAGAATTGCTGGAAAGTCATTGTATAGTATGACAAACATTAATGGCAAAAGAAGGTTGTATGTAAACACATGCCAAATAATTTAAAGAAATCATTTGTGTTATGAAGGTGTAATTAAAAAGTGGATAAACCACTAAGGATTCATCATCCTCCAGCCCCTCTGTTCCCCTAACCACATGCAGTCCCACTTCCCCACAACCTGCTGCTCCTTCTGTTTTCTTTATGTCAGAGAACGCCACTACCCTTCACTCCATTCACAAGCTTGAAAGCTGTGTGTCATCTCAGACACTTCAAATATCCACAAGCCCCCATCACTAATACGGTGTTGCATCTCCTTAATCTAAATCCTCCTAAATCTCCCCTCTCAATCTCATCTTCTCTCTTTCCTTTCCTGTTGGTACTGCTTTCCTTGAAGCTGTCTTTATCTCTTTATTCCATAGACCATTTGTGTTTTACACACGTTCTCCTACAGTCTCTGGCCAGAGTACTATTTTTTAAATGCCAACTCAGTCCTATTGTGAAAAATCAAAATTCTTCAATGGTTCCCTTTTGCCTATAATGGAAAAATACCTAAACAAAAGATTGGTATGCTGATGGATATTTATGACTTTTCATTTATTTGTCCTAAAAACCTCCACCGCACAGCCCCCAATATCTATCTCCCACATTTGCATTTTCCTCTTTAACAATACTTCACTATTTGCAGTTTCTAGAATGCCTGTGATTATTCTTGTCTCTCTGCCTTCACATATGCTATATCCTCCTCCTAGAATGCCCTCTCCTCCTGCCTTGTCCTTCCTGGGAAGGAAGGCTCAGGCTGTGATGTAAATGGAAGATCATCCTCGATGCTCTCATTGCATCATGGATACATTGGCCCCCATTACAGTGTGTCTTCCATTTTGCTTTATCTTTGTCTCTCCTTCCAGACTGTAAATACCTCAGGAACATGGAGTATAGTGTTTAAATTTCTGTCTCCTCCAGCACCAAACCCAGTGCCTGTCACATAGTAGATAGTTAATAACTGTGTTGAGTGAATGGATGATCTTGCATGGCAGAAGGATGTAAGGCTTTGGACCTGGTAGGAAAGAGAGAATGCAGGAGAAAGAGGTTGATGAAAGGAAGGAACTTCAATAGAGTGAAAATAATGATGCAAGGACAGAACAAGAAGAATGTAGGTGTAACCAGAGACTGTCCCTTCCACAAAGCTATTTCTTCCTCCCATAATATGTTTTATACCTTGTTTGGTAACAATAATAAATGTGGATGCCCACTGTGAGCCTCATAGCGACAATTAGAAATAGTCAATACCATCCCCATTTTACAGAAGAACAGAAACTTGGAGAGGTCAAGAAATGTGCTCAAAGTCACACAGTCCACAAAGGAGCAAGAGGATTTAAATACAAATGTGTCTGACTTCCAAGCCCATGATGTCATTGCTTATTTAATGATATTTATATCAGATCTTTAAAAGCTGTGCTCAGATTGCCTTACATCATTGTTCATGCATTTGCAATCACGAAAGCACATGTTGAGGTGATGCCTCTCTCAGCCTGGATCACGTAGTAACCTATACCCATGATGGACAAATAGTATGAGTAAGAAATAATTGGTTGTTTTAGACTGCTGAGATTTTGGAACTTTTGCCACAGTATAGCTTATCCTGTCCTGATTAACATAGCATATTCTGAAACATTCCCCAAGTGACTCAGACATGCTACCCTTGGCTCATTTTCTTATTTATAAAATGAGCAAGACTCTTTTTAAAAAGTTCCAAATGTTGTCTCTGGATAAGTTTCCCCAGATTCACCTGAGATACTTGTGTAAAGTCACAAACTCTTAATGTGATGTGTAGGATGCTGCACGTTGAACAAACTCCCCAGGTGATTCTGGAGCAGGTAGTTCATGAATTGCATTTTGATCATATCCAAATGTATAGTCAGGTTGGAGAAGTGATTATTTCTGTATCTTTTTCCAGTTCCACTGTGTAAAGAGTATGAAAATAATGCATCTCAGGTGCTGGTTAGGTGTGGAGGTTGAGTGGAAAGGAGGAACTAAAAATTTCCCAATAACTGGTATAGCGGGCCATCAATTGGTTTTCTCTGCTATCCATTTTGGCTAAAAACAAACAAACAAAAAGAAAAGAAAAGAAAGCTAGTTATTCCTCCTTGACTTTGTAGTTGAGCTTATTTTTACTCTCCATCTTCCAAAATGAAGATATTTTGAAGCACTTTAAACTTTGCAATTAATATAAATTGAGTCTTTTTATCACTGCTGCAGCAGGGGTAGGAATACCAAGAACCATACAAAGCCCTTCACAGGCTCTGTCAAATATAATGGTGTTTTTCTTGTAGCACGGAGATTTAGAATGCATGATTTTTCTCCTTTTTTAATTGCTTTGTGTTCTCTTTAGAAAATCAATTGCAGTGATTGAGGTCTGTGATTGGCTCTGCTTTTCTCACGCTGTGCTGAGAAGAGATCGTACCTACATACATACTAATTCATCAGCCAAATTACTCCCTAATATCAGTCAGTATGTCATTTAAAGAAGCAGAAGAGATGAAAAAACTATATTTTAAAGCCAACTTATATTCTAATTCCATGTGGGGCTATAATTTAAAAGAGAACCATGGTGATTTTTAAATATAATCAGCCACATTTTCTAAGATAACTTGACAGTCAGAACTTTGTGAGGAGGAAAAAGTCATTATCTAAATTGCCTAGTCATAGCTTTCTTTGCCTTTTTCACCCCTTCAGCAAATACCCTAGCTGTGCACTTGAGGTGGTTAAGACAAGATATGACTATGATATTGTTAACTGGGGGCTGGGTAAGTGGGAATGTCTGTAATAGAGGAATTCACCTATGCAGGTAGACATTTTAGTTCCAATGCTATTTGTTGGCAAGAGAGATGATGGCTGCAGGAAAACTGTAAACACATTCACCCACTGGGGCAGGAGGCAAAATATCCAGTTCCAGGAAAGGAGGGGAGAACAGAGAAAAGGGAACAAGTCAAAGAGAAAGAAGTTTCTATGCTAAGGAACTTTATGCCTAAGATACAGATTTAGTGTTTTATAAGATATATAAATACAAACAATATTAGAAAGAACAGAAAGAAGAACCTTACTCACTCAGAAATATTACTGACCATATACTGTATGCCAAGTACTGCTTTAAATGTTGGGAACAGGGTAGTAAATTTTAAAAATATATACTATAATAGAGTTTACATGTGGACAAGTCTCAACTCTACCACACGCTAGCAATGTGATCATTGAACCTTAGTTCAGCATGGAATTACACTATGTACCCTAAAGAATCCTGGCGGGGGTTAAATAAAATGTCACGTGGAGTGCCAAGTGTTGTATCTGACACATGATAAGCATTCATGAGTATTACTTGCCCATACTGTAGTCATAAGTCAGAGAACAGATTTATCTGTCTACTTAGCAAATATTTTCACATCTTAAATAAGTTTTTCTATATATAAAGTCTATGATCAACAGTCTAGAAGAGGTTTTAGACAATTAGGATCCTCTCTTCCCAAGCTCTTTCTCCATTGGAAACACAAAGCAAATAAAGATCTCTGTAGATCAGGATGAGAAGGAAGAGCAAACAAGTGGCATGAAGGTGGAAACCCGTGGTTGAAAGCACTCCCATGCCATTCAGGGGCCAGAGCCCGGTTAAATGCCAGAAACTAAGGGCTGGAAAATGGTTTTCTCAAGCCTGTGAAAGACAGAAAGAGCTGGATTGACCGCTGGCTGTGGTGGCTCACAGGAAGCAAACACTGCCCAGCTTCCCAGCCAAGACATCATCCATACTACCAAAACAGCTAGATGACTGCATCCATGCTATGCTGGCAAGAAAAGAACTCTAGGGTGTCAAGATAAGACACATATGAACCAGGAACTAGGAACTGACTGGAAGAAACTGTAAAAGTGCTAGATGAGAAACAACGAGTGCAGAAAAAGAAAACACAAGAATAAAGCTACCACTCAGAATAAATTTGTAAATAAAATTTCAAAATACAATAAGACACTAGAGAAAGACTGACAAAATCTGCTCAGAAGAAATGAAAATAATACGGAAATCAACAAGTTAGAAAAGGAAAAACCCCAAAAAAAGAGAAACAAATTATTTTTCAAAATATAAAGCAAGAACAGGAGAGTATAAAATAAATCTAGTTAGATATCCTGGAATTTTGACACTGAGATTTAAAAAACAAACAAAACCCTCAATAGATGTGTCATGTTTGAGGCACCTGGGTGGTCCTAGTTAACCAGCTTCCCCAGGGGCAACTTCTCCTTTTTCATTTGATTCATGTCAAAGATGAGTCTTAGACACTCTAATGCTCAACAGCTTATTCTCAACAGCTTCTCCTTTTTCATTTGGTTAATGTCAAATATGAGTCTTAGACAGCTTATTCTAATGCTCAACAACTTATTCTGACTTTTCCAAGATGAAGATGAAGAGCGGGCCAGTGGCATGGGCCAGATGCAGTCAGATGACTGACTGACCAGGAGGGCCTCCATCCAGTGACCAGTCTCAGAATTTAAAGGACACTTCCCCTTTACTTAGGCTTGTATTCAGCCCAGGTGAGTTACCAGACATTTCTTTCATAAAGGGAGTTTAAACAATTCTTGAAAGAGTAAGCCTTTTTTGTTTATGAAAGTTGCATCCGAGGTAGCCTTGTCTCCTGGAAATTCCCAGGCCAAGGTTGGAAATCCCCAAGCTAGGTTGCATCACATCGCTAAGCGACACTTAGTGTCAACCATACTATGTAACATACTGGTAAGTGACATGTAGTTATCAGCAAGATGCCTGAATAAGCCTTATGGCTATCATTAATCTTATAATCAAGGTATCTCTCTTATAGTATACTACAAGATGAAATAAACTTTAAACTGGGTATCCTTGAAGATATATTCAGTGAACTCAGAAAGAATATTAGGAATTTACCAAAAATATCAGATAGAATATAAAAGGATATTTTTAAGTGAGAGAATCATTTGGAGAATGATTTCAGAGCCCCAACGTATATATAAAAGACATTACTGAAAATGAAAGACTAGAAAAGAAGTCATATTCAAAGTAATAATTACTGAATTCTCCAGATTTTTTTTAAAAAGATGAGCTCTCAAATACATTTGTAAGTACAAACAACTTAATTAGATATTAGTCTATATTTAGGCACATCATGAATGAGATTTCAGATTAAAAATAATGTGATTTTTTTTAAAGCTTCCAAATCGAGAAGAAAAAAAATCTCCAAATTGGCCGGGCGCGGTGGCTCAAGCCTGTAATCCCAGCACTTTGGGAGGCCGAGACGGGCGGATCACGAGGTCAGGAGATCGAGACCATCCTGGCTAATACGGTGAAACCCCGTCTCTACTAAAAAATACAAAAAACTAGCCGGGCGACGAGGCGGGCGCCTGTAGTCCCAGCTACTCGGGAGGCTGAGACAGGAGAATGGCGTGAACCCGGGAGGCGGAGCTTGCAGTGAGCTGAGAGCCGGCCACTGCACTCCAGCCTGGGCGGCAGAGCAAGACTCCGTCTCAAAAAAAAAAAAAAAAAAAAAAAAAAAAAAGGATAATAATTAGATAAATTTTTCATTTCAACAATAATGAAAACATCTAATAAATATATAACAGACTTTTCTGGAGAAATCTACAAAGTATTATAGAAGAAATTTAATAGACACCTGAAAGAATAGAGAAGTTCATAGATAAAAATACTTGAAGCTATGTCTTACTCCATAGATTCTGTGTAATTTGAATGAAAATTTGAACAAAATTTTTACAACTTGAGATAGTAATTTTAAAATTCAAAAGAAAGAGTGAAAATCTAACACTTTTAAGGCAATTTGAAAAACATATAAGATGAAGGAGTTGTCATACAGATTGTAAACCTTATTGAAAAGTTAGAAATGTTAAAACAGCGTAATTCTGCAAGAACTGATTTTTAGAAGGCAGCAGTGGGAGAGGGAGAGGACAAAATAATGAGACCAGAAGCTTGTGTGTCTGCATTTGAGAACTTCAGCATAGAAAATATGTAGCAACATGAATTACTAGGCAAAAGATGAGCTCATTCAATTTAAAAAGCATGGCACTTTGGCTATTCATTTTGAGAAAAAAATGTGTTAGATTCCTATACAAAAAAATTAAAGCTCTACACTTGAAAAGAATTTAATCTTAGAAAAAATATGGAAATATATAATATAGAAAGATTTTCTTATAATATATGGTAAAAACATGAAACAACAGAAAAGAGTTTAAAAATCACTGCATTAAAATTAAAATCCTCCTGTCAATTAAAAATACAATAAAGCAAATTTCATAGACAAGCCAGAGATTAAGAAAAAATGTTTACAAATATATAGTTTATAGAGAATAATATTAAGAATCTAAAAATAACTTCACAAATTCATGAGATAAAAGAAATAAATAACCCAACAGAAAAGTGAAAAAGAACTATAAATATAGAATTTGCAGAAGAGAAACAATTATGTTCAATAACTGTGAAAATACTTCACTGGTATTCAAGAACATGCAAATTAAATAAGAAGAACTTTTCATACCATCAGATTGTCAAATGAGTAAATTAATCCAATATACCAAGGATGGTGAAATGGAACTTCTGAACATTGTTGGTGTTAATATAAACTAGTATGACCATCTCGGATAGCTTCTTAGTTCATTTTTATACTGCTATAAAGAACTGGGTAATTTATAAAGGAATGAGGTTTAATTGACTCAGCATGGCTGGGAGGCCTCAGGAAACTTACAATAATGGTGGAAGGGGAAGTGAGGCACCTTCTTCACAAGGCAACAGGAAGGAGAAGTGCCAAATTAAAGGGGAAGGGCCCTTTATAAAACCATCAGATCTCATGAGAACTCACTCACTATTCTGAGGACAGCATGGGGGAAACTATGCCCATGATTCAATTACCTCCACCTGGTTTCTCCCTTGACACGTGTGTATTATGGAGATTACAATTCAAGATGAGATTCATGTGGGGATGCAAAGCCTAACCATGTTAGATAGCAAATGGGCAATATCTAGTAAAGTTCAAATGGAGTCCTTCCCATTTGAAGTTCTGATGCTAGTTTTCTCCACTAGCTAAGACAATCTATTTTCCATAGACATGCATGTGGAGATAGGTACAAAGATGTCCATAGCCTTAAAATAGTAAAAAATTGGGGAAAAATCCAAACAAACATCAACAGAAAAACAGAAAAATAAATGGTAAAATATTCATAAAAAGGAAGACTATATCTGTTTAAGAAGAAGTAACAATAGATCTACATGTATCAACATGAATGTATTTGAAGTACATAAAATATTGAGTGAAAAAAGCAAGTTGCAAAGTGACATACAGAGTAAACCTTATTTAATTTTAAAACCATGTGTTATTAATGTATAAATGTCTGCATGTAGTATAATCACAAAAACATAAATGGAAAGGATACAAACCACATTCTAGACAGTGGTTAACTTTGGGAATGGTGGAGGAGAAGGAAATGAGGGAGTGGTCTTCAACTTTAACATCAGTCTTTAACTGAATATGGAATGTTTTATTTGTTTAAAAATAATTTAAGCAAATGTGGCAAAGTGTCAACATTCGTTAAATATGATAAGCTGTACAAATACGTTTGTTGTATATTTTTACTATGTTCTAAATATTTTATAATTTTGAAAATGCTTTTAAAGAATACATGCCAAAAAACTTCTAATACATATATTTTTTAATGTAAGGGATCAGGAACTGTCCATACTATAATAACTTCATGTCTCTGGTAGTGTGAGGAAATCTTATACTAGGAAAGATGGAGCTGCTATAAAGGAGCCAAAGAGGTGCAGTGTATACACACAGAGCAGGTATCCAGCATTATGTGACATGACATTTCATATGATCTAATGGAATTCCACCTGGTTTCTACACAACTGCCACTGTCTGGCTAGGTGTGGCTTGTTTGCTGAACTTCCTGATGTTAACTGTTGGAAGTGATAAGAAGTACAGAGATTTTTAAGCAGAAAAGTAGTATTTTTGAGGAAGTCCTCTGACTTTTTTTTTCCCTCTTTTCTCTTTATTTTGAGAAGGAATCATGATTTTTTTAAAAAAATTGTAAGGTCAGTGGTAGTCATAACTGTAAATCATTATAGTCACGTCCTTCATGATAAATAAACAAGATAAAAGTACACATTATCTTTGTTGCTATCATTCAGTTTAAGAATTGATAATACTAAAATACTTCAGAACAAAATGTGATTAAAATGTTTACTTGTTATGGTTGCAGAGTAAGTTTTAATAAAGATATCAGATGTATCAGTAACTTCCAGCAGAGTTGGGGGTAGGTTGTGGGGGAGGAAGGATTAACTCATACTCTTAATTGACAACTGGTCTTCTTTCATTGCTGTTTGACCGTTGTTCTCTTGAGGAGGTAGTAGTGGTAATGATTGTGGGTGATGGTGGTACACAATTTGTGGTGGTTTTGTTTCTTAGGAGTAGGAGGTCTGTTAAGAAGGTGAAGAGAAAGAGGAAAGAGACAAAATTTGGAAGAAATTTACAAGAGACAAAGATAATATAGCTTGAAATAATGGGTCACTCTATGAATTTCTAGTGACGAAATGAAGCTACTTTATTTTCTGCCTCAAAGCCGGTCCTAAAATCAAATATCTAGGATCTCTTTTTAGTTGCAACACAGTTCCACAACTTCTAAGTAGTTTTCTTCTTCATCAGAAGAACTTGTCCACCAAAAATGACTCACCCTCATATTCTTTGTGTGAGTGTGTGAATAGATGTGAATAACAGAAAAGAAGAAAATGGTTGTTCTTTTTTCTATCTCTTGTACTTTTCTTCTTCTTAGCAAGATTATTCACAGATCTTTGATTTTAAAGTGAACAAATAACCCTATATACTTTAATAGGATAGTTTTTAAAGAAAATACTTGGTATTATGTTTGAATTGACCTTCTGCTATTTAATGCCTAAGGACTTTAAAGGGAAAGAATGCTTTCCTGCATTCTTTCACAACCCCAAGCATGACCAAGAAAAAAATCACACAATAGAGAAAAGGAAATGTAGGAAGGAAGCATTCCTGGGATGAACCCAATAGGATGCTTGTTTAATTTATCAGCCAAAGAGGGACAATTTTGAAAATAAAAGGAAATACTAATGAGAAAGGAAACTTTACAACAACACTGTCCTGAGAAAATTGGAGCAGATGGCTACCCTGCCCATTAAAGAGCACTCAAACAATCCTAAAATTTGTATTGAAACAAAAGACCCCAAATAGTTAAAGCAATCTTGAACAAAAAGAACAAAGCTGAGGGGCATCACACTACCTGACTTCAAAATATACTGCAAAGCTATAGGAACCAAAAGAGCATGACAGTGGTATAAAAACAGACATGTGGACCAATTAAACCATAGAGAAATCAGAAATAAATCTGTACATTTACAGCCAACTGATTTTCAGCAAAGGTGCCAAGAACACACAGTGGGAAAAGGAGGGTCTCTTCAATAAATGGTGTTAGTAAAACTAAATATCCACATGCAGAAGAATGAAATCAGACCCATATTTCTCACTATACGCAAAAATCAACTCAAAATGAATTAAATAACTAAATGTAAGACCAAAACCTATGAAACTACTGGAATACAAAACAGGGGAATAGCTCCATGACATTGGCCTAGACAATGATTTTTTGGATATGACCTCAAAAGCACAGGCAACAAAAGCAAAAATAGACAAATGAGATTACATTATACTAATAAAACTTCTTCACTACAGACAAAATCAAGCGTGAAAAGACAACCTAGAGATTAGGATAAAATATTTGCAAACTATTCATCTGATAAGAGATTAATATCAAAAATATATAAGGAATTCAAACAACTCAATAGCAAGAAAGCAATAACCCAATTGAAAAATGACCAAAAAATTTTGAATGGACTTTTCAAAAGAAGACATACAAATGGCCAACAGGTACATGAAAAATTGCTCAACCTCACTCTTCTGAGAAATACAAACGAAAACCACAGTGAGACATTATCTCACCCTTGTTAGAATGGCTATTATAACAAGTGTTGGCCAGGATGTGAACACTGTTTGCAGAAATGTAACTTAGTACAGCCATTATGAAAAACAATATGGCATTCCCTCCAAAAATTAAAAATAGAACTACTGTATGATCCAGCAATGTCATTAATGGATACATATCCAAATGTATATCGAGGTGATATCTGCACTCCCATGTTTACTGCTGCATTAGTCACAATAGCCAAGATATGGAATCAACCTAAGTGTTCATCAACAGATGAATGGATAAAGAAAATATGATATGTATATATATACACACACACACACAAAAAAAAACACAAACACACACAGAGAGAGAGAGAGGATGGAACTATTCAACCATAAAATGAAAAATATCCTGTCATTTGTTATAACATGGATGAACCTGAAGGATATGTTAAGTGAAATAAGCCAGGAACAGAAAGACAAATAGCATGTGATCTCACTCATGTGGAATCTAAAAAAGTTGATCTCATAGAAGTGGAGCGTGAACTTGTGGTTTCCAGGGTCTGGGGAGATCAGGTGTCGGGGTTGAGGAGATACTGGTCAAAAGAGCAGGAATAAGCTTGAAAGATTTATTATACAATATGGTGACTGTAGTTAATAACATTTTGTATTTTTGAAAAATGCTAAAAAGAGTGGATATAAAGTGTTTTCAGCGCAAAGATAATAATGATGTGAGGGAATGCACATATTAATTAGCTAGACTTAGTCATTCCACTATGCATAGATACTTCAAAGCATCATGTTGTACATGATAAATACAGTACATACAATTTTACACATCAATTTAAAAAAAAGGATTTAAAAAAAGAGCACTCAGGGGAGTAACTCTGTCTTCCTCCTTTTCCAGACCTTTGGTTTTCTTCAGATGTGAAAAAAGGTGACAATTTCCACAAATTCTGGGAAGGCAGCTATCAAAGACAATGCAGATATGGTGCTTTAGCTAGCTGCAATTATAATCCACGGGGACTCCTATGAAAAAATACAAAATGTACAAATGTGTTCAGGTAAACTCCATGATGAGACATAAATTTGAACTGCAAATCAAAAGGTGGACAAGTTTTCCAAATGGGTTATACATTCAGGGATTCAGCTTAGGCAAAAGGAAACTACCTGGAAGCAAGTTTCTGGAACCAGATTGAAAGATGAAAGGGAAGGTCTGGAAAAGGGTATAGTCCAATACTTCTCAAACTTTAGCCTAGATAAGAATAACCTTATGAACTTGAAAATGCTGATTGATTCAGTGTGTCTGGGGAAGGGCTTGATGTCATGCATTCCTCACAAGTGCCCAGATTATGCTGACACTGCTGGTTCATCGACCACAGAGGGGCAGAGGGGAGAAGTCCAAATGTGCAATCTAAGTGTTGATTCTTGAATGACAAAGCAATATTTGAAAGGCAGAGCAAATAGGCAACCTTTTTCCTACCAGATATTTTACTAAAATGCTGACAAAAGCTGAGGATGTAAGAGAATGAGTGAATTAATATAGTAGTACTGTATAGAACTGAAAAAATACAAGTCAGTCTCTAAAGGTGACCCTGGAGAACTGTTGCCATGGAAGAATATGATCCCAATGTTACCAAATATCTCAGTTTGTTAAGAGAAGGAAATCAGACTTTATTTTTAACATTAAACCTGCTTATTTGTAAATCCTAACTCAAATTAAGCACAAAGACTTATAACATTGTGAATCAAATACAAAGAATTGTCTTGCTAGACTTGGCCATCAGCTTGCGACTGCTTTAGCCAAATGATCAAACACGGTCAAAGGATCTAGAATATGAGCACAGGTAGGCAGAAACTAGCATGTAAAGGATCTGGGGGCTTGCTGGTATACCCACTGACTGAACACTATGAATTAGAGTTCAGAGAAAGGGATGCATTATGAGGAGCAAGGATCAGAACTCAAATATCAACAAAGTGTGTAAAGAAGATTCTTTGGATATAGAAAATTGATGTCAGGAGGTACTGCGATAAGACATTATAGTTAGAGTGAAGGTGGATTTGAATGCAAAATGAGGATTCTTCAATTGTTTTCAATAAACAACTACAAGTCACTGACTTTTGGTTGATTTAAGTCAGGACTGAGCTACTTAAAATACGGAAGTAGTCTGGGCCAGGTAATAATGCAATTCTTGAAATTTTGCTTTTAATTCTGTCGCCAAAGTTGTGCCATCTGAGTGGACTGTGACTCTCCACCCAAAGACCCATGTTGACATGGATGTTCAACACTTATGGCAGGGGGTGTATATGGTGAACAGAACCAGCTAGCACCTTGTATTCAGGCTCATCCATGCCACACAACTTATGTTTTTTCTCTGAGACACAGTACTGCAAAGGTTACTCCTAGGTTGGTTTTCTCCTTTTAGTTAGAAGGAGAGGAAGGCAGGAGTGCTTGGGTCCCACTCAACCAGACACCAAGGAATGCAGTTAAAAGGTAGGTGTCCTGCCCCCAGGGGAAAGGCTGTAACTTGGCTATTTCTGTACTCCAGAAGTATGGGGGAGTGCATTTTACAGGCCAAATGAAGGTGAGTACAAACATCTATATACACTAATCTGAGCAAGAAGATGGACTAGATGATGTTGTCTATTTTGAGGGAAATGTGAAATAAATGTAATGAATGGGGATTTTTTTCTGTCTTTAGTTTTTTATGTTTATTAAATTTTGCTTCTTAGAACTTCTAAGAAATGAATATTTGGGGGCAACTCAAAGATGCAGAGGTCTTCGGATCTTCTTACTTTAAGCAAACATGTTTGTGTTTGAATGTTGACTTCTCCAGTCTCATGATATCACCTTTTGCTTTGCATTTGTTCTTACCAGGAAACAGAATGTGCCTACATACTCTTTGTGGTCGCCATATTTTGGCTTACAGAAGCATTGCCTCTGTCGGTAACAGCTTTGCTACCTAGTTTAATGTTCCCCATGTTGGGGATCATGCCTTCTAAGAAGGTAAGTCCTCTTGCCAAAGTCATAAGTTGATTCTCTGTTTTGTACTGAGATTTCCATTGAGAAAAGTTATTTTTGAAGGGAGAAATCATCCCGTTGGTAAGGTTCCATGTAAGTCCCCCAAACTTCCAACTATTTCTCCTCTCTGGCATTCTGCATGTGTGCCCACCTTCAAAGAACAAACACAAGCTGCAACTTCTTGATTCATACATGTCAGTAGGAGAAATGTATATCCCCTCTTCTCTCACTGACATCTATGCCTGGTGCCTCCCTCTCAAAAACAGGAAAATTTGTTGACATCCTTCATAAGTTTTTTATATTCAGCAGAATTCAGCCTCATGGTGTTGGAAAAACAATTTTGTTTTTAATGAAGAAAAAGTTTCCCTGTTTTCATTTCCAGAAACCTGCCATTTCCAAAGATAAAGCCAAACTAATTTTCATGTATAGCTCCAGGAGTTTATTCATGCTAAGAGATGTTTATTGGTTCTACACAATCTAAGAGTACCCATCTGAAGAAAGTGGATTTGGTTTTCCAAATGCATTGAAAACAGTCTCCAGCCACCCAGAAAACAACTATCTAAACCACAGCTGAAACAGTCTCAAGAGAGATGTTAAGTTGGAGATGCCAGTCAGTGCAGTTTATCACCTTTGGACTTCTATCTTCTGCCTGGGTCTAACATTGCTCTCTTGCAGCTCACCTGTCTTTTCATTTTCTTTTTAACTAACCCTTGATTACATTTCTTCCTGTGAAAGGAATAGTTCCCTTCTTTATTTTCATGTCCTTCTTCCTGATTTTGGAGCCCCAGTCGATCTTTTTGTACTTTTTATCCTCTCCGCTCCTCTTTTCTAACTGGGTTTTCCCCTCCCACATAATTTTGAGTCTTTTCTATCTAATGGCCATTGATTTGGGAGAGTGGCCAGGGCTACACTTCAGTTCCTTTTGCCTCTAGGCTGACATTCTGCTGCCCCAAGGAATCTCAGAGCTATAATCTATTAAGCATCTTAAATGCTTCAACATGCTCTATGGCTTTTAATATCGGGAATTAAAAAAAGAAGGGGTTGATAAGTTGTTAAAACTAGGATGTCAAATTTTTAACCCCTGTCCTATGGGCTTGGATGGTTCTGTGTCCAGAGATAGGTATGTTTAAGAGTTATACATTTGTCTCTTATGGTTTAATAACAATAAAACTGACTAAATTGACTGTTAAAAAGAGGTTGAAGTAGAAGTGAGATTCACTGGACTCATGGGGCATTTCTGTAACAAGCTGTTACAGGAAGAGACATACAAACATTAGAGGGAAGCAGGAGGAAAGAGTACCTGGGAAGGGCTGGCTTTGTAGGAGCTGCCAAGGATATATATGTCTGCCTCTTTCTGGTGTGTAAGGGCCTGACTAAAGGCAGTGAAATTTTAGGTACCAATGGTAGTTTCGCATCACTCAGACTGCAGACACCTGCCCAACAGTCCTTTATCCCCAGACTAATTTAACAGTCATAGAATCTTAGACTTGAAAGGGAATTCTTCTTGGTCACTTCTCCCCCAGAACAGGGATCCCATCCAATATCTCTTACAGATGAGATCATTCAGAAAGTGTTTAAAGGCTTTCTGGATTATGGGCCTCTAATGTCCCTCAAGGAGATACACATTATTTTTGAATAATTTTAACTCATAAATAACTCAGCTTTATTGAGCCCACATCTGAAACTCAGTAACAGACTCATTAAACTTATTTCTAACATGTAGAATTTCATAAACAAACCTCACTTTTTTGCATGACAGTGTTGCTTGAATTTGAAAACTAATATCGTTTCCTCCTTATTTCTTCCCACCTTGAGTCTTAGTGGTTTCCAGACCTCAACTCCCATCCTCAAATCTGCCATTTCCAACTCCATCAACACCACCATCTTCTTTTTTCTTCCTGAAACTAACTCTAGTTTGTCAATGAGACTTAAGAATTAAATGAGTTAATAAATGTAAATTTCATTACATAGTAAGTACTCCATATATGTTAGCCAATGGTATTATTTATACATTCACAAAAGTGAATAGATGATTCTAGAAATATTTTGAGTGTTGCAAAGGTAAATTAGCCTATCGTCTTACCTATGGCATTTCAGCCTAAGTTTGTTTTAAACTTTATGTGATTCTCTTCACCTTGTAAGTTTAACTGGAACTTGCAGCAAATCATAGTCCTCAGAACTTTTAGTGGAGAAAACTGTTCTTCAGAATTGCGATCCTTTTTCCCAACAGAGTAACTTACCTTTTCCTAATAAGTTAGCTGACCAAAGCTACAGTCTATTATGAATCAGCTAGAGATTTAGTCAAAAGGCCTGAGCTTAGAATTTGACATTTATTGCCGATTACTTGGAGGACCCTGATCATGTCCTTTAATAACTCTTTTTTATCATCTGTAAGTAGAATATGATAATGCTACACAACCCATTGTTGTCACGATCAAATTAAATAATGTATGTTAAACAATGATACAAACTAAGTATCAAGCATTCTTATGAGATTTAATATTCACAGTTAAAGTTTGTTTTGAGAGTTTTAAACTATAATTCCAGGCCACTGCAGCATCTAGGACCCCATGTCATTAATGCCTTCATCTAAGTTTAGAGCCCTAAACACCTCTCTCTTTGGCCATGATAGTTATCACTTTACCTATTTATTAAGCCAATTCTAAATACTGGTATCTTGCTGAGCCCATTACTGTATTTGAAGAATATCAACAAATGTTAAACTTTCTTCATATTTGTTGAACTAAACCTGAAATGCTAAAGTATGTAGAGTATGTTCAATTTGATATTTCAAAACAAGCATTAATATTATTGTCATCAAAAATATTTATATATAAATTTTACATATATGAATGTGAAAATACACATGTACATATATATATATATATATATATAGTCATGTATTTTTCAGTGATTCAATAGATATTCACCTGGTAGTACCCTTCCAGGGATTTGGGAACATACCAATGAATAAAAACAGGCAAAATATTTCCTATCTTTCTAGAGGAAAGGAGGCAATGAACAATGTATCTGATAAATAGAAATATTATACAGTCTAGTGAGCTAGAAAGGTAATTTTGTGCTGTGGAAAAAAAAATGCTGCAGGATAATGGGGATCAGAGAGACTGGTAGTTTTAAATAAGGTGGTCAGGTTAGACCTCCTTGAGATAGTGATACTTGAACAAAGACAGGAAATGAAGGAGTTAGCCATTTGAATATTTGGAGAATGACTATTGCAGAAGAGGTAATATCCAGTGCAAAGACCTTATTGCAGGTACATCTGCAGTGTAATTGGAAGAGAGTAACTAAAGAGGAGAATGATAGATTAGGTCAGGTAAGTAATGTAATGAGGCAATGGACCAGGCAGGGTCAAACTAGGCCATTGCAAGATTTTAACATTGAATAAAATGGGATCCTCTGAAGAGTTTTGAGCACAAAAGTTACATGATCAACTTAACTTTGATTTTAAAAAGGATAATTTGGGCTGCTGTGTTGAGAAACAAGACAGAAAGAAAGAGACAGATAGTAGGTTATTGCAGTAGGTGAGAGACCATGGTAATTCAGACCAAGGGCAGTAATAGAGATATCGAATGTATTGTTGATAAAATGTGAAGATAAAATCAGCAAACTTTCCGGATTGATTAAATATGGCATATGGTTGGAAGAAAAGTGTCAAAGATGCCTCACAGCTTATCTGCCAATTGGGAAAATGGAATTGCTATCAACTGAAATGGGAAGATGATGGGAACTGCAGTCTTACTCTAGGAGAGGGGCTGATACCTAGAGTTCAGTGCTGGACAGATAAGTTTGAAATATTCAAGTGAAGATGTTGAGTAGGCAGTTGAATACAAAAGAGTCCAGAGTTCATGGGAGAGAGCTAATCTGTAGATATAAATCTGAGATTCATCGAAATATAGATGGTATTTAAAGCCCTAAGACTCGATGAGATCACTCGGGGAGTGAATGAAGATAGAAAAGCAAAGAGGAAAAAGAACTGACCTCTGCATAGCTACAAGAGTAAGAGGTAAATGAGAAGAGAAAGCACTAGCCAAAGAGACTACGAAGAAAAGGTTATTGAGGTAGGAGGAGAATCAGGAGAGTGTGTAAGCCTGGAATCCAAGTGAAGCAAGTGTTTTGAAGATGAGGCAATGACTATGTGTGTCAAATCTGCTGATAAGTCAGTTAATGTGAAAACTAGATATTGACTATTGGATTTAGCAAAACAACCTAATAATTAACAAAGCACCTTTTAAAAAATATTATCTCATTTAATTCACAAAGTTGGTGTGAGGTAATATTTAACTTTTAGAACTATTTATTGATTTGTAGAAAGGTTGCTGAACCAGTAAATTACATAACTAAGAGAGAACTCAAGTACTCTGATTGCAAAAGTCCGTGTTTTTTGATGAAATCCTATTCTGAGACAGAAATATGTTTATCTTGCAAATAGATATCAAATATTATTAGAAATTTTATTTGACATATCAATTTTTCCTTGAGACTAGTTATATTAATCAGTGTAATTTACAAACCAACAGCACCTTCTTCTATTACCTCCTGGACAAGTAGGCCATAACAAACACATCTGCCTGTAGCTAATGTTTCTTCTCAAATATTCTGACTCTGACGAAAACCATAGAATAGGTACTACAATGAAAACAGAGAATGTGAAATATTTTTCTGAAGTTTAACTAATTTTATTTGGACTGCAGGCTATAGTTTGTTTGCATGGTCTATTGAGAAAACTGGCAAACTGTGGGCCTGAAGGCCAAATCAGCCTGCTGCCTAATTTTTAAAATAAACTTTTTATTAGAACAAATCCATAGTCATTCATTGACATACTGCCTTTGGCTATTTTGTGCCATGACAGAGTTGAATAATTACAGTGAAGAGCATATGGCCGACAAAGTCTAGAACATTTATTGCTTGGCCCTCTACAATATGCTTACTCCTCATATAACCCAAATCAGTAACAACAAGAATGTCTCAGAGTCCTGGACTTCTTTCTGTGTCTAATCATTTACTAATAATGGCTTGCTTCTGTGTGTTTATTTATATTTTTAAGTCATTCTGCATTTATTCTTTCATTTCATTCTCAGAGTATTGGTGAATAGGGTATCTTAGCCCATTCAGATTGCTATAACAAAATACATTAAGCTGGGTAAATGAACAACAGATATTTATTGCTCACAGTTCTGGAGGCTGGGAAGTCCAATATCATGGCACTGGCAGATGGGGTGTATGGTAAGCGCTTGCTCTCTGCTGCATCCTCTCTGCTGCTCTCTGCTTGCTCTCTGTTGCATGTTGCTGCTGCATCCTCACATGATGGAAGGGGCAAGGGAGCTCTCTCAGGCCCCTTTTATAAAAGCACCAATTCCATTCATGAGGTTGGAGTGAACATGTTTGGTTCCTTTTAGGTGCCAACATATGAATTTGGGTGGTGGACACCAACATTCAGACCACAGCAGTCAATAGGGCTTATTTCCATGAGCCAAACTGCAAAAGAGATAAGGGAAAACGAAAACTTAAATATTTATTCATTTTTCAATAATAAACTCGAGGATCAGGTCCTGTAAGATTTTCCCAATCCCTCTAGGAAAAAAATGATCACCCCACTTACTTTTAAAATCTGAATTATATTTTGGAGAGGTTTCATTCAAGCATCTATAATACTTTATTGCACTTTTTGTTAACTTGTTTTTTCTCATCTAATAGCTTGTAAGCTCCTTGAGTCTAGGGACTTATTAAATTTAACATCTATTGAGTGCCCATTTGTGCCAGGCATGTGCTAAGTCCATAAATACAATTATTAATAAGATACATCTGGCCTTCAAAATACATCTAGTGTAATAAAGGGGATAAATAAATGAAGAAATTATCAATATATAAATTAAGAAGTACTATAAAAAGGGAGATATTATCTAATCCACTTTAGGTTCCTAGGGAAGATATCTTAGAAGAATTGACATCTTCCATGAAGGAAGATTAGAAGTATCCAAGACAAGGGGAGAGGGTCATTCCAGGTTAAATTGCAAGCAAGTGTTAAAGCACTTCTGTGTTTGAGGAACTAAATACATAGGAAGAAGTAGGGTGGAGTGGCAAAAAACTAAATTGGAGAGGTGAAATGGGACCAGATGATGAAGGGTCTTTCATGACACGTTGAAAATATTGGATTTGGTCTTTAAAACTATGGGAAGGTCTTAAAAACTATACTGAAGAAGTATAAGAAGGACAATTATGTGACCAGATTTACAATTTAGAAAAGGGGCTACGACAATGGTATGGAGTGGATCAAAAAAGATCGATCATACAGCAGCCAAGTGAGAAATAGTGAGGAGCTTAATAAAGGTTGTCATGTATAAACAGAGAAAAAGGGACAAATTTTAAAGATATGAAGGACCTAGGAATAATAAGACTTATATTGGAAGTGAAAAAGGAATCATGGCTGACCTTTAGGTCTCTGTCTTGGGCAACATTTACATTAACCACAAAGGGAGAATGTGTTTGAAGGATGGGGAGTGAGAAGACGTACGTTGAATTGTAGGTGTTTGTGGGAAATTCAGATGGACATGAACAGTTGGACATATCAGTGTGAAACTCAGAAGACGTACCTGTGTGGAAATAAAGATCTTGGTGTAGTCCACATTCATTTAACAAATATTCATTGAGTGCCCCCATGTATAAAGTTGAATCCTTCAAATTCAGTCATTGGATGGATAAAGCAAGAAGACTATAAAGATTATAGACAGAACCCTGTAGAATACCAGTATTTTGGAGGAACGAGATAACTGGATTTTCAAAGTCAGAAAAAAAAAAAAAAAATTCAGAGGCAGGTATAGAACCAGCGAGGAAAAAAAAAAAAAAACAACTTCCTGACTCTGGAGGCACTGGTAAATTAATACACTGAAATACTTACACCTAGAGTAAGAGTTGAAAGAGTTAGGAGCCTAGGAGATAGAGGACAGTGTATAGAAAATTGGGATTTAAGAGCTCACAGACCATAGCTTATTCATTGTCCCTCCCTCCCTGATTCTTTCAGTGCTATTTACCAAGCTCTCCTACTGTGTACCAGCATTATGCTAGGTGCAAAATACGTGATGGTTAGCAAAACAGAGTCCTGTTTTGCTAACACATACATGGGGGCACTCAATGAATATTTGTTAAATGAATGTTGACTACACCAAGATCTTTATTTCCACACAGGTAAGTCTTCTGAGTTTCACACTGATATGTCCAACTGTTCATGTCCATCTGAATTTCCCACAAACACCTACAATTTGGCTATCAAAACAGAGTCCTGGTCCTCATGGGACTTTATGGTATAATACAGAAAACAATAAGCACATAGACAAACAGTATTTACGTAATGCATATACTATGAAAAAACCAAACAGAGTTCTATGATACAGAAAAATAACAGGACTTATTTAGAAAGGCCTGATATTTGAGAATTGAAGAGGTGCAAGGAGGGAAAAATATATGAAGCATTTATTAATGTATTCTCTGTTCCTATAATATTTTTGGTGCATACAGATAATTTTTCAGTGAGTAATAAATGAAATAGTAAGGAAATTGATATAATTATTTTCTATTATCCAATCACTACAAAATGTAAAGAGATAGATATAAACCTTGAAAAACATCATAAATGAACATTTTATACAATATAAAAGTTGTCCACTTGCCTACTTTTAATTTCAAGGGCAATTATCAATTTTTGCTTTTTATTGAAACTAAGCCAAGCTTAGCAAGTTATGTTAAAAATGCAGCTATAATTTAATACAGCAAAATTATCATAAGAATTGATTTTCCTTTTTGTTATTTTGTAACATTAGAACGGTTTTGTTTTTTTGGAGACGGAGTCTGGCTCTGTCGCCCAGGCTGGAGTGCAGTGGCCGGATCTCAGCTCACTGCAAGCTCCGCCTCCCGGGTTTACGCCATTCTCCTGCCTTAGCCTCCAGAGTAGCTGGGACTACAGGCGCCCGCCACCTCGCCCGGCTAGTTTTTTGTATTTTTTAGTACAGACGGGGTTTCACCGTGTTAGCCAGGATGGTCTCGATCTCCTGACCTCGTGATCCGCCCGTCTTGGCCTCCCAAAGTGCTGGGATTACAGGCTTGAGCCACCTCGCCCGGCCAACATTAGAATGGTTTTATTCCAAACCTTCCATTCCTTCTGTTAGCTATTGTTTGATTTTTTTAGAGGGGTATTTACTCTTAACAATCCTCTTTTCAGCACAGCCTTGTGATTCAGTTTAGCCAAGTGTTTCTTAAAGTTCTCTTGAATACCAGTCCCATGAAGTGCTCCACCTAAAAATTAAGTAAAAATGTTTTTAATAATTAAATAAATCTGAAAAATATGCAGGATATGCTATCCCCCTGTTTAAAAATATCATTATACACTGTTGTTTAAAGGTTTTTGCAAAGGCCTATAGGAGAGAAAATTCTGGTATTTCAAAATTCTGTTTTCTCAATTTAATCAATTGCACAACGCTTTAAAAAAAAAAAAATATGTACCTAACGTATTTCAGAGTATTCTTTAAGAAGTACTGCTGCAAATGGTTGCTTAAAGTTCTAGGTTCTTTACTAATCTCTGAATGGTGTTGACTGAAAATGGCTTAAAATGTTGAGTTTCATTTGAGGGTATTTGTTGAATAATTTTTTTTTTTTTTGAGATGAAGTCTCACTCCGTCACCCAGGCTAGAGTGCAATGGCACGATGTCGGCTCATTGCACCTCTCCCTCCTGGGTTCAAGCAATTCTTCTGTCTCAGTCTCCAAAGTAGCTGGGATTGCAGGCATGCACCATCATGTCTGGCTAATATTTTGTATTTTTAGTAGAGATAGGGTTTCACCATGTTGCCCAGGCTGGCCTCGAACTCCTGATGTCAAGTGATCCACCTGCTTCGGCCTCCCAAAGTGCTGGGATTACAGGTGTCAGCCACCATGCCTGGCCTTATAAAAAGTAATTTTGAAAGTAAAATAATTCAATATATAAAGGCGTGACTGCAGTTACAGCATAATGGGTCATGATGAAGACAGTAGCAAATTGGAGTTTGATTGAAAACTTTCCCAAATCACAGTCATTGCCATTCCACTACAGATACATAAACAAATTAGCCCCAATAGAAAAGCACTTGCTTGATGTGACTCATAGAAGGCACTTACCTGATGTTACTCAGCTATTTAATAAACCTGAGTACTCTTTTTTCTGTGCACTTTTCCTTAACACCATTTCTGAGTAAGAATACAGAATATGTCTAAATTTGTATTCAAACACGTCTACATTTTTCTCAAAATAGAAAGATTATGCGGTTGAAGGTCAAAGTTAACAGCAGCATAATAATGTCTTTCTTGTGCAATGTTATTTTTCCCCACCAAAGTAAATAATCATGGGTTTAACTGTTATTTCAGGTGGCATCTGCCTATTTCAAGGATTTTCACCTACTGCTAATTGGAGTTATCTGTTTAGCAACATCCATAGAAAAATGGAATTTACACAAGAGAATTGCTCTGAAAATGGTGATGATAGTTGGTGTAAATCCTGCATGGTAAGTACTGCATTTACCGCTTCCAGTTTACCTGATGAACAAACCATTTTTGTGCATAGCAAATAACCAAATAAGTAATTCACGCCTAGGAAATTCTTTCTATCGCAGTCAGACTTACGACATTTTTCTTCCTCTGCAAATATGAAAGTGATATAAAGTGTACTCGAGTTGTAGGAGGGAAAAAAACAACTTTCACTGCGGTTCTAATTACAGGGTGGTTGGAATACGTGCACACAACTTTCTCACCTTTTATGCATCATAGAAGTCAAAGCTGAGAGAAGCTTTGAACCTCAACAGATAAGATTGATAGACTTCAGAGTAGATTTTCCTCCTATCTCGTTTATTTGGCTGATTACATATTCAGAACTAGTTCAAGAGCATCCTTTATCATCAGGGAGGATGTTACAAACCAAAGACAAAGACATTACTGACAAAATACAAATGTGTGAAGAAAAATTCCAAGGTGAATATTTTTCTTTTTAAACCAACTGTTGCAAAGTGAAACAATCAATTAAGACATTTCATCTATAGAATATGAAATCACTCATTTGACTGATAAAATTAATTGACTATTTTGGTTTTATTTCACCTCTTGCTAAGAACATGAATGTAAGCTAAAGAAAATTCCCGTTGTCATAATCATTTGCATAGTGGCATTTTGCATTAAAGCCTTAGGTGTTTCTTCCCTTCTCATCTTTCTTTGAAAATCAGAATATTGTATTGACTTATATTGCATAATTCATTCTAGGGCATAGCCACATCTGTGTTTTCATTTATGGTGCAAATGGTTTTGCTAAATACAAAAAAAATCAATGACTCAGATGAGACAAATTTTCAATTTTTTTTGACTTAAAAACTGTATAACACATAGTGTTTAAGACATCATGTTGGCTGGGTGCGGTGCTCATGCCTGTAATCCCAGCACTTTGGGAGGCCGAGGTGGGTGGATCGCCTGAGGTGGGGAATTCAAGTTCAGCCTGGTCAGCATGGTGAAACCCCGTCTCTACTAAAAATACAAAAATTAGCCAGGTGTGGTGGCAGGCACCTGTAATCCCAGCTACTCGGGAAGCTGAGGCAGGAGAATTGCTTCTACCTGGGAGGCAGAGGTTGCAGTGAGCCAAGATTGCACCATTGCACTCCAGCCTGGGCAACAGAGCAAGACTCTGTCTCAAAACAAACAAACAAACGAAAACAAAAACAAAACGACATCATCTCACTCTTATAATGAAATGGGGCTCCATGCCTTTTAGGGTGCTATAGAAATGTATCTCTTTTTCCTGACGCTCTGCTCACTGTTCCAGAGGATGATGTGTAATGCACTTCACAGTGGGGCAGAAGTTCTGACCATTATGTCACTAAGCGGCTTTTCAATTTAAGGCATTTTCACCATCCAGAAGCTTTAGCTGATCCCAGTATTTTTTATATGAAGATTTCTTGTCTTGATAATGCCTTAAGAAGTTAAAAGTTCTTAATTTTCTTTTTTTTTTTACAAGAACCATTTCTTGTGTAAGCAGATTCCTAATACATTTTCTTTGATTTTGTTGTATGCATTGCAAATGTTCACCTTATCTGAGTCTGAAACTTACAGTGTGGCATTGTTCTTGTACATCTGTTTTAAAAGGGTGTCAGATTATTTCACAAATTGCTCTATATAGAAAGGTGTGCTTCCGAATGATTTTCTAGGCCCGCCTACTCAAAAGAGAGAGTTTTTTCCCCAAGTGTGACTTTGAAAGTTTATAGATATGGCTTAAAATTTTGTAGTCTTAGGTATATTATTTTTAAGGAGAATAACTACTCTTTTTGTAAAAGAAGACAATGTATGTGCCCAGATCTTGACAATAGGAAAGGATATCAGATTCAGGAGAGCATATATTATAGAATATACAGAAAATTCAGAAACCTCATTTTAGCAAATGACTTTAACTATTTTCTCCACCCACCTTATATTAAAGCAGTATAGTGAACAAGTAAAAAGAGGCTTTATAAATATTAATCTTTCTTTGTCCTTATACCTCCCTGACACCCCTATAAGAAACGAGAGTTATGGCTAAAAGATAAAAGAAAAAATAAGCGACCTTAAATTCAAAAGTTGATTGCATTTTCATCTTACTAGCATTTGAAGATAAGTGGTCAGCTCTGAAGAGCATTCAGATATTGGTGTAATACTGTAAGCTGTTATGTCACATAACCAACTTGCAGTTTGTTTAGGTTTAATCATTTTTCTGTTTCTGAAGAGAAGATTTGCATGGTTCCCTGGGAGACAAATCTCTTAAGAACTCCACTTTTCCATGTGCAGCTTTGATTTCTACCTGGCTGTCACTGTACTCCAAGTTCATCATCTGGGCAGAATCTTAACCTTCCATGTTTTTGAAAGACTTAATTTCCCAACTCACAAACCACATCTTAAACATCTTCCAGTTAAATAATACGGTGCTAGTTAAGCTAAGAGCACAGATCCACACTAACGGCTCTCTTGTTTCAGGCTGACGCTGGGGTTCATGAGCAGCACTGCCTTTTTGTCTATGTGGCTCAGCAACACCTCGACTGCTGCCATGGTGATGCCCATTGCAGAGGCTGTAGCACAGCAGATCATCAATGCTGAAGCAGAGGTCGAGACCACTCAGATGACTTACTTCAACGGATCTACCAACCATGGACTAGAAATTGATGGTATCGCATGTTGATATGGCCAGTCTGGGGTCTAGTCATTAGAGCAATAGACATAAACTCAAGAATTCTAAGTTGTATTTTGAATTAACTGTCCATACATGCATGATGTGAATTTAACTTCCTCCCTCTATAGTTCTCAGTATCTACAAAAATAGTTTTCTTTAAATATTTTACCTAAATTGTTACATTTCTATTTGCTTGCAAAAAGAAGAATGCCTTTTCTATCCCTCAGCCAGACTGATGGAACACTCTCTCATGTCTTTATCAGTAGACCTCCAGGTTACTCTTTCCTGTCCTGAAATGGCTTTCCTGCATAATACCGGGAATCTTTAATTCTTACATTCTGTTTGGATACAGCATCAAATTTCACTGTGATTATTTCTGGCTCTGACAAACTGATGCAGTGAAAAAGTGTTGGGAGGATATTTGTATTTATAAAATACTTTAAGATGAATGTGATGTTAGTACACAGTGAATTTTTTATTTTCAATTTCTACTAATGCTTCCATCTTTGCATCCACATACAGGCAAACCCAATGATAACCCCTTATTTACATTGTTTTTCTTTTATTTAATGTTTTGCAGAAAGTGTTAATGGACATGAAACAAATGAGAGAAAAGAGAAAACAAAACCAGTTCCAGGGTAAGGAATGTTGACATTTTGATTAGGATTTTTCCAAATTATATTTTAATAAAATTATAACTGGATCAATTTATTTTTCAGACGCAATAATGATACAGGGAAAATTTCAAGCAAGGTGGAGTTGGAAAAGGTACATAAATTTGATTCTTTCTAAGTAATTATATACAAAATTATATTAGAGCTGTAGTTAGATACATATGCATTTTAAAACCTGTCACTTGCTTCCTTCTCTATAAATTATTTTGCTTGACTAAGTAGTAGCATGGTGTAATGGTCTGATAAGCTTTCATGAACAGACAGAAATCAACATCCGGATAGGAACCATTTTAGGCTCTGAAAATTAGTATCATTATTTTCTCTTTTTATCAGAATCAGGATAATGGCAGTTAGCCAAGGTAGTTTAAAGAAATATAATTCCAGTCTCAGAATATTGCTTCATTTTCTTTTTTTTTAACTTTTATTTTAGTTACAGGGGTACATGTGCAGGTTTGTTGTATAGGTGAATTGTGTGTTTTGGGGGGTTGAGATATCGATTATTTCCTCACCCAGGTAATAAGCATAGTACCCGATAGGTAGGGCTTTTTTTTTTTTTATCTTTTTCTTATTGAAATCTTGCTGGCCTAATACCCTGATTTTCATTAGGAGTATCGTCATCATTTCTTCCAGGTTATGAACTTGGAGCAACTCCTATTCATGTAATTACAAGTCGTTATCTTTAGTGCTTCCATTGACACTAAAAAATTCAGTGAAGAATTCATGAGTTGCTTCTGTCACATACAGGTGGAGGAGTTGTAGCCATTCTAGATATTAAAAGAGGGAAGGAGATCTTTGTAAACTATCCCATAGAATTCATTTCCCCAGAATAAATCAATATAAAAATACTATATTAGATTGCACCGGGAGCAATATACCTCAAGATCTGAAAAATAAATCCTGCATAGAAATAGTCCTATAGTAACTACGGCATTAGGAATAGGAAAGTGGGACATATATTTCTTCATTCTGGCCATGGAATGCATTAACATGTAGCTCAACAGGAAAAAGAAAACCCTCTTGTTAATTACAGAAATCTTCTAAGAAAGAGCAATTTCTATGTAAAGAGAAAATGAATACAAAGATACATTTTAAGCCATTAGCTACAAAATATATTATGGGTTTTTTAAGATGGGAATTGCGTATATATTTACAAAGATACTATCTTTAGAGATAGAAGTAATTCCTTTAAAACATGAAAAATTAACAGTATGCCAGGTATGCCATAGAATAATACATTAGAAATGGGCTTTAAAAACTATTGTGAAAATTGGCACACCTAAACAGAAAGAATATACATGCACTCAGTAACTTTCTTGTGGTCATCTTTGGAAACCTAATTTTCTATCATAAGGCCTAAAGTCAAAACCCTTCAAATTGATTTGCTATCCAGATACTGTTCCAGGCATTGTAAGCTCCTTATTATAAGCAGCTCAGAATCTAGTGGAGAAGATGGACTTATAAAAATAAATCTGGGCCGGGCGCAGTGACTCAAGCCTGTAATCCCAGCACTTTGGGAGGTCGAGACGGGTGGATCACGAGGTCAGGAGATCGAGACCATCCTGGCTAACACGGTGAAACCCCATCTCTACTAAAAAATACAAAAACAAAAACTAACCGGGCGAGGTAGTGGGCGCCTGTAGTCCCAGCTACTCGGGAGGCTGAGGCAAGAGAATGGCGTAAACCCGGGAGGAGGAGCTTGCAGTGAGCTGAGATCAAGCCACTGCACTCCAGCCTGGGCGACAGAGCGAGACTCCGTCTCAAAAATAAATAAATAAATAAATAAATAAATAAATAAATCTGACATAAATGCCACACCAAAGGCATACACAGAAGCCAACACTTCTAGACAGGAGCAACCAGTTCCATCTGGGAGTATTGCAGGTAGGAAGTTTAATGTGAAGACATCTGAGTCTGGAAAGATGAGAGCATGTGCAAGCAGAAGAGTGCGAACTCATGAATGCAGGAACGTGTCTACCTTGTCAGCACTTTAAACTGGCACATTCCCATTGCCTGACACAAAGGAGGTATTCAATAAGTAGTTATCTTTATCAATTAATGAATGAGTGAAAGTAAAAGAGTAAAAAGAAGATGCTTTCTAATCAGAGAGTACAACTAATTCAAAGACCCAACTAAGTAAAGAACGGGGTTTTTTCAGGAAACCTCTACAATGCAGATGCTAGAGATGAGCTGTTGTGGGGAATAAAATTATGGTATGGCTTTGCACAGGTTATAAATATCTCTTCATCAAATACAAAGGAGTTTAGAGTTGATTTTATGGAAAACACAAAACCTTAAAGCTGCGGAGAAACATGGTACGTTCTGCCCTTGGGACAACCTGAAAGTCAGTGGTGAGCTTTTTGATTAACTGAGCAACTGAGCTTTTTTATTAATTAGACATTGGGGATGAGGGAGAAAAATGTAGGAGATGCCTCCACTGCTCTAAACTAGGGAGTGATAGATTGTGATGCCATTGATTAGAATGTAGAACTCAGAGGTAGGAATAACCTTTCAATGGAGAAAAGTAAGATAACGGAGATGCATTTTTGGCAATAAAGATTAATATCTGAGTTTAGGAGAGGAAAGCGAGGCTTTAGAATGTTGATTCTAAGGTCTTTCTGGAATGCAATGCACAAAAATTTAGCTTTATAGAAAAACAGGAATAGTTTATTGCTGCACTAAAGTATTCTTTATAAGATGTGCATGAGAGCATTATTTTATATATTGTACATTTACGATATGTTTTGATTTTTAACAATTATAGGTATATTTTCAGGAATAAATGTATATATAGTTTGTGTGGCAATTATAATAAACTGTAGCTCTTCTTTGATAGATTTACCTTATATAATTTAACACTGATTATGTGGAAGAATGTATATCTACTTCATCTAGCCATAAAATGGAAAAATATTTATACTCATAATCTATTGATCTTATGCTTTCTTCTTGAAGTAGGTGGGATATTCTATTGAATTAAAATAAATCCTGTGAGGTTTGACCTTGAATTTGACCTACAAGTCAAAAAAAAAAATACAAATATTACTCCCTTTTGGGGGAGAGTGGTATAAATTAAATTTCAGAGAAGATAAATTTCCTTCAGTTCAGCTCTGATTTTGATTATTTCTTGTCTTTTGCTGGCTTTGGAATTGATTTGTTCTTCCTTCTCTAATTTTTTCAGTTGTGATGTTAGGTTGTTAACTGGAGGTCTTTCTAACTTTTTGACGTAGGCATTTAGTGTTATGAATTTCCCTCTTAACACTGCCTAACACTCATGACACGAGTTTACCTATATAACATACTTGCACATGTATCCCCCAAACTTAAAATAAAGTGATAAAAGGGAAGAGAAAGAAAATAAAAGGCTTGGTTTTTTTGTAATCTGCATAATTTTGCTATGTTCCTGCAATAAAATAAATAAAATTTATTTCTAATGAAATTACTACAATTTTATTCATTTGAAGCTCCATTTATTTAGTACAAAACTAAAGATTTTAAAATTTTAATTAAAATCTCTTTACTAATACAATTAAATTAATCTAAGCTGATCAATAAGCTTACTTCAATTTTTAGAACTATAATATTTCCCCCCAAAGGCAATAACATACATTGATCCATATAAAATTTAGTGTGTAGTAAGTAGAAAGCTCTTAATAAGTAGAAAAAAAAATAATGCCCCCAAATAAATTGTGTACTTAGCAATGGCGGTAATATTAGTTAAGAAATATACATTTAACATTTGCTCAATGTCAACTTTTCAAAAAGACCTACCCTAAACTCCCTATTTCATTGCAGCCACCATATCCCATATCCTTCCTCCTAATCCTCATGACTCTACCCTACTTTATCCAAAGCATATATCACCTTCCTACAGAATATGTAATTTGCTTAATTTTTATTTATTTGTTCATTGTCTTCTTTCTCCACTAAAATGCAAGGTTCACGGGGCAGAGATTTTTGTCCGTCTAGTACATATCACAAATATCTTGAATAGTGTGCTCTGGAGTAAATAGTAAATATTTGCTTATTAAATAAATAAATTCATTAATATTTTTATCAAATGATTACAATTAGAGTAAAATAACTCATGTTGTATATAAACTACACTAAGTGTCCAGTGTCTAGTTAACCATCAGGGAAAATTCAGAGAAGTTACTATGGACAACATAACCATTAAATTAAATTTTTGGCTGCTTTAAAAAAAATAAACTACACCAAGCAAAGAAACAAACTGATAAACATTTAAAGTCAACACTATGGATCAGATTGCTTTCATTTTGGGTAGAAAGACAAAAAAGTGGTTTGTAACTAAAATTTATCAACTCTAAAATTCTTGTTAATAGAACTGCAAAGTTCTCATACAGGTAATAATGATGATAATTTTGCTGGTGGTGATAAAGACTAGATGTTAGTGTTGAAGATGATGGATATTTAGTAGTCCAGGACCTTATTTTAAAGTATTTGTATCGAAGAGTCACATTCCTATGCTGCATATCTAAAAAAGAGATTTGTCCCATGACTTAACTTTTACGAAGTTCTCTTCTCATGATAGGTCACGGCCCATATACTAACTGAGCTCTCTATTTGCCCAAAATAAAGTGGTGAATAGTTACCAAGCCAATAAATCCCACAGTATCCCCTAAAAGTAGCTGAAATATTTGTGAGAAAAAAAGATACTGGGAGAAGAAAGGAGTACCCTAAAATTACACTGACAGTACCTGAGGGAATATATTTGTCAGGTTCCATTGGGGTAACTGGTAAACCAACCACCATGCATAAAATTTCCATGAGAAATGAGTTCTAGGTATCCAAAAATCCATTTGTAGATACCAAAGGAGGAATAAAGTTCCTAGTTCTTTCCCTCCCCTGCAAGCATTAGTATCATTCAAAGAGACACCCCAGAGTTTTACATCAGCTCAATTTCTAAACCTCCAGGCATCTACAAATGAAAGAGACTGGAAAATCATTACACTTTTAATGAAAAATCTGAGATAATTATTTTTCATTAGTTTAATTTAACTTGGAATTCCTCAAAGGGAAAAGTTCAAAGAAAAAGTATCCTTGAACAAATTGCATCTTGCTTTTAATTAGGTATTGTTTAGTTTGGGGGTGAAAATCCTTATGGTTGAAAATCCAGTTGTACAAGACAACACTTTTTAATGTTCTCCAAAAATTCAAAGGAGTCTTGTAAGTACAGTAATAAACATGGTTCATAATATTAGAAACTACGGGCATTAGTTCTGCCAAATAAGGAGATGTTAATTCTGGAATATCTGGCTCATAGATCAGATATGAAAAAGGTATTTTAGCTTAGATCACATAACAAACAAAAATTGGCTCTCCTTCATTATTCTTCCATTTTCCTAAGCTGGGAGAAATTGGATGGCAAAGGCAGTAATTAGTCCTGCTCAACCCTCACCTGACCCAACTTAGGTGTCTCCTTTTATTCATGCAGTGGTTTATATAGAATGTTTATACAAGAGGTAAGCAAAGAGAGGGAGGGAGATTATCACACACCCTTTAGGAATCACAGCAACAATCTGTGAACGTGACCTCACTCCAGATTTCAATCTTTATTAGAATCATAGTGCTATCTCCATTGATGGCCATTCTTAGTTGTGTTCTCACAAAACATTTTTCTATTAAAGAAACTATTGACTTTTGACAATATCGTTTCTCCTGTATATCTTTATTTTATGAAATACAAAAACTTAGTTCTTCACATTTTATGTTATTGAAATATTATCTAGCAAATAGCATTGCTCAGCCATATTGGCAATATCTGTACTTTAACTCTACAATAAGTCCCCCGTACTACATAACTTGTTTGAACACTATATTTTGTTTCTTGAAACACTCAACAGTGTTCTCCTATGCATCTTCTAGTGGTATTTTCTACAAAAAGAAATATGTTTATTTTGTCTCCAAATTGATTTTTCTGTATTTTGATTATGAAACATTTCATGCATATATGCATTTATAAAACATGACTAAACATTTTAAAGAATAATAAAATGAATAAGATGATGTATACCACATCCCAGCTTAAAAACTAGAACACGATGATTTCTAAAATCTACATGAGCCTTTCTCTGATTCTATCTCTTTTCCTTACACAGTCACCCCCACTCCCTTGTCGAGTTAGCTATAGTCCAAAATTTTGTGTTAATCATTCTCTTGTTTTCTTTTGTTTTATCACCTGCACTAGTTAAGGTATGGATTGGTCACCATAGCGAAGACCAAAAATAGCAACAATTTCAACAAGATAGAAATAGGCTGGTATGGTGACTCCTTTGTCACCATGCCCCTGACTCTTTCTATCTCTTCTCTGCCATTTCCAGCACTGGAATCTTGTAATTCAAGATGGGTCCCCCATCTCCCTCCGTCCATTCTGTACCCCAGCTAGCTGCTCAAGGAAAGGAGAAAGTGGAAGGCATATGTACTTAAAAATTATTCTGTTACTCTCCTGGATTTGAGAGTATTCAGATTTTCTATTTCAATGTCAAACAGTTGCATTTTTAAAAAGAAATTTGTGTGTTCCATGTTAAATTTACTGGTGTGTGGTTGTTTATAATATTTTCTTACATCTATTTAATTTCTACAGTATTTATAGTTATATGTCTTTATTTCTAACATTTTCGTTGTGCTTTTAAAACATTTTTCAAATAATCTTTCCAAACTATGTCTATTTTATTAGTCTTACAAGTCTTGTCAAAGAACCAACTTCTGACTCTTTTCACCCTCTCTATTTAATGTATATTTCACATTATTATTGTTTTCTTTCTTTATTACTTTGTTCTGTCTACTTTATTTGTGTATTTATGCTCTTGCTCTTTTGCTAATTTTTAAAATTTGACCTTTACCTTATTAGAATTTTCCTCTCTTCCAAAGTAAGGATTTAAGGATATGAATTTGCTACTATTACTTTAGCTGTTTACCATATTTTTCTGTTTTGTGTTTTCTGATTTCCATTATGCTAGCTTTTTTTTACTCAAAAGATGCTTAGAAATGTGTTTTGAAATTTAAAATAAATTAGATTTTTAACTACTTTTAAAATTTTTCTAACAATTTTTCTGGGGTCAAAAACTGTGGTCTATTTAACAGTTTTCCAAAACTTGTTGAAGTAGCTTTTTGAAGTAGCACATGATCAGCTATAATAAATATTTTTCACTGTGCTTAAAATAAATTGTACATTTTTAACTAATTAGGTTCAATGTTTCCCAAAACTCTGTAAGATCAAGTTGCTAGTTGTGCTTCTCAAATCTCTGTGCCCTGACCAAGTTTTTTCTCTTTTTATTCAGTAATTGATGAGACTGTTTTGTTAAACTCTCCCTCTATCATGTGGATATTCTATTTCTTCTGATACGTCTGTCAGTTTTGGTTCCTCTGTATTGTTAGATTATGTTATTGCGAACCCATTTAGAATGTTTCTGTGTGTGT
Source organism: Trachypithecus francoisi (assembly GCF_009764315.1). Taxonomy (NCBI): domain Eukaryota; kingdom Metazoa; phylum Chordata; class Mammalia; order Primates; family Cercopithecidae; genus Trachypithecus; species Trachypithecus francoisi. The sequence goes on from NW_022681469.1 coordinate 35,977,253, forward strand.
TATTGATTAACATTTTATCATTTTGTGCATTTCTTCATCTATCTTAATTTTTTGGTCTTTGAGTTTATTAGCTTATTTGTCTGCTGATAATACAAGACTACCAGCTTCCCTTCCCTTCCCTTCCCTTCCCTTCCCTTCCCCTCCCCTCCCCTCCCCTCCCCTCCCCTCCCCTTCCCTCCCCTCCCCTTCCCTTCCCTTCCGAGACTGACTCTCACTCTACCATGCAGGCTGGAGTGCACTGGCACGATCTCAGCTCACTGCAACCTCCACCTCCTGGGTTCAAGCAATTCTCCTGCCTCAGTCTACCGAGTAGCTGGGATTACAGGCACCCGCCACTATGCCCAGTTAATTTTTTGTATTCTTAGTAGAGATGGGGTTTCACTATGTTGGCCAGGCTGGTGTCGAACTCCTGACCTCATGATTCGCCCACCTCAACCTCCCAAAGTGCTGGAATTACTGGCATGACACTACCAGCTTTTATAAGGCTAGTATTTACCTGGCGTTTCCTCTATGCTTTCACTTTCAGTATTTCTGTGTCCTTATGTTTTAGGTGTATCTCTTTTATTATGTTTGAAAAATTTTACCTCTACCTGACATGTTTTATCCATTTAAATTATTTGTGACATTGTATATTTAGAGTAATTTCTACTGCCAGCTTTTTATTTTTTCCAAATATTCTTTCCATCTTTCCATCCTGCGTTCCTATGCAGTTATTTTCTTTTTTTATTCCATGCTACACACACACTTGTATGGGTGGTTTATTCTACACTTTGTGTCTGTTTTAGTTGTCCTAATCATTTTACTGTATTATTAGGCAGCAAGGGTTGCCATAGCAAAATACTACAGAACTGTGTCTTAAACAATACAAATCTGTTGTATTTTCTCCCAGTTTTGGAGGCAAGCCAAGTACAATACAAGATCAAGGTGTTATCTGGGTTGGTTTCTAGTGAGACCTCTCTTTCTGGCTTGTACAAGACCATCCTCTCATTGTACTCTCACATGATGTTTTCTCTGTGCACATGCAGTAGAAAGAGATATTTCTGGTCCCTTTTGCTCTTTTTATAAGGACTTCAGCCCTATCAGGTTAGGCACCCTTCTTTGTTTAAACTGAATTACCTCTGTAAAGGCCCTTTTCCAAACAGAGTCACTTTGAGTGTTAGAGCTTCAACATATGAATATTGAAGGACATCATTTAGTCATTAGTATCATGTCTACTTAATATATAAAAATTTAAAGATAATCCATTTTTTTTCTCCTGAACGGTGTAAAGACCCTAGGATATTTTAACTTAGACCATCGTTTTCTATTTACATGCTACTATTTTCCAATTTTTTAGTTCTAGTCTATTATTCCTCCATTAAATTACATAATTGTATTATGTTTTAAAATCAGTGCTCTGTAGAGTTACGTGCATATTTATTAATATCTTTGTTCACCATTGTATTTTGCGTCTCAGACCCCCTATATGGGGTCATGTTCCTTCTTCCTGAATATACTATTTGAATGTACTTCACAGAGTGATTTTGGTGTTAAATACACAGTTTTTGTTTGATAGAAAGATGTCTATAATTCTCGAATCATGTTTTTATACTTATAGTGTGCTAGACAGGTTATTTTTTATTTTGCACATTGAAATACACTTATATATTTCTACTGCATTTTGACCTTCTTTTTTTCTATTTAAAAGTCAGCTAACTACCAGTCAAATTATTATTCCTTTGTAGGCAATCTTTTCTCTTTGGTTGCTTTAGTGATGTGTGTGTATGTGTGTGTGTGTGTGTGTGTGTGATAGAATTTTACTTTGCTATACTTGAGTGCATATTTCTCCTGAATCTGTGTATTGATCTTTTCCAACAATTCTTGCAAATTATCAGGTGTTATTTTTCAATATTCAATTGCCTCATCCTAGTTCTCTGTATTCTCTCCCTCTGAGTCTCCAATTAAACATGCTGCACTTTCTCACTGTGTTTTCTTTCTTTCCTTCCTTCCTTCCTTCCTTCCTTCCTTCCTTCCTTCCTTCCTTTCTTTCTTCCCGCCTTCCCTCCTTCCCTCCTTCCCTCCTTTCTTTCGTTCGTTCGTTCGTTCGTTCTTTCTTTCTTTCTTTCGAGACGGAATCTTGCTCTGTCACCCAGGCTGGAGTGCAGTGGCGCGGTGTCGGCTCACTGCAAGCTCCGCCTCCTGGGTTCACTCCATTCTCCCGCCTCAGCCTCCCGAGTAGCTGGGACTACAGGCGCCCGCCACTACGCCCGGCTAATTTTTTTATATTTTTAGTAGAGACGGGGTTTCACCTGTGTAGCCAGGATGGTCTCAATCTCCTGACCTCGTGATCCACCCACCTCGGCCTCCCAAAGTGCTGGGATTACAGGCGTGAGCCACTGCGCCCGGCTCTCACTGTGTTTTCTAAGCTTCTTAGCTAACATCTGTTTTTCTTTTATGTGTTTTGCTGAACTTTATTATGAATGGTAACTTCTGACTTATCTTCCAGCTAATTAATTTTCTCTTTAGCTATGTCTATTTTGACCTATTTACTGAGCATTTAAATTGTTATTTAATTATGTAAATTCTATTTGTCTTGTTTTAAGATTTGCCTATAACTATTATAATCTTTTTCATATTTTCAATTCCTTCTCTAATTTTATTAATCATATGTAAATTTAATTATATTTTGTGTCTGTGTCTAACAGCTCTGAAGTCCTTGTGAGCCTCTTTCTTTGACTTAGTTTTTATTTATTTATTTATTGCTGGTTCTCACTTTGTTTAATTATTTTCTTGCATATTCAGTACTTTTAAACAGTGAAATTTTTTTTAGTTACTATGGAAATTCTTTAAGTCCTATGTTGCAGCTGCTTCTAAGAGTTTTCAATTATATTGCTATTTCTCTTTAACACACACGTAACATAAATTAATGCTTTAGGAAAAATGCTTATGGTTAGGAATTTTTAGGGCATATTGTTTTCCCTTAAGTCAGCATGATATTTTCTTTCTACTTCTGCAAAGGATACCAGCTTTATATGTGTTTTCTTATATGATTCCCCACATGCATTTGACCTGGGGCAATTACTTTTATACCAAGCTTTCCTTGCAACATGATAAACTGAAATCTTATTTTAAATCCAGCTTTAAAATTATTGTTGCACTTTAAAAGACTGTTTTAAATATTTTAAATAGCATCTCATTTAGCAGGGAATTTGATTTGTCACGCTGCTGGATAGACAAATATGCTATGTTATTATATTTTGTTTCAGTCATTTTTACAACTAGAAAGAGCAAGGTTTCTCTCAGTGGCACACACACACAAACACACACACATGCTTTTTCCTAAGAAAGTACAAAGGAAGCTTCTAAATAGTTAACATTTAGGACAATAAAATTTTGTAAGTAAATACTGGATTTAATCATGACTTTTAACATTTCTGAAAATAGAGTTTATTTATAAAGAGGACTTATGTCCTTAATGCTACATTTTAAACATTTCTTTATTCATCACAGACACAATAAATGTTTATTGCTTTATAAGCATACCCAAATTCACAATATGTAATAGTTCTTTATTAACTATGGTGGATATAAATTCTATTTCAAAGAGTCTTATTGATAACTTCAATTTTACTAACTCCTCTGAATTCTTCAGATTATTACTGATTATATTTTCACCAGATCTTCATGAAGAGTTCATACCAGCTGTAAGGGGAAGATCCTCTCCTACATTTTCTTGCTATTCACTTATCTAGTACTTTCATTCAGTATTTCTTTACAGAAATAATCTTACAGACATTTTAAACCATTAGAATACTATAGGAAGGCTGGTTTAATTAAATAACATAATCTGTTATTCACTTAACTGAGGACCTTTAAACTCAATATGCAGACAAAAAGGACAGGTTCCCACTGTCTCAATTCCTCTGTGCACTATGGAACTTCCAGTCTTCTGTTCCCTTTTTAGTTACATCATCTACCAACATAGGGACCACAAAAGCACCAAAGTCAAAAGTGGGCATTAATTATTAGTAAATATTTATTTCTTTATTTTTTAAATGTAAACAGATAAATATTGTGTCTTCCATTAAGATGGCAGGTTAAATAGGGCCATTTGTTACCACTGTTCTGAGTCTTCATTAAAACAAGAACAAATAGACTTTCAAATATAATCAAAATTATATAAACATCAAGAGAAGACATGACAGCAAAATCATTTTGGAAGCTGGAAAGTAAAAGGTTGAGTGGAAAATAACCCTGTTATCCCCAGTAATCCCATGGAAGCTGAATCCTAAATCGGTAATGAGAAAAGCCAATAAACAATTCAATTTCCATAGCAGCAGGCTTCAACATTTTTTAAAATGTTGAAAAGCAGGAGGAAGAAAAAAATTGCTTGTGAAGCAGTTAAATCTTCCACTTTCATCCCCAAATCCACATGGATGCAACAGCTTCTAATCCACCAAACAGAAATATAATCTTAAGACATGGTAAAACAGGATAAGGAGAACCAGATCCCGTTCTGGGCTAGGGGAGAGTGTCACAAGGAAAACAGGGGTAGTGAGTGATAGCTTATAAGCTAAACATGGAGGACCTGGCCTTCTACCACACTGGTCCAGGAGCCAGGTCTATGCCTTTCAAGTGTCAGCAGGCAGAAGGCCAGATGATGCTTCCTTGGAGAATACAATCAGAGTAAGAGAGATGAAAACATTGACCTTAGAATTTTCTCAAAAAAAAAGCCCAGTCAGATGACATTACAGTGAAGCTTACAGGCAACAACAAATCCCAAAACACGAGTGCAGAGCTTCTACACAGATATTCACTGCTGAAATGTGAGCAGACAACCAAAAATTCCTGGATATCTGATGAAGCCTCAATTGTGAAAGAGAGATTGCCAAATAAACAAAGAAAAAAGAGCAATCTGCAGGAAACAGAGACTATGCAAGAAGAAGAAGCTACAAAAAAGAAAATATCATTAATATAATCAGAGAGGTAAACAAATAAATTACTCATATTTATGAAATACAAATAGTATTCTATAAAAGACAATCAAGAAGGCAAAAATATAAAACATGTAAATATAAAGTATAAATATAAAATATAGAGATATAAAAGTATAAATGGAAAATTCAGTAGACACAATAGGAAGAAACAGAATAAACAGGAAATAAGAGGAGTTTCCAAAAAAGAATGGGAAAAAAGAGAAAAGTATATAAAAAATTCAAGAAAGTTTCTACAATGGAAGAGTACAAGTTTTATGATTAAAGGACTCACTAAATGTCATCAAAATGAATGAAGCAGACCCACACAGGGCAAATCTGTTTTAAAATCTTTGAGATTTCAGAATACTATAAGATGATCCTAAAAGCTCTCAAAAAGGAAGAAACACTAATTCCTTACAAAGGATCAAAAATATGAATGGCTGAATACTTCACCCTAGCAACACTACTCAGAGACAGCAGAAAAACTGCCTTCAAAATTCCAAGTAACATTTATTTCCAATTTAGAGTCAATATCCAGTCAGACTTTTGATGAAATAAGAGGGTAGACTTAAGTGTAGCTCTTTGCAGTTCTAGAGAAAAAATGACTAGGTTTACGACAGGAAGGGAGGCCCTGAAAGAGATGTCACCCAAACAATAAAATTGGTAGAATATTGATGTGAATTAGGTATCCTATCACTTGATTGTTCCAAGAGAATGTTTAAGCAACCAGGGAATATTTGGGACTGATTCAGTAGCATGTACTTAAAAAAAATAAGCAAGTGAAGAGGGAAAAGACATATTCTAACTTAGAGAAGGGGCAGGGAAAGTCACGTATATCATATTTCTACCTGTTAATAGAGCTCTAGGCAACATATTGAAAATTGAATTCTGTACTATAAGCAATGTTATGACAGAGCCATAGTTGGAAGATGATACAAAGTATACATATTCAGTGAAGGAAGCTGTGAAAGAAATCTGCAATTGCTGCCACCAGGTGGCAATAGTGAGTTACCTCTGGACCTGCAGGATTTCTGTTCTGACAGGTCCATTGTGATGATGTCATTGGATTCTGCATTTTGTCATGTCCTCGTAGAAAATTTTTCAGTTACTTGGAAGAAGATGTGGAGGGCATACTCCACATGTATGGTAGACAGAAGGGATTGAACAAAAACACAATAGGTTACCATTGTGGTAAAAGCAGTATGAAATAGAAATCAAATGTAGTTTTAAAAATTCACGTAAGTATTCTGGAAGGCAAGTTGGTACAGGGGAAATTCACTGAGAGGGAACTCACAGACATGGATTCTGCTTTCAAGTCTGCGCTAATTAGCTGGGTCACACTTGAGACTCATTTTGCTCTTCTGAAATATTAGGTCTTTATACCAGATAATCTCTAACTACCTGTCTGCCCTAATAGTCTATCATTCCTTTACATGTTAAAAAAAAAAAAAACTTGGCCGGGCGCGGTGGCTCAAGCCTGTAATCCCAGCACTTTGGGAGGCCGAGACGGGCGGATCACGAGGTCAGGAGATCGAGACCATCCTGGCTAACACGGTGAAACCCCGTCTCTACTAAAAAAATACAAAAAACTAGCCGGGCGCGGTGGCGGGCGCCTGTAGTCCCAGCTACTCCGGAGGCTGAGGCAGGAGAATGGCGTGAACCCGGGAGGCGGAGCTTGCAGTGAGCTGAGATCCGGCCACTGCACTCCAGCCTGGGCGACAGAGCGAGACTCCGTCTCAAAAAAAAACTTATTTCTGGCTATAAAAGTTACAAAAAGTATCAAGAAGATGGAGGATACCCCTAATCGCATGATCAAGAAATAACTGTTGTTGGTATTCTGATATATTTCATTTCAGTCACACACACACACACACACACACATATATATATATATATGTTTCATTTCAGGCACATGTATGTATGTAGAAATATTTTTGCTTTAAAATTTTACATAACTTTGTACTTTTCATATCACATAAATCTCCTTATATATTACAACACAAGTACTTTTCCATTCACAATATACCTGTGACAATGTCCTGTGGCCACAGGGTGAAAGTACGATCTGGGCAGAAGACTAAAGATTAATCTGCTGTGATATCTGTGATATCTGCCCCCTTTGTATAATTTCTGTACCACTAGTTGGCTCGATTAGTGACTCATTTCAGGCTTTCCTAAGAGCCCTATTTTTTAGCTCAGTGCCCTGTACTACTGTCCCTCTGGTCCTCATGCTTCACCCTTTACTTTCGTATCGTCTCTTCTACGAATTCAGCCCAGTGAACACAAGCACTCGGTAAAAATAACGATAAATTTGAATGCATGGAGCTCATGTTTACTGGGTAGATAAAAAGTAGGGTGCATTCACCATTCCACTCCAAAAACTCTTCCTCTTAACCTTTGATTTGTATTATGATATATTAGTATTAGCATTTACTGTAGAATTTTTACCCTGAATTTTAATGCCTTTATAAATTGTCGATGATATTTGCATAAACATTAGCTCATGTGCAGTAACAATAATGTATATTTTAAAGGTCCTTATTAATAAAAAATGTATAGTTAATTCATAAGACATAAAGCATGGCAAACATTAATCTGTTTCTGTTTCGATTTTTTTGTTTTATATCTTCCAATGTCTTTTAATAATTCTATATATATGCATATATTTACAGTTAAGCTTTTATATGAAATCCAATTTTTTCTTTATTTATATTTTCGAAAGTTTTAAGGTGGTAAAGAGAAATCATATAAACATTGCATATTTTAAGTTTCCATTCTTATTATCAATTTAATAATATTCAAATTATGCATCACTTTCTGGTTTGTGTTTGAAGTCTTTCCTATAGTAAAATATTTAATGTTAAGCTCCAAATTTCAATTGTCACTTTGTATGATTCATAAGAATTTTTAAACTTATTTCCCTATCTTATTTACATACCACTTATTTTGTGTCAAATGTCAATGGAATTTTTTATCATATGGAAAATACAAATGATTTCCATGTATAAATTATAAGGGAAAGGGAGACGTTTCTAAATTAGTTTATTTTGGGTGAAGCATAGAGTCCTTTATGGGTTGACCTTAAAGTTAATTAGAAACTGAAAGGTAAATTACAATCCAATGCACCTGACCCTGCCATGCTAAATGCCATTTTCATATCTATGATGACTTTCAGTGAGTAGTAATTTTTTCCTTATCATGACTTTTCAAAAATATATTTTAATAATGTCTCAAATAGCATGCTCATCTGTATGGAAGATGGCATTTCTTCTGTTCATCCTGGAGAAGAGAGAACGCTTGTACACTGTTAGCAGCAATGTAAATTGGTGCAACCATTATGGAAAACAATATAGAGATTCCTCAAAAAATTAGAAAAACAAAAGAAGTACCATGTTATCCAGCAATCTCCCTTCTGGATATATGTACCCCCAAAATGAAATCAGTATGTCAAAGATATATCTGCTTCCCCATATTCGTTGCAGCATTATTCACAATAGCCAAGTTAGGGGAACAACTTAAGTGTCCCTCGATAGATGATGAATGGATAAAGAAAATGTGGTCTGAGTTACTGTAATAATCCCTTTATGGTTGTCCTTGCATCAATGCTTGCCTATTTCAGACCTTTCCTATACACAGCAGCCTAAAAAAAAGTACAAATGTATTTAAGAAATATGCAAACACAAGAAGACAAAAGATAATAAGTGATTGCATATTCCTTAACTACATTTATATTTTTATTTAAAGGCTGAAGTCTGTAGAATGAGTCTGTAATAAGCAAGAATTGATGCAAGAAGATCCATAAACACATTATTTTATTAACCTAGGCCGGAGATAATGTTGACTGAGACCAGGGTGAAAACAGTGGAGATGGAGAATATTGAACAGAGTCCAGGCATATTTCAGTAGATATAATTGACAGAATTTGATGGGATGAGGAAGATAATGGCTTCAAGGAAGACAAGCAATATATTATACCAAAGTGGCTGAGAGTATGAGCTCTAAAGCAAGACTACATGGTTTCAAAACCCAAGTCTGTCATTTTCAGGCTCTGGGACCTCGAACAATTCACTTAACTTCTCTATGTCTTTTATTTACAAAATGACGTTATAATAGTACCCACCTCATTATATTGTAAGACTTAAATGAATTAAAACATTTAATTGATTTTAACTTGGACCAGTGCTTATTACATGCTAAGGATGCTATAAGTATTTGTTATGATGGTGATGGTGATGACATTAGTTTATATAAGTGATCCTGATGAACTAGGTTTGACAAAAGAAGTAAAAGGCTTGGTCCTGAACATTTTCAGATTGGAGTTTTATTGCAGACATTCTCTCTCTCTCTATACACACACACACACACACACACACATATATATATATATATTCAAATATATATATATATACACAGAGAGAGAGTTTTGTTTTGTTTTGAGACAGGTCTTGCTCTATTGCTCAGTCTGGAGTGTGGAGTGCAGTGGTGCAATCTCAGCTCACTGCAACCTCCGCCTCCCAGGTTCAAGAAATTCTCCTTCCTCAGTCTCCCAAGTAGCTGGGATTATAGGTGCCCGCAACCACACATGGCTAATTTTTGTATTTTTAGTAGAGACAGGGTTTCACCATGTTGACCAGGCTGGTCTAGAACTCCCTGACTTCAACTGATCCACCTGCCTCGGCCTCCCAAAGTGCTGAGATTCTAGGCATGAGCCACTGTGTCTGGCCCTCAAATTATGTTGAACAGGCAATTGGATACATGGGTCTAGATGGAGGACCCTGGCTGAAGACAGAAGTTTAGTGATCTGGCATAAAAATAGTCATTAAATCAATAAAAAATAAGATATTTTTAAAGGAGAATCATTAGAGTGAGGAGAGACAAGGGCCTGTGACAGTTTAAAGAATTTCCAGTTTTAAGGAAGGATAGAAGGCAAAAAAAAAAAAAAAAAAAAAAAAAAAAAAAAAAAAAAAAAAAAAAAACCTGGCAAGGGAGACAGAAAAACAGGCAGAGATAGAAAAACCCAAAGAGTGAGATATCACAGAAACTCAAAGCAGAGTTTTTTCAGTAAAAAGAAGAGATAAATTCTTTTAGATGCTTGCAGAGGTAACTACAAAGTTGAGATTGAAAGGTTCCTATTGAAAGTAGCCCTGAGGAAATTACTGATAATCACAGGAAGTGCATTGTGGGTGGAATGAGGAGACAAGCTAGATGGAAGTGTTTAAGAAAATGGAGTCAGTGAATGTAAACAACTCTTTCAATAGGTTTGGCTGTGAAAATGGAGATGAGGTAGGACAATAGTTTGAGTGGAGGGTTAAGAAGTCTTTCTTGCTTTTCTTCTGTAAAGATGGCTCAAAAATAATTAAATGTTGATGAAAATTCCAATAGTCTGTAGTGGAAGGTTTCTGAGAAAACCTGAGAGACTGTAGTTCAGAAACAAGAAGTTGGAGGAGAAACATTGACTCTATTAATTATGTAGAGAACAAGAAGATGGGGCAAATGCAAGTAGGTTTCTACATTTCACCGTGATACTATTGTATGCTGGTTTATATTTTCTCTGGGAAGTAGGAGGCAAAGCTACTTGCAAAGACTGAGAAGGAGCATTAAGAGGGACATATAAAGATAATAAAGAAGGTTTTATATTTCCTTGTGGAAACAGGTAGAGTAATTTGGTTATGCAAACACGCTAGGGTAGAGGAGCAACATCATTACAGCATTGGATGTTTGTGATCATGAATGATCCCATCTGCTTTACTGTGCATGTAATTTTTAGCAACAGTAGCTGGCTACTCAGAAGCAGACATGACATGGAGAGAGAGAATGGTTGGGTTTATAAATCAGTTGGAATTTTCATAAAGAACTATCATTCAACAAAAGACAAGAAAGAGAGTTCGGAGTTTTGTTAAGACAATTTATTGAAATGATGTACCATGGAATCTCAACTGAATAAAGATGGAAGTAAAGAAAGGAGAGGACCATAACTGGCCATAACTATATACTTCATTGACTTAGATTTGCCAGTGCAGTTGAAGGACTGTAGAGATAGAATTAATTCAGCAGCAAAGTTGGAAGAAGAAACTGTAATAACTATGCCAATTTATTGATAACTAGGATGGTTAAATGATACTCTTTCTACCCCTGAGTAAATATAATATCAACCACACACCTTAAGTATTTTTGCATTTCATTTCCACAGGACTTGCAAGTGAGGTGACCAAAAAACAGTTTTAGACTCTTAAACTTAGTGTTAAAATGAGAAGGCTGAGAAAGTTGGAGTATTTCCCTAATGCCCTGCCCCCTGCCACTTGTACCATCACAGTTGAAAGAAGGGAAGAGTTGAAAGAAGGGAAGAGTCTCCTACTTACCAAGGTGTGATAGATGTTAAGAAACTACTACTTGGAGAACTTATTATCTTCCACTCTAGACTTAGAAAAGGTCAGTGGATTAGTGTTTGGCACATTCTTGAAAAATTAGAAGGTAAAATGTCATGACTGAATTTCCTTACCTAATCAAGTTTCAGTTGCACTGTCACTGACAACAGGACAGAGGTGACTCTTTCCCTTGGACCATATGAAAGAAACATGTGGGAGGACTGTCATTTGGGATCATTTGAAAGATGACTTCCTCCAGGAGGGGTTTTTGACAGCATAGTTGATCTCAATATAAAAAGACCAGGTAGACTATCACATGCAGACACCATGAGTGTGTCATACGCCACCAGGCAGAAGATGTGTGTAACCTACATAGAAAGGACAACAATCTGATGTTCTTATTTGGATAATAGGAGTCTCATAAAATCCCATAAAATTGCCCACCAGAGGGAGTAATTTCAAACATTCACCACGCCTGGAAAGTACTAATGCCATTTTTAAATTAATAAACAGTCAAATAAGACCTCTCCTAATCCTTACCACTCCTCTCCTGATCCTGTTCTTCTCCTGACATTCCAAATGTTGAAGATTTAGAAACTGAGTGTAGCAAGTGGTGAGAAGAATTGGAACTAGGAGAGAAAGAGAAAGTCAAACTCACAAACCTCCTTCCAGTTATGGGCTTTCAAGCAGGCCTGATCTAGGGGACAAGAGAATGCTTAAGTTTAAAATGTGAAATTTTTCTTACTAAATAGGGCACTGTTTATTTTAACTACTGAAATGAAGCTATTCTTCTGACTAAACATAACTGAAAAACTATTCATTAAATGAAATGACCTTGAAAAGTTATTGTTTCTTCTTTGAATTTCACCACAGGAAGAGGAAGAATCAAACCAACAAAGTGTGTTTACAGGGTCATGGGTGAGAGAAAGAATGAAGTTGTTTTTGGCTTGCACCCTAGAAAGTCATCTCGTAACTAAAACACTTACATTTGGTCTAGTGATTCCCCAAGTGAAACCATTTCAGGATGTACCATTGTTCAAGGTGTAACTACGGGGGTGGGGTGACTGAGGTGGAGAACTGAAAATTGCTGGAAGTAAGATAAAAAATGTGTGGGGCCAGGATATTTAAAGGGCTATTCACGAGCATAGTGTAGTCATTATTCAGTCGCTGACAAGATTTGGAGTAAGGAAGATGATTATGTGCTGAGTGCAAATGTTATCTTAAATGACAGCAGTGGGTGACCAGGAGATCAAAATATAATGGTCAAAGGAATGGGGAGGGAAAGAGATATCCAAGTTACATGATTCTTAAAAAAAAAAGGATTTATTTTTTGTGTGAGTGGAGGATTAATGTTCTGGAAAAGACAGTGGGGAGCAAAGAGGACACTGACTTATCTCTCAATGCTGAGGTATATGGTATTGAAAACATTCAATTTCAGGAGTGATATCCCCTGGGAATCATCCATTAAGGTGCATTGGTGGGGAAACCTTTCCAAAAGAAGTTTAGGGACTTATTAAGTATGTACCACCAGTATCAACAGAAAAGCTTTGGGAGTAGTGGTGAGAAGGGAAGACATGGGGGAAGAGTTGAGTAAGGGACAAGAAAGAAGGATGAAGAAATGAATGAAATTGGATTTTTAAAATATTTCAGTGGTTTCAGCTTAAATACTGTTATTGCTACATCTCCATTGATGGAAAGATAAATGCTGTATTAGTCAGCTCACATCACCATAACAAAATACCACAAACTAAGTGGCTTAAACCATAAAAATTTATTTCTCACAGTTCTGAAGACTGGATCAGGGTCTGGCAGGGTCAGTGTCTGGTGAGGACTCTCTCCTGGCATTACAGACAGTCACCTTCTTGTGACTTTCTCCATAGCAGAAACAGAGAGAGAGAGAGAGGAATCAAGCTCTCTGATGTGTCCTCTTATAAGGACATAATCTCATCAGACCAGGGCCACATCCTCAAAGGAAGGGTCAGTATCTTCCAAATGCCTCATTGCCAAATACTATCGCATCAGGAGTTAGGGTTTCAACATATGAATTGGTGGGGGTGGTGGGACAGAAACATTCAGTCCATAACAAATATAGAGCAGTTCTCATGGTACTTTTTTGTTGTTGTTGAACAGAACTCAGGCATGGGAACCAAATATCGAACAAAGAAGGGCCACATGATATGTAAACTTATGTGTTTGTGCATTGCCTACTCTTCTACTATTGGTGGACTGACAACAATCACTGGTACCTCCACCAACTTGATCTTTGCTGAGTATTTCAATACGTAAGTAACCTTATTGGATTGGTGATTTAACATATGGGCAGCACACAAATTGTAAAAATTATTCTTACCTGGGATTCAGAGAATCCAAGTACAGAGATGTTATGTTAACTCTCCTTTGTTTCCCTTCAGGACATCTATAGGTCTACAGACCTTCCTTTGTACTAAGAGTTAAGTATTTAGGAATATTGAGTTAACTTGTGCCAACAGATTTCCCAGGTCAGCTCAGAGGAGATAACTCTTGGCTGACCACTCTAAACAAACAGGAAAAACATTTTTCATTGAAAGTAATACCACATATGATAGTTAACTAAAATGGAAAGGAATTATTTTCTTTGGACAATTTATGTAGGGTTTGGGGATCAACATGTGAACTTAAATAATGAATGGTGAACAGAGGTATTAATTATGGGGGGCTTGACTTTGGAATTCAGAAAAGATTTGAAAGATTGAACAATTACAATAAATGTCAGTAATAAAGTATTCTACAAACAGATATGTGACTCTTAACATGTTTGGAACTGTGATGACAATCCACTGCAGAAAATGGGAATCTGTGGATTCAACAGGTAGAATACTTGGGTTAAAAAATCCTCAATTTGCAGGTATTTACACTGTGAATTATTTTACTTACTTATTTGTTTTGTTGAGACAGAGTCTCACTCTGTCGCCCAGACTGGAGGACATTTGGTGCAATCTCAGCTCACTGCAACTTTCGCCAAGTGATTATCATGCCTCAGCCTCCTGAGTAGCTGGGATTACAGGCATGCACCATAATACCCAGCTAATTTTTGTATTTTTAGTAGACATGGGGTTTTGTCATGTTGACCAGGCTGGTCTCAAACTCCTGATCTCAAGTGATCCACCTGCCTTGCCTCCCAAAGTGCTGGGATTACAGGCATGAGCCACTGCACCTGGCCACATTGTGAATTTAACAACAACAAAAAGGTCCATGATTCTCCCAAGACTTACTTTTTTCATATGTAAAATCATCATAGTTCATAGGGTTATTGTGATAATTGCATAAAGTAAACTATGTAAAAATATTTTGCTCTATGTAAGTATCATTGAAACAATAGCATGAAAGTCCATGGTGTCATATAAGCACTCGGACTGGTTCTACTAAAAGAACAGATAATACCCAGAATTTCAAGAAGATAGACAGGATTGAGAAAGCCTAGGAACAGGATTTGAGTTCACAGAAAAATTAGAGTTCAGAGGCAGGAGAACCACACTCTGCGAAGTAGATTCATAGACTCTATGAATTTTCTGAAATTATTTGCAAAGTGTTGTGCATGCATAGATTCGCTAAGAAATCCAAGACTCAAAAAATGTCAATCTCCATTCTAGAAAGAATGGGTATTTGTGTTCAAAGAACACTGGTATAGGAGTTTAGGATCAATATTAAACAGACCTCCAAGAGTATCGTTTCTATGAATACACATCCATCATGTACACTCCAACTACTGATTTAGAAAACTTTAAAAGGCTTTTGGTTTATAAATGAGAGGCTTCTGAAATTCACAGTACCAGTGAAGACTTATCCAACGTATCCCCTAATTCAAGATAGGAAATACACCTGACATCGTTTTTTAAATGACTTATATCCTTTGTCATGAATTCTCCAAGGGAAGAGGTTCTACATCTTAGTTCCCCTCTGTGAATTTCTTTTTCTAATATCTAGACCAAATTCTTATGCTTTATTTTTGTTGATATTAGAGAACTGCTGGTTTCCATCATTCCCATGAAAGCAGTTGATACAGTCAATGTAATTAATATTGAGGTTGTTTTGGTCTTTGTGATCTTCCAGAGTATATCAACCAAATTTTGTTTAACTTTTCCCTTGATTTATTGAATGCACTAATCCATTTGTAATGACAGATTAAGAGCATTATAGCACTTTCAGCAAAAGGTTTTAGTGACTATTTTCACTAGTTTTCTAATCTTCTACTTCTCCTAATCATGGGGATTCGGCCAAAAAGTCCTTTAAATTTAGAGAATGCTTAAAATATACCTTGAAACATAATGTTGTTTGTCTTCAAAAGGTTGTCTTTATATTAGAAATTTTATGCAAACTGGGAAAAATTCAAAGAATTCTTTTATGATACAAAATACCAGAATAGAAGGGAAAATAACCTTATGTGAAAAAAATATAATTGATAGTATTAAACAAATTAGGTATTTATTAAAATTTTGCTTAAATGTTGGCCCTACAAAACACGGTAGCATTTCAAAGCAATAATAAAATGGACTGCATTAAATTTCAATGGAAAATATTATAGAAGCTTAAAATACATAATGCCACCTTTTCCTCCTGATACTACTTGTAAACGTTTAGAGTAATACCAATGATCCTTTTGAACAATTTCATTTTGGAGCCTTGCCAGCTCCAAAGGATGCATGAAACCTCAGAGTTAATGGCTTCATACCATTGACATTTACAGAAAGGTGCCATCTTACAAATAAACTTTTGGAGGAAGAAATTATATAACGTATTTTGAAGCCTTATATTTCTATTCTTTTGATATACATAATGTTTCCATCTCTTTATATATAATGTTTCAATCTCTTTATATATAATGTATATATAATAATATTTAAAATGTATTTTGTGTTCCTTTTTACATAAAGCAAACAAAAACAATGAATTCTGAGAAAGCTAAAAGTTATTCAATACACATAAAAACAGACCTTCATTCATTCATTCAATTAATAAGCATTTCTTGAGAATTGGCAATGTGCAACGCACAGTTTTGATTTATTTTGTACAATGCAAGAAATAAAACCTGCCAGGAAGAATATTTCATCCGATTGTCTAGACAAAACATAAATATGAGAAAAAAATTAAAATGTAAAAATGTAGAAGTATTTTTTTCTTGACCTATAGGTGAGAAGATAGAGAGATGTATTGAGTCCTTGCTAGATAATTTACATGCATTATAGTGTACTTATATCCTGGATATCCTTGCTATAGAGGTGGTATATAGTCAGTGATTAAAAGCCTACACTCGGGAGTTAAAACATCTGTGTTCAAACCTCAACTCTTTCACTTACCAGCTAGGTGACTTTGGACAGTTATTAAACTCTTAAAGCCTGTTGCTTTTCCAAACAAATGAGGAAAATAATATGATCTCTCTCTTAGAGGATTGTTTTGAGTTTTGCAAAAATTAATTAGCACTTAGTGCCTAGGACAAAGCATGGGCTGAATAAATGTTGGTTGGCCAGGTGTGGTGGCTCACACCTGTAACCCCAGCACTTTGGGAGGCCAAGGTGGGTAGATGGCTTAATTTCAGGAGTTCAAGATGAGCCTGGGCAACATAGCAAAACCCTGTATTTACAAAAATACAAAAATTAGCTGGTATGGTTGTGCACACTTGTAGTACTAGCTACTCGGGAGGCTTAGGTGGAAGGATGGCTTGAGCCCAGGAGGCAAAGGATGCAATAAACTGAGATTGCACCACTGCACTCCAGCCCAGGTTACAGAGTGAGACCCTGTTTGAAAATAAATAAATAAATAAAATGGTGGTTATTGTTACTACTAGAGTTGAGAAAGTTGAGGTTCAGTTTAGCAGATTGAAGACCAAAACCAAAGCCAGCCAGACCCTTAAGGCTGCCTCCTTAAAAGTTACCTTCCTAGAAACATCACAGAAGGTATGTCCTAAAAGAGGGCTGTAGCTATGTCCCACATGCTTTGGTTACTACAGAAAATGTGTCCATATGACTTTGAATAATCTTAAAAGAAGCAAACACCACATTTATGGAGAAAATGAATGAAGATAATTCATTAAATCAAAGTACCAAAAAGTCTGTAATTGTTTTGTTTTGTTTTGTTTTGTTTTTTAGGGAGGAGTGAAATAGTCTGTGCATGTTTTGCATAGTTTAGAATAGCAGTATTAGATTGCCACTATAGAAGTCTGGAGACAGGAAACCAATTAGGAGTCTGTGATCAAAGTGCCAACAAATGATGAAAGGCAGAACTAGGCTAGTTGTGAAGTGACAGGAGGATTTGGACTCAAGACACTGCAAAGTCAGAAGGTTGGAAGTAACTAGATATGAGAATTTAAGTGTAAGAAGGGGTTAGGGCAACTCTGGGGACTTTTGTCCATAAGGTCAGATAGATAGTGATGCCATGAACTTCTTGAGAAGACATGGGAAGGTGCAGGTTCACTGGAGAAATTAATTAATTTGAATTTGGACACATTGAAATGCCTGCTGAGAACCTATCCACAAAGTGATTTTCAGCAATCATTTGCAAATGCATCATTTGAGTTCATTATAAATTTGAGTGTCTCTCTATATAGGCAAATAGTAATTTTTTGAGCAGGAAAATGGTCATGTAGGAAAAAATGTTAAAATAATTGAGACATGGATAGACTCTTAGGAAATATTGACAAGGAAGAGGATTAGCAAAGTTAATCGAGGTAGGAGAAGTATCAGAAGCATATGGTATTTTGAAAGCCAGAAGGCCATTTTCAAAATGGAGGATGAGTCAGGGCTTGTACAGTAGTAGAAGACAGGCATGTAGGATGATGGCTGATATTTATAAAGTATGAAATATTTCTGACATTCTGATTCTCAGAATCTAGTAGTAGCTGTGGCACCTAAATTCTTAAATTCCTACACTCCCCTATGATTAATTCACCATTAGCTTTAATAAATCCTTGCAACAGGGTGTTCTGGAAATAGTCTTTGTTCTACCACCTCTTGTGTAATTATACAAATTCATTAGGTTTTCATTGGCTCTTCCATAAAGAAAATCCTGTTTGCTTAATGCTCTCTACCTGATTCTTATCCCCCTTTGTTCCACTGACACATTCTTCCAGTCATCAACAAACATTTTCTAACACTACTGTCAATAAACACTATCTTGTAATTAAGCTATTACTTCCTACTCTGGTTCTTGAAAAATCAGCCATTTTGTTCCATTGAACTCTTTGCTGGAGTTGCCTCAAAAGCCACAGCTGGGAAACTTCCACAAGGGAATGCCCAAACAGTCCTGAGATGGGGCTAATTGAGATTTCAAAGAAAGAAGAAGGAAATACCAGGGTGATTGGTACAAAGCATATATTAGGGGAACTTACAGAGTGCAATCCTCTAGAGGAACAATGAGAGAAAAGGAATGTTCCACCTGGGTGCACCCACTTCAAGGGGATCAGAGTGTAGAGTTTAAGGAATTTGGCTTGGGGCCAGGGCCAATTTCTTTTTAGTAAACCTAGATACATTTATTAGTGCCTGGGAATGTTCAAGTCCCCAGTTTGGGTTCAAGCCTGCTGGGGGAAATAACCTGCAGATGGCTGAGTCACACAGAGGTCAAGGCACTCTAATTTTCAGTCAGGACTCAGAAAGGAAGCAGAGGGAACTGGGGGACCCCACATCAGCCAACTCTGTCAACATCTGTCTCTACTTTTGTGGATTCACTACCATTTGGCCCTCTGTTCTGTTATTTCTTAACCACCATTTTCATCCCTTTTAAAAATCATAATCTATGTTTACTCTTCCATGAGCTTGTCTTATTCACACATGCACACTGAGGATTACACCATCACCCTTGAAAATTACAAGTTGTAATGGCTAAACGAATCATTGTCCTATTCTTCTATTAGCCCATAAAGGATACAAGTAGTTAATTTCATTAGTCTGTTTTGTGCTACTATAAAGGAACACCTGAGACTGGGTAATTTATAAAGAAAAGAGGTGTAATTTGGCTAATGGTTCTTCAGGCTGCACAAGCATGACACCAACATCTGCTCAGCTTCTGTTGAGGTCCTCAGGGAGCTTCCAGTCATAGCAAAGACAAAAGGGAATCATATGGCAAGAAAGCAAGAGACACAGGGGAGAGACCCCAGACTCTTTTTAATAAGCAGAGTTCCTGTGAACTCTACCACAGGGAGGGCACCAAGCCATTCATGAGGGATCTGCCCACATGGCCCAAACACCTCTCACTAGGTCCCACTTTCAACGTTAATCATAAATTTAACATGAGATTTAAAGCGAAAAAACATCCAAACCATATCAGTGATCAATAAACATCAGTAGAGATGAACTGTATTAGGACATAATGAAGTACTAATTATTCTTGGGAATCATCTAAATAACTGAATAATCTTTTAGTATCAAAACAAACCTATGAAGGGAAATATTATTAGAGACTATTACTACTTCCATGGTAGAGTGGTTTTGATACATCAATCTCATCAAATAAATACAACAGCTATTGGTTAAACATGCACACAAAAGATCTACTAAAGAATGGAAGATTATCACAAAAAATATTCACACCTTGCTGACTACCAAATTATATTTTTTAGTTTATAGATATCAGCTGTGAAATCTATGGGTAGGGAAAGCATGTTGGATGAAAGCTGTATTATCAATGATCAACACAGTCACTGTTGCTAACTGTGTTTTACATCACTAATTATAGAGTAAGAATATAAACTTACTATGGTTGACCCTTGAACAACACAGGTTTGAACTGCATGGGTTTGCTCATATGAAGATTTGTTTCAAAAAATGCTGTTGGCCCTCCATATCCACAGGTTCCACATCTGCAACCAAACACAGATCAAAAATACAGTATTTGAGGGCTGTGGAACCCGTGGACACAGAGGGTCAACTTTTCATATATATACATGGGGATTATACTGACTTCAGGAGTTGAGTATATCTGGATTGTGGTAACTGTGAGGGTTGCTAGAACCACTCCCCCTCACATATGAGGAACAACTACCTAGCAATAACCACTTTCAAAGATTACTATGATTTTTTCCTGCAGAAATGAGCAATATATACTTCTCAGTAATAATTCCTCCGGTAAATACTATGGAAGAAATTTTAACATGGCAGAGTTTGAACTTAGTCCTCAATCCAGATTTCAAGCCCGCCATATATTAGCTTAACTTCTGTGACTATCAGTTTCCTTTTCTGTAAAATAGGGATGATATTAGAACTTACAACATTATTGAAATAATTAAATGCCATAATACATATGTGGCTCTAGCAGAGGGTCTGGCACATAGTAACTTGTCAATAATGTTAGCTGTTGTTATTGCTACTGCTCTACTTTTGCCATTGCTGTTAAAAATCTCAGCCTGGATCATGAATGATAAATATTTAATATTTTGAAGAAAATCCTCTGGAAGTACACACATACAAAATGGAAAGGTAGCTTTATCTCAGAGATAATCAAAACTGACTTGAGTTAAAAGGTCTATAGTTGGTGTGGATACTAGCATACTGTGACACTTAATGCCCAAAATCTGTTCCAAGGTTATAAATTTCCAAGACTACATTCATTCTTTTGAAGCTATGTTCTGGGTATTTCCTGGGTATTAAAGTTATTTGTTTTTCAGGGGGGCATAAGTTGCATATAACATATAAGTTACATGCAGTGACAATGACTCTTCCTAAGAGTCAACCTTGATGCATAAATGTGCTTTAGGTCAAAGCACATCTCCGTGTTATGGGGCATCATTTCTACAGTTGCTTTAAAATGCCACAAAAACATAAAGCTTGTACTCCAGCTTGTGAAGGTTTTGTAATATATATGGCATTTTTTCTTTTTACCTGGGGGCTAAAATTGAGGATATGGTGGTTTAATGGACAGAGGTTGTGTTTTAAACTCCTCCTGGGTTAAAAATACAGTTTGATTACACAATCTGACTTTGAGCAATCCACTTAGCCCCCTAAGACTCAGTTTCTTCCTGTGTAAAATAAAAATGTAATGCTTTCTTCACAGGATTTTTGATAACATTAAAAGTGCTTAGCTCATCTGCTCATTCCTACTTTCTACCTAACCTCTCAAACTAACAGTGCCCCAAGAGAAGCACTTCGCTTCTAAATCTCCATTACTCCTCAGATTATCAGACTCATTTCTGTTTGTAATACTACCTATGTGCTGATAACTACCATTTTTATAACTCTATCCCTGCCCTCTGCTCTGAATTTCAGACTTATTTATCCAGCTGCATTCCAACATGACCACTTCGAGAACTGAGGGACATATCAAATCATCACATCCCAAAACAGCATGCTTGATCTGCCACCTCCAGCATGCATGATCTGCCACCTCTCCCCTGCCCCCCTGCCAACCCGACCTCCCCTCAGACTTCACCATTTCAACATAATGACATCTTTTCTCTATTTCCTATGTTTTATTCCAAGTATATATAAAATCTATTGCCTTCTGTTTATCTTCACATGTAAACTAAAATCTACTCCACTCTACCCTACTTCCGAGGAACTTTCTTTGTCTTCTAATAGGTTTCCCTGTGTATTCCTCTTCTACTGCTACCTTACAAATGGCAATCAACTTAGTGGCTTAAAACAGCACACATTTATTATCTCATTATTTTTGTGGGTCAACAGTTCAGGCAGAAAGGGGCAGAGCAAGATGGTGGAATAGAAGGCTCCGTGGATAGTACCCCATGCAAGGACACCAATTTAACATCTATCTACACCCAGAAAAGCTCCTTCATAAGGACCAAAAATCAGGTGAGCACTCACAGTAGCTCTTTTTAATTTCATATCATTGAAAGAGGCACTGAAGAGGTAGAGAAAACAGTCTAAAATCACAGATTCTGCCCCTCCCTCATTCCCTGGCAGTGGCAGCATGTTGCAGGGAACATTCTTGTGCTATGGGGAGAGGTGGGAGAAAGCAATTGTGAGGCATTGAAATCAGTGCTGCCCTGTCATAGCAGAAAGAAAAACTGGACCAAACTCAGCAGATGCCCACATACTGAGGGAGTATTTAAACCAGCCCTAGCCAGAGAAGAAGTGCCCATCCCAGCAGTTGGAACTTGACTTCCCACAACCCTCACCACTGCGGGCTAAAGTGTTCTGGGGCCAAAAATAAACCTGAAAGGAAGTCTAGGCCACAAAAACTACAACTCCTAGGCATCTCCTAGTGCTGAACTGGGCCTAGAGCCAGAGGACTTGTGTTGGGGGAATATAGTCTACAGGGCAGCTAAGGGAGTCCTGACATCATCTCTTCACTAACTCCTGGTTGCACAGATTGCAGCTCCAAAAAAAAGACTCCTTCCTACTGCTCCAGGACAGGAGAAGAGAGGAGAGGGAAGAGTGGAGAGGACTTTGTCTTGCATCTTGTATACCAGCTCAGTCACAACAAGTTAGGGCACTGGCCCCCTTTCCAAGCCCTAGTTTTGGGATGACATTTCTAGACACACTGGGCCAGAATGAAATCTGTTGTCTTGAAGGAAAAGACCCAGTCCTGGGAGGATGCATCACCTGTTAACTAAAGAGCTCTTCGTCAGCCAGCCGTGGTGGTTCACGCCTGTGATCCCAGCACTGTGGGAGGCCAAGGTGTGTGGATCACGAGGTCAGGAGCTCGAGACCAGGCTGGCCAACATAGTGAAACCCCACCTCTACTAAAAATACAAAAATTAGCCGGTCATGGTGGCACAGGTCTGTAGTCCCAGCTACTCGGGAGGCTGAGGCAGGAGAATCACTTGAACTTGGGAGGCAGAGGTTGTGGTGAGCCGAGATCACGCTACTGCACTGCAGCTTGGGCAACAGAGTGAGACTTTATCTAAAAAAAAAAAAAAAAGCTCTTGGCCCCTGAAAAACCAGCAGCAAGACTCAAATACTACATCAAGGGCTTTGGGTGAGACTCTAAGAGATGCTGGCTTCAGGTGAGAATCAGTGCATTCTTACCTGTGAGGGCTATGGGGTGAGACTCCTGCTGCTTGACAAAAGCAGAGGGAAAAATAAAGGGGACTTTGACTTGCACTTTAGGTACCAGCTTGGCCACAGGGGTGGAGCACCAAGCAGGTTCTTAAGGTCTCTGATTCCTTGACTTGCTTCTTGGATGGCATTTATGGACCTGTCCTGGGAAGGAGGAGGAGCCTACTGCCCTGAAAGGTGAGTCCCAGGCCAGGCAGTATTCACACAAGCTGACTGAAGAGCCCTTGGACCTTAAGGGACCATCAGTGGTAGTTTGGCAATGCTCCCCATGGATCTGTGGTGGCAGTGGACACAAGGTGAGCTTTCACTGCCTTTGGAAAGGGGAGGGAGAGTGGGAAGGACTATGTCTTGTGGTTTGAGTGCTAGCTGAGCCATAGTACATTAGAACATCAAGCCTCACTGTATACATAAAAAATAAAAAGCAAGAAACTAAACCATATCACTAGAGAAACTCACCTTGACTAAAAGCTTCCTTTTAGTGAATGAAGCAGAGATAAAAGAAAAGACCACAAGACAACTAGAAAACAAATAACAAAATGGCAAGAGTAAGTCCTTACTAATCAATAGTAACATTGAATATAAATGGATTAAACTCTCCAATCCAAAGACATAGAGTGGTTACATGGATAAAAAACAAGATCTATTGGACAGTTGCCTACAAGAAACACACTTACCAAATAAAGACAAAGGTTAACTGAAAATAAAGAGATAGAAAAAGATATTCCATGCCAATGGAAACCAAAAAGGAGCAGAAGTCACTATACCTATATCAGGCAAAATAGATTTCATGACAAAAAGTATAAGAGTCACTATATAGTGATAAAGGGGTCAATCCAGCAAGAGGATATAATAGTTGTAAATATATATGCAACCAACATGAGAGCTCCCACATATATAAAGCAGATATTATTAGAGCCAGAGAGAGAGAGAGAGAGAGAGAGAGAGAGATCTCAATACAATAATAGCTAAAGACTTCAACACCCCACCTTCAGCATTAGATGGAGCTTCCAAACAGGAAATCAACAAAGAAACATTGGACTTAATCTGCACTATAGGCCAAATGGATCTAACAGATATTTACAGAACATTTCATCAAATGACTACAGTATACACATTCTTTCCCACAGCACATGGACCATTCTCAAGGATAGACCATATGTTAGGTCACAAAAGAAGTCTTAAAACATTCAAAAAATTTAAATAATAGCAAACATCTTCTCTAACCACAATAGAATAAAACTAATAATCAAATTCAAGAGGAATTTTGGAAACTATAAAAGCATGTGGAAAGTAAACAATATGCTCCTGAATGACCAGTGGGTCAATAAAGAAATTCAGAAGGAAATTGAAAAATTTTTTGAAACAAATGTTAATGGAAACACAATATATCAAAATCTATGGAATACAGCAAAAAACAGTACCAAGAGGGAAGTTTATAGCTCTAAGTGCCTGCATTAAAAAAATAAAGAAAAACTTCAAATAACCTAATGATGCATCTTAAAGAACGAGAAAAGCAAGAGCAAACCAAACCCAAAGTCAGTAGAAGAAAAGATCAGAGTAGAATTAAGTTAAATTGAAATAAAGAAAACAATACCAAAAATCAATAAAAACGAAGAGTTGTGATTTTTAAAAAAGTTAAACAAAATTGGCAAATCTTTAGCCAAACTAAGAAAGCAAGAGAAAAGATCCAAATATGTAAAATCAGAGATGAAAAACGAGTAATTGTAGCTGATACTGCAGAAATTCAAAGGATCATAAGTAGCAACTATGAGCAGCTCTATGCCAATAAATTAGAAAACCTAGAAGAAATGGACAAATTCCTAGACATGTACAATCTATCAAGATTGAACCATGAGGAAATCCGAAACCTGAACAAACTAATAGCAAGTAATGAGATTGAAGCCATAATAAAATTCTTCCAGTAAAGAAAAGCCTGGGACCCAATGACTTCACTGCTGAATTCTTCCAAATATTTGAAGAAGAAATAATATCAATCCTACTCAAACTATTCCAAAAATACAGGAGGGAATAATTTCAAATGCTACGAGTCCAATATTACCTTGGTACCAAAACCAGACAAAGACACATATAAAAGGATATTGCAGAGAAATATCCCATATGAATATTGTTGCAAAAATCCTCAATAAAATACTAACAAACTGAATTCAACAAATACATTACAAAGATCATTCATCATGACCAAATGGCATTTATCCCTGGGATGCAAAGATGTGTCAACATATGCAAATAAATCAATGTAATAATACATCATAACAACAAAATGAAGGACAAAAACTATATAATCATTTTAATTTATGCTGAAAAAGCATTTCATAAAATTCAACATCCCTTCACAATAAAACCCTCAAAAAATTTGTAAAGAAAGAAAATACCTTAACATTAGAAGAAAAAAAAAAAAAAAGAAGAAGAAGCTGTATACGACAGATGACAGACCCACAGCTAGTATTATACTGAATGGGTAAAAAAACCTCAAGATCTGCAGCATGAAAATGATGCCCACTTTCAACACTGTTATTCAACATAGTACTGGAAGTTCTAGCTAGAGCAATCAGAGAAGAGAAAGTTAAAAAGGAGCCCAAATTGGAAAGGAAAAAGTCAAAGTATCCTTGTTTGCAGATGATATGATCTTATATTTGGAAAAAACTTAAAGACTCCACCAAAAAACTATTAGAACTGATAAACAAATTCAGTAAAGTTGCAGGATATAAAATCAACCAACAAAAATCAGTAGCATTTGTATATGCCAACAGTGAATAATCAGAAAAAGAAATTTTAGGCCGGGCGCGGTGGCTCAAGCCTGTAATCCCAGCACTTTGGGAGGCCGAGGCGGGCGGATCACAAGGTCAGGAGATCGAGACCATCCTGGCTAACACAGTGAAACCCCGTCTCTACTAAAAAGTACAAAAAACTAGCCGGGCGAGGTGGCGGGCGCCTGTAGTCCCAGCTACTTGGAAGGCTGAGGCACGAGAATGGCGTGAACCCGGGAGGCGGAGCTTGTAGTGAGCTGAGATCAGGCCACTGCACTCCAGCTTGGGCGACAGAGCGAGACTCCGTCTCAAAAAAAAAAAAAAAAAAAAGAAATTTTAAAAAGTAATTCCATTTACGACAGCCACAAATAAAACTAAGTACCTAAGAATTAACTTAATGAAAGAAGTGATAGATCTCTGTAATAAAAACTATAAAACAGGGATGAAAGAAATTGAATAGGACACCAAAAAAATGGAAAGATATTCCATGTTCATGCATAAGAATTAAAAGGTTCATACTACCCAAAGCAATCTACAGATTCAAGGCAATCCCTATGAAAATGTCAATGACATTCTACATGGAAATAGAAAAATAATCTAAAATTTATATGGAACCACAAAAGAACCAGAATAGCCAAAGCTATCTTTAGCAAAAAGATCAAAACTGTAAGAATCACATTACATGACTTCTAATTATACCGCAGAGCTATAGTAATCAAGACAGCATGGTACTTGCATAAAAACAGACACATAGACCAATGGAACAGAATAGAGAACCCAGAAACAAATCCATACACCTTCAGTGAACTCATTTTTGATAAAGGTGCCAAGAACATACACTGGGGAAAAAGCAGTCTTTTCCATAAATGGTGCTGGGAACTCTGGATATCCATATGCAGAAGAATAAAACTAGACCCTTATTTCTTGCCATAAACAAAAATGAAATCAAAATAAATTAAACACTTAAGCCTAAGACCTCAAACTATGAAACTACTACAAGAAAACATTGGTTAAACTCTCTACTACATGGGTCTGGGCAAAAATTTCTTGAATAATACCCCACGAGTCCAGGCAACCAAAGCAAAAATGGACAAATAGCATCACATCAAGTTAATAAGCTTCTGCACAGCAAAGGAAACAATCAACAACATGAATAGATAATCCACAGAATGAGAAAAATATTTGCACGTTTTCCATCCAACAAATTATTAATAACCAGAATATATAAGGAGTTCAAACAACTCTATATGAAAAAATATAATAATACAATTAAAAATGGGCAAAATATTTGAATATTTCTCAAAAGAAGACATACGAATGGCAAACAGGCATATGAAAATGCATTCAACATCGTTGATCATCAGAGAAATGTAAATCAAAACTACAATGAGATATCATCTCACCCCAGATAAAATGGCTTTTATCCAAAAGACAGGCAATAACAAATGCTGATGGGGATGTAGAGAAAAGGGAACCCTCATACACTGTTGGTAGAAATGTAAATTATTAGCACAACCAGTATGGAAAGCAGTTCAGAAGTTCCTCAAAAACGAAAATAAATCCACCATGTGATTCAGCAATCCCACTGCAGGGTATATACCTAAAAGAGAGAAAATCAGTATTTGGAAGATATATCTGCACTCCCATGTTTGTTGCAATACTGTGTGTATTAATAATAGCCATGATTTGGATGCAACCTAAGTGCCCATCAACAGATGGATAAAGAAAATGTGGTACATATACACAATGGAATACTGTTTAGCCATAAAAAAGAATGAGATCCTGTCATTTGCAACAACATAAATGGAACTGGAAGTCAGTATGTTAAGTGAAATAAACCAGGCACAGAAAGACATTACATGTTCTCACTTATTTGTGGGATCTAAAATCAAAACAAATGAACTAATGGTGATAGACAGTAGAAGAATGGTGACCCAAGACTCGGAAGGATAATAGGGTGTGGGCGGAAAGGTGGAGATGGTTAATGGGTACAAAATTAACAGAAAGAATGAATAACACCTAGTATTTGATAGGACAACAGGGTGACTATAGTTAATAATTTAACTGTATATTTAAAAATAACTAAAAGAGTATAATTGGATTGTTTGTAACATAAAGGATAAGTGTTTGAGGGGATGGATAATCCCATTTCCATGGTATGATTATTACAAATTGAATGCCTTTATCAAAACATCTCATGTACCCCATACATATATACACCAACTATGTACCCACAAGAATTTAAAATTTTAAGAATTTGTTTTAAAAAGACTCCAGGCAAAGGTTAGCTGGGCTCTTGCTCAGAATCTTACCAGGCTGACAGCAGGGTGGCAATTGGGCCTGTAACCTAGATAGAGGCTCAGGGTATTTCTCCAAGCTCATTGAGGTTGTCAGGAGAATTTGGTTCCTTGCAGTTTAATTACTGAGGTGTCCATTTTCTTGCTGGTTGTTGGCATGGGGTCACTCTCAGCTTCTAAAGGCTGCCCTCAGGCCCTTGCTACAGGGCCCCGTCCTCTGACAACAGGACATTTGCTTCTTCAGGCCAGCAGGAAACTCTCTTTTAAGGGCTCACCTGATTAAGTTAGGCCTACCCAGGGTAGTTCGTGCTTTTGATTAATTCTATCAACTGATAGGGACTCTGATTACCTAAGGAAAATCCCTTCACTCTTTTCACTAAGCAACCTAATCACAGGAGTGATATCTCATCATATTCCCAGATTCTACCCACACAGAAGAGGAGATTGTACAAGGCATGTATACTAGGAGGCAGGAATTTGGGTCATATCTTGGAACTCTGCCTACCACATCCTGAACATCACACACTGTTTCCACTCTTGTTGCCTTCAATCCTGAGAATGCATCCAGGAGCCAATCTGTTTTAGGTCAGTTACTAAGTAGATCATGTCACGTTACTAACTTACTATGTTCCAATTAGTCCTTATTGCATTTGTAATAAAATCCAAATTCTTTCAGACTGGCTACAAGGTTATATATGATCTGATCCCTATTGACTATTTCTTTCATGTCACACTCACCTTAACTCACTACCCACAGCCACGGTGGTCTCCTGTCCTTTCACAAGTGCAACAAACTCATTCCTAACTCAAGGACTTTGTAATTGCTATTTCCTCTGTCTGGAATGCTGTTTCCTAGTTATTCACATGACTGGCTCCTTCTTGCTATTTAGGTCTCATCTAAAACGTTACCTTCTCTGATGACGTTATATAAAATTTCCCCCTTCCCCTAATCACATTTTATTACATCATTCTGTTTTATTTCCTATTTTGTTATATGTTTACCTGTTTATTGCCTGTGTTCCCTACTTGAACATAAACTTCATGAGAGCCCGCACCAGGTCAATCTCATTCACCACTATGTCCCCAGTAACTTGGAGAGCACCTGGCACTTGGTAGACACCAAACAGTGTTAGGTAAAAGAAAAGGATTTCATCAGAATTAAATCTCTTAGCATAGTTCATGACAGAAGAAATCTGTATTTGCTTTAGATGCGTGTTTGAAGTCTCTTCATTTGTAGGATATAAGAAAAAGTGGGAAAAGGAACATCACAGCAAAAGAAAATCCTTAGAGTATGCCATATATTTCTTTATTTGCTCAAAATATTCACTCTTGATATAAGGGTAAAGGTTATGATTAAAGAGGCATAGTCCCATGTGGTTGTTTATATACTTCCATACTATTAAACTAAACAAAACAACAAAGTTTAACTTTTTCAGGCTTTCATTTTTCTAAAGAAACTATTCCTTCAGGCAAAAATTCTGAAAAGCCTGTCTTCAGTCAAATACATTTTGCAGGATTCTCTCCAGTGGGTAGAGAGAACTCTGCATACTGATTTCAAGATATGAGCCACAGATGGTGAAAAGTGAAATTAGGCTTGAGGACATGGGTCTAAACCTAATCCAAGCAGCATTCCTAAGTGTCATTAGGTTGTATACAGACTAACATAGGTCATCCTGTAATCCAAGTCTAATGTTAATGGGAAATCAGCTTTTCCCCCGTTACTTTATTTTCCAATTGGAGATAACAAACATTTTTCAAAAACAAACAGTTTTCAATAGAGCCTCATGGATGTGATAAAGCATTTTTTCATTCACGACACTGCCGATTTTCTAACATCTTTAATTATCATTTGTCACTTTCTAATTGCATAAATATGTAAGCTAATATTTGGATCTCTTCAAGGTAGATAAAAATTATCCTCAAGTTGCTAAAGATAATTGTAGGGCCTAGGGAGATTAGTAATTTTTCATAAGCTCAAAGAAAATTATAGAAAACCTTAGAAATCTAGAGTTTTGAGGACCCATTATTATTAAGAACCATCTTAAAGTAGAAAAAGAAACACTCTAAAGTGTATAAATTTGCTACATAGATATAACATGAAATATTTTATTACTTACATGATTTTTAAATGACAAAAGACAAAGTGTGATTCAAATAGAAAAAAATGCAAATCTTTATTTCTATAAAGTTCTACGTATTTTATGACTTCAAGAATATTAAAATATGCTAACAATGTTTTCATTACTTCTGTATATCTTTGTTTTTCAGATTTTCAAATTTATCTCTGTGTTACTGCTTTTAGAAAAAAAGTAAAGACAACTGTTTCTCAAATTTCC
This sequence comes from Trachypithecus francoisi, assembly GCF_009764315.1. Taxonomy (NCBI): domain Eukaryota; kingdom Metazoa; phylum Chordata; class Mammalia; order Primates; family Cercopithecidae; genus Trachypithecus; species Trachypithecus francoisi. Next base: position 36,007,955 of record NW_022681469.1, read on the forward strand.
TATTGTTTCTCCATAGTGATAAAATAGATGACTATATAAGAATTTATTTGGTATGAGACATTTTAGAACAATGAATGTGAGGTTACCAAAGAAACTGTGCTAGTGTCTCACCTTTTGTTGTTGTTGTTATTATGTGAGTTTAAAAGTTGAAAAATAACTAGGTAAGATAAAAAGAAAAGTTGTTGATTTATTCAGAACTTTTAATTATTTTTATCTGGCTCAGAGTTATTCCATTTGACTGGGCCCCAAAGCACCACCTGGTTCTAGGAAGAAAGAGCTACCATATACCTGGTTCGATGGTTGCTGTGCTTTGAGGTAGAAGAAACAGAGGGGAAAACAGCCTTGGGAGATGACTTGGGCTGGATCAGAGTTCCTTCATAGGGCCAAGAATTCTAGTCACCAAAGTGAAATGGGAACAGACATTCAGTCCCATTAATTTTCACCCTTTCCCAATTCTGCTTATGTGTCTTTCCTTGTTCATATACTGATGATTTGAGTAGTGACAACAAAATGCACACACCTCATGAACACCTAGTTCTTGTGCATTTAATGAGTACCAAGCACTGCTCTGGGTTTTTTCCACAAGCACTTCCTTCAAGATGAAATGTAGAGAACAAAAATCAAAACACATCCACTCTTGCTTTTATGGGATGCAGCGATAATTATGCAGTTACAGAATCAAGACAGGAGACAAGGGGTAAAAGTACTCTACTTAATGATGAGTATATTCCAGGACTTCCTTCTTGGACAGCAACACAGGAAAGAGGTGGACTGCTGCTTTCCTGTTACAATCTGAAATGATTCCACCTGTCTCTCCTTCCCTGAATACGTCTCCATGTTTTCACACAGACGCTATCCTGACTGTCGTTGCCTCAACTTTGGATCATGGTTTACATTTTCCTTCCCGGCTGCTCTTATCATTCTACTCTTATCCTGGATCTGGCTTCAGTGGCTTTTCCTAGGATTCAAGTAAGTAAATATTTCATGGTAATAGGCTAAAAAAAGGTGTCTAGGTTCCTAGTTCTTAGCTTCTTATCTGATGCTCTTTCCCCTATGCCATGCAGGCTACAAAATTAATACACGCAAATACATATTTTAAGGATAAGCTTGAATCTCATTTAAATAATACTGACTGTGGAAGAGTTAATTAAAGATTAGAAAGGGGCCAGATGCAGTGACTCATGCCTATAATCCCAGCACTTTGAAAGGCCAAGGTGGGAAGATTGCTTGTGCAGTCCTCTCTGAGTTCAAAACCAGCCTGGACAATATGGCAAAACCCTGTCTCTACCAAAAACAAACAAAAACCCCCCCAAAACAAAAACAACAACAAAAACCTCCCCCCTAAAAGGACCATCCAGGCATGGTGGTGTGCGCCTCTTGTCCCAGCTACTCAAGAGGCTAGGTGGAAGGATTGCTTGAGCTTGCCAGGCGAAAGTTGCAGTGGGTTGAGATCACACCACTGCCCTACAGCCTTGGCGACAGAGAATTGTCTCAAAAAATAAAATAAATAAAAATAAAGATTAGGGCCAGGCACAGTGGCTCACACCTGTAATCCCAGCACTTTGGGAGCCCAAGGCGGTTGGATCACGTGGTCAGGATATCCAAACCATCCTGGTCAACATGGTGAAACCCCATCTCTACTAAAAAAATACAAAAAATAGCCAGGTGTGGTGTCAGGCACCTGTAGTCCCAGCTACTCAGGAGGCTGAGGCAGGAGAATCACTTGAACCCGGGTGGCAGAGATTGTAGTGAGTGGAGATCGTGCCACTGTATTCCAGCCTGGGTGACAGAGTGAGACTCTGTCTTAAATAAATAAATAAAGATTAGAAAACAAATCATCTAGGTGCCCTTTGGGTCCTAAGATGATAAGACATTGAAGGGCATAAATAACTCAATCTGATGTCCAACTTGTTAAAAAGGAATTTTAAGGCTTGCCCCTCCACTTAGTTTAATGTGGGGATTTCCTTGGGTTATCAAGCTACTTACACTGTGACAAGTAGGGCTTCCTGCATCACGCTAGCACCAAAATTGACATCCTTTTCAATATACCAAGTACAATAAAGATCTGAGGATGTTCTCTGTGGAAAGAATATTGCTTTAGGAATTACTAGAGCAGGAATAAAATTGTGGCTTCTCAGAGGTCAGATAAGGGATCATTACAAGTCCAGACCCATTCTCAGTCTCAGTGTCTTCAATTGTAAGATGATAGAATTTACCCAGAAAATCAGTAAGATCCCTTCCAAGGCTATAATTCTAATACATCTGGGCCTAAATTGAGCACGTAGATGTCAAAGTTAAAAAAAAAAAAAAATGTTGACCAATGGAGACCGACCGATGCCACTAAAATGTCAAATATATGCATTCAAAGACAACTTCAAAATATTATCTTGGCTGGGATCAAAGCTGGTAGTTCATAAGTACCAATGAGTTACATGACTTAGATGACAATGAGCATTTAAAATTATGAAGGGCTCCAGAGCAAAATCTAAAATGCAGCCTGTAATTTCTACTCGTTTAACAATACTCCTAAAAGAAAGTTGAAGTTGCTGTATGTCAAATCTTGAGTATTTTTTTTCCTGAAAAACAAAACAACTCAAATTGATTTTTGTGGGGTTTTATTTAAATAATTTCAAGGACCTATGAATAAAACAGCATGCTATTCATCAAACCAGAGAGACTGAAGCCAACTATGCGTAGTTCCTTTGAAAAGCGAAATGCTTTGGGAGGCTGGTAGGGTGTATCTCCTGAGGTAAGCAGTTCGAGACCAGCCTGGCCAACATGGTGAAACCCCTTCTCTACTAAAAATACAAAAATTAGCTGGGAATGGTGGCAGGCCTGTAATCCCAGCTACTCAGGAGGCTGAGGCAGGAGAATTGCTTGAACCTGGGAGGCGGAGGTTGCAGTGAACCAAGATTGTACCATTGCACTCCAGCCTATGTGACAAGAGCAAAAGTTAAAAAAAAAAAAAAAAGAAAGAAAGAAAAGAAAAGAAAAGAAAAATGCTGAAATCAGATGAGGTTCCATGCCTGTGGCCATGGTTTCCATTTCTAGTTATATGAGGACTGACATTCTCCCCTCTTGATTCCTCTTTCTGCTTTTTCTCTAGAACTGCCATGGTTTTATTAGTAGTGAGAAGATGGTACTGATGATTAAAAAAATAATTCTATCCAGATTGTGGGAGCAGCATGTGGCAGTCCTCCTGCTGAAGCAAATGTGTAGAATGTCACTGACTTCAGCAGGTGGGCATCAATGGGCAGAGGCCAGCTGCATACTAAGTGCCCCTTTCAGGAAATCCAAGTCTTTGGGGACTATTCAATTGTGCAGGTAGCAATGCAGGATACAGGAGATGGCAATCCCAAGTCAAAAGAGTCTCAGGTTCTTCATTGCTACATTTAATGACTTTGTAAAATATATATGCAACCATTGTCATTATTTTAAAATGGCACACCACTTAAAAAGGAGAAATTAAGAACATAAAAGGCAAATATATTGAAATGTGCTCTCAATGAGGAAAAACAAAATCCCATGAAATGCATACACTAGGTAAAGTCCGGAAATCATGATCAGTCATATATTTAAACAGTCCCCTTGGTGTCCACTATCTGTTAGACACTGCACAGCTTCATGCTCCAGCTAATTTTTCAGTGTCCTTTTCTGTCTGCCAAGGTGTTTACCTCCAGAGATTTTAGATTGACAGATGGAAATTATCAGCCACTCCCCTGGCAGACTAGCATACATTCTGATTTGTGTGTTGGCTATTAACACAGTTAACTCACTCATTATAAATGATCCCAACATACCTGAGAAGAGGAGCTCATCTGTCAGTGCCATTGAACTTATGTAAATGGAGAGTTTGATGCGTTGTCATAGGCTTTGTCAGTTCCTTTGTGAAGGCATTAACCTTCATTTGTAGCAAAGCCAATTTGTCTTTTGACTTAACTATTTATTGTCTGCAACCAAAATGATAAACTACATATGCAACGTACTAGGTGGAAAATTGTTTCTAAGGAGACTCATCTCTTTCTTTAACTATGATTTTCTCTTCTGCAGACTGCTCTCTAAGTGGCCCATAGATTAGTTTCTTACAATAGTAGTATTTATGTCATGACAAGGGGTAAAAGTTTGAGACTGACACTAGTCAGTAATTTAACTGAGATTGCAAAAAAGCAATTATTTCCTAATTGATCATAAATGTAGCACTATCCATTCACTCACATTCAGGCATTGAGGTGTATGCACGAGGGTGATTATGAATGTATAAGCTTACCCCAGCTATTTTACAGAAGAAAATGTCCTTTCTGTCTATACTCACACAAAATGTAAACTAACTGAGCTACTCACAAACATTCCAAGAGATAATCCATAAGAATCTAGCCATTTTCTCACTTAGTTCTTCCTCTGGAGGAATTTTTTTTAAAATCTACATCTAAAACAGTATTTCACAAAAACTGTTCCGTTTTGAAGACACTGGTCTTCAGGACAGAAAATTAGTAAGGAAAGAGATCACTAAAACAAGCAGCTGAAAATGATAAAAAGTGGCAGTTACTATTGGAAATAAACAGGAAGATTATGTTGTGGGTGCTATTAGGACATATGAGTAAAGAAACTTAAAGAAAAAATGTAATAGAGTTTTATTTCTTTTTTAAATTTTATCCTAAGTTCCTTGATACATGGGCAGGATGTGCAGGTTTGTTATACAGGCAAACGTGTGCCATGATGGTTTGTTGCATCTATCAACCCATCACCTAGATATTAAGCCCCGAATGCATTACCTATTTATCTTGATGCTCTCCCTCCCTCCACACCCCTGACAGGCCCCAGTGTGTGTTGTTCTTCTCCCTGGGTCCATGTGTTCTCATTGTTCAGCTCCCACTTACAAGTGAGAACATGCGCTGTTTGGTTTTCTGTTACTGTGTTAGTTTACTGAGGATAATGACTTCCAGCTCCATCCATGTCCCTGCAAAGGACATGATCTCATTCCTCGTTGTGGCTGCATAGTATTCCATAGTGTATATGTACCAATTTTCTTTATCCAGTCTATCACTGATAGGCATTTGGGTTGATTCCATGTCTTTGCTATTGTGCATAGTGCTGCAGTGAACATACACATGCATGTATCATTATAACAGAATGATTTATATTCCTTTGGGTAAATACCAAGTAATTGGATTGCTGGGTCAAATGGTATTTATGGTGAGTTTATTTTACTTCTAAGACTAGGCTTAGTCTCTGACCATGATCAGTCTCCGCACTAGTGTAAAACTCAAGTTTAGCATACTTTGTGAAAATTGATGGATCTGACCCCAACTGTCTCATAGATTTGCCAAAGGTACTATTGGATTGATGGGTCAAGTATTTACTTTGTATGTTCAGAGGTAGCAGTGTTCAGAGATAGCAGACCAAAGAAAACATCTATGATCACGTCACTGTCCCTGCCCTCAAATAATTTAACTAGTGGGCTAAAACTTATATGCATGGAACAATTAACAACCAAGATACACAATAAATACATTTTAAATATATAAGATCCAGTACATAATAAAATGTCAGTTAGAGATAAGTAGCACATGGCAAAATTCCAATGGTACAAAATAACTTGGAAAAAGGAAGAGATTGGTAAAGGATGTCACGGAAAATATGCAATGAAAATAGAACATGAAAAAGTGAGCAAACCAGGCAAAAACAGAAAAGACAGAAGACATTCAAAAAAGGAGATGGAGGTAGAGGTGAAAAGCACAGATATCTGTTATTAACAGGGAGATTCATATTGCATGAAGGTGACGACGTTTTGCAAAAATATCTTCCTTACAGCGAGGTGGTATTAAAAGAATTTCTTGTTTATGGGCTTAATTATTCTTTGCAGTGTTAAGGAGATGTTCAAATGTGGCAAAACCAAAACAGTCCAACAAAAAGCTTGTGCTGAAGTGATTAAGCAAGAATACCAAAAGCTTGGGCCAATAAGGTAAGACACACACACACACACACACAGAGAGGGGTGGGGGGCGGGGGGAGAGAGAAATGAAGAGAAATGCTGTTTATACTACAAGTAGCTGTTGAAAAGCAAACAAGCACATAATTGCTTGCAAGATATTTATAACACTGGATTAGGGCCCCAAATTTGCTAAGCTATGGAGATTACAGACTATAACTCAACATGATAAAACACATACCCTGCTAACTAAAATTTGCCAGGTAAAATGAAAAGAAGCTGAGAGACCCCAAAGAAGAGTAAGGGCTTTTTCAAACTGCACTGATGCTCTCAAATTATTGACACATCTAGTTCTTACAGTGTTTGGTGTTCTACTGAGCTCACTCCTGACAATAGCGCAAGGAGTTTCTACAAATGTCCTGACTTAGAAAATAAGAAATGATGCCATTGGAATTTTTCCACAGGTATCAAGAAATTGTGACCTTGGTCCTCTTCATTCTAATGGCTCTGCTATGGTTTAGTAGAGATCCTGGATTTGTTCCTGGTTGGTCTGCACTTTTTTCAGAGTAAGTTTTGCATGCTATGTTTGTCAGCCCTTCCTGTTTTATACTCTGCTTCTCTCCTATGTGGTTCCCGTAATTCTGAAAGATTGGATGAGATATTTTTCTTTCTTTCCCTTGAAAAGATATTTTAAATTCTAATCTTTTCAGGAAAAAAATTATAAGGAATGAAATCTAGGATAAGAGCACAGGAAGCATAACCATACTACTTACTCTGTTACTAAAAGGCAAAGTCCAGTAGACAAAAGTATTCCCATCCCTACAAAATTAGAAATCTAATATGCAGAAAGGCTATGTTCTGTGGTGGTAGGGAGCATAGATTTCAGAGCAACACTGCTTGGGTTCCATTCCTGATTCATCCACTTACTTTAGACAAGTCACTTAATTCTCAGTGTCTTCATCTGTAAGATGGAGATAATTATAGGATTTAGAATAGTGCTGGCCTTCTCCCTATAGGAAGTGCTATACTAATGTTATTATGTGAAATAAGTACCACTCAATGCCTCTTAATAATCTGATATAAATTTTATTATATGATTTTTACCCACTTTGTTTTTTAATTCTATGAAGGACTATTTGTTTGGTTTAATATCTTGTCTTTTTCTTCATTTATTTACATTTTTGCACTGGTTCACTATAAGTTCAGCCCAGCCTCCATTTCATAGATAAGGAATTTCTGAAGAAATAGTAAGACTGATTTTAAAAGCTGATGCTAGAAGCTAGGTCAGAGTTAATTTTATATCTCAGTGTCTTATACACCGGTAGTCAATTGCTGAGTCGTGTAAAGTTAGGGGGAAGAGTATAGCATAATTTTCTAAATTAAGGACCATCCTACATGTCAAAATAAATAATTTGGTTGTGAGATTTGTGTTCCCAATCTTTCACTGAACTACTCTAATTTCCAAATTCAGCACATGTCTTACTTGAACTTCCTATCTCACATTACCCAGCAAAAAATAATTTTTTTTTTTTGTATTTTGGGGTATAAACCAAAATTGTTTAGGTCATATGTATTTTGCCCACATAGAATAAAGAAATTCTTCCCTCCTTGAATCAGAACCTTCTGGTTTTATAGGCATTGCCAATGTTTCTAAAGGGTGCGAAGTCTGAATCCAAATTCCTAATGACCACACAAGTCCAGCAATGCAATATGGTGGTATGTTTTAAAGGACCGGCTTCATTTTTATAAACTGTTTGATTCCCTTAGAAATAAAACTTTTCTTTTTGAGAGGTTTAGATATCCAATTATTTAAATCAAATTATTATGTAATATTTAATTAGTACTTTGTGGTTTTGTGGTAGGATCTAGATCAATATAAAAAATAATGCCTTCCCCTTTTAAAATCCAACTTCCATCATCCTAGACAGGGAGAGTCTTTATCTAAACACCAGTGTGTAAGAATTAAATGAAATCAGATGATAGTTAATAAAGCCCAGGCAGAATTCCAATAGGAAATTCAATATAATCAGCTTCTAATTTCTGTTTCTTATGGGAGGAAACAGGAGATGTTTTGTTTGTAGCAGGAAAGCAGTGTATTGGCTATGAGCAGACACTCATGCCACCTACAATTCTGAGAGAAAACAATAGGAAAGGAACAAAGGTTTGAGAGAGGATGGGATTTTAAACTATAAATCTAATTGACAAACCCAAAACAAATAAAATTTGCATAAGCTTAATAGTTTCTAATGCTGAGACGAACTAACTGCTTTCCTGACAAACTAAATATAAGTTATAATATGATAAGAATAGTTTTTAAAGTACTTTGAAAATAAATTATTTCAGTACTTATGCCTTGATTTAATTTAATGTATATATTTTGTAGGATATATTTGTTATGCAGAGTTTCAGGCATTAAGAATTTCTAAAGCTAACATGATATATCAAGATTTATAGCTACCACCTAATGTTTTCATTCCATCTGTTTGTACCTGGACTGAATTCAATGTGTCTTTTTATATCAAACAAAATCTGGTTACATGATGCCTGGCCCAATTTGCCAAAAATTCAACCAAAAATTATACTGAAATAAAAGAAACAAGGTATAATAAAATTATCAGTCCAGTTTGTAGGATAAATTATGGTAAGGTAGATTTTTAACTAATAATGAAAGAAAATGTGTCTATACTTAAAGAAAGTAGACTGCTTTAAAAATTGCTAGATTGAGAAAGATACAGCATTTGTTTGGCTTTTTGGATTTTTCAAGTAAATTATAGAAGTAGAGAAGCTTCTGTAGTGTGTACACATTACTGAGTTACAAGATAGTAAAAGAATCTTTAGTATGGTACATATTTCTTCTCAGGCTACAGAAATGCACTAGTTAATATTGCTGACTTTTAAAACTAAATTATAATTACTAATGCCTGTTTCAGTTATACCTGGTCTCCAAATTCTTTACTGTTGAGACTTCTGGGAACCTGTCTTATTTGTTACAACGGTCTGGTGATTCTAAGACCCCATCTGTTCCTGAATCAGTCTTAATTTATACGGTGATCATTTGTGAGCATTGGCTAAACCACTCCAACAATTAATATTCTTGATTGAATTTCATGGGGTACAAAGCATTAAGTAGGTTGTTTTCGTTTGTATGATATAGTTAGAGCCTATAACCACAGAAGCAGGTGTGATATCTCAGAAAACAGATCAATTCCTTTTCACAATTTATAGAAGAGTTTTAGGGGATCACAGAAACATCATGCTTTGCCACAATTTAATAGAAGGATGCTATAAATCAATTACTTGGGGCTTTCTCTGCTCTAGCAATGTTTCAACTTCAAATCTTGATCAATATAATTAAATTAAATAATTCAAAGAAGAAATTGTTGGCCGGGCACGGTGGCTCAAGCCTGTAATCCCAGCACTTTGGGAGGCCGAGACGGGCGGATCACGAGGTCAGGAGATCGAGACCATCCTGGCTAACACGGTGAAACCCCGTCTCTACTAAAAAATACAAAAAACTAGCCGGGCGAGGTGACGGACGCCTGTAGTCCCAACTACTCGGGAGGCTGAGGCAGGAGAATGGCGTGAACCTGGGAGGCGGAGTTTTCAGTGAGCTGAGATCCGGCCACTGCACTCCAGCTTGGGCGACAGAGCGAGACTCCATCTCAAAAAAAAAAAAAAAAAAAAGAAATTGTTTAACAAATTGTAAGCTTATCTAAAAGGGAAATTTGTTACTTTGGCCTAGTATGTCAGTATGTGTATACGTGGTATTGAAAATAAGAAGAGACATATGGGAACAATAGGACTACAGTCTGAGATTATTGTTTTTAGTGTTATGTCATTTAATTGGGAATCCATATATTTTAGGGCAGATTATCGAGAATAAATAACCTACACCACCTAATATTGATAATAACCTACTACTGATATGTTATTAGCAAAATTGGTGTTTTAGCTCATTTAAGTTCTTGATGCTATTTTTAATATAAGTATTTGTCCCTTTTACAGGTACCCTGGTTTTGCTACAGATTCAACTGTTGCTTTACTTATAGGGCTGCTATTCTTTCTCATTCCAGCTAAGAGATTGACAAAAACTACACCTACAGGAGAAATTGGTTGAGTATCATTTATAATTCTGCATAAATTTAACAGAAGAGCAAAAATTATAAAATTCCATTGGTTTCGCTTGGCACCTAGAGCAGAAAGAAAGTCTAAGCTGGCACAACCCCTGGCCTAGCATGCCCTATTTGCAAACTGCAATGCTGTCTTCAAGCCAGCACGTCTTCCACCTGCAAGAGAGATCATCTTACTTTGCAGAAGTGAGAAGTAGATTTCCTTTTGTATCATGGCTAGGGCTCTGCTACAAGCAATACTATTTGACCCATGGTAAACCCATTTCAAAATTAATCTTACTATTGGCAAACATAGGAAAAAGAAATGGGAAGACACTGCTTCATACCTTGGTAATAAATGCAGAGGACCTAAAAAGGTGATGAATTTCAAGAGAAAGATTATTTACATTCTCAAAGTAGTTCTGGAACAAAAGCTAAATCAACCTCATACAGCCATATCCTAGGATCACAGCTGAAATAAAAGGGCCACGTGTGGTGGCTCACACCTGCAATCACAGCACTTTGGGAGACTGAGGCAGGAGGATCACTTGAGGCCAGTAGTTTGAAACAAGCCTCGGCAGCATGGTGAGACCCCAGCTTTATCAAAAAGTTTAAAAAATTAGCCAGGTGTGGTGGCATACACCTGTAGTCCTAGCTACTCTGAAGGCCAACGCAGGAGGATCACTTGAGCCCAGGAGTTGGAGGCTGTAGTGAGCTATGGTTGTGCCACTGCTCTGGACAACAGAGGGAGACTCGGTCTCTAAAAATAATGATAGTAATAAAAATAAAGAAAAGGTATTCCGCAACAGCATTCATTATATTTACAACAGATGAACAAAGAAGTATGCACATCTGCCTGAGCATACCATCCTCTCAACACACACACACACACACACTCACTTTTTAAACACAGGATTCATCCATGTCTTTGCTTTACAACACAGCATGTTTTGAGTAGTCAGATTCCTATCTTGTCAAGGTGGGACAACTAATTTGTAATTGTCTGGAAATAAACTAGTAGACTTGTGGTTTTGTTTGTTCTTATGGGGATGGAACTGGGATTTATGTAGTTGTGTTGGCCCACCTGACTCTTGTCAGAATCCATAAATGACTAATGTATCAGATTTCCAGGACATACGTGACCAGCACAGCATAGAAACAAATGTATTTTGTTTTTCACTTGAGATTAGAATATCTCAATGTGTGTTAAGGAGGTGATGCAATATGGAGCATTGATTCCTATGAGACCCCAAGGACTCTGACCATTGCAGTTAAAGCCCTGAGGTCCGGTGGTGGCAAGTCAGAGGAATCCATGTTTGGCTTTAGCTTCCCTAGTTTCCACATCTGAATTCCCTCCCTTAGAAACAGACTTGCTCCTACCCACCTTTCTCTCTCCTCTTATTCTTCAAAACCTCTTCTCCCTGCTAAACTCATTCATACAAGACTTAAAAATGACAAATAATACATAATACATTAAATTTTAAATAAGAGATACATTTTGGAGATGTTTACATTTTAACAAGATATATGACCTTAAAGTAAGAAACCTGGTGACAAAATTTCAGTCATCAGTGAGGATGGGTTTGGTTTGGAATTGGGGGAAGGTGATAGGAAAGAAGCTGATTAGTAAACTTAAAATCTTAACATGTAGAAGGCTGCCTATTATACACATGTTAAATGGGCAGAATATGTCCTCAAATGAACTTATTTATCAACAAAGCAATGGAGAGATCAGAAGCCAAATATAAAGAGAAATCTTTACGATAATCCTTTTGTAAGCACTTTAAGGACCTCACAAATAATACTTTATTTAATCTGAATCCTGAATTATCTTTAAACTGAAATCTTGGTGAATCTATCATGATCCTCCTTATGACTAAAAATCTAATAAAATGTTCAAATATTAATGGATATAATTAAAATGCTACAAGATGCTCTTAGAACCAATGGAATATTATGGACATTTTGCATAGCAAAGAATACTATAGTCTAATACAGTGTGCTATTCACAGTTGGCAAAGATGTTAGTGGAATGAATAAATGAATGAGTGAGTGAATGAATGAGTATAATGATAAGTGACAATGTTATAATTTATTGAAATATATTCTATAATATTACCAGAAGGATTTTTCTAAGTTATAGAGTTTTTTTCTTTTTTATAGTAGAATGTTCCGTCTAGTCCAGGTGGAAATTACTCAAACTCCAGATTAATTCCCCTCTTTAAAAACAATCTAAGAATATTACAAACTTCCTGTAAGATGGCTACTTAGGATGCTGAAGCAAATGTCATTTTGTAATATTTTAAGCAATGTGTAACTGTAGGATTTTTGTTTTGCAGTTGCTTTTGATTACTCTCCACTGATTACCTGGAAAGAATTCCAGTCATTCATGCCCTGGGATATAGCCATTCTTGTTGGTGGAGGGTTTGCCCTGGCAGATGGCTGTGAGGTAATACTCTGTGTATAAGATATTTAACAATTAACTAGACTGTTCAAAAGAAGAGCACAGAGACATTCAATCTTTGGGCATATTCAATTTCACTCTGTCATTTTAATGTTGCAAATTTTGCTAGCTATGCCGTGAATATACCACACAAATGAGGTGAGTTCAGAGTTCAAGAAATGTTACAGGCTGCAAGCAAAAAACATAGTTTTTATGGTGCTCAAGAATGTCAAAAGAAATAATAAAAAAAGATTAAAATTTTAAATTCATGAAATAGTATTAGAAGATTAGTAAGGAAAAATGTATATGAAAATATGTAAAGTGACTCCTAGTGAAATATACTTTTTGTTTGCTTATGCCTTTACCTTATTTCATGATGAATTTGAGTAGCTCTTGGACTTCAGTATATCATGATGCTATTTGCTGTTAAATAAAAAAGAGAATAAGAAATAATATTAGCATTAAAGATACTTAGTAAATGTTTATTGAATAAAGTCTGGAGAAAAATTCACATAACCCTTTCTAACATTATATTACATCTAATCTTAGGAAGAAATAAAAACACCATGAGATGTTGGTTGACTTTATTTGACCTATCTATCCAGTTGATACAAAGCAACAGTTTGAGAAGGCCCTCATCCCTTGTAATTACCCTGGTCTTTGTAGAGTTGTTGGAAGAAAACTGTCTTCTCCCAAAATTTCATGAAAATTAATTACTCCTAGATTAATTAAAAACCACTCATTCTGGTTTTCATAGACTTATTTGAAATATTCAAAGCTTATGGCTCTTCCATTTCCTTCTTCAATCATCAAATTGAACAGAATGGTGAGAGAGGTTCCATGTTCAGCCCTTTGACTTCCAGGAGGTTAAATTTCTATACTTCTCAAGACAAATCACTGTCTCTCCTCTTCTTCCTGAAGAAGAGGAGTAACTTACTGGAAAATACTCCTTTGCTTCTAACTTTATTGAGAATTTTTCTGCACAGAATTATGTGTCTGGATTGGATCCTAGACACTCAAAGTGATTTTGAAAGCATCAGCCAGACCCTAGCATACAAATCTGAGGAAATGAAAAGGTGTGGACTCAGTCTGATGCACAAGGTTCTCTCAGTAGAAGAATTTGAGAACCCAGAGAGGGAGGTCTAGTTTGCTATAAAAATCTCAGTATACAGAGCCAAATGTCTACAGGATACCAGAATAACTCTACCTCTAAGTGGCCAGATTGAAGCCATCAGCTTCAAGGGTATGGCTGTAGACAAATATGCCCCTAAAAACTGGACTGTAAAAAATTTGGAGGCAATTATTTTTCAAAACTTTTATTCTAAATTGTAATTAGTCTGGCAAGTGTCCAGAATCAGATAACCTTTCTAGTTGGGAACAGAACAGTGAAACAGCAACTACTGTGGAATTTACCTCATTGCAATTACTTTTCTCTTAAATTCCCCTTGGTTTTTGTTTTAACATGATTTCTTTCTCATGAGCAGATAGACAATTTCAAATTCTTATCAGTGAATATCTCCTCTTCAATTTTCATACATTCCTAAAATTTTCTCTCCTAGGTTAAACACGAAGGATTTATTTTTTATTTCAGATCTCCACTAAAATTGCAATAACAACAAAAATATGTCAATCCATAAAGACTATATGACAGGGACAAGAAAAGGCAAGAAATGTTGATCATATTTAGAACATGGAAAGAGGACATTTGAGAGGAACTGACTTTGTACAAATAGAAAAATAGTGAAACATGAAACATATAGGCTGGCAAAACAAAGAGCCAACAAGAAACATGCTGGTTATCTGTAGCATCCTGGCAGACCTCAGGAATTGGAGGCAGCAGATAACTCTGAAAGCTAGAGTAAAAGCCAGAGCTGAATTTGGAGGATGGTTTAAAAAGTGTGTAAGAATCTATGGGCCTCCCAGATACTTTCCCCAGTCCTGCTGTTGTTCTCTGTCTTCCCTGATAGAAAATTGAGATTTACTTTGTAGCAAAATTGAGCCAATGAGATACTGGCTCACAAAGAGATAAGAACATTAGAACATCAATCCAAAATGTTCAACAGTCAACTAATAGGCATTTCAGAAAAAAGAGAAAAAAATAGAAAGGAAGAACATTTCCACAAAATAACAAAAGACATTTCTTAGAGCTAGAGACTTTGAGATTCTGCACTGAGAGAGCTACTAAGTACCCAACACCAAAGCATTTTATGTAGAATTTTGGAACCGTGGGGATGAAGATACGATTTCAGTGGCCTACAGGTAGGGGAAACAATATATAGTACAATCATTTCCACACCTAATCAGACATAGATAAAACCTATTCTTAAAGTATACCTATTCTAGGGTTAATTTTTGTCAATGTGACTAAAATGGTAGATAACCTTTTTCTACCTAAAAGTCGTAAGTAAAAACAAGCAGATAAACAAAAATACAAGCCAAAACCACGCCTGATATCTGGTATTCACATCTGGAAATTTCTGTGCCAGCTTTTGATCTGAGAATATACTGCTTATAATTAAGAGTATTTCTCATGCCACTTCTAGTTGTCATAAAGATTCATACATTCAATAGCTCACTGAAATTTCACAAAAGGAGGATTTTCCCTTCTATGTGGGGGAGAAATACAGAACAACACACTTGCTAATCTGAGTATAGCCAGTTTTTCTGCACTATGTATAATGAATCAAAGAGTAGAATATGATCAGGCTTCTAAAGAATCCAAGTAGAACCACAGGAAATGGAGTAATGGCTTAAAAGTGTGGAGTTATAATTATTTTGAACCTAGATTTCTACAAATGCAAAACAGTAAGAACAGTGGGAAAAGAAAAGCAAAAGATTTTCAGGCATGCAAAGACTCTTATACCAATTTTCAGGAAGTTATACAAGGAAGTGCTTCCCCAATGCAAAAGAGTAGATTTAAAAATGATTCCCACAAAGTGGGGAGGAGAAGGAAAGTCATAATATGATAGTAAAGAGGGGTCCCAGAACAACAACAGTTGAATAGATTTAAAGGGATTTAAAGAATAGATTTAAAGGGATTTAAAGAATACATTCAAAGATTTAAACTAAGCCAAATGGAGCAGGAGGAGGAAATATTCCAGAATAGATATTGCTATGAGGGAACATGAAAAGACACCAATTACTTGATATGTTTATCTATTTGTGGGGAGTTTTTTAGTTTTAATTTCAGATGAATTAGTGCTAGGTACTTGGAAAACTAAGCAAACAGAATGATGAGATGGTTATTTCTTGTGGGGAAGGAAGAGTAGAGTAAATGTACTGATAGTATGCTAAGTGGTGTAGCTATGAACAATATTTATTTAATCATAGTGGTAAACATTAAATATTGATTTAACCAAAAATGTTAATATGTGAGTGTGGAGGAATGAAGAAACAAAAAATATGTGTTTGGTGGATGGTGTAAGAGAGCTGAATTATCACATATTAGAAAGCCAGTAAATAATGTCTAAATTTTAAAAGTAAGCAAAAAATCATAATTAAAATATTATTTTAAAAGGTAACTATGAATACCTAAAGATAGCTAGTTATAAGTGGCTAATAAGGGTTGAAAGTTGTTGCCTCTGCAGAATATAACTTAGGAATAGAGAGAGGTAAATCAGAAGGGCTGCTCTTCTCTTAAAGCCCTCTATATGATCTATTAAAATATCCACATATATAAATTAGATAAAATTAAAATGTAATTGAAAAAAGTGGGAATACATTTCAAACCTAAACCATGTTCATAGTGTTAAAATAAGACTAAGCAATAGCTCTTTCCTACCAAAGCCACCCAGACCTATCAAACCACAGAAAAATAAGAGATTAAAATTATATTTTAGAAAGTGAGTTTTCAAAGCAAATAATGATTTTTATGGATTTTATTGTGTCTGATTACAAAGAATTATTCATGAATAACAAATATTGCAAATTTGTTTTTTAGGAGTCCGGATTATCTAATTGGATAGGAAATAAATTATCTCCTCTGGGTTCATTACCAGTGTGGCTAATAATTCTGATATCTTCTTTGATGGTCACATCTTTAACTGAGGTAGCCAGCAATCCAGCTACCATTACACTCCTTCTCCCAATATTATCTCCATTGGTGAGTATCTCATTTATCCCCATTTTTACTCTTCATTAAGAGCAGTGTTCTGCTTTGGAATGCTGGTTCTCATGCTGTGGTATGGAATCTTTTTTTTATCTAAATGGGCCTCCTGCAAGTAACTTATAGGGTGATCTTTATTTGTATTAGTGTTTTCAGAGGATCTTCACTCTAGGTAACTGTTTTTAAGTTTTCATGTTCAAGCAGCATGATGTTACTTTTTCTCAGTCCAGCTTTTTCCTTTATAAATAAGAGAGAGGGTCAGACGAGATCCATTTCAGATATAAGACATGCAATTCAGTGTTTGCTGGTAACTTAAGTATTTAGATCTCTACCACTGACACTTTTGCCTCTCAAACATTGTTCCTAAATTTCTGAGAAGTGGTTAATATAAGTGATTTGCAAATGAATGAGAAACTAGGCTCACACTTCAGGCTTCAGGCTTAAATATCTTTAGACACAGTTTTCTACTGCCCAGGGAAAATTTTTTAAAAAGTAAATGGGTTTGCCGAGAGAGAGAGAGGGAAAGAATGTCTTTTCTTCTTTTCTCCATTTAGGTAGCAATTACAAGAAACAACTTTAAGTAAAATGTTTTTCTTATTGGGATGGATGGGTTTGGTGAAAGGAAAGCACTTTAAATTAAGAAGGATTGTCTTTCTGCTATTGTGCCGCCACAAGCTCAAAGGGCATATGTTGGTATTCTTAAGCTGCAGATTGAAAGTAGAAAAAATGTAGGCTGTGTATATTGGTACAATATCATTTTGTATTTTTTTTCTGTTGTTTTTTCTAATTGTTCTCAACATGGAACAATTAGAAAATTATGTGTTAAGAATAGTAGCAACCTTCCTATGTGATGATCCCTAAGCAAATCTTGAATTGCATATATCACAGAGGCAGTAAAGTTAGTAGTGTAATGAGAAGTGCTGGAGCCACAGGGGCTTGAGAACCTACTTGAGCTCTGTTGTTCACCAGCTGCATGCTCGGACAAGTAACTTTAGCCTCTCTGGGCCTCCATTTCTTTATGTTATTTGAGGTTATAGTAACCATCTCATAAGATCATTGTAAAAATTCAATATATATATATGACATTTATTATATTATATATGAACTATATTATGTGTAAATATATGAATATATACATGTATGTAAACATTTAGCACAGCACCTAGCAGTAGATAAGTAATAAATGGTTGCTCTTTTTATTTAGTTTCTGGAATAAATAATATTTTATTTTCTAAATGAACTGGACTATAATGTTTAAGTAGGCATCCATAACTATACAAACAACAAGAGGATGAGATATTTTCTTAAAAATATTCTTCAAGTTATAACTGTAATGATGTATATAATTTTATGTCATTAGGTTTCAAACTGCTTCTGGGAAGGCTTATTACAATACATTTGTTCATTTTTTTATGTTTGCTGTCTACCTTCAAAATTTTACTTAGACTCTTTTTATCTCTTACAACAGGCTGAAGCCATTCACGTGAACCCTCTTTATATTCTGATACCTTCTACTCTGTGTACTTCGTTTGCATTCCTCCTACCAGTAGCAAATCCACCCAATGCTATTGTCTTTTCATATGGTCATCTGAAAGTCATTGACATGGTGAGTTAGCTGAAAAAATACTATCAGAACCAACACACATCTTGGTGTGTGCCATGTCTTGAGTTATCTTCCCTTTCAAACACCAGTCAACTACCAGGAAAAGCATGGCCTGAGTTCTGTTTATGAAGGGGTGTGAATGACTAATCATAGAATTATTTTCAAGACTGACAATCAGAAGTGAACATGCCATTAAAATTTATGGTCACAAACAGAGAGATGTTGAATGCATCAGTAATGCTTTGGAAGAAGGAAAAGAGCACTGAACATGCTCCACACGACAGCGTAAACTTACAAGTGAACACTAGGATCCAAACTGATCTAGGCAAAAGGAAGAAACAGGGCTAAAGAAATCCAGCAACCAAAACAACACTGTAGTGTGCTATCACAAACATTTATGCAACGAACATTTTCTCTGAATGAGACATGGGGTCAGTGCCTGACTGATGAAAAAGTATCTTTCTTGTTTTGATTTCAATACCAGGACCTAACGTGAAAACACAAGCAAACAATAATGAAGAATTTCACTGATAAAGCATGCACATTTTTGCCAAATACAAAAATACTGGCAGAATATTCAGTACTTTATAAGAACTGGCTTGAGAATATTCTAGTAGTTTCCACATCTTCATCACCTATTTCCAAACCAACCCAAACGATAATATAGCCAAAGTGAATTCAGTGAGCTTCCTATGCAAATACAGTTCCAAGGCAAGTCCCAGCTCCCTTTCTTTCACACAGACTGCTGTTCCTAAGCCCCTGTAACATAAACATTCTAGAACTGCCTGTACACAAAAATAACATAATATCCATTTGGTAAGGAAAATGTGCATAATACAATATAAGTAATGCCTGATGTATGTGTATTAAAAAGGATAAAACTAGGATTCTGAGATAAACGAGTGGCTGGCTTGCATGGACAGGGAAGAGGGCATCTGTTATCATCCTTGCTCGGTATTCCTCTTTTGCTTCAGAGTTCCATGTTTTAATGCAGAGAATGCAGGAGTAAGCACATTCTTTCTGTAAAAGGGCAGATGATATCTGAGGCTCTGTGGGGCCATCTCTATCACAACTACTCAACTCTGCCATTGTATCATGAAAGCAAAGAAAATATGTAAACAAATAAGCATAGTTGTGGTCCAATAAAACTTTATTTACCAAAACAAATCAAGGGCAGTAGTTTGCCAATTTTTATTTTAATCGATACAAAGCAAGTCTGAGATTATTTAATGGACTGTAGAATAATGATATAAGAGCTAAAACCATGAGAATGCTAAGAAAGATATTAAGGTTAAATTAATAATTATGTCGAGCAAATATAAAAGATACAGTTGTCATATGGTGTCCTGAATCTTATTCATTGAAATATAAAACCACAAAACTGAAATTCTGATTTAACATGAAATGGCAGATTTCTAAGCGATTTTCCTCTAATCAGAATTACTTAGGTATATTCCTAAGAGGAACTTCTCTGAGAGTCTTCAACTCAATGATGTTTAGTTAGGGACAGATTTTTCTCTTGCTATGAATGGAGAAGAACCCCTGGATTTAAGAAATGATGAGTTAATGGGTGCAACACACCAACATGGCACATGTATACATATGTAACAAACCTGCATGTTGTGCACATGTACCCTAGAACTTAAAGTACATTTTTAAAAAATGGCAATTTTTACTAATCATTTAGGATGCATGTAAATCCAGCATATACTTCCTACAACAGGATTCTAATCTCCTGTAGGCTTTCTTTTGGGACACTGACATTTATGCTTTTTCCTGTTCAAGGTTAAAGCTGGACTTGGTGTCAACATTATTGGTGTTGCTGTGGTTATGCTTGGCATATATACCTGGATTGTACCCATGTTTGACCTCTACACTTACCCTTCGTGGGCTCCTGCTATGAGTAATGAGACCATGCCATAATAAGCACAAAAGTTCTGACTATCTTGTGGTAGTTTCTGGAAGGCATTAATAATTGACTGTAAAATGTGGCTCTAAATAACTAATGACACAAATTTAAATCAGTTATGGTATAACTGCTGCAATTCCCATGAATACCCGAAACCTGCTGTTATAACTCAGAGTCAATATTTGTTATTGCGGTGCAACAAAGACCATCTTCATCAAGAAGCCCACGTTTGAGATTTTGCTCATGAACCATCTGCAACTTGCTTCATCATAAGAATAATTTATAACTTGACCTTTAAAGAGATTAGAGCATTTGTTTCATCTTACAGCTGGAATTCAATGTAACATTTTAAATGCAATTTATTGTTTCAGAAACTTCCCATGAAACTAAAAATAGAAAATAAGATATACAAGTTAATTCGGTACTTGGATAAATCATTTCTGCAGTGTTGTTCAAGAGAATTTGCTGAGAAATCAAAGCCATGGTCATCTGGTGATGCAGAGAAAAGTTTAATCTAAATGATATGTGCACTTCCTCATTTAAAAAATCCAATTGGATTATTCTTAATATATACATGTAATATGAAAGTTGAGATTGAAGCAGTAATTCCAAAATTATGGCTGAATATACTAAATAACAGAAAACTTATAGATAAGATTTATTTCTACTGAACTCTACAGTTAGAGTAATATAATTCATACTTTTATGATATTGGCACACTGAGAAATTCATTTTGTAGAGCTATGGATAAGGCTTGCTATGATTTGCACTATTAATACAGTATTGTTAGAAAGAAAAACTAAACACTATAAAACTATTAACACAGTTTTGTATATGAGTAACAACTTTGCTTAAGTGTTTATCTTAGTTCAGAAATGCATAATGTCATATGTTAAAAATAAAGAGATGTAGAAATCTAAATGAATTATCACTGTGTATACAGACATAGAAAAATCACATAACTCCATTATGTAAACAGTGCAATGAAAAAAGGAAAAAAATAAGGAAAAAAAAGAATAAGAATGAAAACTGCTGACATATTACAAAAGAGAAAAATAAATCATTTAAGAGCAAATCAAAAAGAAAAAAACTAAACATTTAAACAAAAGTAGGATAAGAATAGTCTTCTAGAAGTCAGGATGTGAAAAAGAGTGAGTTTCCAATTACCCTGATGTGACCATTACACACTGCATACAGGTATCAAAATATCATATAAACCCCCAAAATATGTACAAATATTCTATATCAATAAATAAATTTTTACAATAGTAAGTGCTATTGGCATTCCAAAATTCCCCTAAAGGAAAAATGATCAAAACCAGAGTAATGTGCACAGTTAGCAAAAGATGCAGATGTTATATCATAGCAATTCTCACACTAAAAATACAACGAAAGACAAAGCAAAAAATAAACCTTTGCTATTTTTAATCTTCATTGGCACTTTCTAGATGTTACTGACCTTGTCATTTTTTATTCAAATAAGATTATTTACAAACTTATTCTTGAAACTAAATATAGTAAAGAGGGTTTTTAAAATAATATTTCTTGTTAACATATACATTATTAATTGTCCATGTTCATTATGTATCTATATTTATTAATGGACCAATGCAAAAAATCAATCATTTTTTCAAAGAAAAATTTGTCCATGTAAAGCTTAAATTATAATATTGCTGCTTTGTATAACTCTTCTATGTTTATTCTATTCACTTGTTCCTTTATCATATTTTACACATGTATTTATAATCTGTAGTATTTATTACATTTCTGCTTTTTTCTAGTCATTCAATTTGTCACTGCTGAACTGCATCAGATCATGGATGCATTTTTATTATGAAAAAATAAAATGACTTTTCAAATTATAATGAGTAAGTTTTGGTCTCAATAAAATAATGTAAATATTTCAGCTTGGATAACTTTAATGAATTACTTCCAACAGCTGCCAGCTGAGTATATGAAAAATAATACTTAGTGAAAATTTGTTCAATTGAGTGGTATAGTTCTCTTACCACAGCTTTATGTTTGACATATCAAAAATAACTTAAATGACCCATTTCACATTTGTTCCATTTACATTAAAGTTGTCAAGTTCTTTTATTTTGAGAGTTGCATACTGTCTTTGAAAGTTTCCAGAAGGCAATTCTAAACAGATGATCAAAAATCCTTTGTCCTGCCACTCTATGGTAGATAGTGTTTTTGTCATTATCTTAATCATTACTTAGAGGTTAACTAGAAATCTTTGTCACTTTGAATTTCAACATCTTACTTAGGATTGGATCTTGTCTAGATAATAGCAGCAATTCTACTAAGTGCCTACTTACTGTCTGTTCATACAGGCACTTGGAAGGCTGCACTGACATATGTATATCTTTCACTCACCTCAACTGCTGCTGTACAAGTCAGCATCTCTACAGTTCAGACTTCCTTTCTCTCAGATGTGTGCAATATTTTCACCATGGTGTCCAAAGCTTTCTTTTTTCAGCCTGGGAGGTACATAATTTTAGACAGTAGTACTAGTGAATATTATTAGCAAATATTGACAAAACGATATCATGGCACGTTGATTGTATCTTGACATGTGTACCATGTATTATTATGTGTCAAAGAGTATTAGATATATTACTGTATCTCTATCATGGCTAAATGTAAGAGTCTTTGTGATGGCATTTCTGTTCTAAAATTTTATTGGTTTAGTTAATGAATTTTACTTTTGCTTGAGTATGTGGATTTTACCAAATGAAATGTTTTTTAAAAAATTTAGTAGAGGAAGGATTGGATTAGGAATGCTAGAGTAAAACTGAACAAACTGTGTCAGTTTTATTATTCTAGCATAATCTAAAAAATGAAATAGTTAAAATTATTACTCCAGGGTAGTATTAATCATGTTCTTTCTAGATGAATCAAATTGTTCAGTAAAAACTTACTAGGTAAGTTTTGGGAATGCAAATACCAAAATCCCAGGCCCCCATTATAGAGGCAAGACCATATTAATCAAGAAGTAAACAGTAAAAATAACACATAAGGAGGCAGACATTAAAAGGTTTTTCCAAATACGGGAATCTATATTTGTCTGGAAAGAAAACACTAGGGTTTTAAAAAAGCAATAAAGGGAAGTTTCTTACTGATAGTATAGTGGTACAGATACGGGGTGGGATCTTTCTGAAGCTAGATAATAAGAAATACTGGATAACACAATTGTGTCTACAAGAAAAAATGGAAGTCCTCAGAAGAGAAAGATGAAGCACAAACAAGAATCCAGAGATTTAAGCAAGAACTGAAGGTGGTAACTGCTGATCCCTAGAGATCTCTTAATGGATTCATAGGCAGAGAAGACAAAGTTAGGGTCTAACCAAGTTAAGGGTGGATGGAAACCAATGTAGGGTTAGAATCCCAAAGGACTATATTCTTAATGAGAGTGTGAGTTAGGGGAAAATCTCACCACATAGAGGAAAATATCAGGAGAACTTTCATATTTTGGTTTACACACTAGGTGGAGGAAGCCTAAAGTCTCAATACCAATGTGTGTATTGGGGGCAGGGCAGATAACAGAGCAGGGGAAAGAGTTGGACTTAATCTGAAACCCTATTTTAAAATAATTTTGAGTTGGTAGTATTCTCAAGTACCTGAGAAAAGAAGGATGGCCTTTTTCAATCAGGGGCTTAAAAAATTACTAAGGCTAAACTTCATGTGAGATTTTAATCAAAACTTACAAATTATATCAGAACATAATGCACACTGTGCAGGAGCCAAGATAACCAAAAGAAAGAGATCCAAGTTACAAGGGCAACAGATATTAAAATTATCAAATATAGAATATAAAATGAGGATGTATAATGTTTGGAAACATACATATGGTAAACAGAATTCTAAAAATGTACCCCTAAGATTTCTGTCTTGTGGTTATTCAATCAAACACTAACATACGTACTGCTGTAAAGGGACTTTACGGATGTGATTAAGGTTACTAATCAGCTAACATTAAAATAGGGAGATTATCCTAAATTATACAGGTGTGCACAGTGTGACCAAATGAGCACTTAAAAGCAAATGAAGATGACAGAAGAGTCAGATGGGCAAGATGAAACACAATGAGAAGTCAGAGAGATGTGATGCATAAGAAGGCTCAAACCACAACTGCTGGCTTTGAAGATAAAAGGACTGCAAGCCAGGGTGTGCAGGAAGCCTCTAGAAGTTGAGAATGACCCCTAGCTGAAACCCAGCAAGGAGACAGGGACCTCACTCCTACAGTTGCATGTGACTGAATTCTGCCAACAACCTTCATGAGCCTGGGAGCAGATTCAACCTAAGAGTCTCCAATAAGAAATGAAGCCCTGAAGACACTATAATTTTAGTCCCATGAAACTTGTTCTGAACTTCAAATCTACAGAACTTTAAGATAATAATGAGTTTTATTTTCAGCCTATATATTTGTAGAATTTGTTAAAGCAACAATACAAAACAAATACAAACAACAAACTGTGAAAAGTAACCAAAGAGAACTAAAAAGGTATCAGATAGAAATTTTAGCAGTGAAAAGTATACTAATTTAAATTAAAACCATAATAGATTAAATAGCACATTATGCAAACCAAAAAATAAAGTGTGTGAACTGGAAGACACATTCCAACACATTAATGAGAATACAGCACAGAGAGAGACAAAAGGTGGAACTCTGAGAGCGAGGTTAAGAAAAACAAATTGAGAATGGGAAATGTAACAAATATTTCATCAGAATTCAAGGAATATATGATAAAAAGAATAAAAGAGGCATAATCAAAAATATAGTGACTGAGAATTTTTAAAATATTAATAGGAGAGTCAGTTTTTCCGAGACTGTGGATTAGAGGCTTTCAGCATGCCTCAGCCATTTGGAAATAGCAAAATAGTACATAAAGATCAACTCTATGAGCTTTGATTCAGAAAAGAAAATGAGAATTCACTGAAATAGCAAAGGACACCCAAGACCCTGGGTAGGATAAAGTGGGCAAGCAACCCCCATGATGACATTTGGCTGATAAAAATGAGTGAAGTCCTGGTGTGTGAGAGGGACTGTCAGTCACCGTCTGTGACTCACCTTTTCACTAAGGTTCTATACAACCCAGGCCAAGGGAGAGCACGCTGTTTCTCCCAATTTCTGGAGCTAACTTGGGAAAAGGCTGAGAGATGAAGAGAGGGAAAGACATCAGGAAAAGCAGCAGGCATTCTCCAAGACCTGAGACTGAGAAAAGGATGCCATTTTTAATCCAGGTTCATATACAGACAGTCATCACTTGGAGACCTGGCAGTGGCAGTCATGCAGGCATTTTCATCTATGGTCAGAGATTGGAGAACTTGCCCTGGAGTAAGGAGAGGGCTCCCATGTCCAGAATTGAGTGGCAAGTATGGAGAGTGCCCTAGCAGCAGGCACTGAAATTAGGTTCTCTCCCATCGCAGGACTGGAGCAGGAGGCAAATTGCTGAAGACAAGATTTCTCCTGGTCAGTGAGGCTTGCAGCCAGACTCAGCTTTATGACTTGGAAATGGTCTCCGTGTGCCATTGCTGGGTGCCCAGCCTGTTCTCTTGGTCAGCTGGGGACAGTGATCCACCAGCTCTAAGGAGTGCGAAGAAGGTGTCCCCTCTTTCCTGGGGATCTAACCCTCAGTGCAGATTACCCTTAAGAAGGGGGTGGAGTGCAGCCCACTGAAGCACTGGGTCAGAGAAAACATGAGCACAGCACCAGCTGCTGAAGTGGGCACCACCAAAGCCCAGGAATGAACTTGGAGAGGGGGGTCATCCCTTGCTGCTTGCCCCTGCACCCCAGTGCACTGCAGCAGATAGGACAGCAGCTCTTCAAATTGAAGCCAGAAGGAGTGTGGGCTGAAAGAGGCTGCTTCTTGGGCTTCTCCAGTGACTCCACCCATACTTAAAATTAGAAAAAAAATTTAAAATTAATATGGAACCAAAAAGCCTCAATAGCTAAAGTATTCTTAAACAAAAAGAACAAAGCTGAAGATACCACATTACCCAACTGCAAACTATATTACAAGGCTACAGTAATCAAAACAGCATGGTACTGGCACAAAACAGACACATAGACCAATGGAACAGAATATAAATAATGCTGGACACCTACAACCATCTGATCTTTGACAAAGTTGACAAAAATAAACAATGGGGAAATAACTCCCCATTTAAGAAACAGTGCTGGGATAACTGATTAGCCATAGGCAGAAGATTGAAACTGGAGCTCTTCCTTATACCATATACAAAAATCAACTCAAGATGGATTAAAGACTTAAATGTAATTATGAAAACCATAAAACCCCTGGGAGACAACCTAGGCAATACCATTCTTGACATAGGACCTAGCAAAGATGATGAAGATGCCAAAAGCAATTGCAACAAAAATAAGAATTGACAATTGGTACCTAATTCAACTAAAGACCTCTGCACAGCAAAAGAAACTACCAACAGAGTGAACAGCAACCCACAGAATGGGAGAAAATACTTGCGAACTATGCATCTGACAATGATCTAATATCCAGCATGTATAAGGAACTTAAATCAACAACAAAAAGTAAACAACCCCATTGAAAAGTGGGCAAGGGACAAGAACAGACACTTCTCAAAAGAAGACATAAACACAGACAAACCAAGAAGAATATGAAAAAGTGCTCAACATCACTAATCATTAGAGAAATGCAAATTAAAACCACAATGAGATAACAATCTAACACCAGTCAGAATGGCTTTTATTAAAAAGTCAATAAATAACAGATGCTAGCAAGGTTGTAAAGAAAAGGGATGTGGAGAAATAGGAACACTTTTACACTGTTGGTGGGATTGTAAACTAGTTCAACCATTATGGAAAACAGTATGGCGATTCCTCAAGGATCTAGAACTAGATGTACCATATGATCCAGCCATCCCACTACTGGGTATATACCCAAAGGATTATAAATTACTCTACTACAAAGACACATGCACACGTATGTTTATTGCGGCACTATTCACAATAGCAAAGACTTGGAATCAACCCAAATGTCCATCTGTGACAGACTGGATTAAGAAAATGTGGCACATATACACCATGGAATACTATGCAGCCATAAAAAAGGATGAGTTTGCATCCTTTGTAGGGACATGGATGCAGCTGGAAACCATCATTCTTAGCAAACTATCACAAGAAGAGAAAACCAAACACCGCATGTTCTCACTCATAGGTGGGAACTGAACAATGAGATCACTTGGACTCGGGAAGGGGAACATCACACACTGGGGCCTATCATGGCGGGGGGGAGGGGGGAGGGATTGCATTGGGGAGTTATACATGATATAAAAGTCATGCACATGTACCCTAGAACTTAAAGTATAATTAAAAAAAAAAAAAAAAAAAAAAGAAAACTAGAAAAAATAAAGTCAGCATACTGCTAAATAACCTGCCTAGAGTGTGATCTTAGCATACCCTGGCAAGATGAACATACTGGGAAGTTCTGAAGGGAAATTTATTTTTTTATAATTAGTGGGAAAAAAAAGAGATAAATTGCCTCCTTGTCAGATTTAAAATGATGTACATTTTGAATTATGGGGGATAAAAACAGGCTTCAATTTCATTGTAATAAAGTGAATGCATTCAGTAAAAAAAAAAAAAAAAAAGAAAAGGGATCATTTATATACTGCTGGTGGGAATGTAAATGAGCTCAGCCATTGTGCAAAGCAGTCTGGCAATTTCTCAAAGAACTCAAAGCAGAATTACCATTCAACACAGCAATCCCATTACTGAGTATACACCCAAAGAAATATACATCATTCTACCATAAAGACACAGGCACAGATATGTTCATGGCAGCATCATTCACAACAGCAAAGACATAGAATCAACCTAAATGCTCATCAACAGTAGACTGGATAAAGAGAATGTGGTACATATACACCATGGAATACTATACAGCCATTAAAAATAATGGGATCATGTCTCTTGCAGCAACATTGATGGAGCTAGAGCCCATTATTCTAAGCATACTAATGCAGGAAGTGAAAACCAAGTACTGCATGTTCTCACTTATGAGTGGGAGCTAAACACTGAGTACATATGGACATAAAGAAGTGAACAACAGACACAGGGGCCTACTTAAGGTGAGAGGGAAATGGTGTGAGGATCAGAAATCTACCATTCAGGCACTATGCTTATTACCTGGGTGGCAAAATAATCTGTACACTAAACCCCATGACATGCAATTTGCCTATATAAAAAAAAACCTGCACATATACCCCGAACCTAAAATGAAAGTTAAAAAACTAAAAAATAAAATAAACTCCTTAAGAAAAATAAAGTGTCAGCAAAAGACCTAGAATAGACATTAAACTTAATAGTGTTCAATATCTAGTTCAGTATCCAGTATCCAGTCTGAAATAAGATTAATAATTATAATTAGGGTTAAGGTTAAAGCTTTCCTTTTTGATGAAGATTAAAACCAAAATGCCCAATAACACTGCTTTTATTAAACACTTAACCAGAAACCCTAGATAATGAAGTAAAACAGAGAAATAGAAAGCAATAATACACAATTCTTACTGAAATGGAAACAAGAAACTATCATTTTTATATGATGTGATTTTCTATATAGATAATCAAAATTATTATTTTAATGATGTTTCTACATACAATATACAGAAATTAATTGCATTTCTATACAATGGAAACAAACTATTAGAAAATGCAATTTTTTTAAAAATGTACTATTATGCCTAATAATAAATTTAACATAATGTGAACAAAAACTTTATGAAGAAAATTATAAAACTTTAGAAAGAAACTAAAGAAGGCCTAAGTAAATGGAGAGACCTATAATCTCTAGACTTTTAGTTCATGTGCCTCCTCCACATTCTCTTGGGAAAGGAAAATAAAAATAGAGTATTATATCTGTAAGCATGGTTATTTGTCAGTTTGTCTTTTAGGTCTTCCAAAATAAAAAAGCTTTAGACAATCTTTACATTATGACTAAGAAATATACACTCTTCAAGAAAATATACCAGGGACTAACTCATAAGCACATCAATTACTTTTTAAAAAATTTCTCCAAGGCCTGCTCAAGTCTTATCATCCTTACATTAGAGTTCTTAAAAAGAAACTGTAGCTGATTGATATATACAATAACCCCATGATAAAAACATATTGTCATCTGCTTTTCTGAAACAGATAGTTTTTGTTATTTCTTCGATGATGGTTCTGTTCAAATACTTATGCCACCAACTTCTATATATAGTACACAATATTTTTTAAATTGTTTCCTTCATTTTAGCTTTTAGGCAGGAAGACTTTCAGTTCACCTTCTTCTGGTCCATTATTTTCTTCTTCTTTATTCTTACATTGCAGAAAGTAACAAACAAAAAAAAAAAAAAAAAAAAAAAAAAAAAAAGCTCAAAAATAATTTTGAGGTCCTGTTTTCTTTTAAACTAGTTATAACTAGATGAGATACTATTTTCTCCTCCAATCATACTTAAAATTACTAAAGAAAAAAGAAAATTGAATCAGGGTGTAGTTGAAGTGAGCTGCTTTCTCAGTCTCAAGCAGCAATTGCTCCATAAACTGTGTATCTTCATTAACTGTATTTGCAATGGAAGCAAGATGTTGATGAATTGTATCAACATAGACCCACAAATCCTTCCTTCAGCCTGCCCCAGATAAAACCAAACAGACTTGCTGGCTTCATTACTCAAAACATTGGCTTGAATTCGAAGATCTCCAAAGTAATAACCATGAAATGAAGACCTGACTTACTTAATAGTCTGGGATTATGAGAAAATCTTAGGGCTTTGTAAACCTACTCAGCTTTTGGCTGTATTAACATGTTGTTCATTTAGTAGTTCCTCTTTCACATTTAGAGCAGAAATTTCCCTTCTTTAGTTGTTTTGGTAGTAATCAACATTATATAAAGGAAATCAATGTGGTTCCACTGAAAGAGTGCAGGCTTTCAACTCAGAAGACATTAACTCAAGTTTCAATTCCACCATTTATTGGCAGTGAAGCATTGAGTTAGTCAGATAACAGCTCCGAGCCTCATTTATATAATTTGTGATATTGAATAATATGATTATTTTGCCCTACTCAGTATTCTTCCCTATCTCTTCCCACCATAGACAGGAAAGTCATTGTTAGGGGATCATATTCCTGTGTATTAAAACTTGAGTGTATACAGCAATTTTACAGCCTTGTATTTGAGTGTCCAAAAATGAAACTGCCTTTTTTTCCATATCTTCATATAATTTCACTCTCAAGCTGCAATTTGGGTTGGTAGCAGAACACTTAATCTAATGAAATCAAAGTCAATTTAGTCATTTCAGTATAACTGAACTTATTCAACTTAGTTTTTGTTTTTTAGGTCCCCTCTCTTGCTCTTTTCTCCTTGCAATGTTCATCCAAGTGCTGTAGACCTTACGTATGAAGCTCCCAGTGAGTGAGACGCATCTGGTTTTGTGATTAGCAGTTGTCCATGGTGGATTCCACTGAGATGTACAATTCCACTGAGATTATCTGAAATATATTATTCCCATGTTTTATCATCCACTTCTGATTCCAAGATCTACTCATGCTTCTTTGCTCATAAAATTCATATCATCCTTGAGATCAACATGTCTTCATTGCTTCCACAAGCCCTATTGATCCACCACTTCAAGGGCCTCTGGGACTTTGGAGGCTCTGCACCTCTTTGAGGACCCAGGTGTCTTGGGAAGAAAGGTGCTTCCTGTTCTCATCTGTGCCTAGATGCTCATTGCCACTACCCTACTCTACTGCAAGGCTCCATGCCAAGTGAAAGGGAGAGGGAGTCTAAAGTTTACATCTTAAACTCAGAGGAGTCAACATATTAATACGTTCGTGGCAAAAATATTAGAAGTAACCATATAGCCAGAGAACAGAGCAAAATAGCCTAGCTCAAATGGGGACCAAAACCATTTTCTGTCTATAGTGGTACCTATAAATACAGGATCTGGGGGCTGATTACCAGGACCAAATCCCTGCTTCACCACTCACCTCCTGTGTACCCTTAGATGCGTTATTTGACCTCTATATGTTGCAGTTTTCCTCATTCTTAAAATAGGCTACTAATAGTATAAGAATATCTTCATAGTGTTATGAGGATTAAATAAGTTAATACCCATAAAACATGAGCAGTGTTGCCTATAATAAAATTCAATATTAGATAGCAGTCTTACAAATGCTGTAATATTCTTATTCCTCAGTGAATCACACAGAAGTAATTGACTATATATCCACTAGGCTTGCTAAAACTCTTTCTTCAGAAGGTTGTTTAGCCAAAATCTCCTTAAAACTCCAGATAAGTGAATTTTATTTAAGTTAGAAAGATTACCTCTAGTTCATAACACCTAAGCAGAGATTTCCAGAGGATCATTTAATTCTAATTCATTTCTCCTTGGTTGAGAGAGAACACTGAAAGTAAGAGTGAACATAGTGTGTATTTAAAAAACGAGTCTCCATTTACAAAATTCAGCATGAAAAGAAAATATAGGAAAATTTAAACTCTGTACACAACACTAAACACAAGTTCAATATCTTATTGAAATAATGTGGCATGTTGGTATAGACTGAGCCTCTCACTTCATTAACTCATCCTTGTCGTTAGTTCTCACTTCAGGGATTTTTAGATAGTTCAAAATTCCCCATGTTGCCAGAGCTCCCTGGAGCATTGTCTGCAAGGTTGTTGATTTATTCCAGCAGCTGTAGTTCCTTACACCTGCTGAGCTGAACCTACCCTTTGAACCCCCTCTCAGCAGCAAGTCTATGGTGAAGCCACTGAGTCAGACTCCATGCCTTTGTGGTTATTTTTCTGTAAAAAAAAAATACGTATTGAATATTACCAAAATATTGGAAATGTCACGTAGCCTCTCCTTTATTCAAAGAAGATCAATTTGCTCTCATATTCATGCACAATAGCCAGCATTTTCATTATTCCTAACTTAGTTATTCTAATTGCTTCATTCTGCCCTTTTTTAAAACTTAGCTCACATTTCTTTCCTGACACATTCCCTCTCTTTTTTTAAGCTGTAAATATTCTTGGACTCTTCAGAAGGGTCAGATGCTGTTTATCAGAGTCTCTAAGAATAGTGGCCTCTTGTAATACTCCTACATAAAGAAATCACAAATAGACACCTTTCTACATCTCCATATTCTATAACCTATGAATAAATTTTCAAATGAAGCTTGAAAATGAAATTAAAACCTTACATTTCATGCAATGATTTTTAAACTCCAAGTCATCCTGAAAGAGAATGGGGAGAATTTTGGTGGAAGAAACTTCGGAAAAAAGGAAAGCGATGTTTTGAAAACAGTACTTCTGATCAACCCAGATATGGCTGCCATGACATCTGCTTCTGATTTGAAGAAAGATCCCAGCTCTGCAAAAACTTTTTATGTATAAGATGTTGGGCTTTCAGACTAGCTTCCAGAGTCCTTTCTTATCTTACACTTCCTGAAAGAGTTTGTGGGCTTTTAGCACCTTAGACAATCTAAAACAAACTGTATACTAGAGTGAAAATTTTTGAGGCTAGAACAGGAATCTAGTCTGTTCATGAACTCTAGTCATAATCAATAAATAAAAACTGGGATGGAAATGATATCTTAAACATTTGAGTCTCCAGATCCATGAACACACTATAGCTCTCTATTTAGATAGTGTTTAATTTTGCCGAGCAGCATTACATAGTTTTCAGCATACAGTTTTGCTCATCTTTAAAAATATTTTATATTTTTGGTGCTATTGTATTTTACTTTTCATACGACTATAAATTGTATTTGTTTTTAGCTTCGATTTCTGATTTTTGCTGGAATCTAGGAATACATTTTCATAAATTTCTTTTGTATCCTGCACACTTGCTAAACTTTCTTATTAGATCTAGTTGCTTTCTTGTAAGTTCATAGGATTTTTCTACATAAACAATGATGTTTCTTTGAATAAAGCCAGTGATACTTCTTCCCTTCCAACCTCACTCTTTCATTTCTCATTCTTGCCTTAAGACATCCATGCCTTTTTCTTTATTTTAGTAGCAAAACACTTTTTACCATTAATTATGAATGCTACCAGTAAAATTTTCATAAAGACTCTATAAAATTGAAGCAACTCTCTTCTATTGCTAGCTAGCTGAGACTATTTTTTAATCAGAAATGAATGATAGTATTTGTCAAATGCTTTTTCTGCATCTTTTGAAATGATCTTACGGCTTTATTTTTCAGTTTGTTACTGTACTGAATTATATTGAATTAAACCAACTTTGAACATGATACTTTATGAATACAATTTATATAGTGTTAGGTTTTATTTACTAACATTTTGTGAAGAATTTTTACATTAATTTTCAGGAGGGACATGGGTCTACAGCTTTCTTTTCTTGTTTTTCTTTTTTTGATCAGTTTTTGGTATTAAAGTAATGCTGGCCGGGCGCGGTGGCTCAAGCCTGTAATCCCAGCACTTTGGGAGGCCGAGACGGGCGGATCACGAGGTCAGGAGATCGAGACCATCCTGGCTAACACGGTGAAACCCCGTCTCTACTAAAAAAAAAAAAAGAATACAAAAAAACTAGCCGGGCGAGGTAGCGGGCGCCTGTAGTCCCAGCTACTCGGGAGGCTGAGGCAGGAGAATAGCGTAAACCCGGGAGGCGGAGCTTGCAGTGAGCTGAGATCCGGCCATTGCACTCCAGCCTGGGTGACAGAGCGAGACTCCGTCTCAAAAAAAAAAAAAAAAGTAATGCTGGCCTCAGAGAATGAGTTAGGAAGCATTCTCTTCTTTTATCTTGAAAGGTCTATATAAAATTTAAATCCTTCGATTTTTATTGAAATTTGCTTATAAAATAATATGGTTTATCTTGGTAAATACTCTGTGTGTCATTGAAAAGAACACATATTCTGCTATTGGTGGTGAAATATTGTAAAATGTCAATTGGTCAAAATAGTTGAGAGTGGTGTTCAATTATTTTATGTCCTTACTGATTTTCCGTCTATTTGTTCTGTCAATTATTGAGAAAGGTGTGTTGAACTCTTTGCCTATAATTAAGTATTTTTCTCTTCTCCTGGCATTTTTATCAGGTTTGACTTATGATTTTTTAAACTGTTATTCAGTGTATAAACATTGAAGTTTGCTATGTACTTTTTATAAGTTTATGCCATTCTCATAATGAATTTCCCATTTCATTGCTAATATTCTTCACTTAACATACTTCACATACATATACTGATATTAGTGTAACTATTTCAAGTTTTTAATTAGTTTTGGCATGAGTTTTCTTTTTATCCTTTTGTTTTTAACCTATTTGTGTTTTTTTAAGTGAGTTTCTTACAGGCAAATGTCTTGCTTTCTCATTTTCCAATTAATTCTGCCAGGCTCTACCTTTTAATTTGTGTGCTTAGGTCATCTACGTTTAATGTGATTATTGATATGATTGCATCTAAACCTACCATTATGCTAGTTGTTTTATTTGTTCCAGGCTTTATTTTCCTCTTGTACTGCCTTATTTTGGATTAATTGACTTTTTAAATAATTTTATTTCATTTTGTTTGTTGACTTACTTGCTGAATTTTTTTTAGTTGCTTGAGAGTTTACAGTCTGCAACTTTAACTTATGACAGTTTAATTTAAGTAATATATCACTTCATGTATGATCTAGTTGGATATTTTTTCCCTCAAATCTCATGTTGAAATGTGATCCTCAGTGCTGGAGATGGACCCTCATGGGAGGTGTTTGAGTAATGGTGGTGGATCCCCCATGAATGGCTTGGTGCCCTCCCTGCAGCAATGAGTGAGTTATTGCTCTATTAGTTCATGCAAGAGCTGGTTTCTACAAAGAGCCTGGCACCTCCTCCCCATTCTCTCTTACTCCCTCTCTTACCATGTGACATGCCTGCTCCCCCTTCAATTTCCACCATGATTGTAAGCTTCCTGAGACCTCACCAGAAGCAGATGACAGCACTAAGTTTCTTGTACAGTCTGCAGAACCATGAGCCAAAATAAATCTCTTGTCATTATAAATTACCCCATTTCAGGTATTCCTTTATAACAATATAAAATGAACTAATTCAATGTATAAGAGTCTTATAAGACTCCGTTTTCTCCCTCACAATTTTACCCCATCATCACATACTATGTTTGTATCATAAACCCCAGGATACTTTGCTATTGTTTTTTTCTTTAAACATACAATTATCTTTTACAAAGATTTTAAAATACAAAAATATCAAAAATCTAAATGTTTTGTCTATTTCTCCTCATTCTTTATTCTCGTTGAGTAGGCTTGTTATTTCTATTTCCATCTTATCTAATTCACATTTTTTAGCTTTTGTAAGTTTGAAAAAGTTCTCCATTTTGTCTTCCTTTTTGAAAGATATTTTCACTGGACATAAAATTCTAGATTGACAGTGCTTTTCCTTAGAGATTTAAAGATGTTCTTTCATAGTCTTCTGGTTTATATGCTGGCTAATAAGAAATGTGTTTTCATTCCTTGCTTTGTTTTTCTTTTTTTCTCTGGATACATTTAAGATTTTTCTTCTTATTACCGATTTTAAGCAATTGAACTGTGAGGTATCTTGATGTAGTTTTATTTGTGTTTCTATGTGTTCAGGGTTCCTTAAGTTTTAAGGTATTTACAAATTTTTAAAAATCAAATTTGGAAAAGCCTTATTCCACTATTCCTAAAAATGTCCCCTCCCCACCTCCTTTCCTTCAGGGACAACTACAATTACACATATATTTGAAATTATTCCAGTGTACACTGAATCTCTGTTTGTTTGTGTGTTTGCTAGTCAATTTTGTCTCTGTGTTTCATTTTGGACAGTTCCTACAGCTTTAGTTTCAATAATTAATTCTTCTGCAATGTGTAATCTGCTATTAATTCCATTAAGCGTTTTTCACCTCAAATATTTTCAACTCAAGAAATTTGATTTGGGGTTTTACTGTTTGCATTTAGCAAACTTCCTTTTCACTTTCCCTTCTTGAACATATGTAATATAATTTTAATAATTGTTTTGATGTTCTTGTCTAGTAATTCTGTCACCTGCGCCATTTCTGTCTCTGTTTCTATTGCTTGATTTTTTATTTTTGAGTCCTTTTTTTCTACTTTTTCTTCTTGGTAATTTTTTAAATTAGGGGTCAGATATTTCTAATTTTAGATTTAGTATTAGATTTATTTTATCCCTATAAATATATTTGAGTGTTATTCTAAAAGTACCAAGTTATTTGGAAACAGTTTAATCCTTTCAATGCTTGCTCTTAAGATTTGTTTATTACATAATAGTAAATGGTTTAGTTCAACAAGAAGTTCTAACTATTTATTGACCCAGCACAATAGCACACAGATTTATAAAGCAAGTTCATAGAGACCTTCAAAGAGACTTAGAATCCCACACAATAATAATAGAATTATTATTAATCCTATTAATAATTCAACACCCCACTGACAGTATTATGCATATTATTGAGGCAGCAAATCAACAAGGTCCTGAACTCAATATTGAACCAAATAGATCTCATAAACATCTACAGAACTTTCCACCCCAAAACAACAGAATATACATTCTTCTCATCACCACATGGCACATAATCTAAAATCTACCACAAAATCAAACATAAAAGAATCTTCACCAAATGAAAAAAAAAAACATACCAATCACTCTCTTGAACCACAGCACAATAAAAATACAACGAAACATGAAGAAAATTTCTCAAAACCATACATTTACAAAGAACAAACAACCTGCTCCTGAATGACTTTTGGGTAAAAAATGAAATTAAGGCAGCAATCAAGAAGTCCTTTGAAACTAATGAGAAAAAGATACAACATACCAGAATCTCTGAGACACAGCTATGGCAGTAGTAAAAGGGAAATTTATAATACTTAATGCCCATATCAAAAAGTTACAAAAATCTCAAATTAACAATCTAACATCACAGTAAAAGAACTAGAGAAGCAAGAGCAAATCAACCCCAAAGCTAGCAGAAGACAAGAAATAACCAAAATCAGAGCTGAGCTGACGGAGACTGAGACACCTAAAACCATTCAAAAGAACAGCCAATCCAAGAGCTGACTTTTTGAAAAAAAAATAATAATAAGATAGATAACCTACTAGCTAGACTAATCAAGAAGGAAAGAGAATATTCAAATAAACACAATCGGAAATGACAAGGGGGATATTACCACTGACTTCACAGAAATACAAATAAGCATCAGAGACTACTATGAACACTTATATGCACACAAACTAGAAAATCTAGAAGAAATGGATAAATTCCTGTACACATACAGCCTCCCAAGAGTGAGCCAGAAAGAAATTGATTCCCAGAACAGACCAATAATGTGCTCCAAAATTGAATCAGTAATATATAACCTACCATGTCGCCTATTAACCATAAAAGGCCCAGGACCAGACCGAGTCATAGCCAAATTATATCAGATGTACAAAGAAGAGCTGGTACCATTCCTCCTGAAACTATTACAAAAAATTAAGTAGGAGAAATTCATGCCCAACTCATTCTACAAGGCCAGCATCATCCTTATAACAAAATCTGGCAGAGACAATGAAAAAATAAAACTTTAGGCCAATATCATTGACGAACATAGATGCAAAAATCCTCAAAAAAGTACTACCAAATCAAATCCATCAGGACATCGAAAGGCTACTACACTATGATCAAGTAGGCTTTATTTCTGGGATGCAAAATTGGTTCAACATATTCAAATCAATAAATGCAATTCATCACATAAACAGAACTAAAAACAAAAACCACATGATTATTTCAAAAGATGCAGAAAATGTTTCCAATAAAATTCAACATTTCTTTATATTTATAACTCTCAATAAAGTGGGTATTGAAGGAACATACCTCAAAATAATAAGGGCTATCTATGACAAACCCACAGCCAACATCATATTGAATAGGCAAGAGCTGGAAGAATTTCCCTTAAAAACAAAAAAGACAAGGAGGCTCACTCTCACCACTCCTATTTAACATATTACCAAAGTCCTAGCCAGAGCAATCAGGCAAGAGAAATAAATAAAAGGCATCCAAATAGGAAGAGAGGAAATCAGACTATACTTGTTTGCAGATGATATGATTATCTAGATACTCAGTAGTCTCACCCCAAACGCCTTCAGCTGATAAACAACTTCAGCAAAGTTTCAGGATGCCAAATCAATGAACAAAAATTACTAGCCTTTCTATACACCAATAACAGCCAAGCCAAGAGCCAAATCAGCAATGCAATCCCATTCGCAATTGACACAAAAAGAATAAAATGCCTAGGAATACAGCTAACCAGAGAAGTGAAAGATCCTTACAATGAGACGTACAAAAACAATGCTCAAAGAAATCAGAGATACCACAAACAAATGGAAAAATACTCCATGCTTATAGATAGGAAGAATCAATACTATTCAAATGACCATATTGCCCAAAACAATTTAGATTCAATGCTATTCCTATTAAACTATCATTGACATTCTTTGCAGAACTAGTTAAAACTATCTTGAAATTCATATGGAACCAAAAAAAAAAAAAAAAAAAAGTCTGAATAGCCAAGGCAAACCTGAGCAAAAAGAACAAAGCTAGAAGTATCATACTACTTGACTTCAAACTATGCTACAGGGTTACAGTAACCAAAACAGCATGGCACTGGTACAAAAACAGACACATAGACCAATGGGACAGAATGGAGAGCCCAGAAATGACACACACCTACAACCATCTGATTTTCAACAAAGCTGACAAAAACAAGCAATGGGGAAAGGACTCCCCATTTAATAAATGGTGCTGGGATAACAGGTTTGCCATATGCAAAAGATTGAAGCTGGACCCTTTCCTTACACCATATTCAAAAATCAACTGAAGATGGAATGAAGACTTCAATGTAAGTCCCAAAACTATAAAAAAAAATGGAAGACAACCTAGGCAATACCATTCTAGACACAGGAACGAGTCATGATTTCATCACAAAGATGCCAAAAGCAAAAATTGACAAATGGGATCTAATTAAACATAAGAGTCTCTCCAAGCAAAAGAAACTATCAACAGAGTAAAGAGACAACCTGCAGAATTGGAGAAAATATTTGCAAACTATACATTGAAGAAAGGTCTAGTATCCAGCATCTATAAGGAACTTAAACTAAGTTTACAGGCAAAAAGCAAACAACCCCATTAAAAAGTGGGCAAAAGACATAAACATACATTTTTCAGAAGAAGACATACATGCAGCAAACAAGCATGTGGATAAAAAGCTCAATATCACTAATTAGAGAAATGCAAAACAAAACCAAAATGAGATACCATTTCACACCCATCAGAATGGCTATTAATAAAAAGTCAAAAAATAACAGATTCTGGCAAGATTGTGGAGTAAAGGGGATGCTTATCCACCACTGACAGAGTGTAAACTAGTTCAACCATTGTTTAAAGCAGTAACTCTACTCTAAGAGCTAAAAACAGAACTATCATTTAACCCAGCAATGTCATTACTAGGTATATACCCAAAGGACTATATATCATTTTATCATAAAGACACATGCATGCATATGTTCATTGCAGCACTATTCACAATAGCAAAGACATGGAATCAACCTAAATACCCAGCAATGAGAGACAAGATAAAGAAAATACAATACATACACAGCACGGAATACTATGCAGCCCCCCAAAAGAGCACAAGATCACATCCTTTCCAAGAACATGAATACAGCTGGAGGCCATTATCCTCAGCAAACTAACATGAGAACAGAAAACCAAATACAACATGTCCTGTAAGTGAGAGCTAAATGATGAGAACACATGGACACAAAAAGGAGAACAATAGATACTGGGGGCTACTTGACAGTAGAGGGTGGAAGGAGGGAGAGGATTCAAAAAAATAACTAATGGGCACTAATGGTGACAAAATAATCTGTACAACAAACTCCCATGACTGACACAAATTTACTATATAACAAACCTGCACGTATAACTCTGAACCTAAAATAAAAGTTAAAAAAATTACGTAAAGCCTGAATAAAATAGTAATTTTTTTTAAGAAAGGAAAATCAGATGTCATCTCATGATCAGAGAGAGAATTGCATGATTGAACACCACCTAGGAGGTTTGCCAAGGGGTAGAAAGTTTGGGGTGGTAATATAATTTGAATGTCCCCTCCAAATCTCATGTTGAGTTGTAATCCCCAGTGTTGGAGGTATGGCATGATGGAAGGTGTTTAGGCTATGAGTGTGGACCACTCATGGTTTGGTTCTGTCCTTGAGACAGTGATCTGGTCGTTTAAGTGTGGTACCTCCCCTTGCCCTCTCTTGCTCCTGCTTTGGCTATGTAATGTGCCTGCTCTCCCTTCACCTCCTGCCATGAGTAAAAGCTCCCTGAGGCCTCCTGAGAAGCCAAGCAAATGCCAATGTCATGCTTGTATAGACTGCAGAACTATGAGCCAATTAAACCTCTTTCTTTTATTTAAAGAAGAAATAAAAGATTAGTTTGGTAGGTCCAAAACTGTCAGCAAATTAGGCATAAAGGGAACATACCTCCAAATACTAAAAGCCATGTGTGACAGACCCTGACTCACAGGCAACATTACACTAAATGGGCAAAAGTTGACAGCATTCCTCCTAAGAACTGGAACAAAACAAGTATTCCAATTTTTACCACTTCTATTCAACATAGTACAGTAGTCCTAGCTAAAGCAAGCAGGCAAGAGAAAGAAATAAAGAACATACAGCTTGGAACGGAGGAAGTTAAACTACCTCTGTTTGCCAATAATATGATTGCATACCTAGAAAACCCTAAGGACTCCTCCAAAAGACTCACAGATTTGATAAATGAATTCAGTAAAGTCTCAGGTTATAAAATTAATGTACACAAATTAGTAGCACTGCTAAACACCAAAAATGACCAAGCTGAGATTCAACTCAAGAACTTTATCCCTTTTACAATAGCTACAAAGAAAATGAAATATCTAGGAATATAGCTAATTGAGCAAGTTAAAGATCTCTACAAGCAGAACTACAGAAAACTGCTGGAAGAAATCATAGATGACACCAACAAATGAAAATACATCCCATGCTCAAAGATTGGAATAATCAATATTGTGAAAAAATGACCATACTATCCAAAGCAATCTACAGATTCAGTGCAATTCCTATCAAAATTGCAAGATCACTTTTTACAGAATTAGAAAAAAATCCTAAACTTTATATGAAAGTAAAAACAACTTCGAATAGCCAAAGCAATCTTAAGCAAAAGGAGCAAAGCCAGAGGCATCACACTATCCAACTTCAAATTGTACTAAAAGGCTATAGCAGCCAAAACAGCATGGAACTGATATAAAAATAGATACACAGATCAATGGAACAGAATAGAGAACCCAGAAATAAAGCTAAATACTTCTAATTAATTGATCTTGACAAAGCATGCAAAAAAGTAAGTTGAGGAAAGGACACCCTATCCAATACATGGTGCTGGGAAAACTAGATAGCCAAATGTAAACAAGTGAAACCAGATTCCTACCTGTCATCATATACAAAGATAAACTCAAGATGAATTAAAGAGGCCACGCGCAGTGGCTCACACCTGTAATCCGATCACTTTGGGAGGCTGAGGTGGGTGGATCACTTGAGGTTAGGAATTCGAGACCAGCCTGGTCACCATGGCAAAACCCCATCTCTACTAAAAATACAAAAATTAGCTGGGTGTGGTAGCACACACCTGTAATCCCAGATACTAGAGAGGCTGAGGCAGGAGAGTTGCTTGAACCCAGGGGGTGGAGGTTTCAGTGATCCGAGATTGTGCCACCACACTCTAGCCTGGACAACAGAGCGAGACTCTGTCTCAAAAAAAAAAAAAATTAAATTAAATTTTTAAAAAAGATGGATTAGATTTAAATCTAAG
The DNA here is from genome assembly GCF_009764315.1 of Trachypithecus francoisi. Classification (NCBI taxonomy): domain Eukaryota; kingdom Metazoa; phylum Chordata; class Mammalia; order Primates; family Cercopithecidae; genus Trachypithecus; species Trachypithecus francoisi. The sequence continues at coordinate 36,049,948 of NW_022681469.1, forward strand.
ACCTGAAACCATTAAAAAATCTAGAAGAAAACCTAGGAAAAGCTCTTCTGGGCATTGGCCTAGACAAAGAATTTATGATTAAAATCCCAAAGCAAATGCAACAAAAACAAATATAAATAAATGGGACTTAATTAAACTAAAAAGTTTCTACCTAGCAAATAATAATAATAAACAGAATAAATAGACAACTCACAGAATGGGAGGAAATATTTGCAAACTATGTATCCAACAAACAACTAACGCAGGATCTATAAGGAATTCAAACAATTCAGCAAGAAAAATAATCTCATCGAAAAGTAGGCAAATGACATGAATAGACAGTTCCTGAAGGTATACAAATGGCCAAAAAATATATGAAAAATACTCAACATCACTGATCATCAGGTAAATGCAAATTAAAGCCACAATGAGATACCATGTTATCCCAGCCAGAATGGTCATTATTAAAAGGTCTAAAAACAATAGATTTTGGTGTGAATGTGGTAAAAAGAGAAGGTTTATACACTGCTGGTAGAAAGGTAAATTAGTACAAATTCTATGGAAAATAGGACATTTCACAAAGAACTAAAAGTAGGTCTACCATTTGATCTAGCAATCTGACTACTGGATATCTATCCAAAGGAAATGAAGTCATTACTTCAAAAGCACATCTGCACACATGTTTATCACAGCACAATTTACAATTGCAAAGATATAGAATCAACCTAAGTGCCCATCGACCAAAGAGGAGATAAAGAAAATGTGGTATATATACACCATGGAATACTACTCAGCCATAAAAAATAATGAAATAATGTCTTTTTCAGTAACTTGGATAGAGCTGGAGGCCATTATTCTAAATGAAGTAACTCAGGAATGGGAAGTCAAATGCCATATATTCTCACTTATAAGTGGGAGCTAAGATATGGGTATGCAAAGGCATATAGAGTAGTATAAAAGACATTGGAGCCTCAAAAGTGGGAAGGGTGGGAGGAGGATGAGGGACAAAAAACTACATATTGGGTACAACGTACACTACTCAGGTGAAAGTTGCACTTAAATCACAGTCTTCACCACTATACAATTTAATTCTGTAACCAAAAGCACTTATACCCCTAAAGCTACTGAAATTAAAACACACACACACACACACACCACACACACACACGTAACAACAACCTTCAGTCCGGGCTATGTTTTCCTGACTCAGTAGTCAGGAAAATGAGGCAATACTCGAGGCAATACCTTTCTGAGTATTGTGCCTGATTTCCATAAATTTTGAGATTTTTCACTGTGGCTGATGGGAACACGAATTATTCCCAGCCTTGTCTGAGCCCTTAGAATTGTCTCATCTGCAAATTCTAAGTGGTTGTTTTTCTGCTGTTAGATAGTTCCCTAGCATGTGTTGATCAGTATTCGGCAAAATAGAGGACAGGAGGGGAGCAGGGGACTCTGCAGATTTCTGGGCTCTCTCTGTGTATTTTTTTCCTCTCTGGTTCTCTGCCCTGCAAACTTCAGTCACTTTGTCCTCCTCCATCTCCCATCTCCATCAGTTCAACTCAAGATGATCACCAGGATCACCAGGATGGGGAAGAAGTTGCTTCTGGTCAGAGTTGGGGCCCAATGGGAGTGATCAGTCCTGCCTTTGGGGAAACTGGTAAGTTGCTCAAGGATGCTCTCATCCTCCTTCAGACCGAACTTCATAAAAGGTTCCCCCTTATGAGCTGCTACCTGGAAGCTCTCTCCATGCTATAAGCTGCAGCCATCACAGAACTCATTTATTTCCTCTCTTTCAGAAATCACTGTCCAGCATTACCTGATATTCAATGTCTGAAAACCACACTTTCACATTGTCTTATTTTAAGTTGTTTCAGGCAGAAGAGTAAATCCTAATGCTCATCTTGCCAAAAGTGAAAGTCTCTAAAAGAGTTTAATTTAATTGTGATTCTTTTTCTTTTCCTCGGTACAAATTGAATTAATAGGATGGTTATGAAATCTCCAATTTTAACTGCTGATGTGTAATGAAACTCTTAAATGAGAGAATACTTGATGAGGAGCCGCTATGATGGTATTGGGATGTGCAGAGAGTTACTTCATGGGTACAGTTTAAAATTTGTAGAGTTTGAAATTTATTCATCACCTACGCAAAAAATCTAAAGGAAATAATGAATGGCATTTGAATAATTCAAATATGAAGCTGAAGACAATGGTCAGACCTACATTTCTAGTTTAAAATATACTGCTTATACAGGATGAAGTAAATCGAGAATATTCCAAAATGCTTAAGAATACCCTATTTTCTCTTCAACTGCAATACTATTATAACTAGCTAATAGTTATATCCTAAATTATTTTATTAGTTTTTTTTCCAGAGTTTTGAGGTATAATTGCTATACAAAAAGCTACATATACTAAATGTATACAATTTGGTTTGGACATACATATGCAATGTGTTACCATCATCATGATCTAGATAGTAAACATATTCATCTAGATGAATAGACACCTCTATTCACAGAAAAACAAAAACAAAACAAAGGGACATAAGAACACAGCTCTCAGAGTGTCCTTGTGTCCCTTTGTTTTGGTTTTGTTTTTCTGTTCTCTATCTCAGATGGGGACATAATTGCTTGTGGTCAGATTTGGGACCCACGGGGAGTAATCAGTCCCCCCCTAGGGAATCTGGTAGGTTATTCAGGGATGTCTGCCTCCTTTCAGGCTGAATCGACTCATGGGTTCTCTTTAGACTTCAAGTAGGAACAAAATTGATCATCAAAGCTAGGACTTGATATTCTCCTACTATTGCAATTGTTTGCAGAACTGTATGAGGGATTTCATGTGCTACATAATTTATACTTTGGGTTAAGGCCACTTAACAAGTTAATATATTTTCTTTTTAAATTAATATATAATAATTATATATATTTATTGGGTACTTAGTGATGTTTCAATACATATTATGTGTAGTGATAATGTGTAGTGATCATATCGGTATAATTAGCATAGCCATCATCTTGAACATTTATCATTTATTTGTGTTGGAAACATTCAAAATTCTCCTGTTGGCTAATCAAAACTATATATTATAATTATAGTCATCCTAAAATTCTGTAGATCATTAGAACTTATCCCTCCTATCTAGCTGTAATTTTTCATCTTATAACAAATCTCTCCAGTGGGATTCTTAAAGTGTTTCTGGATACACACATTGGTCAGGCATGTCTTGAGCACCTCTTCAGAGTCAGAGATGTTTTGTATTATTGAAATGGCAAGAGTTTTGTGGGAGTAGCTGTAAATATTCATTCCTTGTATTATTCTAAGGTCTCACATTACATACTGTAAATTATAGTTTAAAAACATGCAGATAAAGTTTGGGACAGAAAATGTCAAAGGGGTAGCGCTGCTGATAAATGGACTCTTAGAGGTACAGTACAACATCCCAGCTACACCTGAACTTTAATGAGCAAAGAAGAGAAATGCAACACTTTCTGCAGGTGAGAGTGACATTGAACCTCATTTTCCTGTCCCTATTTTTATTCTTCACAATCCATCTGTTTTTAATTCCTATTATCTAAATGGCTGATGGAGTACCTTTTTAAAACACTGGGAATGTCAGCATGTGAACTGAAAGATGCATCGTACCATAATCGCATTTTCTCTAGGAATTTTCACATTGTTCATTTTTAGTCAAGCCTGATAAAGTACCTCCAAAGAGACAAAGCGACATTATCTGAATTAACAAAGTAGTCTTTGCCAGCATTACTTCTAACTCATTTCCATGAAGAAATGTCAGCTTATGAATTAGGAGACTTTACACAAATCACTTGTTGACATTTTCTAATCTCTTTTTATTCTATTAGAAAAAAATATATAACAAATGATTTAATGTGCTTGCTCCCAATTATTACTCCAAATTTCTGTGAATATGTATAGCAATTATCAGGAGAGTTGGAAAATCAGCTATTTCCCCTCATTCAAAAGTTAGAATTAGTCATGGGCTGATTGAAACAACCGTGCAAAGCATTACTTAAAAGCAAGGTTCTGATGGGTTCTAGTTCTTCATGAAAATGCACCATTGTAATAAATATTCCAGCCACTCTAAGGAAAAAGAAAATCAAAATTGACAGCGGTCTTCTAAAGAAGACGATTTATTCTACAGTTTCACTTTATGAGTGAAATAAAGATAATTGATTATGAAAAGCTTATTGATCAGTTGATTCTAACAAAGTTGTGAACAAGTTGTTTTGAAGGTTTGAGTGGAATTGTGAAAGCTTGGGCTGGGGATGGAAAGGAAAGATGAAGAGAGATTTCTTAAAAGGGTACAGTAGAAAGATTTTTATATAATATTATCTGCCCTTATACTACATTTAAGTTATTTGCTAGAGTAGTATTGTCTAGTATAAGATTAGGAAATTCAAAAGTAAATGCCAAGAGCCTTGCTCTGGAGTTAAAAATACTAGGGCTTGAATATTGCCATTTTCTGGTTGCATAATTTCAGCCCAATATTTAATTTAATTCTTAAAGCCCCAGTTGCACTGTCTTTAAGATGTCATAATAATAGTGCCTACCTCATTAGAATTACAAGATATAATACATGTGTTTAGTTTTAGGACTCACTTTAAAATAGTACTATCTTGTTATTGTTTGTAAGATGTGTTTTTGCCTACATGGATCACTGATTTTATGTTAGAGAAGGATTGAGGATTCAACTCCTTTTTAAAATCCTGTTGATAATTTCTGTCTTTAATTTTTTATTTTTAATGTTTAATTGACAAATAAAGATTATACATATTCAAGATGTACAATGTTACAGTTTTAAATACGTATGCATTGAGTATTACCACCATCAAATTAACACATCCATCACTGCCCATGCTGTACACTAGATCACCAGAACTTGATCATTTTGCATCTGAAAGTTTGTGACAGTTGACAAACATCTCCCTATTTCCCTCACCCCCACCCCCCAGCTTCTGGTAACCATTGTTCTACTCACAGTAGTTATGAATTCAATATATTTTTAGATTCCACATATAAGTGAGATCTTCCAGTTGTTAGCTTTCTGTGTCCGGCTTATTTTACTTAGCATAATATATTCCAGGTTCATTCATATGTTGCAAATGATATAACTGCCATTAGTTTTATGGCTGAATAGTATTCATCCATTAGTAGAGTTTAGGTTGTTTCCTACTTTGGATATTGTAAATAATGCTGTAACAAACATGGGGATACAAGTGTCTCTGAGACACTAATTTCATTTCCTTTGGATATAAACTTAGTAGGATTGCTGAATTAGGAGGTGGTTCTAGTTTTAATTTTTGAGGCACCTCCATACTGTTTTCCATAATGGCTATACCAATTTACATTCCAATCAACAGTGTATGTGAGTTCCCTTTTCTCTATCCTCAACATTTGTTCTTTTTTTTTTTTTTTTTGGTAATAGCCATCTTAACAGGTGTGAGGTAATATATCTCATTGTAGTTTGCTTTGCCTTCCTATGATGATTAGTGATGCTGAGCACCTTTTTATATATCTGTTGGTCATTGTATGACTTCTTTGAAAAAAGTGAATATGCAGGTTTTTTTGTCCATTTTAATTGGGTTATTTGTTTTTTATTTGTTTTTTGTGATTGAGTGAGCTCTTTATATATTTTGAATATTACCCCTTATCAGATATATGAATACATCACATTAATAGACTGAAGGATAAAAATAATATGATCATCCTAATAGATTCAGAAAAAGCATTTGAAAAAAATTCAATATCTTTTCATAATAAAAACTCTCAACAAAATAGACATAGAAGAAATATATCTCAACATAATAAAGGTCATTAATTACAAGTCCACAGATAACTTCATACTCAATGGTGAAAAGCTAAAAGTTTTTCCTCTAAGGTTAAGAACAAGACAAGGATGTCCACTCTTGCCAGTTATGTTTAACGTGGTGCTGGAAGTCCTAGCCAGAGCAATCAGGCAAGAGAAAGAAATAGAAGGCATCCATCCAAATAGAAAAATAAGTTCAATTATCCCTATTTACAGACAACGTAATTTCATAGATAGAAAACCCTAAAGATTTCACCAAAAAATGTTAGAACTAATAATCAAATTTAGTAAGGTTACAGGATACAAAATCAATGTACAAATTGTTGTAGCTTTATATACTAACAAACTATCTGAAAAAGAAAGTAAGAAAATGATCTCATTTATAATAGCATCATGATTAAAATATTTAGAAATAAATTTAAGAAGGTGAAGGATTTGTACAATAAAAAGTATAAGATACAGATGAAAGAAATTAAAGATATGAATACATTAAATGGAAAGATATTCCAAGTACATGGATTGGAAGAATTTATATTTTTAAAATGTTCCTAGTACCCAAAGAAATCCACAGATTAAATGCAGTTCCTAACAAAACTTCAAAGACATTTTTCACAGAAATAAAAAATACAGGCCGGGCACGGTGGCTTACGCCTATAATCCCAGCACTTTGAGAAGCCAAAGTGGGCGGATCACAATGTCAAGAGATCGAGACCATCCTGACCAACATGGTGAAACCCTGTCTCTACTAAAAATACAAAAATTTCCTGACTGTGGTGGTGCAGACCTATAGTCCCAGCTACTCAGGAGGCTGAGGCAGGAGAAAAGCTTGAAGCCAGGAGGCAGAGGTTGCAGTGAGCTGAGACTGTGCCACTGTACTCCAGCCTGGTGACAGAGCAAGACTCCATCTCAAAAAATAAATAAAGAAACTTTAAAAAGTACAATCCTAAAATTCATTCCACAAAAGACATTGAATAGCCAAAACAATCTTGAGAGATTTATGCTTATTTGAGATTAATCTTGAGATTTCTATGCTTATTGTACTCTGGTCTGAGAGTATGGTTAGTATGATTTTGATTTTTTTAAAAATTTATTAAGATTTGCCTTGTGGCCAAGCATGTGGTTGATCTCAGAGTATGTTCCATGTGCACATGAGAAGAATGTATATTTTGTGTTTATTGGGTGGACTATTCTGTAGATGTCTATTAGGTCCAATGGATCAAGTGTTGAGTTTAAGTCCAGAGTATCTTTGTTAGTTTTTTGCCTCAATGATCTGCCAGTGGGTGTTTATATCTCTAGTATTGTGTGGCTGTCTATGTCTCTTCATAGGTCTACATGAACTTGTTTTACGGTGTTCCAATGTTGGGTGCATTTATTTTTTTAGCATAGTTTTCTTGCTGAATTTAACCCTTTATCATTATGTGAAGGGTTTAAAGTTATTTTTATTTTCTAAAGCTTGTTTTATCTGATATGAGAATATCATATTTTTTTGTTCCTTTTTGTTTTCCATTTGCAGGATAAATTATTCTCCATCCCTTTGAACGTATAGGTGTTATTACATGTGAGATGAATTTCTCGAAGACAGCAGATGATTGGATCTTGTTTCCTTATCCAACCTACCACTCTATGGATTAGGAGGAATACCTAATGCAAATGACGAGTTGATGGGTGCAGCAAACCAACATGACACATGTATACCTATGTAACAAACCTGCACATGGTTCACATGTACCCTAGAACTTAAAGTATAATAAAAAATAAAAATAAAATTAAGAAAAAGATGAATGCTTAGTTCATTTACATTCAAAATCAATGTTGATATGTGAGGTTTTTATCCTGTCATTCTGTTGTTAACTGGTTGTTATTTGGACTTAATTGTGAGTTGCTTTATGGTGTCTGTGGGCTATGTACGTAAGTGTATTTTTGTACTGACAATTATTATTCTTTCATTTCCATGTTTAGCACTCCCTTAAGAATCTCGAGTTAGGCAGGTCTAGTCATAATGAATTCCCTTAGTGTTTGCTTATCTGAAAAGGATTTTATTACTCCTTTGCTTATGAAGCTTCTAGTGGGATACAAAATTCTTGGCTTTTCTTTAAGGATGATGAAAATAAGCCCCAAATCTCTTCTACTTGTAAGGTTTCTGCCGATAGGTCTGCTATTAGCCTGATGAGGTTCCCTTTATAAGTGATCTGTTACTTCTCTCTAGCTGCCTTTAAGAATTTTTTATTTTGCATTGACCTTGGAAAAACTGATGACTCTGTATCATGGGGAATAGTAATCTTTTATAGTATCTTGCAGGAGTTTTCTAAATTTCTTGAATATCCATGTCAACATCTCTAGCAAGATTGGGAAAATTATTATGGACTACATCCTCAAATATGTTTCCAAGTTGCTTACTCTTTCTCCTTCTCTCTCAGGAATGCCAGTGAATTGCAAGTTTGGTCTCTTTTCTCAATCCCATATTTCTCAGAGTTTCATTAATTTTTTCATATTCCTTTTTCTTTATTTTTGTCAACCTGAGTTGATTCAAAGGAGCAGTCTTCAAGCTCTTAGATTCTTTCCTCAGCTTGGTCTATTCTGTTGTTAATGCTTCCAATTATATTATGAAATTCCCATATAAAATTTTTCAATTCCTAAAGTTCAGTTAGTTTTTGTCTTTAAATGGCTATGTCATGTTTCAACTCTTGGATTGTTTTACTGTTTTTGTTTTTCTTGGATTTGGTTTCAACTTCCTCCTGTTTCTTGTTCAGCTTCCTTGCCATACATGGCCTGGGGTTTTTTGCCCAGCAGACAGCTGTGGGAGCCACCCACCTTGCAGTCCCTCAACTGGGTCTTCTTTCAGTGATTTTCCCAGAATTTAGTCCCATCAGCTAGTTTTGTCCCAAGCCTTCTTCACCCAGATTGCTGGGGTGTTAGGTGTTCCAGACTGTGGGGCTCCCTCTGAGAGGGGATATAGCTGGCAGGCAGGTGACATCTCTCCCAGACTGATCTTGCAGACAGAGGAATGCCCAACTGCCATGCCAGCCCACAAACCTCAGCCTCATTCTTCCCAGTGCTGCAAGAGTGAGGGCTCTTCCTCCAATATTCTGACAACAGATCCAGCTCAGTACTGCTGGACTGTGTGTTCTACTCCTTGGGGGCTGGGACTGGGCCCATGGCTGTGTTCTCTGGCCCCTCTAGGTCAGGCCCCAGCTGTGCTGGGGTAGTCAAGGTACGCCCAGGCTGCCAGCAAAAGCCTGCTAGCAAGGCAATGGAGTTTGCATGTGCTGTGTACCTGCTTATATGGGAGCAACCAGGCAGGGATCCTGGGTGAGGTGGGGGGTGAGCAGGGTAGCACAGATCAGACACACCCTAGTCCTGTGGGAAAGACAGCCCTTCTCTCTCCAGGGCCAGCAGTCAACAAAAGTTAGAGCCTTTCAGAGCAATGGTCTCCAGCCGGTTTCTAGCACCAGGGACCAGTTTGGTGGAAGACAATTTTTCCACTGATGGGGGATAGGAGGGATGAAACTGTTCCACCTCGGATCAACAAGTATTAAATTCTCATAAGAAGCATGCAAGGGACATGGATGCAGCTGGAAACCATCATTCTTAGCAAACTATCACAAGAAGAGAAAACCAAACACCGCATGTTCTCACTCATAGGTGGGAACTGAACAATGAGGAAACTTGGACTCGGGAAAGGGAACATCACACACTGGGGCCTATCATGGGGAGGGGGGAGGGGGGAGGGATTGCATTGGGGAGTTATACATGATATAAATGATGACTTGATGGGTGCTGACGAGTTGATGGGTGCAGCACACCAACATGGCACAAGTATACATATGTAACAAACCTGCACGTTATGCACATGTACCCTAGAACTTAAATAAAAAAAAAAAAAAAAAAGAAGCATGCAACCTAGGACCCTTACATGCATAGTTAAGTATAGGTTTCATGGCCACCACTTATCTGACAGGAGGTGGAGCTCAGGTGGTAATGCTGCTTGCCTGCCACTCCTGCTATGCAGCCTGGTTCCTAACAGGCCACGGACCTATACCAGTCTGCAGCCCGGTGGTTGAGGACCCCTGTGTTAGAGGAAGATGAAGAACAATGAGGCATGGGCACGTATGGCCATGTTTTGTTGTAGCTGTCCCTGCACAAAGTTACTTGGGCTCCAATCTCAGCCAACTCTCTGGGCCGTTCCCCCTGTCAGCTCAAATGTACATGAGGGTGATGGGGTTTCCTGGAGCTAGGACACTGGTGGTTTATAGTGAGAGTGGGCTCCTCCATGGTTATTTTATTCAACTCTTCCTCAGAAGTCGATTAGGGCCAGGGATAAGTTCTGGTGCTCAGTAACCCCGTGCAGTGTTCCCAGCTACCTCCCTCTTCAGTCCTAGTGTCTGCATCATCTCTCCATTTACTTTCAGTGTTTTCTCTCAACAGATCTGTTGGAAATATGTCAGTTTACTCGGTATTTTGGTCTCTCTCACTGGGAGAGGCTCTTCCTGACTGTATCTAGTCAGCCACCTTGTCTCTCTTACAAATTGATTTTAGACAATGTCTTCTGACCACAATGTGAAGAAATTAGTGCTTAATGGCAAAAAGATCATTCAAAACAGCCCCCATATACTCTGAGACTGAAAAAAAAATCTAATAAGTTTTAACACAATGTGACTTGTATATTATAGTTTTTGTGTATGTTACAAATGTTGTGTATATTATTCATTAAAATCAACCGTGATCAAAGCATTTATTGCTACCAACTATTTGTGGTTGTATTCAATATGTATTTTTCTTTTGTACTACATTTGTTCAGGTCTCATTTTATGTCCTTTAAGATGTTGAAGTTTTATTTTTATAGTTATCATGTTTATTTTATGTTACTAATGTTATCATTGGAAAAATAAATACTTTTGAACTGTGTGAATTACGCTTTCTGTGGGATTCCATACAGAGTTCAACAAATTTGCTATACTTAGTACATGCCTCCTTTCACTTGTCTTAACATGACTAAGCCCTGTCATCCCATCTGTTCTTGTGGTGAGGAGCATGTGTCACTTATTTTTATTATTCATATTTCTGTTCCTATTCCGATTACTTATTCTTTCTTTGACTCTGAAAAGGGGTTGCTTGAAGAACATTTACTAGACACATAGAATAAAAATTGTGAATTGCTGTAACTGGTATTGGTATTTTAGAAAAATATATTCCTCTCATAATTGAATGAGTTTTTTTCCCTGATGTTCCCAATCAGCAATATAAAGTCTTCCGGACTGAGAAGAATGTACTTATACTTTCTTCACTTGGTTAGTCACAAGATACTTATTAGATTTAAAGCAATATTGGAACATAGCCTTAATAAAAATAGTAGCTCATACTTATTGAGTGCTTATTGTGTAGCAGGTATGGTTCTAGGGAATTTATATAGATATAGTTTGGATGTAGATATTTTATTTCAAAGTAATCATAAATAGCATTTTACACTTCTTCCTACAGTGAAACAAGCTTGCTGTTTGTCTCACTAATTTGTTTAAGGTGGAAAAATTGCTTTAGTTCAGATTAAGTGTTAGGAGAGTTAGTGATAAACAAGTTTTCAGCGTTTTCTTCTTGCCCTCATTATTGTGATTAAGTTAAGATTGCCACAACACATTAGAATAGCATAATTTCAGTTATTATTTGCATAGGCTATGGAAAAATATGCAAAGTCAGCCAAATGTAATTTATTATTTGGCCTTTAATATACTTAAACTCTTGTCACTGACTATAAGAGATTATAAATGATTCTTCCATTTTTAAAAATCTCCCTTCTCTGTTCGATGCTATTTATGAAAGCTATATCCACTGCCTTTGCATGCTTACTTTTCACTATTGCTTAGACAAATGAGGGGAAATTACGTATACAGTTCTCATATACTCTATGGAGACAGGATCTGGCCTTATTATGTTTTCATAAAAACTTACATCTCCTATAGGCAATTATTTCCAAATGTCAGTAACTATTCACTTGCACTTCATGTTTTAGCTCCATAATGTATCTACAGGTCACAGAAACAAGAAATTCAGCTTTTAACTCTCTTTTGACTCAGACTCCTTGGGCTTGCCTTTAATCTTCACCTATTTTAGGCAAAACCTCCATCTTTCTAATCACTAGATAGATAAGTGTTTGCCCTCGGGCAGGATTCTACCCCACTTCTATTCCTTTGAAGTTTAGTGAATAGAACAGGGATACTGCTACCAACTCTTACTGAGGGAGATAAGTAAATCAAATAAACAAAACATACAAGCTTTTAATATGCACTGAAATAGTTTATTTCAGGAAATTCTAATTTATGTTATATATTTGCTCACTTTGAAGAACTAGCTTGCTAGTTAGTCTTTGAATGTTCATGTTTCATTTTTCCTCTCCCTTCAATATAAATCAGGGTTATTTGGCATTTTAGCATTATTGACGTTTTAGTCCAGATAAGTCTTTTTGTGTGTGTGAGGAATCTATCCTAGGCATTGCAGGATATTTAGCAGCAGCAGCACTGACCTCTACCCACTAGATGCCAATAGCAGCCTCCCTTCAGTCGTGACAACCAAACATCGCTATGGACCTTGCCAAATGTCCCATTAGAGGCAAAAGTACCTGCAATTGAGGACTACTGTTTTATGTTATATTTAATTGCACATATTTAATTATAATCATAGATATTAATCTAATATGTAGAAATAATTACAGAAAGCAAAGGTAGTTATTCTAACAAAATGTTTTAGAAGTTTGTATTTAAAAGCAAGTACAGTTTACCTTAGAACAACAGAGGTTTGAACTGCAAAGGTCCACTTACACTTGAATGTTCTTCTGCCTCTGCTACCCCTGAGACAGCAAGACCAATCCCCTCTCTTCCTCCTCTCCCTCAGGCTATGAAACATGAAGACAAGAAGGATGAAGACCTTTATCCTGATCTATTAACACATCCTCTTAATGAATGCAAAATACATTTTTTCTTTCTTACTATTTTCTTAATAACATTTTCTTTTTTCTACATTACTTTTATTGTAGACTATAGTATGTAATACATATACAAAATATGTGTTAATTAACTCTTTATGTTATTGGTAAGGTTTCTGGTCAACAGTCAGCTATTTGTGGTTAAGTTTCAGAGGAATCAAAAGTTATATGTAGTTTGATTACCCAGAGGATTGGCACATTTAACCCTCATGTTGCTTAAGGTTTAACTGTAGAATATTTTTTAAAACTTATCTGATTGGCAAAAAAGTTAAATAATTCAGAATATTGGAATAATGTTACTATGTTCAAGAACATTACGTGATAGCTACCAGGGCAGAGCAGCTAGCTGTTAGGCCTTTTGTATGATAGTGACTGAGATGCACTACTTATTCTTTCATTCAGTAATTTTGAAATTATTACTCTGCCTTAGAAACTGAGCAAAGAACAGGAGATACAGAAATGGAAAAACAGCATCATTGCCTTCAGGTAAAATGCTGTATGACAAATAATTTTTCAGAAGATATAACCTTCATAAATTTAAGAAATAGCATGAGGTAGACATTAAATAAAAGTTTAATTCTACATTTTATCCGTTTTTGTCAAACTAATCTATTGCATACTTTTGTAGGTTTCCATAAAAAGTAAAATTTTACTAATTTTAGTTAGCGAAAGATTGTTATATATTATCCAAAATCATCTAATAAACCTTTTTTGCTTTTTCCATATTTAGTCAAACAACATTAATAAGAACTTTGCCAATTAAAAATTTTAAGTATCTATTGTCATGACTAGATAAAAATAATTTGAAATTGACTTGTCATTTGTTTATGTTCATACACTTGTTCCAACTCATATATTTCTCTTAACATTATATATTCAAGATACATCATGAAAAATACATGTATTTCATTCATATATAAAAAATATAGAAAATGTCTTTGTAAGAGTATGCTATGCGGTATTTGCATTTACCCCACTGTTTTAGTCCGTTCTGTGCTGCTATAACAGAGTACTTGAAATTGGGTAATTTATTACTTAATTTTGTGCTGCTATAACAGAATACCTAAGATTGGTAACTTATAACAGAAACTTATTAGCTCATGGTTCAGAAGTCTGGGAAGCCCAAGATTGAGGGCCTGGCATCTAGGAAGGGTCTTCTTCCTGAATCATCTCATAGCAGAAGACAAGAGGGTGAGAGAGAGAACAAAAGGGGAGACACATTCACCTTTTTATAAGAAACTCACTCCCACAAAAATAGCAGTAAGCCATTTACGAGGGCAGAGCTGTCGTGGCCCAATCACTTCTAATTAGACCCCACCACCTGACACCATTGCTTAGGGGATTAAATTCCCAACACATGCTTTTTGGGGGATGCTTTCAAAACCTTAGAACTGACTAATAGACATTGAAATCATTTCCAGTGGTTCCTTATTGCAAATGATACTACCATGAAAAGTCTTATTTGTGATTTCTTGTGCACCTGTGTGAGAATTTCTGTACAGCAGATATCTAGTGTTATGTGTACAACTTTACTATACATGGCCAAGTAGCCCTCTAAAGTAGTTATGGCAATTTCCATTCCCACAAAAATTCCTGATAACTTCTATATACCTTCATTCTTTGCAACAGTTGATATTCTTTTCTTATAATCTGGGGCAACTTGATGGATGGATAATTATCACTTCATGGTTTAAGTTTGCATTTTCCTGATGATTAATAAGAATGAATGTTTTTTATTTCTTTTTCCATAAATGGCCTGTTCATATATTTTTCCCATTTATTTTTCTATTGAGTTGTTTGGCTTCTACTTACTACTCTGAAGAATTTCTTTATGTATTCTTATTTGTAGTCCTTTGTCACTTGTCTGAGTTGCATATATTTCTTTCTGGTGAATTACTGTCTTTTGCATTTGTTTATTTGTTTTTTATCAAATTGAAGGTTTTAGCTTCATACCTTCATTAAAATAACTTTAAATTCTTATTAATTTCATCAAATTAACCCATTTCCTTAAGTTTTATTCTATGTGTTTCTTATTTAAGAAAAGCTTTCCCTATTCCACTATTGTAATTTTTCTCTGTGATCTCTTTTAAAATGTTTAATTTTTGCTTTTCACATTTGTTTTTAACCAATTTAAAATATATTTTTGTAGATACTGACAATAGGAATATATTTTTACTTTTTTAGTATGAATAAATCTATTCCCTCAGTAATATTATTTGAGAAATTTAGTATTTTCCCATTGGTTTGTAAAACTATATTTCTCACATGCCATATTTCCTTATAAGAATAATCCTTGTGAGTGAATTGCATCCTCTTTCTTGGACCCATTGGTCCTAGTTTTCTAAAATAAAGTTTTAATAAAGTTAAAGTTTTTAAAATAAACTTTATTTTTTAGAATAGTTTTAGATTTTGCAAAAATGTAAATTGCAAAGATAGTACAGAGTTCCCACATATTTCTTTCCTTCTTCTTTTTTTCTTTTTGAGACAGAGTCTTACTCTGTCACCCAGGCTAGAATGCAGTGTCACAATCTCAGCTCACTGCAACCTCCACCTCCCAGGTTCAAGCCATTCTCCTGCCTCAGTCTCCCGAGTAGCTGGGACTACAGGCATGCATCACCACATCCGGCTATTTGTTGTTGTTGTTGTTGTTGTTGTTGTTGTATTTTTAGTAGAGACAGGGTTTTACCATGGTGGTCAGGCTGGTCTTGAACTCCTGATCTCAAATGTTCTGCCCATCTTGGCCTCCCAAACCCTGGAATTACAGGTGTGAGCCACCATGCCCAGCCCAGAGTTCCCAAACATTTTCCACATAATTTTCTCTATCATTAATATATTAGTATGGTCATTTGTTACAGTTTATGAAATAAATTAGTACATTATTAACTCCAGTCCATTCTTCAGTCATATTTTCTTAGTTTTCACCTAATGTCTTCTGTCTGTCCCAGGATCTCATCCAGAAGACCACATTACATTTAGTTGTCCTATCTTCTTAGGCTCCTCTAGGTTGACAGCTTCTCAGACTTTTCTGGTTTCTGATGACTTTAACCATTTTCAGGAGTGTTTATCCGATATTTTGTAGAATGTCGCTCCATTGGTTTTTGGCTGATGTTTTTCTTGTGATTAGACTGAGGTTTTAGGCTTTCGAACCCACTTATGTTCCTGACATGATCTCTTCAGAAAGCTTTAATAAGTGAGTAATAAAACTTTACATACATTTTTGGTGCATGAGACTGACATCTGAACCAAATTTTGAGAGGTGGGGGCAGTCAATCCTGCCTCAGTAGGGTAATGTCTTCATCCATTTGCATTGCTATAAAGGGATACCTGAGACTAGGTAATTTACCAAGAAAAGAGGTTCATTTGGCTTGCATTTCTGCAGTTTGTACAGGAAGCATGGCACCAGCATCTCCTTCTGGTGAGGGCCTCAGGAAACTTTTAATCATGGCAGAAGGCAGAGAGGAGCTGGCATCACATGGCAGGAGATAATGAAACAGAGAAGAGGAGGCACCAGGCTTTTTTCCAGCAGCCAGATCTCATGGCAACTGAGAGTGAGAAATTCACTGATGCTAGGATGACACTAAGCCATTCATGAGGGATTTGTTCCTATGACCCACACACCTCTTACCAGACCCCATCATGAACACGGAAATCAAATTTCAGCGTAAGATGTGGAGGGAACAAATATCCAAACAATATCACGTAGCTACAACAGTTGCATTTGTGGTGACAACAGTGACTCCATTTTGGATGCTCTCTGCCATGTAAATTTTTGATTAGCGCCAGTCCCATGAATGTCTCCTGGTTCTTACTTTATTTGCTGTACCTAGTGTAAGAACATGTCAACTTTGATATTATTGCACAAGTTATAGACTACATTCCACATAGTGTTCTTGCCTGTCCTGGAAGGTTGCCTTTAATTGTCTTTATACCACATATATCCTTTCTCTATGGTATGTAAGCCCTGAGTCTGGGGAGTAACAATGCCAAAGTCTACCTGTCTTGCTGTCACCCAAGACCACGCCTCTGTCTGCAAGTTCTCCCCCAGTAAAATACCCTTTGCCAACAAGCTGGGTTTGTCTGCCTTGTTCTTTGGTTTCTCAGCTCCTTGGTATTTGGGGGTCATTTGGCAGACATGGCCCCTTACAGAACACATTGTTCATCGAAACAAATTTAAAACTCTTTGAATTAAGTTCTAAACTATAACCTAGTGCATGCAAAATAACAGATTCTTCTTATAAATTTCTCCACAGGATGTCAATTATGAATCTGTGTTGATAGTCTTTGTGACGTATCTGATTTTTTCCTATAGTCTAACACATTATGCTTCCTGAGATCAGTTATTGTCTTATATATATTTTTTTCAAAAAAGCTTTTCACCTTTGCTTTTAATATTTTAATATTCAATATAGCTTGAATGTATTTTGTGCAGCTGTCAGAAAAAGGTACAATTTTATTTTTTCTTTACGGACAATCAATTATACCAATACTGTTTGTTGAATGCTCTGGTTTTCCCCCACTGATTTGAAAGACTCGGTCATAGAAAAGGGTTTTCATATATTTTGTACAATTCCACTCATAGGTTCCAGAAGAGGAACCTCTGGCTTAGGATGCATACTTCAAAGGGTCTAATCAGCCCTTCCTCCTGCCATATCCCTTCGTATGGTGAAAAGAGACTGCAAGACTAGGGACATTTCCATTCAGAATCCATGCCTCAATTTTAAACTTACCTGATGATACCCCAGATGTTAGAATTTCCTACCCAAATAACTCTGAGCTTACTTACAGTACCTGCACAATCTGTTTCCCCCAAAGAGGGAAGACAATGCCACTAACAGGCATACTCCTAAGCATGAGGGTTGGTCAAGTGGAGGTTGTTTTGGAGTGAGTGTGTGTGTGTGTGTGTGTGTGTGAAGAGCTTAGCTATATAGGCTAGAGCTCTGGTGTCCACACATATGTGTGCATGAAACACTTGGGAATAAGAAGATAACAAGGGTGGGTGAAGTCTCAGGAGTGGTAGTCAGAGACCTGCTTTTCCTGCACCACCACATACTTTTGCACATTTGCCCCAGATTTCACAAATTTTAGGGGTTTCTTGTATTTGGGTCTCTAGGTTCTCTATCATATTTCATTGTTTTATTTGTCTATTTGTATACCAATATTATAGTGTTAATATAACAACTAATCAAAAGAAAAATTTCTGATTTTGTTCAAAATTATCTGTAATTCTTGTTTTTTTATACTCTATTATAAATTTTTGAGTCAGCCTATCAAGGTCTAAAAGAAGTGTCTCTCTTAAACTATCATTTTTTTTTCATTTTATAAAAGAGAGAGCTTTAATTGACTCACAGTACCACATGGCTGGGGAGGCCTCAGGAAACTTACAATCATAGCAAAAGGTGAAGGGGAAGCAAGGACCTTCTTCACATGGAGGCAGGAGAGAGAGGAGTGAAGAGAAAAGCGGGGAGAGCCCCTAATAAACCATTAGATCTCATGAGAACTCACTCACTATCACAAGAACAGCATGGGGAAAACCACCCTCATGATCCAATCACCTCACATCAGGTATCTCCCTAGACATGTGGGGATTATGGGGATTACAATTCAATGTAAGATTTGGGTAGGGACACAATGAAACCACATCAACTATTGTCAGTGTTGTTTTCAAATCCTTGGTTACCATAGCTTGAGTACAGGTCTCAAAAAAGGAAAAAGAAAACCCCATATCTATAGTTTTAAAATATGGTCTTTTAGTACTATAGGCATTATAAGCAAATGAGAAGTTCACTAAATTATTGGTTTGGAAGGAATGCATTCATATGGACTTAGATGTGATTCCTATATTTCATTTCTATACACATTAATACATGCATGGTGCTATCTCCTGAGTCTGAAGGTGACTTGGGGGCTTCATACAAATATTCTCCAAGTTGCAGACAAATGGAAAGAACACAAGGAGATGTGTCTCTTTTCTCATTTTCTTTTAGAGCTACCATTTTATTGGGTACTTATTATGGACTGAATGACTTGCAAAGTGCTTTGTATATATTATCTCATTTCACCTTTGCATGAAACACATGTACTAAAACTAATTGTCTTCACCTTGCCCATGAGAAATTAAGGCTCTGGGAGGTGAAAATCATTTGTCCAGGGTCACACAGTTAATGAGAATAAACTATCACTTTTAAAAATTATCATTTTTTCTCTTTTCAGTTTAAAGGCTTTCTTTTAGCCTAATCAATGAATTTTCTTTCTTATATTTTTACTTCCTCAAATTGGTGCTTGCTGTCTTTGCCTCTAAATCAGTGGTTCTAGATAGGGATAACTTTTCTCTCTAGGGGATATTTGGCAATGTCTAAAGATATTTTTATTGTCACAGCTGGAGGAAGGGTCGCCACTAGCATCTAGTGGGTAGAGACCAAGGATGCTGCTAAACATCCTTCAGTTCACAGGACAATAACCACAACAAAGAATTGTCTAGACCAAAATGTCAATAGTGTTGATGTTGAGAAACCCATTTCCAGATAACACAGGGACATGTAAAACTCATTATAAACATATGCACACATAAGTATATGTGTGTATACATTGCATGTGTGTGAGTATATTGTAATCACTATTTAGCTAACTTGATGCCCTTCATCTGAGATTCTCAAAGCAGCTTACCAATATTACCTTGCTAATCTGGGTCCAATGCTCTAGAATAGAGGACAACATGATTACCCTTGTTTTATTAATTCTGAGACACAGATGGATTATATTCTTTGTGAGAGAAAAACTATTGAAAAAACACATTTCATTGTCTTTGTATCAACCATTATGTGATAATTGATAGTTTCTTCCTTTCTTCTGCTTATAAAAGGTGGGTGACTTTTTTCAGTTAACAATACATTTTCTACTTTTCAAGATGCTAATGAATTCTGAGTACTTAATTCTTAGCACAGAAAGGAATCTATTTTTTTTTTTTTGTCCCAAACTGGAAAATACCCAACAGCCCATCAAAAGTAGAACAGATAATTAAATTCTGGTATATTTATATAATAGAACAGCAATAAGTGAATGAATTACAGTTATAGCAATATGAATTACATATACATAATGTTGAGCAAAAGAAGCAACATACACACACATTTAAACCTTGTGTGTGTATCAACAGTTTGTTTCTTTTTATTTTTTATTTTTCTAATTATACTTTAAGTTCTGGGATACATGTACAGAACATGCAGGTTTGTTACATAGGTATACATGGGCCATGGTGGTTTGCTGCACCCATCAATCCATCACCTACTTTAGGTATTTCTCCTAATGCTATACCTCTCCTAGACCCCTGACCCCCCAACACACCCCACTGTGTGATGTTCCCCCTTCTGTCCAGGTGATCTCATTATTCAACTCCCACTTATAAGTGAGAACATACTGTGTTGGTTTTCTGTTCCTGTGTTAGTTTGCTGAGAATGATGGTTTTCCAGCTTCATTCATGTCCATGCAAAGAACATGAACTCATCCTTTTTTATGGCTCCATAGTATTCCATGGTGTGTATGTGCTACATTTTGTTTATCCAGTCTATCATTGATGGGCATTTTGGTTGGTTCCAAGTCATTGCTATTGTGAACTATAGTGGTGCAATAAACATATGTGTGCATGTATCTTTGTAGTAGAATGATTTATAATCCTTTGGGTATATACCCAGTAACGGGATTGCTGGGTCAAATGGTATTTCTGGTTCTAGAGCCTTGAGGAATCGTCACACTGTCTTCCGGCGGTGGCTCAAGCCTGTAATCCCAGCACTTTGGGAGGCCGAGATGGGTGGATCACGAGGTCAGGAGATCGAGACCATCCTGGCTAACACAGTGAAACCCAGTCTCTACTAAAAAATACAAAAAACTAGCCAGTTGAGGTGGCGGGCGCCTGTAGTTCCAGTTACTCGGGAGGCTGAGGCAGGAGAATGGCGTAAACCCGGGAGGCAGAGCTTGCAGTAAGTTGAGATCTGGTCACTGCACTCCAGCCTGGGCGACAGAGCGAGACTCCATCTCAAAAAAAAAAAAAAAAGAAAAAAGAAAAAAAGAAAAAACTTTATTTGGGTAGGTATAACTATTTTTCAACTTGAAGTAAAATCTAAGGAAAAGTTTTATAAAAGACTAAAATAGTTTAGGGATTTAGAATCCCCACAAAAACTAACTGAAGAAATTGACCAATCAGGACAAAACACCACCATTAGGTCTCAGACTTAATAATTGAAAGCAAATCATTTTAGAGTCATTCTGAAAAGATTATTACTAAAATCATTGACTTTTAATGAATCATAAATTAGATGTGGCTGTTAAAGAATATTTCATGCTGGGGGCATCAGTTACAAGGGCAAGTCTGTCTTCCTTGTTCTCAGAGCTAGTGGAATTATTATATTTAAGTATGTAATAAAATGATTTCTCAATTATGTATCAACAAGGTAAAGAAAGATGAATTGATAAGCACAAATCTTTATCTAAGTGGGATTATATAGAGAATTGAGTAGTCAGTTCCATTCTCTTTTATCCAGATAATTGGCTTATACACTTTTCCATCTTCTGTACTCTCAGATCCCATACAAGTGATACATGTAGGCCGGGCGCGGTGGCTGAAGCCTGTAATCCCAGCACTTTGGGAGGCCGAGGCGGGCGGATCACAAGGTCAGGAGATCCAGACCATCCTGGCTAACACAGTGAAACCCCGTCTCTACTAAAAAGTACAAAAAACTAGCCGGGTGAGGTGGCGGGGGCCTGTAGTCCCAGCTACTCGGGAGGCTGAGGCACGAGAATGGCGTGAACCCGGGAGGCGGAGCTTGCAGTGAGCTGAGATCCGGCCACTGCACTCCAGCTTGGGCGACAGAGCGAGACTCCGTCTCAAAAAAAAAAAAAAAAAAAAAAAAGTGATACATGTATCACAAAAGCGTGAGTAAAAATAACATGTCACTTCCAGAGTGAGGTTAGGAAAAACAGAAACAAAAACAAAAAACCCTCTGCAATTCTCCAGTCTCCTTTTTCTGATACTGCAGCAAACCCTGAATCTCATGTTGAGATGTCAGTTCCTCCCTTAACCAGGACCCTTGACAACTGTGAAGCAGGGCTTCTTCTATGCTTCTTTGACCATGTAATAAAGTTTTATTGTATTAAACCACTGAAATTCATGAATAATGTGTTACTACAGCATAACCTCCTTTATCCTGACATGTATATGGCAAGAGTTCTTTGGTACATAAATACTACAATAAAAGCTGGTTGCAACTATACATTTATGAAGCACGATTGTCTTCTCTAAAAGACTAATAACAAGTAGATACAGAATTAATGTAAGTTCTAATATTAGCACTACCACTATTGCCTGATGCTATGGCTGAATTTAAATCTAAGCCTGTTCATGTGTATAGACATTGTCCAAATCATTTAAATTTCCTGTGCCACTAATTTTTTTTTAAATGACAATAAAGTTATAAAAGATAGGAAAAGGGGCCAGGTGCAGTGGCTCACACCTGTGATCCCAGCACTTTGGGAGTCTGAGGCGGGTGGATCACCTGAGGTAAGGAGTTTGAGACCAGCCTGGCCTACATGGTAAACCCATCTCTACTAAAAATACAAAGATTAGCCAGGCGTGGTGGCAAGCACCTGTAATCCCAGCTACTTGGAAGGTTGAGGTGGGAGAATCGCTTGAACCTGGGAGGTAAAGGTTGCAGTTGGCTAAGATTGCACCACTGCACTCCAGCTTGGGCAACAGA
This sequence comes from Trachypithecus francoisi, assembly GCF_009764315.1. NCBI lineage: Eukaryota > Metazoa > Chordata > Mammalia > Primates > Cercopithecidae > Trachypithecus > Trachypithecus francoisi. The sequence goes on from NW_022681469.1 coordinate 36,072,470, forward strand.
GTGAGACTATGTCTCCAAAAAATATTTAAAAATGGTTAGAGAATGGAATTGTTTTAGAACATGGTGAGTGAGCTTCTTAGAGAATGTCCTTAAATAACAGCACAAAGTTTATTTTATGCTAATCTTCCAAGACATATATCAATCAAAAAGTGATGATTATATAGTTTTAGATCCATAAACATGTCATTAGATGATATAAATTGACATTATGTAGTGCCTAACAGTTCTTTTATTCTACTTCCTGCCATTCTAGAAATGATGAAACACAGATATATCACAATATTTCTCTAGTTCCTGAGCTAGCCTTCCCACTTACATGGAAGATTTTATTCTCAAGAAACAAGAACAACAACAACAACCTTCAAAGCTCAAACTTAGCAGCAACAGGCACTGCATCTTGGTCATTTGCACAGGCAAATGATGGGCGGATCATTTTGTAAACCCCTCTTCAAAATCTGAAAGTTTTTTTAACGAGAAGAGTACCAAATTTGTCTTACTTTCTGGGTGCAATCTCTGAATCTAAAAATTACTAGCTTTGTAATCCTAAACAAGTAATTTAATCTCCATTACCTTCAGTTTCCTCAATCCAAAAACAAATTCACAAATATGTAACTCATGTGGTTGTGTCTGGCACTTAATAATTATTTAAAACTATTTGTTGACAGAATAAATACAAGAACGAATGGGTGGGTGGTAGCTAACAAGTTAGATTAAAATAATGTTTGTGAAAATATTTCAAAAGGATTAAGTGTTGTAAAGAAATAAGGTATTATCAATAAATAAAGTGTTTAAAAAACATAATCTTTAAATGTTGGTTAGATATGAGTTTAATAACTGACTTGGATTAACAATGCAGAAGAATTCGTATGGACCTCATAAACATTGAGTTAACTACTCAGAAATTGGGGACATCCCTGTAATTACAAGTGAGCAGAAGACAGCTCCTGTGTCCTACCTTCACCTATCTCTGGAGATGCTTGTTCACTAAGCTTGGACTCCCTAGTGGGGTGGAGTTTCTGTGCTAGAAAGATTTCTGTGCTAAAAACAAAGCCCTTTGTTTTTAAAATTGATTCAGAAGTAGTTTGTGAGGGACCAGATGAAGAATGCCTTTAAACCTTAACCTTTAATATTCACTTATCAGACAAGAGGGGCTATCAGGAAAATATCCACTTCTGTGGGTTCCAGAAGTAGGTCTTTTTCCCAAGCAGTGAATATATATGAAAAACTTTTGACTCTGAAATGTTGCAGTGACTAGTATTGCAGTAATCTGCAATATAATTTAGGACCTTGATATGATGGGAGCCTCCAAAACTTGAAGCAACTGCTTCAACCCAGATCTTCAAAGAAAGCCTCTAGTGAGCTCTACCTAAAATGCCTCAAAACAGTTGCAGACTCTGACATGTATAAGTTCTGAAAAAGATCAATTTGCATCTAGTTCTGCTTTGCCATTGAGTTAGAGAAAATGCTTTATTTTTCCTCAGGCATCAAAACTTACTTTCATCATAACCAGGAGTTTCCCATCTCTCACCACACAGACCCCAATCCCAACTTCATAGCCTCCTTCATTCTTTCCAGAATTCTGAAAGTATTTCATCATCAAGAAAGACTAACTTTCACTTTCACTTTACTTACAACTTTAGAGGCATTAAGTAATTTACTGTTACATGTGAAATTGAGCTTCAGCTATTAAATTGTGTTATTAATATTTCTAGGAGAGTGGGGCAGTCCAATAATAGCTGTTGATTACGATGTTACCACTTTTTTTCTTCCAAACTCTATTCCACTCCTCTCCTAACTCCGCCTGCCTCCGCAACACACACACAACAAACCTCTTGGGTTTAATTATGTCCTATGGGAATGGTTTGTAAGACAAACAGCAACAAAAAGTACTCTCAAGAGAAATAATTTAATTAATGATGTAGCTAACATTTCCAAAGCTCTTTTTGTTTTTAATAAATTTTTAAAAGTTCAATTCATACTAGACAGTCACTGGAGGCCTCCAGATGAGTAAGTACAATCTTCTCTAAGTCCAAAGATGCTTCCAAAAATAGCACTCCTAACGTCACTATATTAAGTCAGAAGCAATTAAGGTGAGACTAGGAAGTTCCTCCTGGTTTATATCACCACTCTTCAACAACCAGTATGATGTGGAATGTGGGAGACACAAATATTTCTCCCTCACCCCAGCTAGTAAGTTTCCTGAAAGAAGACAAAATAGAATGTGTTATTAACAGCAGAAGTTGTCAAACTACATGTAATAAAATAGTTACACGAATAATAAAATGTAATTCATGGTTTTATTCTGCTAGCTTCATTAAGATTGAATATATGAAGTGACAAAGACCTACCACTACCTCCAAATAGATTTTTCTCTCGCCCCAACCTATCCTTCTCCTCCACCAAATGTCCTCCTAGTCACCTAATCCTATAAGGCACTATAGAACTGTAGGATTTATAATGTTCCATAAGAGGCTTTCATGCCAAACCACAGACATTCGCATTTGGGTGCCTAAGTCAGGTTCTTGTGAAGTCCCTCTTCCCTGTTATCACATGGCCTTCCTTGGTGTATGTACTGGGGTTGAGGGGTAGGGCAGAGAGTGTTTTCTAGTCTCTTTCCCTTCATAAAAGAACACTAATTTGATCATGGCGACTCCATTATGATGACTGCATCTAAACTTAATTACCTCCCAATGATTCTGCCTTCTAATACTGTCCCATTGGAGGCTAAATTTTCAACATATGAATTTGGGATCGGGGTGGTGTGGGCACAAACATGCAGTCCATAAGTGTCAAAGCAAAATTCCACCAAAGTTAAACAGATAAGGAAGACTTTATTCAAGGCAATTGCAACAGGTAAGAGATGCCAGGGCTGAGTTTGAACTCAACTTCATTGAAACAAAAGGTGGGAAGATTTTTAAGTACTGCTGTGAGCTAACAGAAGACTACTGGAGGATATTAGGGAAGGCTGATTGATGCAGTGTGTGGAGCACATTGAGTTATTCCTGAGTGTGTATTTTTCTCTGTAATAAGACCACCTGTGTTTGCTAATAGGCACCCATTGAAGTTAGACTCCTACCCTTTCCTTAGAGCCTAGGATGATAGAAGTTTTAACTTTCTTCATGATTACATTTCAAAAGGATAGCTTCAGGGTCCTGGAGAAAGACATTCTTGGCTTGTAAAACTGGCAGAAGACTTTCTAAAATATTTACATCTCAAAGGAGCAGAAAGAATTTACATGTCTTCTAAACTAAATGTTTTAAGAAAAGGGAAGTCAAGAGTCTAGAGTCAGAAAGAAACTTGTCTAAGTTAGGCAAGCTTAGAGGAATGTCTTGCGTAATAAATCTTTTTCAGTTTCTGCTGAACCAGAGCCTCTCTGCAGTATGATTTGCTACAAAACAAAATGTTGTGAAAAATAAATTTAACTTCATACAAGAAGGTTTAGCAACAGAATGGCATCACTGGGAGAAGTTTCCCCTCAGAGGCAGAACTCTGCCCAAGCTTGCATTGAGAACTGCATGATATCAGTACAGTTTTCCAGAGCCTGACTGTTGTGATTAAAGTATAAATCTTATTTCCAAATGAAAACAAGTCACCATATGGTTCAGGTGACCTGAAGAAAGAGTAATTCATTTCCGAGCACTTGCTTTACCCTCAAACACAGAAGAGAAATCCATAGATTTTTTTTTATGAAATGCAATAATGGAGTTGCTAGTTTTTCCCTGCCTCCCGTACATCACAGAATATATTTTATCATCAGGAATATGAGACTTTAGTTTTCATTCCTATCTCAAACCCTCCTTCACTTCCACCCCCGTCACTTAAATTTTGGGATGACCAGGGGAAGTTGAGAGGCTTATTTAACATTTTGCTCTTAAAACAACACCTAGGGCCGGGCGCGGTGGCTCACGCCTGTAATCCCAGCACTTTGGGAGGCCGAGATGGGCGGATCACGAGGTCAGGAGATGAAGACCATCCTGGCTAACACGGTGAAACCCCGTCTCTACTAAAAAATACAGAAAAAAAAACTAGCCGGGTGAGGTGGCAGGCGCCTGTAGTCCCAGCTACTCGCGAGGCTGAGGCAGGAGAACGGCGTGAACCTGGGAGGCGGAGCTTGTAGTGAGCTGAGGTCCGGCCACTGCACTCCAGCCTGGGCGACAGAGCGAGACTCCGTCTCAAAAAAAAAAAAAAAACACCTAGAAGCCAGAAGCCTCACATAAATAAAATTAACTGCAGTTTGAACCACACTCTAAGCCGGTTAATGGAAACTGAGATGAATTGCTTCTGAATGGAAATAAACTCTCATCCCTGCAACTGTAATGCTTGTCCCAATAAATAAAAGGACTGTTGTTTAAAGAACAATTTTCTGTGTATAAATTTCTCTGTATGTTTCTGATTCTACTTAGTGTCATGCAAGCAAAGAATAAATTAGAAGGAAGCTCACTTTGCAGTAATATGATCGTCATTTCCTAACACCATCCATTAAACCTCAGTTGGAATTAATCACCCATACCTGCACAAATTGTTTCTCATAACAGTTTTTGCTTCTACCAACTGACCAACTGTCACCAAAAATTACCCAAACTCTCGACTAGAATGTTGCCCTCATTGCAATTTTTTAAATACAAATTGTTCAATGCCAACCACCCATGGAACAGCTTTTTTTTTTTTTTTTTTTTGAGGCGGAGTCTCGCTCTGTCGCCCGGACTGGAGGGCAGTGGCCGGATCTCAGCTCACTGCAAGCTCCGCCTCCCGGGTTTACGCCATTCTCCTGCCTCAGCCTCCCGAGTAGCTGGGACTACAGGCGCCTGCCACCTCGCCCAGCTAGTTTTTTTTTTTTGTATTTTTAGTAGAGACGGGGTTTCACCGTGTTAGCCAGGATGGTCTCGATCTCCTGACCTCATGATCCGCCCGTCTCGGCCTCCCAAAGTGCTGGGATTACAGGCTTGAGCCACCGCGCCCGGCCTTTTTTTTTTTTTTTAATAAGACATGTGGTTTCTTAGTATTCTCATGTGTTTTCTTCAGAAGAAATTCTGTTCCTTTAGTGTATGTTTGGCTACTCAGTCGAGTTAGTGGACACATGTTGCATCTTTTTAAAAACACTGACTGTCCACATTTACTCTTAACTCAGGTCTTAATATTTCTATAGTAATTATGGTAATGGCCATCTAACCAAAAGAAAATAATTCAGCTTCACCTTTGCAACGTATGTTTGAGGCTGTTTTGCTTCGCACTTGCAGGGTGCAGGGTTTCTGTTTTTCCTTGCCTCTTACCCTCTCATGTTTTCTTATCAATGTGTTGTCTTATTATCACTTCTTTTATCTGCTGCTTTTTAAAGTTTATGAAGGTTTGGTTTTATTTTATGTTGAGAACGCAAAACAAATCTTTTCTAAAGTTTCTTTCTGCTTCTTCTATATAGGTACTTTTTCCTCCCTCAAAACATGTGTTTTCTACATGAGTGTAATGTTTTCCTCACTCTTATTTCATTAGGGTAAATAAGTTTTTGTTTTTGTTTTTTTTTTTCAGTTATTTATCCAGCCATTATCTCATACTAACTTTCCACTTGGTATAACTAACACTGAAACTTCCTGCTTGATGTAACTAAACTTGGATCTTTGGTTGAATATTTATGTTGAATACAGACTGCATTAGTGTTGAATGGTGGCTAACTAAGGTTTAAATGGTGTTGAATCCTCAGGAAGTGTGGGTGACTTTCTGGAGGGTCCCCTTGATTTTGTTACCATTGATGCTGCTGTTTCTCAGAATAACCAAGCAGATTTAGCAGTTTCATCCACCAGGCTTTCTTTAATGTTTCTGATTCATGGATAACTCTTCCTACTTTCCAACACAGTTACAGGTTTAAATACTATTTAAATTTCCTTGGTTGTTTCACTAATAAGCTGAGAATATAAAAGGACAGTGCCTTTGCTTCTCCCATTCAAGTTTACATGGAAGTTTCATGATTTACTTTTCTATTTTTGTTTTCTAGAATACAATATTAAAGGTCACAACAAAAGCACCTTTCATTGTTTTGTGAGAGTAAATTATATGTGTTTGTGTGTGTGTGTGTATATACATATGTGAATATATAGAGATAAATCATGTATCTATGATTCCTACAGCAACTCAGATTCTCATTGTATTTACATGCTTTTGTTATAGATTTTTTTCTGTCTTTGTACATCTTGCTGGAACACCTTATAGACTCCTAAGTACAGCAGCAGAAGTGCAATGTCATTTATAAGTATGTGTGTTGCTGGAAAGAGACATTGCCCATGTCAAGGAATCCTATGATGATGGAAACAGAAAATATGTTTGAATAAAATATACCTAGCAGAATTATTCATACAGAGTTTATCCTAGTAAAAGTATGATTTTGTCATCTTGACAGGGACAGCAAGACCTGCAATGGTGATTTCTTGAATATTTTACAGTTTGTCAAACGACTAACTCTAGGAAATCTTATTCATTATGCAAACTGTGAGCATGAACCTTTTGGCCTCATCATTTCTAATAGATTTTAAGACCCAGTTTCTCTGAGCCATCTCAAATCCCTTTGCCTTCTGGGTACCCTAACTTGCAAACCCACAGCTACATCTGAATAATAAGAGTGGAATTTGAGAGTGGCAAAAGAGAATGCTTATAAAGAGAGAACTTCATGCTATTTGCTTTTTAAAAGTTGAAATCTATAAAACCAAAGACAAAATTGAACTGAACATTGAGGGGTACTGGGTGGACACAATCTGCAAGTAAATTACCATGAACAGGACTACTAGATCCTTGAAGGGAAGAATCATATAGATAGTGCCAACTGCTGTGTTAGAGCTCAAGAAAATGAATAAATCACTTCAATTCTCATTCTTTTCTTTTTTTTTTTGTGATTATACTTTATGTTCTGGGGTACTTGTACACAACGTGCAGGTTTGCTACATATGTATACATGTGCCATGTTGGTGTGCTGAACCCATTAACTCCTCATTGATATTAGGTATATCTCCTAATGCTATCCCTCCCCACTCCCCCCACCCCACAACAGGCCCTGGTGTGTGTGATGTTCCCCTTCCTGTGTCCAAGTGTTCTCATTGTTCAGTTCCCATCTATGAGTGAGAACATGCGGTGTTTCGTTTTCTGTTCTTGCGATAGTTTGCTGAGAATGATGGTTTCCAGCTTCATCCATGTCCCTACAAAGGACATGAACTCATCCTTTGTTATGGCTGCATAGTATTCCATGGTGTCTATGTGTCACATTTTCCTAATCCAGTCTATCATTGATGGACATTTGGGTTGATTCCAAGTCTTTGCTATTGTGAATAGGGCCAAAATGAACATACGTGTGCATGTGCCTATAAAGCAGCATGATTTATAATCCTTTGGGTATATCCCCAGTAATGGGATGGCTGAGCCAAATGGTATTTCTACTTGTAGATCCTTGAGGAATGGCCACACTGTCATCCACAATGGTTGAACTAGTTTACAGTCCCACCAATAGTCTAAAAGTGTTCCTATTTCTCCACATCCTCTCCAGCACCTGTTGTTTCCTGACTTTTTAATGATCGCCATTCTAACTGGTGTGAGATGGTATCTCATTGTGGTTTTGATTTGCATTTCTCTGATGGCCAGTGCTGATGAGCATTTTTCATGTGTCTGTTAGCTGCATAAATGTCTTCTTTTGAGAAGTGTCTGTTCATATCCTTTGCCCACTTTTGGATGAGGTTGTTTGTTTTTTTCTTGTAAATTTGTTTGAGTTCTTTGTAGGTTCTGGATATTAGCCCTTTGTCAGATGAGTAGATTGCAAAAATTTTCTCCCATTCTGTAGGTTGCCTGTTCATGCTGATGGTAGTTTCTTTTGCTGTGCAGAAGCTCTTTAGTTTAATTAGATCCTATATTTCAATTTTGGCTTTTGTTGCCATTGCTTTTGGTGTTTTAGACATGAAGTCCTTGCCCATGCCTAAGTCTTGAGTGGTATTGCCTAGGTTTTCTTCTAGGGTTTTTATGGTATTAGGTCTAACATTTAAGTCTCTAATCTATCTTGAATTAATTTTTGTATAAGGTGTAATAAAGGGATCCAGTTTCAGCTTTCTATTGATGGCTAGCCAGTTTCCCCAGCACCATTTATTAAATAGGGAATCCTTTCCCCATTTCTTGTTTTTGTCAGGTTTGTCAAAGATCAGATGGTTGTAGATGTGCGGTATTATTTCTGAGGGCTCTGTTCTATTCCATTGGTCTATATCTCTGTGTTGGTATCAGTACCGTGCTGTTTTGGTTACGATAGCCTTGCAGTATCATTTAAAGTCAGGTAGCATGATGCCTCCAACTTTGGTCTTTTGGTTTAGGATTGCCTTGGCAATGTAAGCTCTTTTTTGGCTCCATATGAACTTTAGAGTAGTTTTTTCCAATTCTGTGAAGAAAGTCATTGGTAGCTTAATGGGGATGGCATTGAATCTATAAATTACCTTGGGCAGTATGGTCATTTTCACGATATTGATTCTTCCTATCCATGAGCATGGAATGTTCTTCCATTTGTTTGTGTCCTCTTTTATTTCATTGAGCAGTGGTTGGCAGTTTTCCTTGAAGAGGTCCTTCACATCCCTTGTAAGTTGGATTCCTAGGTATTTTATTCTCTTTGAAGCATTTGTGAATGGGAGTTCACTCATGATTTGGCTCTCTGTTTGTCTGTTATTTGTGTATAAGAATGCTTACGATTTTTGCACATTGATTTTGTATCCTGAGACTTTGCCGAAGTTGCTTATCAGCTTAAGGAGATTTTGGGCTGAGATGATGGGGTTTTCTAAATATACAATCATGTCACCTGCACAGAGGGAAAATTTGACTTCCTCTTTTCCTAATTGAATATGCTTCATTTCTTTCTCTTGCCTGATTGCCCTGGCCAGAACTTCCAAAACTATGTTGAAAGGAGTGTTGAGAGAGGACATCCCTGTCTTGTGCCAGTTTTCAAGGGGAATGCTCCCAGATTTTGCCCATTCAGTATGATATTGGCTGTGGTTTTGTCATAAATAGCTCTTATTATTTTGAGATATGTTCCATCAATACCAAATTTATTGAGAGATTTTAGCATGAAGGCTGTTGAATTTTGTCAAAGGCCTTTTCTGCATCTATTGAGATAATCATGTGGTTCTTGTCTTTGGTTCTGTTTATATGCTGGATTACGTTTATTGATTTGTGAATGTTGAACCAGCCTTGCATCCCAGGGATGAAGCCCACTTGATCATGGTGGATAAACTTTTTGATGTGCTGCTGCATTCTCTTTGTCAATATTTTATTGAAGATTTTTGCATCGATGTTCATCAGGGATATTGGTCTAAAATTCTCCTTTTTTCTTGGGTCTCTGCCAGGCTTTGGTATCAGGATGATGTTGGCCTCAAAAAATGAGTTAGGGAGGATTCCCTTTTTTTCTATTGATTGGAATAGTTTCAGAAGGAATGGTATCAGCTCCTCCCTGTACCTCTGGTAGAATTCGGCTGTAAATTCATCTGGTCCTGGACTTTTTTTGGTTGGTAGGCTATTAATTATTGCCTCAATTTCAGAACCTGTTATTGGTCTATTCAGGGATTCAACTTCTTCCTGGTTTAGTCTTGGGAGAGTGTATGTGTCCAGGAATTTATCCATTTCTTCTAGGTTTTCTAGTTTATTTGTGTAGAGGTGTTTATAGTATTCTCTGATGGTAGTTAGTATTTCTGTGGGGTTGGGGATAATATCCCCTTTATCATTATTTATTGCATCTATTTGATTCTTCTCTCTTTTCTTCTTTATTAGTCTTGCTAGTGGTCTATCAATTTTGTTGATCTTTTCAAAAAGCCAGCTCCTGGATTCATTGATTTTTTGAAGAGTTTTTTTCATCTCTATCTCCTTCAGTTCTGCTCTGATCTTAGTTATTTCTTGCCTTCTGCTAGCTTTTGAATGTGTTTGCTCTTGCTTCTCTAGTTCTTTTAATTGTGATGTTAGGGTGTCAATTTTAGATCTTTCCTGCTTTCTCTTGAGGGCATTTAGTGCTATAAATTTCCCTCTACATACTGCTTTAAATGTGTCCCAGAGATTCAGGTATGTTGTATCTTTGTTCTCATTGGTTTCAAAGAACACCTTTATTTCTGCCTTCATCTCATTATGTACCCAGTAGTCATTCAGGAGCAGGTTGTTCAGTTTCCATGTAGTTGAGCGGTTTTGATTGAGTTTCTTAGTCCTGAGTTCTAGTTTGATTGCACTGTGGTCTAAGAGACAGTTTGTTATAATTTCTGTTCTTTTACATTTGCTGAGGAGTGCTTTACTTCCAACTGTGTGGTCAATTTTGGAGTAAGTGTGATGTGTTGCTGAGAAGAATGTATATTCTATTGATTTGGGGTGGAGAGTTCTGTAGATGTCTATTAGGTCCTCTTGGTGCAGAGTTGAGTTCAATTCCTGGACATCCTTGTTAACTTCCTGTCTCATTGATCTGTCTAATGTTGACAGTGGGGTGTTAAAGTCCCCCATTATTATTGTGTGGGAATCTAAGTCTCTTTGTGAGTGTCTAAGGACTTGCTTTATGAATCTGGGTGCTCCTGTATTGGGTGCATATGTGTTTAGGATAGTTAGCTCTTCTTGTTGAATTGATCCCTTTACCATTATGTAATAGCCTTCTTTGTCTCTTTTGATCTTTGTTGGTTTAAAGTCTGTTTTATCAGAGACTATGATTGCAACCCCTGCCTTTTTTTGTTTTCCATTTGCTTGGTAGATCTTCCTCCATCCCTTTATTTTGAGCCTATGTGTGTCTCTGCATGTGAGATGGGTCTCCTGAACACAGCAAACTGATGGGTCTTGACTCTTTATCCAATTTGCCAGTCTCTGTCTTTTAATTGGAGCATTTAGTCCATTTACATTTAAGGTTAATATTGTTATGTGTGAACTTGATCTTGTCATTATGATGTTAGCTGGTTATTTTGCTCATTAGTTGATGCAGTTTCTTCATAGCATTGATGGTCTTTACATTTTGGTATGTTTTTGCAGTGGCTGCTTCTGGTTGTTCCTTTCCATGTTTTTTTGCTTCCTTCAGGAGCTCTTGGAAGGCAGGCCTGGTGGTGACAAAATCTCTCAGAATTTGCTTGCCTGTAAAGGATTTTATTTCTCCTTCACTTACGAAACTTAGTTTGGCTGGATATGAAATTCTGGGTTGAAAATTCTTTTCTTTAAGAATGTTGAATATTGGCCCCCATTCTCTTCTGGCTTGTAGAGTGTCTGCAAGAGAGCTGCTGTTAGTCTTATGGGCTTCCCTTTGTGGGTAACCCGACCTTTCTCTCTGGCTACCCTTAACATTTTTTCCTTCAGTTCAACTTTGGTGAATCTGACAACTATATGTCTTGGAGTTGCTCTTCTCGAGGAGTATCTTTGTGCCATTCTCTGTATTTCCTGAATTTGAATGTTGACTGCCTTGCTAGGTTGGGGAAGTTCTCCTGGATAATATCCTGCAGAGTGGTTTCCAACTGGGTTCCATTCTCCCTGAATCTTTCAGGTACACCAATCAGACATAGATTTGGTCTTTTCACATAGTCCCATATTTCTTGGAGGCTTTGTTCATTTCTTTTTACTCTTTTTAGTCTAAACTTCTCTTCTCAGTTCATTTCATTAATTTGATCTTCAATCACTGATACCCTTTCTTCCAGTTGATCGTGTCAGTTACTGACACTTGTGCATTTGTCATGTAGTTCTTGTGTCATGGTTTTCATCTCTATCAGGTCATTTAAGGACTTCTCTATATTGGTTATTCTAGTTAGCCATTCGTCAAATCTTTTTTCAAGGTTTTTAGCTTATTTGTGACGGGTTCAAACTTCCTCCTTTAGTCAGAGAAGTTTGATCATCTGAAGCCCTCTTCTCTCAACTCGTCAAAGTCATTCTCTGTCCAGTTTTGTTCCGTTGCTGGCAAGGAGCTGCGTTCCTTTGGAGGGGGAGAGGCACTCTGACTTTTAGAATTTTCAGCTTTTCTACACTGCTTTTTCCCCATCTTTGTGGTTTTATTTACCTTTGGTCTTTGATGATGGTGATGTACAGATGGTGTTTTGGTATGGATGTTCTTTCTGCTTGTTAGTTTTCCTTCTAACAGTCAGGACCCTCAGCTGCAGGTCTGTTGGAGTTTGCTCGAGGTCC